>NW_026294491.1:30376737-31080070 GCF_007827085.1 Peromyscus californicus insignis | reverse complement strand
ATTCAGCACAGCGCATTCTTTTTTTTTTTTTTTTTTTTTTTTTTTTTCCCGAGACAGGGTTTCTCTGTGTAGCTTTGCACCTTTCCTGGATCTTGCTCTGTGGACCAGGCTGGCCTTGAATTCACAGAGATCCACCTGCCTCTGCCTCCCAAGTGCTGGGATTAAAGGCATGTGCCACCACCGCCCAGCCAGCACAGGTCATTCTTACAGGGTGGTGTTGGTGAAGGTTGCCACATAGGGACAATAACAGTCCCCCTCTACACTCATTGGTTCAACCTTCCATGGTTTCAGTTACCTATAGTCAAACTTAGGTCAAACTGAAAATATTTAATGGAAAATTCCAGAAATAAACAATAAAAATAATAATAAAAATAACAATTAAAAATAAATTGTGCACACCCTTCTGGGTAGTATAGTGAGGTATTGCATTCCTCTATCCAGTCCAGTGAAAGATGGGCATTGTCCTGTTGCCCAGTGTGTCCCCATTGCGTGTGCCACCCACCCGCCTCAATTACAAGACCAACTATGATGGTACCACAGTCCTTGGGGCCACATAACTTTACTTTACCTAATATTATTGTGTCCAACTTACACATTCAATTTTATCAGAAAGCAGAGTAGATGTAGGCTGAGCACTCTCATTGGTGGGTCTCAGAATATACTTGTTAAGGATGGAGAGGATACTGCACGTTCTCCTGATATACTTCCGCTAATCAACATCCCTCTGGTTTATAGTGAAGCAGAAGTGATTGGAGGCCAGTGGGATGGCTCAACAGGTGAAAACTCTTGCCAGGGGAGCCTGACAACCAGGGTCTGATCCCTGGAATCCGCCACAGAAGGAGCAAACCACGAGGTGCCCTTTGACCTCCACAAGTGCACTGTGGCATGGGCATGTCCCTCCCCCACCCCTCCTCCCACATCACACATGCACACAAACAGACTCACAAAGTAATAAATAAAATAAATAAATTTCTGGGGAGTTGGCGATCTGGAGCCTCCAGCCCAGTGCAGTGAGGCATTCCTGCAACACCCGCTGCACGCAATTGGCCAGGAGAAAGCCACGTTGTGATGGACAACACACAATGCGGCTTTCTGGTTTTCCACACTGTGCCATGAACTAGAACTAAAACTACTCTTGGGTCCCTACTGTCATTAGATAGTTCTATCGCTCTTCCAATCAGTCAATACGTCCTAGAAAACAGAAACACGTTTTCAGTAACTCCACCATCAGCAGCCCTGACTAACAGCAAACACTCTGGATTTATGGACTGATTCTTTTTCATAGCCCCAACATGGGTGTATATTTATACAGTGAGCTAAATCTTTATATGAAACAGTAGACTGGGAAAGGATGTGACGAGTGAGGAATGGGATTTCTTGGATGTGATACCTCAGGGACAGCCCACAGCACAGTCTGTGGCCTACACTGCTGTCTGTTTCTTAAATGTTTGGGTTTTTTTTATTTTTTATTTTTGGTCTGTTTTATGGTATTGAAAATTGAGCTAAGGGGGCCTCTTGAGTGCTAGGAAAGACTCTACTGCTGAGTTATACCTGTAGCCCACAAATGGGGTCTCTGTAGGGCCCAGCCAAGCCCATCCATTTACTTTTATAGTCTCTGGTTTGGTTTTGTTTCATTTTCTTTTTTCTTTTTTTTTTTTTTTGGTTTCATTTTCTAACAGTGCAGAATAGTTGAGTTTGTAACAGGGACCATGTTATCTGCAACTGCATAAAAACATGTTTCTGGCTTTAAAGAAAAAAATAATAGCCCTGGCTGGCCTTGAACTCACAATCCTCTTGTCTCAGCCTCTAAAGTAGTGTGGGGATTCTCCCTGCAGTACCACATCTGGCTTTTGTGGCTTTGATGGGGAAATATTTTCAGCTGTGAGGATCATATCAAAGATGCAGAGTATGGGCTGGGTGATGGCATAGCCCTTAGACTTCATTTGGGCCCCAGGAATGAGGGGAGGAAGCTGGTGGGGCCCCTGCAGAAGCAACTGGATAATGCAAGTGCTTGTGAACCAGTCCTTAGCTCTCAGTCAAAACAGCAACATGTGGGCTATGCTTTAGCTGGCTGGAAGGCTGGTCAGGAGACGTCTGTGCTGCAGGTGGTTAGGAATACACTGGAAATTATTACATGGTTATTAGGCAGCATTCTTGGGGCACTTTCTCAGCTTCTAATTCTTCAAAGAGCAGAAATTCGGGTTCTGTCTTACATAGACTATGTAAAATGTGCAGGGCACATGTGTGGGTAACACCCAGTGAATTTGAAAGTGGAGGCACACAGTCTGTCCTGGGGCGATGGGTCCTGAAGTGAAAATGACATTAACACCTGGAATCCGGGTGAGAATGAGTTTTAAAATGTGTTCCCTTGGCACCCAGGGGCTGGCTCCTCTATCACCGTGTACATCTCGGTCCCCTGCTCTTGTCTGAGCTGATGCTGTTAAGCAGGCCACCAGCCAAGTGACTTCTCACTGAATATGGTTAGCTACAGTAGTGATCACATCACAAGCATTTCTAGGTACAGGCATGTCTGTAGTACCAGCCATTCAGAAGGCTCAGGCAAGAGGCTCTCTTGAGCTGGAGTTTGAGGCAAGTCTGGCAGTGCGGAGATATCCTATCTCTTACTAACCAGCAATACCAGCAAATCCCTGGTCTTGACGCTGCTGTGAATGTGGTTTTTCGGTGGGATTACTGGCTGCAGCCAGCAGACTTAGAATGAAGAGGATTACACCCCTTAGTCTCCCTCAAACAGCTGAAAACCTTCTGAGTAGAGACCAAGGTTTCCTCCAGGGTAGGAAGTCTCAAGACCAACTCAGAGATTGCCTGTGTACCTCCAGCCTCCCGTGGAATCTGGATGCTCCAGCGGAAGCTGAAGTGTGGGGATGCCCCTCAGATGTCACACTTTCCACCATCATAGGAGGCAGTTCCTTGGCATACCTGTACCTCTCCCTACTTGCTGACGGCCTGCCTTGAGTCTGTCTCAGACAGGTGAAAATTACCAAAAGCCAAGTTCCTGTCCCCAACAGCCCCCTGAACTGAGATTTTTCAAACAATTTCAATGAATCAAGGGCAGGCAAGTTTCTGAGACTTGTTGGGCGAGGAGGCAATGTCCCCATGAGAGTCTGTGGCTTCAGAACTATCATTTCTGCCCGGGAGAGCTGGGGATCCAGAGCAGGAGCCAGGGTGTATCCTGGACCGACAGGGCGGACGGAGGAACAAAACAAACTGGTCTCCCATGGCTCACTTGCTGTTCACAAGGACATCCACAGCATCAGAGAGGCTTCAGGAAGAGCTGAGCACAGAGGGTCAATGCTGTGGCAGATGTCCCTGCTGTGCACAGAGGGACATGAGTGTGGTATGGTCCCATCAGCTGCGCTGCTTCTGAATTCAAAGCAACTCTGATTGGCATGGTTCACTTAACCGTGCACTGAGAGAGGAGAGTCTTGCAGACCATGTCCGCCTTGTGAGGTGAGCAGACCAAAGCTCACATAGCTCCTGGCCACACCTAGGGCAAGAAGCAGAGACCACGTGGGTTCTTCTTCCAGCACAATGGATCACATGGGGATGCATCATCCGGATGGATTCCAGGACTGCTCTTCTATCCCCTGCTGGAGAGGCTATGTGTGCTCACTACTACAGCACAAGGCCTCCGTGACTCCTCCGTCTCTGCCTTCACCGTGCTGTCCCGGAACCCAAGTGAAGGAAATGAGCCAGCCTGCCTATGTGGACTTCCTTGTTCACTGTCCTGCACCCACGCTGGTGTAGTTCACCAAGAAGCGGCCCCAGCTGCTCTCTGACAAGACTAGTCTTCCTTCTGTCCCTTTACCTCCCCAGGGCCCACCTGCCTGCTCCCAGGCACGAAAGATCCTTCGAGGCATGAGGGACAGGGCAAAGTGGAGGGATCAGGAATTAGCAGGAGTCACGCAGAAGTGGGCGGAGCACTGCAGGGAGGGTAACCAACAAAGCCAAAGGGGAGAAGGGAGGCAGCAGTACGCAGAGCCTGTGGCTGAGCTGCAGCTGTGTGGTTGGGCTGCAGCTGTGTAGCTGAGCTGTAGCTGTGTGGCTGGACTGCAGCTGTGTGGCTGGGCTGTAGCAGTGTGTCTGGGCTGCAGCTGTGTGGCTGAGCTGTAGTAGTGTGGCTGAGCTGTAGTAGTGTGGCTGGGCTGTAGCAGTTTGGCTGGGTTGCAGCAGTGTGGCTGAACTGCAGCTGTGTGGCTGGGCTGCAGCTGTGTGGCTGGGCTGCAGCTGTGTGTCTGGGCTGCAGCTGTATGGCTGGGCTGCAGCTGTGTGGCTGGGCTGTAGCAGTGTGTCTGGGCTGTAGCAGTGTGGCTGGGCTGCAGCTGTGTGGCTGGGTGGTAGCAGCGTGGCTGGGCTGTAGCAATGTGGCTGGACTGCAGCTATGTGGCTGAGCTGTAGTAGTGTGGCTGGGTTGCATATGTGTGGCTGGGCTGCAGCTGTGTGGCTGGGTGGTAGCAGCGTGGCTGGGCTGTAGCAATGTGGCTGGGCTGCAGCAGCATGGCTGGACTGCACCTGTGTGGCTGGGCTGCAGGCATGGGGAGGGTCTAGAGAGACCCTGCCCACCAGAGGAGCTGCAAACTGACTTTCTTGGACTCTTGCTCAGAAGACCACAGAAGATTTAATTTGTTTTTCTTTTTTAAGATAGAGTCTTGTGCTGGATGTTGTCACCTTGATCTGAGGTAGAATCCCTGGGGAAGGGGCGCCTCAGTTACTAAAATGCCCCCATCAGATTGGCCTGTAGGTTGATGATTGACGTGTGGGGGAGCAGCCTTTGGTGAGCAATGCTCCATTGCCCACTGTCACACCCCAAGTGGGCTCTAAGTTTCTAGTGAATGCGGCCTAGAACTCAACCATCACTGGTTGCCATGCAGCTAGCTCTGTCTTCCCCACTCCTCCCCAGCTGTGCTCTCGGGGCGGGGTGCTTCTGTTCCTGTCACAGTATGTCATAGTCATTTAAAAGTCGTATGAACCAGAGAAGTGTTGTAGCAATAAGAATCTACCTTACCAAAGGTCTAATTATCTGCTTTGGAAAAGTATTACTTCTCGCCCCATATATCTTCCCCAAATACTTCCCATATGTCAGTCTGTCACCCAGAACTCTGCAAGTACCTCTTCTTTGCCAAAAGCAAAGCAAGCCAAAAATAAAACAGGAAGTGGAGCTGCTTAATCGCTCTCCCACAGAAGGGATCAGAGCTTGAGTGTTGTGGATACAGCTCAGCGGCAGAGCGTACTGGCATGCAGGAGGCTGTGAACATCCAGGGCGCCACAAGTCAGAGGCTGGCTCTAAATTGTCTCTAAGCATCATGTTCTTCACACATTGATGAGACCTGGCTACCAAATGGCACAGAATTATTCCGTTGGTCACTTTGGATTTTAAAGTTGAAACTACAAACTCAAAACTATTGACTCAAATTGAACCCTCCCATATCCCCTCCTGTGTGTGTGTCTGTGTGTGTGTGGTGGGGGGGGGCGTGCTCACAGGATGGATGGGGAACGTGGCACATATGTGTAGAGGTCAGAGGTCAACCTCAGGTGTTGTCCCTCAGAAGTCAGTTTTTCTCGTGGGGACTTTAGGCTCGCTGATTAGCCAAGGCTGGCTGGGCTCTTCCAGATTGTGTAGCATGTTTCAGCATGTGAAGACACATTCACTGAGGAGAGCTCTTGTAGTCAGCACTGAACAGCCAGATCATCTACGCTCCCGTCACAGCAGTGTAGGCAAGGTTGGAAAGACCCAGGGAGAAACCCTGGAGAAGATGGTGTGGGAATTAACTGCTTCTGAGACTCGTGGTACTTTTCTCCTTGGTAAAAAATGGTTATCGAATCTGAGGTAGGGCGGTCAGGACAGAAATAAAGGGCGACAACATCTTTCCAACAAAATGCGAGTCCCCGTGAAGAGCTCACCATGGCCCTGCCACGTGGGGGAGCACTACCCATCTGTGGAAGTGGGTTACTGGGGCTGAGAATTGGAGCCTGGAGACACACTGGATCCCAGTGGCCAATCAGAGCTCTTCCTTCCTGTGAGCGACTGCTGTAAGGGTGGTCCCTGAACGGTCCCAGGAAAATGAACTACCGAACAGTAGCAGCAAAAATAAGTTAAAATTATAGGTGTTATGAATAATGAAATATTTTAAGTGCTAAAATAGCTAACACATGAAGAAATTTTAACTTAAAAATCTTAAGTGCGAATGCTTTCTCAATATGTACTTTAAGACTCAGAATTCCAAGATTAATTCACTTTTTAAAACCTCATACACATTTTGGCAGTTACTTAATATTACCGTGGTCTCAGGGATGTGCAACCAGATGACACGCAATACGATATTGTGATCTACAAATGTGTTGGCTGGCATTCATGGCTATCCTGGGACACAAAGTCTGTGGGCCACAGAGTGGATACAGCTGGTGATTCTAAAGTGTCTTAATGTGTCTGCTTCCCTTTGATCCTAAACCTCCCTATAATTAAAGGATTCCAAAAAAGATGTCTTGTCACTCTAAATTATTTAGTTATCTTACATAGAATCTGGCAGTCTGGCCCAGGCTGCCTCAGCTTCCCGACTGGCCAGGTTTAGGACTGTATGAACAGACTGCCTTGTGAACCATTTGCATTCGCTGTCTATACCCAGTTTGTCCACTAGAGGACGCCTGATGGCCTTGCTTGGACCACGGTCTGCACAGGCTCTGTCTACCTTCCCCACAAAAAGAGTTCAGAGCCCACATACCCCAAGTAACATTTCCCTGAATTCCATCTGCTCACAGATGTCTCTGTCCTCAGTCATCTTGCTATCCCCGCTGAATCCAAGTGGTCTGCTTACAGGTGCATCTGCCTACCTCACCTTCAGAGAGGGCATACACTTCCTAAAGACACTCCCATGGATGGAAACTCTCTGCCGGCTTTGTGTAGCTAGTCAGTAGCCATGTATGACACATGCTGAAAGCTACCTGGCTCTTAGACGTAAGTGAAGACCTGTATTTTTATTGGCTGACCCAGGCAACTTGAATCTGGACAGCCTTTAATAGGTCATGCGAAGGCTCTTCCTCACGGTGACCCCTGAATCTACCACCTATGCCTGTACCACCTTTTCTAAGTCAAGTGACATCAGAATCCTAGGCCAGGTTCTCTGAGCTACTCTAATGCCCATTTTCACATCATGTGCATGATAAGATTTGGATTTGCTCCGTAAATCCCATAGTTGCATATGCATATCTGTGTATATTTTTGCAGTGAGGATAATCAAACCCACATGTTCACCAGCACTCTACCACCAAGTTACACCAGTCCTCCATATATTTTCATCAGCTTACGTTGGCAGGTCTCAAACTCACAGAGATCTGCCTGCCTCTCCCTCCGGTATGCTGGGATTAAAGGCACGGACCATTATACCTGGCTTGTTCACTCAATTTTTAAAGTAAAGATTCCTTTTTCCTACACAAAACCAAAAGTTGAGAGAGGGGGGCGGGGAGACACCATATCGTCCAGGTGAAAAAAAACAGACACTACCTTATCATTATGTCTAGTTCTTAATCCAATTGTGCTTCTGTCCTTTTTTGATGTCTGTCTATCTAGGACCGAACTCCATGAGGCCAGGCAGAGGAATCAGCTCTCAGGCCCCAGCTAAGCAACATGTAGCTCTTGACCAGTCCTGACACACCAGCACACAAGTCATAGTTGCTGAAATAGCTGAGCACAAATTCAGCAAGCAGGGCAGAATGAGAAAACACAGGTACTGGGAAAAGTGAGGCAGAGGAGGGGATGTATTTCCAGGGAATGCCTGGCGTTCTTTTACTGGCCCGTTCTCTCTAGCCATGGACAGCTAACTGCAGATCAAGAATTCCCAAAGACAGCCGGGCAGTGGTGTCGCACCCTTTAATCCCAGCACTGAGGAGGCAGAGGCAGGCGGATCTCTGTGAGTTCGACGCCAGCCTGGTCTACAGAGTGAGATCCAGGACAGGCACCAAAACTACACCGAGAAACCCTGTCTCCAAAAACCAAAACAAACAACAACAAAAAAAACTCCCCAAAGAAAACAAATGTTTCCTTAGAGAACTTATACAGACTTCTCCTGTTATTATTTTCCATACGGCACAGTAAAATGGTGTTCGTATAGCACTTGAAAATTATTTAAAATACATGGGAAGATGTTCTATTACCAGCATTAGGCAATTTGCATAGGGGAGCTTGAGAATCTGTGGGTTTGGGTAGCTGGACCTAATCCCAGAAAACACCAAGGGGGTGACTGAACTTAAGTTCCACTTAGAGATCCCACTCCTCTGAATGATACACCTCATCCCTCCCCCAACCCCTCCATCTTTTTTCTCCCATCTTTTGAGACAAGGTGTCTCTGTGTAGCCCTGGCCGTCCTGTAGCTCGCTCTGCAGACCAGGCTGGCCTCCAACTCAGAGATCCACCAGCTGGGATGAGAGGTTACCACCCCCCCCACACACATCTTAGGTCACTACATACATCTTGTAGTTCAGGGGCCAGCACTGAAGTAGCCCCACCAGTGTCTACGGCCGAGGGGGAGTCCCAGCCCCCAGCCTATCCCTGGACTGGCTCAGCGCCTCTTGAGCTGTGTGCGCATGCGGGAGGCGCGTGTTCTGACCTGGCATGATGGTCTTCTTGCATTCCTGGCACTTGGACGAGTACTCGTTGGAATAGCAGTCGGTGCACAGCAGCTGCTCCTCCTTGGCGGCGAAGGGCTTGTCCACCAGCGAGCTCCCGCACTTGGAGCAGTGGAAGCAGCCTTCATGCCAGTGCCGGTCCTTGTAGGACAAGTCCTGGAGAGCCAGACACACCAAGAGTCAGAGAGGCGAGACAGGAGAGGTGGCGCTGCTGCCTAACTCATCTTAGCATGGGGGCCACAGAGAAACTCTCGGGATAAACACGGACCCCGGTCGGCTGGAGCCTGGGAGCCTTGGTGCGCTACATTGCCGGAGTACACATGTACGTGTGTGTGTGTGTGTGTGCGCGCGCGCGCGCGTGTGTAAAGATGGACAGGGAGGAAGGAGGGTGGCTTTTGAAAAAAACATGTACTTCCTGTAAAAAGTATATTCAGAAGATGGGCCACTGTGGTCACACGCACGGCAGAGAGACCCGGGGTGTTGGGGCATTCAGACTCCAGGGCAGGATCCTGGGCCCCCAGTTGGGAAGGGAATCAGGGAAGAGAAAGAGCATCCGTGTGGATAGCTATGGGACAGGAGAGACAAGAGACAGGGTGTCTGTCAGAGCTTCATGTCACTGCGGGCCAGGCCAGGCCCAGGGTGAGAAAGTTCACGTCCGGGTGGATCAGGATATGTTCCTGCCAGCATGGAGTTCTGTGCAACCTGAAGGCTATATAGGCAGTGAGAGTCAGGTTGTGGTGATGGAAGGAGAAGGGCACAGGGAGGGGAAGACGGGGGGTGGGCACGGAGGTGGGTGGGTGTGCTCTGGACTGCCTCTGAGAGGCAGAGATGAGGGTTTGCACTGGGCTGCCTGTGTTGCAGATGTCAACAATACGCCTGCGCGGGAGGCCTTGGAAAGATAGAGGCAGAGGCCTTAGTAAATGGTAACGAGGACCAAAGAGTCCAGGGGAGGAATCCTGTCGGCTCTGTGCTGCCCCTGACCTTGCTTGAAGAATGTGTGTGTGGGGGGGAACCGTGTCTACGTCTCCCCTAGCATCCTGACCTTGCATGAAGAATGAGAAAAAACAAAACAAAACAAAAAACACGTGTCTACGTCTCCCCTAGTATTTTGAAAGCTCCAACATGGAGCGAAGTGACAGTCCTTTCATGCCCAGCTTCACGTTAGAACGTCTCTGTGCCTGCCATTGCAACCCTGACCCACACCACCAAATAGATAGAAACAGAATATGAAGGCACCTCGTTTTCTGGGCTGACTTCCAGCTGAAACTCTCCTGAGCACCCATAACAAGGCTCAAGCAGAGGACTTCAAGAGCAAACATCCCAAGCCCTGTGAGCTACACCCAGGTCAAGCTTAGAGAGATACGGGGCGGGAGGGGGGGAGGTATTAACATATATCTCTTGGACTTGATCAGAAAGTCCTAATCACCCCCAACCTAAACTCAGAAATGAAACCAAACTAGAACCATTCTCTCCCTCCCTCCCTCCCTCTCTCTCTCTCTCTCTCTCTCTCTCTCTCTCTCTCTCTCTCTCTCTCTCTCTCTCTCTCTTTCTCTCTCTCCTCCCTCAGATCCCTGAGTGTCCGAGGGTTGATCTTTTGAGGAAGGGGACCAGGGAGACGTCTCACCAACATGCTGGTCTCCCGTAAGCCTATGAATGATGAGAGCAGGGAGTAAGGAGCAGAGGCCTAACCTGTCTTTTGCAGGTTTAATACTTAAATATTTTTAGAATGTTTTTTGGCAGGGGGAGAGCACATGTACTTAGTTGTTCATTTTAAGCGAAATAAAGTATTAAACTGCTTTCATTTGAACCCACGTGTCTGTGTGTTAACTCACTACAAACTGCTAAGCTAATACAATGCATATGTTATCATTTTATATATATATACATTATATATATGATAACATGATATGATATATATTTTGGGATTGGATATAACATGGGTATTCTCTCCATGCATATACCGCATTTCATTTCTTCAAAATGAAACCCATCGGGGTCCAAATAGCAGAGAATATAAAACAGACGCAAAAAAAAAAAGCCACAGAAATCTGCACTATCAATGACGATAATTGGGACTGTGTCGTACGCTCGCAATCCTACCTAGGTCTAGAACGTAGTTAGCACTGAAGCTCAGAGACATTCCTCAGCTTGCCCCCAGTCACACAACTGACATGTACTCAAATCAGGCCTTGGGCTCAAATCCTAACGCAAAGCTGTGGGGACAGTTCAGTGGAAGGCTGCTTTTTCAGAAGTTCGCTGGCCTTCCTCTGTGATAGGTCGCCCGACCAAGGAGGGCTTTGGGCAGAAAGGCTGCAGACTGCTTTCCACGATAGGTCACCGCTGGACAGAAGTGAGGGAGCGAAGTCAGAAGCCTCTATTTTAAGGTGGGCTATGGTTACGGGGCGGGGCGACCCTGCTAGGGTTCAGGCACTACACACACACACTGTCACTTTTTATTGGTGAGCAGAAAAGCGACAGTTTTGTTAGTTGCTTCTCACAGGGACAAAACACCATGACCAAGGTAACTTATAAAAGAAGTATTTAATTGGGCTGAAAGTTTTAGTGGGTTAGAATCCTTGATGGTGGAGCAAAATCATGGTGACGAGGAGAGCTGAGTTCTCACATCTCAGAACGGCAAGTAGCAGGCAGAGAGTGTGCGGTGCATTGGAGATGACAAAGGCTTCTGAAACCCTAAACTGGCCCTCAGTGACACAGTTCTTCCACCAAGGCCACACCCCCCAATCCTTCCCAAACAGCCTCAGACTCAAAGGGGGCATCTCACTCAAAACACCTAAAAGGATCCAGGAAATTTGTATTTTGGGGTAACCCTCAGAAATGGCAAAAACAGAGGGGGAAAACCATAAGAACTCCATTATGAAAGTGAAGCCACCAGATGTCACCAGTCCCCATCCAGGTTAGCGAGTCCCTAGAAGGACAGAGTCCTCTGCATTGGTGTTATGAGATATTTGCAGAAAAGCTAGCTGAGTGCTCTAAAACTCATTTTTCTTTCCACAGTGAACATTTCTGCCAGGAAAACACAGCAGTTAAAGACCGTCTTGCTGATAGTCACGTGACACTCGTAAGTATTACCTTAAACATGAGCACTGACTGTCATGTCCTTTAGATGGAAGCATCAGCGTAGGGCTTCAGACTTGCCCAAGGCTAAAGCCTCTACTGACTTGACTTACTCCTGATGGGACACCCCAATTCTCAGCCACAAACCAGAAGGAAAGTGCCTGCTTCTGGCTGCAACAGTTCACCTTTTGCCTCCACCGAATGGTGCTCTTCCTTTCAGGCTGCTGAAGAGTGGAGACAAACAAACAAACAAACATCCCATCCCACTCAGAGAGCCAAGTCAGGCATACAGAGATCACAGGAGGCCTATCAAGAGTTGGACAGAGCACTCCCAGCTGCCTTCCCAGGTCCAGGGCTCTTGGTGCACATTTCCTGAGGCTTTCCTAACTCACCGACCTCTCTTGCGCATGCCCTCGAGTGCATATGCACGAACACACACACTCACCATAAACAGCATGGTGCATATTAATCATTCTTAGCCCTTTCTGACAGAAAAGTTTTCTCTGAAGGTAAATATCAACCTCTGACTATCTTCCTAAATTCAGTAATGGACCAGAAAGAAAAACGCCACTAAATAGGGTTGCACAACCGTTGCTGGCAGGTCCTGGATGGGTGGGTAGGAGGATTAGAACTGGTCCTTCCCCTCTTCCCGCTGGAGATGGTGATGACCTTTCTGTCTCAGCATCAGAGCATGTGATATGTGCGGGCAGTAGGAGAGCCTGGTGTCACACACTTTACCTGGTGAGTATTATTATGAGCCGGGTACTCCCAGAAGCAGGAGACTCAACAACTAAGGAGCCCAAGGGCCAGACCCTCAATCCTCCACACACCAGGGGCATGGCTGAGGGCAAGCCCTGAGCCTCTCAACCTCAGACTCCTCCCTGGAAAGCCAGGAGGACGGTGCCTGCTGTTGGCTGTGACAGGAGAATGCCTTAATACATGTAAAGTGCTTGTGGCCGTTTCTGCTGCGAAGGGACTGCTCAGTGAACGCCAGTTCAAAGTCAGTCATAGAAGTGGTGACCTGAGCATCACTCACTGGTACTAAATTTCCACACGAAGATGGCAACGAAAATCAGAATTTATTTCTTTCTTGTGTCCTCTTGGTTTTTCGTTTTGTGGTTTTTTTTTTTTGTTTGTTTGTTTTGTTTTTTTGAGCTTACTGTGGAGGCCAAGACTCAAACTCAGTATTCTCGTTTCTTAGCCTCCCAAGTGCGAGGGTTCCAGGCATGAGACACCACACCCCATTAAAAAATTTTAACATCTTAAAAGCTCCCACAGGAAGAATTCCGGAACTCTAATTTTGTATAGTGCTTATAAAATTTCCTTGGTCCTTATACTCTAAAAATATGTTTCTAAATTCATCTTGCCTATTTCAAGCTATACAATAACCCTATGAGATAAAGCTTTATGCTTCTGCATGAGCAGATTTGACGCAAGGATGCACAAAGCTATGTTTCCTCCAGCATCCCCCAACCCACACCCCCAGATCTCTACCGTCACTGATTCAACAAACTAAACTCTGTTTCCGTTTTTGTTTGTTTTTAGGTGGTACGTCAGCGTCAGCTCTTTCCAAATAGATCCCAACATGCTCACCCAGCCTTGGCTTGCTCCGGCCCTACCCTTTTATACCTCCATCCATCTCTCTCCTCTCTGGCAAAATGTGGCTCAGCAGCAGGTTCGGCCGACATCTCACCTGCCCGTGAAAGTTCTGGCCAACACAGAACAACGTCAGGCAATTCTTTCAGACTCACTCATGCAAAGCCGTACATCACTTATTAGGCCACCGGGCTCTTCCTGGGGTTCTCAGGCTGTGCTCTGAGATCACTTGATGATACGGTCACATCTTCCTGGGGAATCTCACTGCTTCCTGTGCTAATCAGGAAGTGGTGAGAAGATGGTGACTGAGACTGCGCATGTCACTTGTTTCAGAGCACAGAGTAGTTCCCAGGCCTGTTTGGTGTCAGTGTCTTGAGTCTTAGTGGGAGACAAGGTCTTAGTCCCAGGATTCCCTGGGGGCTCAGAGACAGTTCAAAAATGCCACTCAAAAACTGAGATGATAGATAGGTCAGAGCTGACCAATGCTTGACACTACATGGCTAATATTCATCATGAAGGCCCAGTGCCAAGTGATCTTTCCATTCCTCAGATTCACAGCTTCAAGCAGAGCTTTAGTTTTCATGATTAGCCCCATGCCAGTGTTGGCTAGTTCATTTTTTTTTCTATATTGTTTTGTACAAATGAATCTAATATCCACAGATTCTGAATCCTTAGGTTCAATTAACCACAGACAGAAAAGATTTGAAACTAAAACCTCATCTGTATTGAACATGCACACTTTGAGGGGCTAATATTCCCTAAACAAAACAACACGACAATTCTTTACATAGTGTCTATACCGCTGTGGGTATCACAAGTAGCCTAGGGAGAGTTTACAGAATGCTGGAGACTGTGTGTAGTTACATGGAAATGGTATACTATTCTCTATAAGAGACTTGATCTTCATATTTTTTTACTAAGAGACCCTGCACCAAGTCTCTTCCAGATACCAAGGACCACACTGCATCACGAGCGTTGATAATGACAACACTTAGTTGCTAAGGGGCGGGGCAGCTGGAACTGGCTTAGCATGCATGAAGCCCTGTGCTCATCCCAGCACTGGAGAGAGTTCCGTGAGATAAGCAGCCTCATTTGACAGATATGGAAATGGAGGCTCAGAGGCGGCAGAGCTGGTTCCTGTCCCAGAGCTTGTTGAAGATGGAACCAGGCATAAGCCCAGGCAGAGCTGCTCCAGGGTCCTGCCTTGAGCATGCCATTGAAGGATGCTGTCGGACCTTCTTGAGCTTCCAGGTCTTTCTGACAGAACCCAGTCAGTCAGCTTTATTCATCACCCTGAAGGCCCTGATTTATTAAATTTCCTTTAAATACAGTGTTTATTTTAAAGATTGTCCAAATAAATCCAATACTCACCCTTTACTACAGTTTTACTGTCCATACTTTCAGATACCTAAGCCAACCACAATATAAAATTATTAATGCGACTCTCCAGAAATAAACGATTCTTAAGTTTTAAGTTGCAACACATTCTGAGGAGCGTGACAAAATCTCAAGACATTTCACGTTGTCCCAGATGGGGCATGAATCTTCTTTTGTCACACTGATTATGCAGCTCTCAGCAGTGACATGCTATCATGCTGACTGTAGGGCTTGTACAAATCACAACCTCAGGTGCCCATCAGGAATCCTGGCATGCACCCGGGGGACAAGTAGGATTACTATACCCGTGATGCCTGTGCTCATTACAAAGTCTGTGGGCAGATTCTACATGGAAAATCTATAAAGGTGGTTTGCTCGTTACAACCTGAGAAATCAGGCCAATGGTTCATCTGATAGAGGAGCTGGTGTACGGCCCTGATCCCTGGGTCCCGTAAGTCAGAAGAAAACTGACTCCCTGAAGAGTTGTCAACTAACCCCTACACAAACACACAGTGACCCACACATGCCTACATTCACACACACAAGCACAAAGTAGTAATAATAATAATATAGTAATAATAATAACAATAATAATAAAATGAACTTAAGCATCCTAATTTGGAGAGTACTGACTTGATACATTTTAAAAAATGTATTGTTATTATTATTTTGTAGACAGGGTGGTCGTGGCTGGCCTAGAATTTGCTATGTAAAACTTTGATCTCGCAGAAATCCACCTGCCTTTGCCTCTGGAGTATTGGGAATTAAAGGCATGAACTACCACACCCAACACAAAATCTCATATTTTCGAAAGAAAAAAAAAACTTGAAAATCATTCCAAAGGGTAAGCATCAAGTTTGTAAGAGGCCATGAAAGAAAGAATGGAGTAGCATGCTTAGCAGAGAAGGGTCCAGAAAGGCTGCAGGCAAGGCCTGCATCATGCTGACAGGAAGAATGTCCTCTTCCTAACAGCTCCCTACTCTACTGGTGCGCAAGAACTTTCTAAAACATAATAGGAGCATCTCGATCTCCCCTGGGTACATGAGAACCAGAGTCTACCTAAGAGCTCACACATGCAGTCCCCAAACAAGGATCTCCTAGAGTTTCTGTTTAAAAACCTTCCCACATTAAGTGAGAAACTGCATTCTGAAGGGAAGAATTTGGACTAATTCCATTATTACTTCAATGTTTCCCTCCTAATTGACTAGTAAAGTCAATAAGAAGCCCATGAATGTGGTTGGAGTTCCTGAATCAACCCTCCAGGCCACACCTGCTGTCATTATTAGCTTTTAGTTAGGTAGAGATAACACCTGAGTATGGGCCTTGATGTCCACAGGTGAGGAAGTTGGATATAATCGTCTATTCCATGTTTAACCCATACATATACTAACCTTGTCCTGGGGAGTGGACCTGAAACTTCCTCTTACATCTCCACAGGCTTGTGGAATAAACTCTACTAGGAAGCTCACTATTTCAGTGACTGGCATACTGTGGTGGACAGGGACAGGGGATTCAGTGAGTCTGCCTCAGTAACACCAGGAGGCTGGACAGGAACTAGAGAACAAATCCGGCACCATTTCTGCAGCATACTTATTGCTACTGGACAGGAGAAAACCAAGGACCTTTTCCATCAAGGGAGACAGTTGGCAGAGGTCAGGCAAACACCCCTTATTCACAAGACTGACCACTGAGAGACCGTATGTGACCTGAAGACCATGGCCAAGGCTGTGTGCAGATGGACAGGGAGCATATAGCTTGTTGGTTAGGAACCTTCCATGACTACTGCTTCCTAATCCCAACCCTCAGGAAGACCTTCAACTCTTCTAAGCCTCAGAGGCTTCTACATATGATGGGATGAAAACGTCCTTATCAGTGGGAGGGCCCTAGAGGGGTTTAGATAATGCAACAGAGTAATTTCCAAGTGCCAGGGCCAAGTAACTACACAGCAGGTGCTAAGTTTTAGGGTTAGTCTTGGCTGCTGGCATCCTTCTACAGGCATCTTTTCATGACTATTACTGCGCTCGTCACAGCGCCCCCTCAAGGTACACCTGGGTATGACAGCCTGCCCAGCGTCAGGACCTGGCGGCAAAGACATGCATGGAATCTTCAGTCTGCTCAGTCTGAGGCCCTTTGTGAAGGGCATTAATTTTTCAGATGCATAGTGCTCTGTTTCTCTTTACTTTCTGAGGGTCAGAACTCAGGTTGATAAAATAAACCCTATAATCAGTACAATTTGTGTGTGTGTGTGTGTGTGCTGCTGTCTATAGGTATCCAAGAAAAATGAAGAGGGACGTAGTGTTGCAGGACAGTAAAATGGCATCTGTGTTGTGACTTCTCAACTCTTCCACCGGTTGTCAGAATCAATGATCTCCTTGCCTTGGGTATCAACAGGCTGAATGGGGAAGAGGAAGAGAGCGAGGTGGCTGCCCGGGACAATCAAATAAAAAGATGTATACCGGCCACAGGGGCGGGGTCTCAAAACTCATCTATCTCATTTAAAATTTAATCAGTACCTCAAAATTAGCCCAATTCCCAGAGGCGCGAGTATATCTTAAAATTTTACACGTAAGCGTGTCTTCCAGGGAGCTGAGTGCCATCCGTGGAGGCTGGACTGCTTTAAGAAGACAGAAGATTGAGTGGCCATTAGCTCAGTCAAGCACCCCACCTCCTGCTGCAACTTTTTACTTTACTTCCTGATGTAACAGAAACACTTTTTTTTCTTTTTTTTTTTTTTTTGGTCACTACTTCCTCCACAAAGTCAACTAGACGACGACAGTTGGCATTCAAGAAATCCACAGCAAACAGTGTAAATCCTCCCGTGCAAAAGTCTCTCTTCAACCCAACGGCTCTTGGTTCCCAAGTGAGGAAAATCCCAGGGCAGGACCCACACGCACTCATCTCCAGTTGCTGGTGTGAGTTGAAAAGTTCAGCACACTAGCTTTTGACCCCTTCCGCAGGCTTGTTGACTTTGGCCCCTCGGAGAAACTCTTGTTTATTTGTGCATAAAATGTCTTTGGAAGGAAGACTGACTTTTGGGGTCTTTCCATGAAATCACTCTGGAGAAATGATAAGTGACTCTTGTTTTTACTTCGGCCACCGGTCAGGGATGACTAGCCCCAGATATGCACGATATTTCCTTTACACTGGCATTCATCATCAGAACACTATGTAGACCTCTCACCAACTTAACTCTTTCTTCCCCAGATGCGGTTTTTATAAAACGCTTCTTTGTGTCTCAGTCTACGGGTTTGTCTTCCACACTGACATTTTTACTGATACGTTCATCACGAAAATGGATAGAGAGGGCGAGGTTTCTGAGAGGCGTGTGTTAGTGAGAGCATTACAGAAAGAATGGAAAAGGAATTAGCGAGAAAGTGGAAGCATGGGGCTTACAACATGGCAGCTGCCATTCACGGTGGAGACTGTGTAAGGACACTTATCACCATAACCCCACTCAGCAGACACCTGATTTTCCATTTTACAGATGTGGACAGGAGCACAGAGGGGTCAAGTAGCTGGTTGAAACTCAACAGAAAGGCATGAGACTGTCTGGCAGCTGAGCTCTAATGCTTGACCTATTAAATAATTGGAGAGATTGCTACTGTCTGGATCTCAGGTTTCCTCTAAAGTCCTATGTAGTAAAGGTTTAGTTCCCAACCAGGAGCTATTGGGAGGCCGTGGAACCTTTAGAAGATAGAGAGGGCCTTACACGGTTGGGGGTGTGCCCTGAAAAGGGGGTTGTGAGACCCTGGCTCCTGCCTCCTTCCCACTTTGTTTCTCAGGTTACAGAGTAAGCAGTTTTGTTTTTCCATGTGCATCTACCATGATGGGTCGCCTTGGCACAGGCCTCAACAAAAGTGCTGTGCCCATCCAATGGTGGAGGGACCCCTCTAAAAGCTAGGAGCCTAAATGACTCTCTCTAAGTTAATGATCTGTGCTACCACGATGGGAAGCTGAGTAAAACACTTACCACCTGGAACACGGCATACACTAGCAAGAACTGGAGAAGGGAGGAAATGCAATTTGAGATGGCTCAGGTCAGCTGTTTGCTCGCGGTAGTCAAACCTCTGGGCGCTTTTATCATCTGTGTGACACAACTGGTAAGTTCCCTCTAACACTCCACGCAGCACGCCTGTTCTGAAGCTGAAGCTACCTGGCTGCAGCTTGGTTTTGAGTGGCCCAGGTCCACGTCCTTCATTTTTGGCCCCGATGGAAACCCTTCCTCAACACTTCGATGCCTAGCAACAGAAATTACCGGCACACCCATTTGGCTACTCTTTTCTAGGAGACAGACGATAAAAGAATGAGCAAGGGGCATGCACTGGACATGCCTGAATGTTTCTACTACAGACAGAGCCTGAGTCAGTCAGTCAGAAGTTACGTATTGATTTTTATAGTCACGGAAGAGAGTGGTAAGCAATCCCAATGGAATATAAAGTACTGATAGCAGAAATTAGACAGGACAAGGCCACAAGTTTCCTTTGAGACCCTAGGGAATTCCTTAGGGACTCCGAAGTGACCCCATTCTGCAATCAGTTCTGTGGCTGTGGGGGTGGCAATCATTGGAAGAACTTTTCAAGTGTGTTCTAGGAGGGTTTTTGCTGGTAAAGATATCAAGAATCTTGCATGGACCCCACTATAGTTGGGGTCTGAGATGTCCCTTAAAGATCTATGTGTTGAAGCCTTGGCGTCCAGCTTGGTGCTGCTAAGAGGTGGAAGGACCTTCAGGAAGTGGAGCCTGGGGTGGGAGATGTCACTGGGGATGTGCCCTTGAGGGACATATTGGGGCCTTAGCTCTTTCCTATTTCTTACCAGGAGGGGAGAGGCTTTCTCAGTCACATGCTCCTGCCATGGTCTGCTGCCCAAAGATGACAATGCCAACCACCCAAGAACTGGAAGGTCTCAAACTGTGAGGCAAATGAAACTTTTCCTTAGAAGTTGTTAGTCTCCGGTATGTTGTCACATAGATAAAAAGCTAAGACAGACCCTCCGTTGTGGGACCCGGTTAGGCTATGTGTGACCTTTCATCACTGGCCAATGAGCAGGAATGAAGAAGTTTCTGTTGCCCCATGCTGTGCTGTCTGTGGGAAGCTGCTGGTTCCTTTGTTGTATAAGCAAAATACAAACCCCATTCTTCTACCCCAAGGGAAAAGAGCCCATCATACCCCAAGGACGTTGCTGCTTTTCTGGGTCCATTTATCTAGGGGGCTGACTAGATAATGCATCTATACATTCACTCCTTAAATATTTACTGAGCAGCACCTGTTCCCTGTTAGTCACCAAGAGGCAAACAGCAGGGGCGGGAGAAGGCTTTACCATTGCCCGGAAGGGTGGGGCTAGATAAGGGCCCTAGTAACCAGAACAGGGAGAGTGGACTTAGAACACCAACCAGACAGCCTGGCAAGGCTCTCATCTGATGGGCAGAGACTGGATCGTGGAGAAAGCCGCTCTGCCCAGCCTCGTAAGAATTCAAGGCCATCAAAGGGGGCTTTCTTAGACAGAACCTACTAGGAGATAAGGTCCAGGGTGCCAAGAAGTTGCTTGGTCTTGGGCAGGCCTGGGGGGTGGGCAGGGAGAGTTGTCAAGAGCCAACACACAGCTACCTTGCAGTCGCAGCCAATGGGTGTGCCACACTCCTCACACGTGTTGGCGTAGAGCTCCTCGAAGCAGGCCACACAGTGCGGGTTCTCCTCCTTCAAGATGTACTTCTTGCCATACAGAGACTCATTGCAATGGTGGCAGTCAAAGCGTTCAGTCATGTTGACCCCCTGACTTTACAGCCACCTGTGAAAAAGGAGGAAAAAACCCACACTTCAGACTCAGGAACCCTCCGCGTCCCCTGCCCACGAAGGCAATGAATCGGACAGACGTTCAACGCTCACTATTTTCAGTGAAACACTTTTTTAGCTGGAGGAGTTTTGTGTTTCCATGCACTCCATGCATTCAAGCAGTCATTACTGACTGGATCCGAATGTCGGATTCCAGAAAAAGCAGCAGCACCTCTAATTTACCCTCGCTATGGGTAGGCTTCCAGTGCCTGACCCTGCCTCACCTCTCTGCCCTCAAAATAGAAAGACAGGCACAGAAACAATATGTCTATCTCTATAAAAAGATTTTCCATGCACTCTGCTTTATGATTCATAAATTTGAATAGGAAGAAAAGCATGATGGTACAAGGCAAGGGTATCTGACAGGGAATTCTGTAGTCAGAGGCCAGGAGAGTCTTGACCTTGACCTGTACCTACTTTGGGAAATACAACATAGACGAAAAAACCACCAACTTCCTTTAGGGAGTCATTTCCCCTGGATGAAAAGGTCTCCCTCCTTCAGCTATTCAGGTATCCAGAGAGCAGGATAAAGAGGAAGGCTTGGTTCCAAGAACAGGGATTAGCGCACAGTTGGGAATGCAGTGACTACATTCAATGACTTTCCAGGAGACACCTCAAGCCTTGCAAAGGGGGAACAGGAATGTGTCTCCATGCCAGACATGTTGCATTTTTCCAGGATGAGTATGCAGTGTCAAGAGAAAGAGATGTTCTGTAGGGTGGAGGAAAGGAAGTGACTGATTTTCACCTCCCCCCAACCTTAAGCTATCATCCCTAAAAATCATGTTAGCACTAGTTTGGATACAAAAAGCCCACTCTGAGAATAATGGTGCGGACAAAGGCCTTGGTACACTGAAATTTTAGACTTGATTTTTTTTCCAGGAGATTTTTAACTAGCAATAACTAATATGTTAAAAGTGAAAAGTTTTATCAGTCATTAAGAGGCACACCAGCTAGCTGTGTGACTAAGCAGTATTTCACAAACTCTAAGCAAACTCAACTCAATTTCCAGTCACTTTAAGTCATTCGAGGGTCAACTCCCAGAATTTGGCTCTCTGAGGCAAGTACAACATTGCTGTCTGGTTTATGATTACAGTAAATTTGATAGCAGCTATTAATTTGATACCTTGTGTACACAAGGTTGTAGTGACTATAAGCTTTTGTTATTGGTCTATGTCTGTGTTTATAGAGTAATTTGCTTCCAAGAGCACAAAACACGCAGCTGGATACATGTGGCAAGCTTCTTCCTTCTTAATCGCTCTTCCCAGAGTTAAAGAAAACTGTCTGGACATTCCTGTGATAGCATCCCGAGATGAGGCTCTTGAGCGCTTGAGTTATTTTTTCAAAGACGACATATGAATACCATTTTTCTTAGGCTATCTGGGTCTGTAGCAGCTATACCGGCAGATGACTTCATGCTTTTCCTTAAGTCTTCAGTTATTGGCCTTGGAAGTGTCTGCTCACTTATTTCATCCCAGGGGGGAGTCAGCCTTCCAACATATATGTTTTTCCATTAAACCTTGACGGTTAGCAGTGGAGTGAGATCACTGCCTATTCTGTTCACACAAACAGAGGGACAATGGAGAGTGAGCTAACTATTAATCAGGGGATTGTGAAAGCTGGAAAAACTACTCCCCAGATCATCTAAAACAACGACCTCATTTTGTGGATGGAAAAATCATAATTCAGAAATGATGATGGAAAAAAGAGGAGTCTCCCGTGGGCTCTCCCGAGAGCCACCTAAGAAAGTCAACTGATCTTAACTGGAAAGGTGGTTCTGAGTTTAGACAAGCACCAGCCCTTCTGCGGAAAGGAGGCTATCTTGCAAGCTATGCAGCTATCTGCATAAACAGCAGGTCTGTATCTGATACCAGGGAGGGGTACATGCTTCTTACTCTGGTCGTGATGCATGTGCTTTCCACCTCATCTGATTCTATAGGTCGAGTACAGAGAGAAAAAAATATCTAAGGGTGTAACCTCTGAGAATCAACAGGGATTCTACATCTATTCACAGTATAAGTCCATCCCGTGCCAAACATCACCATCATTGGCTCCAAGTCCCCAGCAGGGATGATGCAGCAGCTGCATTCTGCTCTGGAGGTCTAACAGGGATGATGCTTTGGCCCCATTTCCATGGAATCCTTTCTCATGATGGTTGGATTCATCCTACCTTGTTCCTTATATTTTCTAAGAGGCCACTCCTGTTTCCTGCCTCAACCAACTAGTGTAAGGCAAGTTAGGAACTACTCTCATTAGTTAGGGACATAGTAAGACATACAATAGTGAAGTCCTCTCTTTAAATCATCATCATCATCATCATCATCATCATCATCATCATCATCATTATTTGGTTTCTCGAGAAAGGCTTTCTCTGTGTAACAGCGCTGGTTCTCCTGGAATTCACTTTGTCCAGGCTAGCCTCAGACTCATAAAGGTCCCCCTGCCTTTGCCTCCCGAGTGCTAGGATTAAGGATGTGCACCACCACCACCACCGGGCAAATTAATTTTTATAAACATACAAAATAATAGATTTCTCTTTTAGTTTTTGAAAAACTTTACTTACATATATGTGATATTTACTTCAGTGATTTGGTAATTATTCCTGTGAATATACTAATACTAAACCAAGAAAAATACACATTAATAACAGGGAGCCATAGCAGTAAGTAACTAGAAGCCTGCTTTTCTGATGATTAACGTGGATCATTTTTCAAAATAAAATGTATATTTTTCACCTATAACTAGCTTAGTAACTATGATTCTTAACATGTGAGGTCCTATTTTGTGTGATGTACATGTCTTTCAGAGGTTTTCAGTACTTGAGACAGACAACCATAGGCATCTTTGTATTCATCTCTGATAATTCTTAACAAGTTGGCTCTTCCCTAGTTGGAGAAGGAAGAAAACCCCAGAATTTGAGACCATCGTTATTTTAGAAGTGTGCTTATGTGTCCCCCTTCACCGTTATGTTATGTAAACTAGAATCTAGAAAATGAAGGAGTTTAATAGTTACTTTTTTTTTCGTTGCTGGGATAAAAAGCAGTTTTCAGGAGAGGGTTTATTTTCACCTATGGTTCAAGGGGAAGCAGCTCATCATGGAGGCAGAAGCATGTGGGTCAGAGTGGGAGATTAGCTGCTCATGTTGCATTTGCAGCCAGGAAGCAGAGAGAGAGAGAGGAGTCCGGGGTGTGGGGGTTGTGGGGGAGGTGAAAAAGGGAAGGGGAAGAGGGGGTGGGACCACCTTGAACAACTTTAAGCTCAACCTTCAGTGACCCACTTCTTCCAACAAGACTCCATCTCCTGAAGGTTTTATAATCTTCCCAAACAGCACCACCAGTACTTGGGGACCAAATGTTTAAACACAGCAAATGTTCAAAACGTGAGCCCATGGGGGTCATTTAGTAAGGAGTATGGAGGTGCTAAATAACTTCCTGAATTTCAGGGGTGGTGGTTAAGGATCAAATCCAGGGTCTCCTCACCCCAGGTATCACCATCATTTGTTTGTTTACTTATCTTTATCTTTTTATAGTTTTTTTTTTAGAGTATAAATTCACTGTACATGGTGCTGGGTTAAATGACATTTTACATAGGTATATATGTGCTGATGTTTAAGCATCTCTGTGATATATATAGTTGGAGTCCTGTGGGTAAATGTCTAAGAGTGGCATAACTAGGTCACATGGGAGATTTATTTTTAGTTTTCTGAGGACCCTCCATACTGATGTCCATAGTAGCTGGACTAGTTTACACTCGCACCAGCAATACATAAGGCTTCCCTTTTGTCTACACCCTCACCAGCATTTGTTGTTAACTGTTGTCTTAGTGACTGCCCTTGTGACTGGAGTAAGACGGAATCCCAACAGAGTTTTGATTTGTGTTTCTCTGTACTGAGGCAGAACATTTTTTTCAGTCTTTTAAGAACGGGCTGACTATTCGTTTTACTGGTCTTCTTACCGATTGGATTGTTTGATTTCTGGTTGTTTAGATTTTTAAAAATTATTTGTGTATTCTAGGTGTTAATCCTTGGTCGGAGGCATGACGAAGATTTTTATCCCATTCTGTATGCTGTCGCTTTGCTCGATTAGCTGTTGTCTTGTCTCTGCAGAAGCTTCTCAGTTCCATGAGGTTCTATTTGTCAACTGTTGGCCTCATTTTCAGAGTGACTAGAGTTTTATTCAGAAAGTCTTTACCTGTGCCTGTATTTTGAAGCATTTTCTTCCACCGTCTCTGGTCTTACATTAAGGTCTTTGATCCAATAACAGACTTACTTATGACATTTTCATATATGTGTATCTTTGCTCATATTTGGCAAGCACCAATTTCCCTTGCCCTTTTCCTCTCTGGTCCCTTTACTCCCCTCAAATAGTCTTCCTATGCCTGTGTGTGTGTGTGTGTGTGTGTGTGTGTGTGTGTGTGTGTGTGTGTGTGTAAATATACGTATATATTGAAATCTAGGTCCCATCTCTGAGAGAAAATATGCAATACCTTGATAGATGTCCTCGTGTCAGAATCAACAATCCCCAAGGTAATTCAAGAGCTTAGAGGGGCTTGCCTCACTGTTACAGGGGGGGGGGGGCTTTAAACCCATTCATGCTTTTTATTTTTATGTTGGAGGCTGGGCATTGACAAAGAAGGGCTTGACATAGAAGCATGTGCTTGCCATCGAGTTACATCTGCAGCCCCAGGATATTCTTTTTGAAAACCTGCATATTTAAAGTGACACACTCATCTTCAGCCATCTTTTATGAGACTGACAGTTATCTCTTTTGCTAATGAGGGACCTTATGTCATGCTTCATGTGGAAAGACATCCATCATGTTATATTAGAAATTCCCTGTAAATTTTCATTTTTAAATCCCACAGAATACCTGGTTGTTCTTTCATTCACTCAAAAATGATCGGAGAAGCTGGAATTATGTACTGGATGTCAGACAAGGGATTGGGGCGACAAAGATGAGAGAGGAACCGGTGGTATAGAGGAAAGCTCTGTGTCGATTCCCAAAGCTCCAGGCTAGGAACTCAGTGGAGACCCCACAGTCTTTAGCAAGAACGACCTCCAGCAGTACCGAGCTGGCTGGCTGGAGGGGAGGCACTTGTGCTGAGAAGGATGGTCAGGTCATGTGTACTGCAGGCAAGGGCGCAGAAGGCCACACCGTGGACCAAGAAACAGTGCTGGACATACACACATCAGGAAGATGGACCGTAAGCAGATGGGGCGGGGAAGGGGGAGGTTCAGGCAAAAAGACAGCCAAGGGTCAAGGCAAGGAGGAGTTGTATGCCTGGTTTGCTGACTGTGGTATTCCCTATAGCAGTAAGATTTCACACACCATTTCCCAAAATCTGCACAGCACTGAGTAGAGAATGTTTACTGCGTGGAAATGACTTTGTCATGTAAAACTGGGGGAGACAATGCCTCCTAAGTAAAAATGTAAAAATAGGAGCAATGCCTCCTAAGAATGATGCCATGCTGACAGAGTCTAGTTTTTGTTTGTGGTGTTCCCCCCTCCCCACCATACACACACACACACACACACACACACACACACACACACACACACACACACGCTCCACCTAGGGTCAAGGCTCAAACCCAGGGATTTGCATATGTTGGATAAGGACTCTGCCACTGATCCCTACTCCTGCCCTTTACATTCCAGACCGTCTTTCCAAACATACAAGTAGGTGAGTGAGGTGGTTTGAATAAGAATGGCCCCCATAGGCTCACATGTTTGACTGCTTAGTCACCAGAGAATAGAACGCTTTGAAAGGATTCAAAGGACTAGGAGGTGTGGCCTTTTTGGAGAAACTGTGTCACTGGGGGTAGGCTTTGAGGTTTCAAAAGCTCATGCCAAGCCCAGACTCTCTCTGTCTCTCTCTGCCTATGGATCAGGATGCAGGACTCTCAGCTACTTCTCCAGCACCATATCTGCCTGCATGCCACCATGCTCATGGCCATGATGGTAATGGACCAAGCTCTCCGTTAAATGCTTTCTTTTGTAAGAGTGGCCTTGGTCATGGTGTCTCTTCACAGCAATAGAATAGTGATCAAGACAGGAAGTTTCGCCGGGCGGTGGTGGCGCACACCTTTAATCCCAGCACTCAGGAGGCAGAGGCAGGCGGGTCTCTGTGAGTTCGAGGCCAGCCTGGTCTCCAAAGCGAGTTCCAGGAAAGGCGCAAAGCTACACAGAGAAACCCTGTCTCGAAAAACCAAAAAAAAGACAGGGAGTTTCTCACTCAACTGTGTATAATCCATTTGTCATTTCTGAACTCTCCTCCCTCCCATCAGGCTATATATAATTCCTGCCTATTACCTGTTGCACAGGAATGCTGAAAGGATTGAGTAAGGGCATGCAGGGAGACACCTGAATGTGAGGTGTGCCTGCTGACTGAATCAAATCTAAATTACAGGCTACCAGAGTTCCCAACCTTCCCAGGATTAAATCATCCTCTGATGTCATTCCCCTCCAGCTGTGAGCAACCAGGGTATTTGAAGGAGCTGGATTTTAGGGCTACCTGCACGGGGAGAAGCACGGGTCCAGGAAAGCTCAGGGGTCTGCACTGGGGACAAGGGTTTTGACCTCTGTGTCTGCCCTCAGCCAGCTTCCTGGCTCTTGCAAAGTAAAGGTTCAGAGGTCAATGGAGCAAGGATGCCTAGGACTCAACTACTGTTAAAAACGGCAAAGCCTGTACAAGTCAACAGGCTCACAAACGCAGTTCTGTTTATAAATCTTCACACAGGGAAGTGTCGGAGCCCTTTTTGTAAAGAGAGAAGAGAAACATGAAAAGCAGCGAGAAAGGAGGAGAAGGGAGGGAGGGATAAAAGAGAGAAAGGAGGAAGGTAAGAGACAGACATGTAGCCAGAGAGCTCTTCTCTTGCCTTTCTGCTTAAATGAGAAAGATTTTCTTCTCGACAGTCCGAGGCAGGGGCTGGGATGGTAGAAAACTTTCTATTGGCCTACTGGTCTAGGTCTCCAAGTTTCAGGTCAATCCTTGTGAAATAAGGTGGGCCACCATACAAGGGAAGAGTCCCCAATAAACAACCTTCTCAATACTTCTTTTACCTATGTATTTTTACCAACCCTAGAAGGGCCCACTCAGATCCCAAGCAATGCCAATCACGTTTCATGTATTTTGACCTTACTGCCTGTGGCTCTCCTCATGTAGCCATATCTAAGGAGAAACCTGTGACCCTTCCGGAGACCCAACCATGAGACATGTAGAAGCAACTGCAATCAGCCAGGTTGGGACAAAGTTGATATCCCTTCACTCTTTCTTTCATTTATTTGTTCAGTCATGAAGGACAGGGTCTTGCTGTGCAGCCCAGACCAACCTTAAACATGCATTCCTCATGCCTGTGACTCTAGAGATCTGGGATTTCAGGCATGGGCTACTGGATCTGGCTCTTACTGTGCTGATCTTTGAATGTTGTCATAGATTTAGGAAGGAAATCTCAATGCTAAGAAGTAATTCGGCACAATTCACTAATAAAAAAATAAGAAGTTGGTCGGTTGGCCGTGGGCTCTTTGTAGGAATAGGGTGAGAGAACATGGTGCTTCTCTTAGTCACTACATGATTCCACCAAAATATTGGGCAGGAGCATCGTATGTCGTGGAGACCTCTCCAGCAGGGAGCATACACAGGGCCTTTGTAAATAAGTATAGAACAAACGGAAAAATGAATAGATGAGCAAATGCATAAAAAGTCTTAGTAGAGTGCTGGAGAGTTTGCTCAGTGGTTAAGAGCACTCGCTGCTCTTGCAGAGGATCCGGGTTCGATTCCCAGCACCCACACGGATTTTCACAACCGTCTGTGATTCCAGCCCCAGGAGATCTGATGCCCTTTTCTAACCTTCTTGGATACCAGTGCACAAACATACATGTGGGTAAAATGCTCATGGACATGAAATAATAAATACATCTTAAAGAAGAGTATCCTGTAGGAATGTGGGCAAGGGTCAAGAGTGAAAAGGTAGAATGTTTTGTATGTACAATCCACCCAAAAGTAATTATGGTTTGGCATCTGACACCATTAAGATCTCTCCAACAACAGATCCAGGTCTTTATGTTGTCTCTCCAACACTGTTTTCATCCCCGCTTCCAGATAATTTGCGGCTCCCCCAGGAGGGAGAACTTTCTTGCTGTGCTCGGCCTCTGAAGCCAGCCAGTACGCAGCTGCATAGTTCAGACTACAGCCTGAGTAGGTCAAGAAGCAAAAAGCCAGCCAGGAGACACTCCCAGGCCCTGAGAAAAATGGACAGATCCAGACCTGGGCTGCAGGGATCAGCAAAATCCCCTGGTGGGTGTCGTGCTTGTAGTCAATGATACTCCGCCCAAGCCTGGAGGCATAGTACTCTTACACCAGCACCTGGTTTGAGGACGTCTGCTCTGGCGTGATTTGTCTTCCCCTGGACACTGACGGCCAACTCAGCTCCCTCCACACCATTCTCTCTAATCTAAGTGAGTCTAATCAAGCTGACTTAGTTTAAGGAGAGATTCTAGCGAAAGGGATGTGGATCAGTTTAAATGATACCCGTGCGTCTAAATGCGTCTGAAAAATAGAACAACCTACCTAGAATCCACTTGAGACCAACCTCTGTCCGTCTGGATTGCAAACACTTCAGATTATAAAGTGTACACTTTTTGACTCACTTAGCAAGCCCCTCATTGTATAGTACACCTAAAGGCAGAGGTCAAGATGGAGCACTGTGTGTTATATACAGTAGTAACTTTAAAAAACTGAAAATGGAAACAAAACTTGGCTTGACTCTGAGAATTTTAAGATACATTTTGCGTTTAAGGAGGGGGGTTGCTATCTTCTGAATGATCCTTGGATTATTCAATAATGAAAGCCAATAAATGTCAAATTTCTGATCTAAAACTCACCAATATAGGATAGCTATAATTTTATTTAATGTGCTTCAGACTTTTTAATCCGGTCGAGAGAATGTACTGAGTAACTGAGATGTCCCTGGACCAGGTAAGGCACCGGGGAGCTGAAATCAAAGGCACTCTGCTAAGCAGCCCCAGCCTGATTCTATGTCCAAGTCATCCTTTAAGACCCAATCACAACAGTTATTCTCAAAACATGCCCATTCGGTCTCCACAAGACAACCTGGTGAAGCCCGGAAGGGCAGGCTGCTTCAAGTTCGTAAGTCTTACAGATGGAGGGAGATTCCGCCAGATGGCTCTACCACGGCTTTCGAGGGTGTGAACCAGTGATTGGATGCTGTCAGCTTCCACACCTACAGAATGAAAGCCAACTGCTCCCTCTCAGCAGGCTCCTTCTCTCTCTAAGGCACTAATCACTAGCAGCTTGATCTTCATCTGCCTGGCCTCCATACCCCAGCCCCAACTCCTTACCCAGACCTCCACTGGCCTTTTCCTTTAGCCTAACCCATTCCAGAACAACTGCCCTCTTCCTTTCCATGGCAGCCCTTCTCTTTTGTGGTTCTGCCTCGGTGTTCCATATCAGCGCTCCATCAAGAGAGGCTGCCATACTTCCTTCCACTCACTCACTGATTGCCCAACTCAACCAACTCCAAAGGTTGCAGCAAGCACAGGTCTATATCCTCTTTGACTGACAGTCTAGTTGTAGCACAAGCTGTTTTTGCTGGCTCCAGGGACACTTTCTGACACCCTGAACGCTGCAGCTTTGTGTTCAGATGTTCCCTAACTCATAGTTCTGGAGATTCAAAGGCCTCAGCTCTGCTCTGGTGAAGCCCTCACAGAGGACCAGAGAGAGCGAGATCACACTGCCAAAGGAAGCAGAGACTGAGAGAGATGGGTGGGTACCACAGTCCCTCCCGAGGGTAGGCCTTCTGTTGACTAGGGCCTCTCTCTGCCTCTCTCTCTCTCTCTCTCTCTCTCTCTTTCTCTCTCTCTCTCTCTCTCTCTCTCTCTCTCTCTCTCTCTCTTTTGTTTTTTTGTTTTGTTTTTGGTTTTTCAAGACAGGGTTTCTCTGTGTAGCTTTGCGCCTTTCCTGGGACTCACTTGGTAGCCCAGGCTGGCCTCGAACTCACAGAGATCCGCCAGCCTCTGCCTCCCGAGTGCTGGGATTAAAGGCGTGCGCCACCACCGCCCGGCTTGTTTTGTTTTTTTGAGACAGGGTTTCTCTGTGTAGCTTTGCGCCTTTCCTGGAACTCGCTTTGGAGACCAGGCTGGCCTCGAACTCACAGAGATCCGCCTGCCTCTGCCTCCAGAGTGCTGGGATTAAAGGCATGCGCCACCACCGCCCGGCGGCCCCTGTCTTAAGTTCTTTCATTTTTAATTTTTACATAGTGTGTGTGTGTGTGTGTGTGTGTGTGAGTGTGAGTGTGTGTGTGTGTGTGTGTGTGTGTGTGTGTGTGTGTGTGTGTGTATAAGTGTGTGCAATTGCCCACGAAAGCCAGAAGAAGATGTAGGATCCTTTGGAGTAGAAGTTATAGGGAGTTAAGTGTTGTGTGTCAAGTTCAGACAGACCCTCTGTAAGTACTCTTAACTGCTGAACCATCTCTCTAACCCCTAAACTCCACTCCCTACCTCCCAACATTTACCCAAGGATAACCAAGCTTCCAACACATGAGTCTTGGAGAAAAATCATATCCAAACCACAGCTGCCTATAAAATGGGAAGCTGACGTGTGGTGGTTTCAATTAGCATGATCCTCGTGGGCTCATATGTTTGAATGCTTAGTCACCAGGGAGCAGAACTCTCTGAAAGGATTAGAAGGATTAGGGGGTGTGGTCTTGTTGAAGGAAGTGTGTCACTAACAGTAGGCTTTGAGGTTTCAGAAGCCTATGCCAGGCCCAGACCCTTTCTCCCTGCTGCCTGTGGATCATGATGTAGAACTTTCAGCTACTTCTCCAGCATCAGTCTGCCTGTGTGGGGCCATGCTCCCCACCATGACGACAATGAACTAGGCCCCTGAAACTGCAAGCAAGCCCCCAATTAAATGCTTTCTTTTGTAAGACTTGCCTTGGTCGTGGTGTCTCTTCACAGCAATAGAACAGTGACTTGGACACGGTGTGTAAGATGCTAGCCCTCCGTGCAGAACAGGGATAGAATCCAGGCCTCTTGGCCTTCTGAGGTTTTTTTTTTTTTTTTTTTTTTTTTTCTATATCCTTTCTGCAGTTGAGATTTGCTCGGTATTGAAGGCATTTAACAATCTTGGGTCAAAACATGCAGCGCCGGGCCTCAACACAATATTCATACAGTGTGGCCCGGTGCAGAGTCAAGCTCTCTGGAGGCAGCTCTGAGGGCTACGTCTACAGGCTGGGAAACTCTGGACAACAAAGTTACTTGGATCATTCTGTTTCTGTTTCTTTATCTGTGAATAAGAGGCTATAAAATCTACACATGCTGCGTATAATGTACAGGAAAGCTCCTTGTTATCTGATTCTCTGGGAGAAAACTGAGGAACCAACAGATTTTGTGCTTTAGGCCAGGCCATGTGGGTTGAGAGGTCCCAATGTTAATTCTGGCCTCTTGGTTCTGTTGCAGGCGCATCTGCCAGCCAAGCTTTCTAGACCCATCCATGTTGAATCTGTGAGGCTGGATAGCAAGGAGACAGCACAAAAGGAAGCCAGAACAGGGGCCACCAATGCTATGCACTGTTCTGTTAAACACTAGGAGAGAGCTGGATCTGAAAAAAGAGTGAGGAAAAATAAGTGTTTTAAAATTTGGTTTTGTTGACCTTTAGTTATTGGGTTGGGAGTTCATAAACTCTAAGACTTAGAGCAAATTGTTTTGTTGGGGGGGGGGGCTTGAGGGAAAGGTTCTAGATCACCATAGCTCCAGGATGTTGTAGGTCACTCCTGCAATTGCAACACTTTGGAGGCTGAGGCAGGAGGATAGGCACCAGTTTGAGGTCACCTGGGATGCCATGGTAACTTTCCTGGCTACGGAGTAAGGCTTTAATCTCAAACAGCAACAATAACCACACACACACACACACACACACACACACACACACACACACACACATACACTACCACAAGCAACCTTTCTCTAATATATTACTGCAAAATATGCATATAAGCAGAGTATCACCACAGCATGAGACACAATTAGAGTAGTGCTTTGAAGACAATCTCATGTCTATACGCCCAAATTGTAGTTCATTACTTCACAAAACAGGTGTGAGAAGTGCATGCCACAAGTTGGTTTTACCAAAGACGGCTGTCTATTTCATAAAATGCCTACTTCATTGAGTGCCAGAGACACAACCGAGCAAATATGGCTAAGTATTCATTTAAAACCAGAAACAGCATTGAAAAGTTTCTTACCACAAGACATCACAAGACCGCGATCTATCGGTTAGAATTCTTTTCATTTAAAAGTGTTATTATTATTTTTTTAACCCTATGCCTCAGGTTTTAATTTTGTGGATGAGTCAAGATATGTGGTCACAGGCAAACTCGACTTCTTCCCAAGGGAAATGCCTGGCCATCCACGTGCTGACCAGCGTCCCTTCCATTGACTTGAGAGACCAGTTCCACTTCGCCCCTGGGGGATCGCCTGTGGGCGGTTCATCCTCTCGTCTCCCACCACCTGGCGGCGACCCACCTCTCTAGGGCTGCAGCCCTCCCTCTGGACACCAATGTTCCCTTGCCCACCATTCCCCACGGGTCCCTGGCACTCAGGATTCTGATCCTCTCTGCCCGGCATCCGCTCTTCCTGGAGGTGTCTTCCCGTGGATCAACTCCCCGGTTCTAGGGTCTCCCCTTCAAGACTCCCCTTCTTCCCCCGTGTTTCCGGTCCACCGTCTCCATAACTCGCCCCCCTCCCCTCCTGAGCCCCTCCCCTTCATTTCGAGCCCCCATTCTGAGTATCCCCTGCCCAGCTAGGCTCTCCTCTCCCCAGATCTGCCCTCTCCGTTTTAGGTCCCCATCCCGGGTGTCCTCTGCAAAACACGGCTCGCCTACCGGCCAGGATCTGTCCTCTCCGGGTTGAGTCCCTACCCGGGTGCGGTCTGCAGAGCCCTGCTCGGGTCTCCCGGGTCTCCGCTCCGCGCTCGGGGTACGCCGGCCACCGGTGTCTCTCCACGCGTGCTAGGGCAGCTGTCTGGTGGCTATTCTTGTGTACCAGGCCCGGCTCTGGCCCGGGCGGCGGCAGGAGTGCTCACACACGGCGGGGCCAGGGTCTAGGGCACCCAGCGGACTGTGGCGCGGCGGTGGCGGCGGCAGCGGCGGCGGCGGCGGCGGCAGCTCAGCGGGCGGAGTGCAGCCCGCGCCGCTCCCGCCCTCGAGAACCCCCGCCGAGTCATTTGACCATATAAGGACACACGCGCCGGGGCGGCGGGCTAGGCGCGCGGGCCAAGGGAGCAGGGCGCGGTGGCGAGCGCCCCTCGGTTGCTGGTCGTCGCGTGTTCCCCTGCTGCAGCTGCTGCGGACCCTTTGTTTGACTTAACGTTCTTTCCTCGCTTCCCGGTGTTTGGCTCACAGGATCAAGCCTAGCTGCACGCCCTGGCCTCGGCTCCAGGGGCCAGTGGCGGTGCAGAGCAGAGGGCTGTGGCTGCGGCCACCCAAGGGAGGAGTGACATGGGTCTTCTCTCACCAGGACCCTCCCCTGTTTTGCAGGGTCTGAGCCTGGTCGCAGCCTGGTGCAAGTATGGATGGGTCGTTTGGAGACTTGGGGCAGGAACGATGTGTGCGCATGCAGGGCATGCATTGGCATGGTGGTCTTCTGGGACTTACCTTGCAGACACTTCTCCATCATGGAATGAACCCAACCAATGACCTAAAGAATCTTTAATGAGCCTGTTCCACCAGGGAGCTGACTGAGAAAAGGTCCTATGCCCAACACTCAGGGTTAGAGAGCTATTGACATTCAGTGGTTCCATCCGGGCAGAAAGCAAATGAAGGTCTTAATGTGTCCTTCATGATCAAAGCCAAGGTCCTCTGCACAGAACTGGCCCTTAGTAGGGGCAGGAGGCAATGTCCAACATGGTGGTGGGTGGGAGGCATAGGTATTCCCAAGCCTAAGAAAGGCGACATCTGCTCTTGAGTAGGTGGTGGATCCACATGTAAACATGGTGGCTGATGGGCACGTGGAGAGGCAGTGAAGGCCTGGGTTAGTGACTTCTCAGTGCTGTGACCTGACATGAGCAACTTAATTGAAGGATGCATTTGGGGGTCAGTCTTTCCCCCTCAGGTCTCTGGAAACCTCTCTGGAAACATTCTCAAAGTGTCATCTAGAGAGGTGTCTCCTAGGGGATTCTAAGTCCAGTCAAATTGGCTGAAGAACAGTCACAATGGTAGAGGTTTTTGTGGGTAGGCACGTCATTTTCATCGCTCAAAGGGAGCTCAGGGTAACACATTTTTTTTTTTTTCAGAGAAGGCAGGGAGAACCGTGTGATGGATGGCTTTCTTTGGGTTGATACTTCCTGACTGGTGCCACAAGAGGGTCTCCACGTTGGAATCTCAGAATGTGAGAGGCAAGGATATCAGGTCAGCTGTCACTTACTCAGCACTAGCTATATCTGGCCTCTCCCAGGATCCTCAGCCTCTTTAGGTAAAGTTAGTTACCTCAGTTATGTGATGAGGACTTTTGCTCTAGATGAGGCAAGTGGTTTTTATACCAGTGGAGATTTGCACTGGTGTCTATGGGATAGCAAGGCCATGTGAGTATTGTAAAAGGTCAGGAATTCTCAACTCCTGTTGTTCACTCAGGTGACTCCCCAGGGTTAACACTTTCCTCCATGGAGGGTGTGCAAGCTGGAACTGGACACAGGGAGTCCATTCCACTCCTGTCCCCATCTTCCAAGTAAGGCAGTATTATCCCTAAGTGAATTCCCACTGATGGTCAAGGTAGGCTATACCTTAGATTCCAAGTAAAGTGTATGTAGACAGCCCAATCGCTCTGAGGCTTCTAAATTTACTTTCTCTATGTAAAAGCTACAGATTGCAAAATCGTCCAGGCCTGAGCTGGTGAGTCTTAAGCCTTGGCTTTAAAATGCGGGTTCAAAGAACAATGAAACACTCATCCGCATGTGTCCTCTTCCTGCTTCCTTTTATTTGTTTAAGTTTTGTGGGTTATGCATTGAGTTCTATTCTTAGTAATATAATTAGTTATGTAAACTTTCTTCTACTAACTGCTACAGCTGTGCCACGCTGACTCTGTTACGTTACTTTCTTTCTTACAAGTCCTGTGACTTGTTTTTGTATTTTCCTTTTGACATCAGAGAGGTATTAAGTACCTCTGTGGGCATATGGTCAGGAAAATTCAGCCTCTTAAAAACAGACTTACCCATTTCTACAACAATGCTGTGAAAAGAGAAATCATGGGAGAAGCCAAAGGACCAAAAACCAAAACCAACAACCCCCCCCCCAAAAAATAACAAACAAACAAACCCAACGAACCACAATCCATGTTTGGATTTGGATCACAGAACGAACTACTCAAAGAAGAAATTTTTATGAACCAATCTGACAAATTCTGGCATGGACAGGATATTTGATGACATTAATAAGTAGTTATTAATAAGTAGTAGTTTATTTTTTTATGTGAAATTACATATGCACGGGCTTTTTTCTTCTTCTTCTTTAAACCTCACTTACTTTCCAGAAGCTTTCCCAGAGTATTGACTAGTGAGGGAACATGTCAGGGTTGATTCAAGATAAATGGAGACAGAGGAAGTAGATGGAGCCGAGATGTATATGCAAAAAGGTTTCACCCATGGGTTTTTTGTTTTTCTTCCTTTTTCGGAGCTGAGGACCGAACCCAGGACCTTGCGCTTGCTAGGCAAGCACTCTACCACTGAGCTAAATCCCCAACCCATAGTAACGGAAGCTCTATGGTGAATGTTGAGAATTCATCATACCTCTCTTTTCCCTTCGCAATGCTTGAAAAAAAAAAAAAAAATCTCAGGATGAAAAGTCCTTACATTAAAAATGCACATACTGTTGCCCATTCCTAGGCTTTCCTCTTAGAGGCATCTACCTTGTACGTACTTGTTCCTAGGTGAAACGATATGCACACAAGAGCAGGCCCAGCAGAATTGTTTGTCACAGCAAAAAAACTGGACCAGATCAAGTGTCTGCCAACTGCAGACTTGTTAAACACAGCATGGTCCATTTTCAAATTATTTATGAGTGTAGCTGTTAAAAATGTGGTAAGGATATTGACTGATTTGGCATGAGCGCCAAGATAGAGCAACCAAGAAAAATAAAAGTAGAGAACATTTCCTAGGTTGTAACCAATCCTTGGCTTTTGTGAACAAACAAAGGAGAAACAATGCATTCTTGTATGTGACCAGGCCTGGGAGGCTGGGGGTTGGGGACAGGAGAGAAAGGAGGAGGCTATTTTTTTTTTTTATTGTGTATATATTTATTTGTTTCCCGTGACATTCAAGAAACCCAAGTGTGTTATCCGTTAAAAAATTTATCTGTTAAATGTTTTTAAATTGAAAGTAACACGTGTTCATTTAAGAAGAATAAGAAACTAATGGCTTAGAGAGAAACAGAGAGTCAGGGAGGCTTTCTGGAAACAGCAAGGTTAGACAAGTTCTGCATTTAGTATCATCTACTCATATGAGCAACTCAAAGAATAAACTATTTAAAAATAAAAATTATGTTGTGATCTGGATGCACGAACAGACTAATCACTAAAAGATAGCTTGTGAAAATCTCTCACTTTTTTTAAATTAATTCTTTTATATCACATTGGATGAAACATTCTGGGAAATATAAATTCTACTATGGAAGTATAAAGCCCTGAATTCAGGCCTGTATCTGAGTGCCCTACCTACGATGAGATCTGCAGCCTCAGGTAAACCCTGAGATTTCCTAGCCCTCAATTTACTTATTTCTTTTGTTTTTGTTTTTTGAGACAGGGTTTCTCTGTGTAGTTTTGTGCCTTTCCTGGAACTCACTCTGTAGACCAGCTGGCCTCGAACTCACAGAGATCCGCCTGGCTCTGCCTCCCAAGTGCTGGGATTAAAGGCATGCGCCACCACCGCCCGGCCAATTTACTTATTTCTAACATGGCCTAATTCATATCTATTTTAAGGAATTATTGTCAAAGCCTTTGGTCATTAGCAGTCTTGCGTGAAAACCACCCAGGACCAAACAGTATAGCACACAGTAGTTCTCCAGTAAACATTAGGTTGTATCCAAGGGTAAAGGGGTGATGAATCCAAGTATTAGAAGGAAACACTGCCTTCTCATCAGGGAGGAGATTAAGACTGGGCTCCTGGTCTAAAAATGGAAGATTCTGTTCTGGAGAGAAAAACTCTGCTCTGGGTAACAGGCTAGTTGGCCAAAGAAAAAGAAATTGAGAGATAATCTAATTTCCTAAGCAGAACGAAGCCACAATGAGGGCAAACGATAGGTTATTGAGTTTTGGGCCTGTAATTCTGTCATCAGCCACTACTCTCTGGGCCCTGGGGCCACACAGCTGGAGGGGATGAGCTAGCTGCTGCATGTTTTAAAACCTGTGGCCAGCTGCACTCAGGATACTCTGGAACCATGTGAGAGTGCAGGTCCTTAGGGAAGCAGCCCTCCAGGTGACCCCGAAGGGGCTTTGAGTGAAACAACTCTTTGGAATTCCAACAGCCCGGGCTAGGTTACTATGATCCCATGTCAATCTCTGGAAGAGGGGGGGAGAGCAGAGGCAGACTGAACAGACCATTGCTGGGAACTCTAAAACCGAATCTCATGTCTCACATCCTACGTCATAGGAAAAAAGCACAGAAAGTCACCAAGTCAAAAGGTTCAGTCTGTGGGTCAGAGTGATCTGAATGTTGCCATTGGATTGACCTGCACCGGGGTGAAGACTGAGTATCTGGGGCAGGTGGATGCTACCACCTGGTGGCAAGTCAGCTAGTGAGAGATGCTGACTGCAGGCCCACTTCTGAGGAGTAGACTGGGGTCCCCATCCTCTGATGGTGGCCCACTCTGTGGGTACCATGAGGACCTAATCATCGCCAGGAAGAAAGGGAACACTTGAAACAGGCCTAGGAGACAGACCTCCCCATATGGGTTTCCACCAGCCCTGGATAACTTTGAGAGCACGTTTGTCCCATGGAAGAGAGATTTCTCCCACGTAGCCATCCCCACTCAACCCCAGGCAGGAAGCTGCCTGGATGACTCAGCCCTGATTCAGAGCTCGTCTTCCACTGGCCCCATATAGTTGGAAGGTGAGTAAGCGTCTAGGATCAGAAAGCCGGGACAAGCAATAGGAGTGATCAAAAGCCATGCCCTCTCCACCTGGGGATCCGGGGGCAGGTGTCTGCCTGCGTCTAGATGACCCAGAACCAGGGCCGGGCAGAGCAGGTTCTACATGCTTTCTACAGGCCTTGCTCAGCCGGAAAACCAAACAGTTGACAGGGAACCCATCTTCTCAGAGCTCATGCAAACAAGGACTCCCAGAGGCTTCCTCCAAGGAAGTGGGGGGAGCTTGATATAATTAGAGCTCCCATCTCCCACTCCTAGAACCCATACTCTGTTCATTCACCCGAGACACCCAAGAGAACCTCAGCAGCACTCCAGCAAATGTCGCCACCTCCCCTTTGCCTCCTTTCAGGCTGTTTAGGAGGAAGGTGCTTGACTCTCTGGGATGCAGTTTGCATATCCCATTTCCTTTCTCTCTCTCTCTCTCTCTCTCTCTCTCTCTCTCTCTCTCTCTCTCTCTCTCTCTCTTTTTCACAAACTTATTTAATGGATGCAAATAGTCAGTGTTTGAAGCCTCAAAACACGTCTGAGTCCCAGCCAAACCCACAAACGACTCTATGATTCTGAGTTTTCCATGGGTGGTTAAAGCTTGCTTGGAACACTGGATGCCAGTTTCCATTGTGGTTTCGATAGCATACCGAGAAGGGCTCTGTTTGGTTGGCTGAACCACCAAGGGCAAGAAAAAAAAAAAAAACATAAAATAAAAGTACAACGCTGGCCTCCTAGTTCAGTCCTGTCAGCGAATGTTGGACTCTTACTCATGAGAGCTTTCCTGGTGCAGACCCTGAAAACATGTGCTTTTTGCTTCTCACTTGAAATCTTCAAGGGAAACAAAACTCACAACCATGAACTGTGTTTGAGACCCCTCTGTCCTCCGCTCTCGGGCCTTTTCCGGAGAGAATTATTAATCTTTCAGCTTGTCTTCTTGGACTGTTTCACTCTCTCTCGCTCGGGTCAAGACACCTTGAAGTGCTTACACATGTGGCCTCTCACCCTTCTTCCCTGCATCCCCGAGACGGGACAATCTCATGCTTCTCTTGTTCCTGGGATGTTTACTTAAGCCACACGAAAACTGCTTCCCTATGTGGAGTAATTTTCTGAGTCAGCCTTACAATTCTGAGAGCTCACTCTCTCTCTTCTTCTCTTTGGCAGACAATCTGAACGGTCTGTCCAAGCAAGGCTTTGGGCCAGCCTGGCTAGAGGAGGGAGGGGGTAAACTCAGGACCAGAAACTTCGGGGCTATGGTAGCTTTCTGTCACTACAGAGAACATTATTTTGGCTTGTGGTTTTGAGTGTTCTTGATTAGCACCATTGCGTGGGCCTGTGCTGGGGCTCTATGTCATCATGATGTGATAAAGCATTCATCTCAAGGCCCAGGAACAACAGAGTCAGGGTCTAGCATCCTCTGATCCCCTTCAAGGACATCCCCAGTCCCCCACTGGGAACCAAGATTTGATTGCTATTTGTTTGTTCATTTTAAGTTCAGGGGATCCAGCCCAGGCTTTGTATATGCTTAGCAAATAGTTTCTGCTGAGCTACACCCCAGTCTTGGAGACCAAGGTTCTAACATGGGTTTGGGGGCACATATAAGATCCTTGCCTGTGAAACACAGGGAGCAGCACCTCTCTCCTTACCTTATGAAAAGAGATCATCTGATTTATCTGTCTTTTCTTTGATCCATTTATGGCTAGGTTTCAGTTGGAACATTTCTAGAATGCCTCCTGTGGATAATTCTGCACGGGGAGAAAGTTAGCTACATATGTCTTAAGTTCTCCCAGTAAGAAAATTGAGGACAATTTTCCACCTATTTTGGAGGATACTTTGAAATCGGGCCTGGGAGTCACAGCAGAGCTTCCTAGAACAACCAAGTTTCTTTTTACATCACTGCACTCACTGGGTAGCTGACTGTTGGAATACCAGGATTACATTCTCTTGAAATGTGTGACTTTCAACATCTTCTGGTAGTAACATTTGCCGGGAAACTATGAATAAATAAATAAATATGTTCAGGCTATACTAACTGTACAGATATGTTTGGAATCTTCTGCGCAGGAAAGATGCTGGGCGATTACCATACTATAGTAGTGGCTTGGTTATCTGCCTTCTGGAACAGATTCGGGGAGCTCCCATGCAGTTGATTGTCAGACATCTGAAACAGCTAGCAAGATGTCCAACTCTACTCTTCCTCCACACCTTTTGCCATCCTTTCCCCAACTTGAGATTCTACATTTTGCACATGTCCTTGGGGTAGACTGTTTTTCTGGCTTTATTGCCTTGGGATGGATGCGCCTGCCCCAGTGGACCACTGTCTGCTTCCTCATGCTGCTGTTGGTACCAAGTCCTTCTGTAGTAGGTCAGGCTTAAAGCAGAGGAAGGACGTACTTGAGAGGTTTTCTTTTCCTAAGAATATGCTTGGCGAGTTACCAGGCTGGGGAAGCAGAGACTGCAATATAATCCCAAGCAAGAAGAGGAGCTTTGGGACCCTCATCCTGTTTATCTTCGTTGTCTCCACCTCATCTTGATCTGCCTTCGACCAGAGAGGCGAATGTCCTTTCAGCACAGAGGGTTTTTCTTTTTTCCATATCAGTATTGTATTATACCAGGACTTTGAAGATACTAAATTAACTCTCTCTCTCTCTCTCTCTCTCTCTCTCTCTCTCTCTCTCTCTCTCTCTCTCTCTCTCTCTCTCTCTCTCTCCTATATCCCTAGTTAGCCTCTTGGAATGTCTGTCTTTCCTCTATTCTCTTACCTCTACTTCTCAGAACACCACCCCAGCCCGAGTTAAAAAACTACATAGTAACTCCACTACAGAAGTGCTGTGCAATACCTGCGCATGCGTCATGTTAGATCCTGCCGCATCATCTTTCTCTTGCTCCTATCAGCAGAAGGAAAGGATGGAAGGATTGGGACATTTCTGTGTTCACATCGTTCTGCAGTTTGGTCACTATTTACTGAATTGAACTCAGGTTTCATGAACACCTGAACCAGAATAAGGCTGCGATGCACACGCTGTGCTGTATATGACCTGCCTGGACCGAAGAAGAAGTCAGGGCTGATTCTGTTCAGGCACTGTAGTGATCCTGGCTTTACCCTGAGAGCTACTTTACAAACAGCTACCTTGACTCCAAGCTAATTTGAAAAGCCTGACCTTGCAGGAGATGGCAGCCTACTTGGGCTTGGGAACAATTCTTCCTACATTAAGGGAAGTAACCGCCAGGTCATAGATAGCATCTGTAGGCGCTTCAAGAAGCTGAGAGGGGGGCTGCAGGAAAGTCACATGTGGGAAGTCTTGAAGAGCTCGAGTCCACTTGCTCTTCTAGACCAGGTCTGCTGCTCACCCACTCCCAGCACTGCCTACCCCAGCTCTATTCAATCCCAGAGAGCTTTGCTCAGAGGGGCTTCCAGGGTGTCCCCGTTCTGCAAATGAACTCTCTCTTCATTTCAGGGAGCCGAATCTGAATTCGTGCCTTTACTCTCTTCAAGGGTCACGTTAATTGTCTATTGATTACTTCTTTAAAAAAAAATTCTGTCTCACATGTCTATAATCCCACCCAGCACCTGGAGGTAGAAGGTGGGGTGGTGAATTTGAGGTCAGCTGGGTTACACAGTGAGATCCAAATAAAGCAAAGAAAAGTATAAAAAGAAAAAAAAATTCTGTCTCTGCAAATGAAAACATACAAAATAAAGGAAGAAGTCCTTCTCCCCACCACAGTTCCACTGAGATTCTCGACCCTCTAACAGCATGAGTGAGTGCAGGCAGGTATGATCCTAGGGCAACAGCTCTGCCATAGCTTCACGAGGCCAGCTCATCCCTCAGACTGTGTTTCTGACAGTCCCTGGGCAGAGGTGGGACAGACAGAAGCCCTCACACCTCCCTTCCCCCTACCTGCCCTATGACACATTCACTTGAATGGAGAGACTCAAGTTGTGAACAGAAAACACTGGTAAATGTAAACAGAACCAGAGGTCTACACCTCCCTTGGCTGTGGCCCGCTGCTACACCCACAGATAACTGGAGGTGGGGCATAGTGGGAGGTCTCCAGGTCACTGAGGATGTGTCCTGAAAGGAGACTGGAGGAATCTATCTCTTCCTGCTCTTATCTCTTTCTTCTCAGCCACAGAGAGAGAGAGAGCTCCAGTTCCTGTCCCAGCTTTGATGTATTCCCTCACCACGGGGCCAAAACAGCAGAGCTTAAATGATGTGATACTACCATCCCAGGGCTCATCTAGGTTCTCTGTCTGGCAAAAACGCAGAGAAGTGGGTATAAAACCTACCATGAGGCTGCCTCAAGGCCAGTTTTTTTTTTGCTCTCCTGGGGTCCCTGAGGTATCTGTGTGAAGTAGATGGAAAAGCATGGGGAATGCTTTCCCATGGCAGCAGATATCAAAGCCATGGCTGGGGGCTAGACCTACCCCAGTGTCTCTGCCAGGAGAACACGTTGGCGCATGCCTGGTTCCTAGACAGGGTCTACATCACATTACTGGGATGGAGAGGTGTTACAGAGATGAGGGATCCTGGGGACTCAGCCCTGTTACCATTTGCACTCAGGTGGAGCTGGAAGCAAGGTCTGTAATTTGAAAGAAGGCAGGACACAGAGTCCAGGGCCGGACACAGGGAATTTAGTAACCTGGGTAGGAACAGGAATAGGATTAAAGGTGGGAGCGTCGGCGTCTGACAGTTTTATCTCTCAAATGTAATCAGGGTGGAGCCAGGCAGCTGGCCAGCTGGAAGGGAAGCTGGGAAAGCTAAACCCAGGGTGACTTCATTGGCAACTCCTCCACCTTTTAGTAGTTTCCTTTACCTTCCTCCCTTCACAGGCTCTGCAGAGACTGTGTTCTGCACCCAGGCCGTCCTATCAGCAGAGTGAAGCATTTTCTCTGCATCTGGTGGGTCTGTGGCTGCTCTCCATGCTGAGGGAGAGGGTTAAACCTGCATGCGGGTCTATTTTAATAGAATGCCTATTTCCATCCACCACCTCTTATGCACCAGTCCCTCAGAAGGACTTGCTCTGCTCCTTGGCGAGCTATTTGCCAGCAGGTCTATTAGGGAGAAACCTTTTGAAGTCTATTTTGATTGCTAATCTCCGAGAAAACAGGTCACACATTGTACTGCTAGTTGGTGGTGGTGTCCAAAACCAATACTGGCCTGAGTTTCTCAGGCAAGAAGGATTCTTGGCTCAGGCTCCAGAGGGAAGTGTGTGGTATGAATGTCTTCTTGTATCAGCTTGTGTTCTGTTGTGTTGGCAGCCAGAGGGTCCACATAGGTGGGAAAAAAATGCTTCAAGATGTAAGGCGAGGAGCAATGAGATGTTTGATCCTTTTGGATTTGCCTTTACAGTGCTAAAGAGCTAATCAGGGGCAACCACAGCTGTGGCCACTGGCCTAAACGAGTGCTACCTGATAAAAAACCTAGGTTTTGTGTGTGCCCTCCCCAACCCCACCCCCAGCTGAAGACTGAACCCAGGGCCTTGAGCTTGCTAGGCAAGTGCTCTACCACTGAGTTGAATCCCTAACCCCACATGCTAGGTTTTCATTCTAGGTTTTTTAGGAAGCCACACACCACAGTAAATCCAGCTCACATGAGAAGCCACGGGACCCATACTCAGAAGGTGCTGGAGTTGCTCCAGGTCTGTTTCTTCATTTGCCAAATCTCCAGCATTTTGGCCTTAAATGTGTGGCTGTGTACTGAGTTGTCATGAAACTTAAAGGGGGGAGGGGAACAAGAACAGGAGCGAACACCCAAGGAATGCAAGGAAGCCACACAGCGCCCTCTCTCCCTGAGATACCCACAGCCATTTACTCCAACTTCAGTTTAAAAACCCATCCTGAATGAAGTCAGGCTGACACCCAGTCTATCCTAAAAGGTACACAAAATTAGAGGATATTAGTGTGCACGTTTTGTATTATCTCTGGGTTAGTTTAAAATGTTATTGGAAACAAATTATAACTTTAGAAGAAGTATCAATATCAGTGATATCCCATTCGGAGATATTTTTTAAGATGATTAAACTGTGAGGTACAAGGTTTCTGTCTCATTAACCCTTTCCAAACATAGCCTAGTGAATCTTACCTCTTATTCCTGGTTTTAACTGGAGTCCTTTATTTCTGATGCACCCAGAGTCCTCCTCACATTGGGAATGAATAATGTGAGAATACATCAGAGCTTGGGGGCTCTTTTGACACTCAAAGCTCATAGGACCAAGGGTAGAGCTCAGAGGCAGAGCCATTGCTTAGCATGCAGGAGGCTTTGAGTTCCATCTCTAGAATGATAACAAAGAAAAAACAGGTTCCTACAGCATCCTTCCAGGAGCCGGGGGAGTGGTGGCATATAGCATCCTTCCAGGAGTGTGTGTGTGTGTGTGTGTGTGTGTGTGTGTGTGTGTGTGTGTGTGTGGCATTCAGCATCCTTCCAGGAGTCAGGGGAGTGGTGGCATACAGCAACCTTCCAGGAGTGGAGGAGGGTGGCCAGGAGGAAGTTGTTAAGAAGGAATCTGTTATTTATTAAGTGACTCATGCTAACAGGGCCACCATGATGAATAAATCTCTCCCCATCCCCTTCCAATGTGACTAGAAGTGGAGGAACTAGTTGAGTAAAGCTAAAACTCCAGTAAGATCTGGTCAGGACTAAGATATGGAAGGATATCCTACTTCTAGAAGTATATCAAAAAGACTGAAAAGCAAGATCTGAATCCACTCTCATAGAAGTACTCATGATAACCAAGAGGCATACATAACTGAAATGTCCATAGATAGATGAATGAATGAGCAAACTATGGCATAGACAATGGAATGGTACACACAGTAAATCATTATATAGTCCTAAAAAGGAAGAAACTTCTGACACATGCTACATTTTACACAGGTAAAAATGAAGGACAGCGTGTTAAATGCAATAAGCCAGCCACAAAAATACAAATTCACAAAGCAGTCCATTCATACAGATGGGAAGAGCAGAAAGTTCCAGAAGCTGCATGGGGGCATTGGGTAGGATGGGGGTGGGTGGGGACGGTAGAAGTGGAAATGGAAAGAAAAAACAGAATTCCATTTTTTTTAGAAGATTAAAAAAATCCCTGAGATGGTCACCCAATGGGTGCAAGTACACAGTGTGACTGAAGTAGACATTTAACAGTGACTAAGGTCGTGGGGGAAATCTGTGGCGAGTGCACATATAGAAAGTGATGGTAATATGGGCAGACCCCACAGTCAGACCCAAGAGTCTACAGTGCTTAATTTTATGTGCTGACTTGATTGGATGAGTGAGTATCAAGCTATTTGGCTAAACCTTATTCTGGAGTTTTTGTTGAGATTGACATCTGTGATCATCAGCTTTCTGATACCGAGACAAAACTACTGAGAGAACCGACTTAAACGGAGAAGAGGTCTATTTTGGCTCATGGTTTCCAAGGCTTCAGTCTGTGGTCACTTGACCCTGTCGCTTGGGATCTATAGTGAGAGAGAGGACTACGGCAGATGCCTATGAAAAAGGGGGCTGCTCGCCTCACAGGGGCCAGGAAGCAAAGAGGAAAAAAGGGGGGTTAAATATGGGGGAGAAGGAGATTGGGACTTTAATGTGCCATTTGTGGGCACTTGCCAGCAACTTAACTTCCTTCTGTTAGGCCAAACTCCTGAAGGTCCCATCATTTTCCAAAAGTGCCTTCAGTTGGGGACCAAAATTTCAACACCTCATCCTGTGGGGAAACATTTCAAATCCAAACGTAACAGCATTTGACTGTTCATGATGAATAAAGCAGATTAAATTTTGTTTTGTGAGTGTCCTCCAATCAGTTAGGGCCTGGATAGAACAAAGCCTGACCTACCCTGCTCAGCAGAGAACTTTTCCTGCCTGACATTTCTAGGTTGGACCATCAGGGTTTTCTTATCATCAGCTGCAAGTGGAAACTGTGTCCTGAGCCCTGCCCTCCCATCCTCATCAAGCCAACTCTCCTTTTTTTCCAGTTCTCAGACTCAGGCTCCCTTTGGCTTTCAGCTTGTTGACTCCCTTGTTGACTCTGGGACTTGTCATCTGTCACAATAGTGTAAGCTATTGTGTGGGGGTGTGTACATAGTCATCCCTCAGGGTCACAGGGGGATTGGCTCCAGGAGCCACTCCAGGACACCCAAATCCGAAGATGGTTGACTCTCTTTTATAAAATGGTGTAGTGTTTGCAATATAACCAAGGGGTGCCCTTGCATATGCATGGAAATCACCCCTAGATGTTTTATAACACCTAATAGGACACAAATGCTATACAATAGTGATACAACAGATTGTTTAGGGGATAATGATAAAGAATGAAAAGTCTGCACATGCTCAGGAGAGAGAGAAAGAGAGAGAGAGAGAGAGAGAGAGAGAGAGAGTTCACCTGCCTTTCCATCCCTAGAACAGCGACAACCAAATAAATCACAAGAAAAGCTCATCAGAAAAATAGCATCCTTCTTCTAGGAGTAGAGTAGAGCATTCAGGAGGGAGAGAAACCACATGCAGATTCCAGCAGGCACTAAGATAGTGTTATTTGAGAGCATTATTATTTGTATGCAGGAGAGCATACAAATCCTCTTAAATGAGTACACACTATACAATGGCATTGTAATGGTTGCTGGCTGCCCATGAGAACTAGACAGTGAGATCCTATTGCTGAAGATACTTCCCGCTTTGGTTGCAGGATGTGGTGGTATTGTATTCCCCAAAATATTGTGTACCTTAATAAACTTATCTGGGGTCAGAGAACAGACAGCCACTAGATACAGAGGCTAGAAAATGGTGGCACTCACGCCTTTAATCTTAGCATTCCAAAGGCAGAAATCCCTCTGGATCTCTGTGAGTTCAAGGCCTCATTGGAAACAGCCAGGCATGATGACTCACGCCTTTAATCCCAGAAAGCAGCCTTTAATCCCAGGGAGTGGTGGTAGAAAGCAGAAAGGTTTATAAGGCGTGAGGACCAGAAACTAGAGGCATTTAGCTGGTTAGGCATTTGGCTGGTTAAGCTTTCAGGCTTCTAGCAGCACAGTTCAGCTGAGAGCCATTCGGATATGAGGACACAGAAGCTTCCAGTCTGAGGAAACAAGACCAGCTGAGAAGTTGGCCAGGTGAGGTTAGCTGTGGCTTGTTCTGTCTCTCTGACCATCCAGCATTTCACCCCAATAACTGGCCCCGGGTTTGATTTTATTAATAAGACTCTTTAAGATGCATGCTACAGCAGGACATGGAGAAAACAAGCTAGAACCCGAAGAGATGTTTCCACCCCCAGTTCACATAGTGCCAGATGCTGCTACACAGGCTCCTGGGGGAGAACTGTCATCCAAAGTCTTCCTCAGCTATGGAGTCTCCTTACTACACTGCTGGTGGACCAGGTGAGAAGTACCCACTGGTGCAATTGTGACAAATCACCAGGAGGAGTAACCAATCCTCTGATTGAATTTGAGGCCCCCTCTATGAGAGGGAATCCGCATCTGATTCTGTAAACTAGTCTAAAACCTGTGGCTGGGCAAGTCATAGGCCCTGCTGGAAAAGCTACTGCCTTTGTTTTGCTAAATGGACATGATGTCTTCATCAAATGACTACCTAAATAACCATGTTTACACACATAGATTAGTGCTGCCATCATCTTTGGTGAGAGAAACTCCTTTGTGTAATGGGCAGCAGTAGCTGCAAAGACTTGTACGGAGCCAGCGTGTGGAGATTAAGGAATCGTTGAGTGCTCAGCCATAAATGGGATATCTACATCCCTCCTGCAGGGCTCAAGGAACGTCAGGAAAGATTGGTGGGAAGAATGCAAGAAACCATGGAAGGGGAAGAGTCAAGTGGAATACTATCTTCAGAATATGACATGCTCTTACACCCTTGAGCTCACAGCGGTTGAGAGATCAACAAGACCCATGTAAGACTGTGCCTGTCACCCTGCGCCCTTGAGCCCTCCAATCCCCAGGATCTATAGGCAAATGATGGTAGCTAGTGGGAAGGGACTCAGCAGGCCCCTTCTTCCCCAAGTATTCATAGACTTTTAATGGCAGCAGGGAAAGGGAAAGAGAGTTTCTCCAGTGGTGTGTACACCGACAAGGAACCCATGATTCTGTAAATAATTTCTCACTACAACACTGTAATCAACCCTAGTGAACTATATTGGAATGTCTAAAAATGAATGAATGAATGAACGAATGAATGAATGAATGAATCAGACAAAGACATGAACACTGAGAAGGACTCGGAAAGAAGTGGAAGGGGATCAGCAAGAGCAGAAGGGGACCAGGAGATGGTGATGGTGTGGGTAAATATGATAAAAAGCTGTGTATGAAAATGCTGTAGTGAAATCTACCATATGTATTCAACATGTGCTAATACAAAGTAAGAAATAATGCCTGCCGGTCGTGTAATTTGGTAATGATTTCAAATAGAGACTGAAAATGCTTCACGTCAGGCGGCGCAACATACCCTGACAGGATTAGAAGAGCAGAAATTGGCATCTGTGAAAAAATCACAGCAGAACGTGTTAGGGAAATGAGTCAGCTGGGAAGACACTCCTAAAAGAGAACAAAACAAACTCCAAAAGGAAAGGAAGCGAAGTCCTTAAGAACACAGCCATCCATCCACCTGAGTGGTGCCACAGCAGAACCCCTCTGACAGATCACGCTCCGTAGTGAGGACACAGCCCATGCCGTGCCCTCGCGTGGTTCAGCCATGCCAAGAAACACATCTCCAACTCAGCATTCTATACAACAGGCTGAAATGAAGAATATGAAGACTTGAAACCGTGTGTGGAAACATACTCATTTTCATTTAACCACATATTGCCCATCTCCCCTTCCACCCCACCACACACCAAAGCCTTTGGCATAATCTTTCCAGAGAGATGTCTTGTTCGTTTTATTGATCGCATCTACACAGCTGTCTCTATATATTAGGAAGGCAAATATGCAGATATGTAAAAGGCCACCAAAAAGGACCAGGATGCACCACCCCCAACTCTGGTATAACAGTTATTTTGAGCCGAAGGCATCTGAGAAACAGTAAAAGCAGAAAGAACATTCTGCCACCCCTGCACCCCATCTGTGTAAAAACAAGACATAAATTTCCCTGTGTGGCCCTCCCCACCTTCCTGAATCAGAACAGCCCTCAAGGCATCATGGAGGGTCTATACAAACAAACTTCTCTTCCACTGATTTCTCCTCCCATAATTCACCCTTCCCAGAAGTCCAACACCTTTTCCTTTGTTTAAAAAAAGAAAAGAAAAGAACAATTTCTACACCTATTGTTTGTTAAAACAGACTATAAGCTCTGAGGTCTGGCCCCCTCTTTGGCTTTTCACTCTGCTATGAGCATCTCTGCAGAAGAAAATAAATCCTCAGTAAATACAGCTCTGTGTCTCTTCTCCTGGCCCTCTGTTTTCTTGGTTTGACTTACAGGCTTTGTCTGCAGAACATGAGGCTGAAGAAAGTGGTCATTTTCTTTTCTGATGCCCATAGTCCAGTAATATGAGGCGTACATGGTAATCGGTGGAGTGGGTCCAGGATGCACCCACCAGTGCCTCAAGGGCAAGATTGGGTGCTTGGATTCAGTTCCCATTTTTTTTTTTTTAAGACAAGCCACCTGATGGCCTTCAAGCTAGTCTGCCACAACAAGACTGGATGACCTAAACACACAGATTCATTTTCTTATAGCTCTAGAGACTAGACATCCAAAATCAAGGTGCCAGTGGATTTGTCTCTTTGAAGGCCCTACACAAAAATCCATCCCATGATTCTCTCCTAGTTTATGGTGAGTTGCTAGTCATTGTTGGCTTCCCTTGGTCAGTAGACTCATCACCCTGATCTCTGTTTTCATGTCCACACACTGTTCTTCCTGTCCAAATGTCCTCCTTTTATCAGGACACACGACATACTAAAGTGGAATGCATGCTAATCTCTTCGTCTTTTAACTGATTGCATTTGTAACAACCCTATTTTTTTGTTTGTTTGTTTGTTTGTTTGTTTGTTTTATTTTGTTTTTTGAGACAGGGTTTCCCTATGTACCCCTAGCTGTCCTGGAACTCGCTCTGTAGACCAGGCTGGCTTCAAACTCAGAGATCTGCCTGCTCTGCTGGGATTAAAGGCGTGTGCCAGCACTGCCCCAGCTGTAACAACCCTATCAACAAATGAGGTTCCACTCTGAGTTGTTGATGGTTGGGGTTTTAGCATATGAATTTGGGGGTGGAGGGCATATTCAACCCCTTAGCCAGACTAAGGGAGAGGTATAGATTAGAGTCAGACTCCATCTAGTCCAGACCTCCTGGGAACAAGGCTGTCTGGTGGGAATAATGTGAATATCGCTTCCATCTGTCATCACCTGCTTCTTACTAGCCCGGGGAATAGCCAGTTCTTCACAGGCCCAGGACAGAGTCTTCATGGATTTGATTTGGTGCTAGTGGTAACGGCTTGACAGTGGCATCCTGCTTTAAAGGATTAGGACTAGGCTTTAAAGGCTAGCAGTCAGTCCCTAGTGAATGGAATGGTGGGTGTCCGGGGGTAGATTGATCACAATTACAGTTGGCTTTTCCTAATTGTGGGTTCCTCATCTAAGGATTCAACCAACCATGCATAAGAAATGGTCGAAATAATATTACGGGAAGCTCCAAAGAGCAAAGCTTGGATTGACTGCATGAAGAGTATCATACATACTACATTGCGTATATGACGTGATATATTGGCACTGTGCCAGGGGTGTCTGAGGTAGTGTATGTGAAGAGGCGCACGAGTTACATGCAAACACGACACCATCCTTGCGCTTGAGCGCTCATGCATCCCGGAGGTCTGGAACCAACCGCCTGTGGATATATGCCCTACAGAAAGGCAAACGCCCGGGCAAACAAAATAAACTCAGCTCTCATCAAGAAGACAGATTTATCCCAACTCAACCTCATTACATTGAAGTCAGAACTGCCAAATTTAGGAGTATCAATGGCGTGGAAAGCACAGTGTGTGCTGAGCTCATAAAGCAGAGTCCTTGCTGTCAGGGACTCCTTGTCCTGGGGTTTCATTTTCCCTGTTTATTTCTTTGATTTAACAGGGGGAAAAAAGTCCTGGTTTCCTCACTATGCTAGTTTTACACTGAAATTAATATTGGTAGTGTTTTTACTTCCATTAGCCTTTTGTCCCTCTTGGGGTCCTGTAGTTGTATGTGAGGGCAATGCCACTTGTTCTGCAGTGCACGGGCATCAGAAGGTAAAAATCACAGGGAAACTGCTGCTCGGCCTAAAGATGAATTGGTCAGCTTGGGATTATAATGTGTTTGCTTTTTTTGCTCTGGGTTTTTAAGAGGCGCCTATCTACTGTAGTGAAGATGACATGGTTGCTAGCCCTATTGAACTCTCACTACTTCCTGGCTTTTGTGTGTGGCAAGCTGGGCTTTGAAGTCTTATGCTGGGAACAGTAGAGGTCCATGGGAAAAGATCTGACTTTTTTTTTTTCAGATAAGGCAAAGCTATGGAGAAATGAAATAGTGATGGAAACAAGGGGTCACAGAAAAGGCAAATATCTTCTTTCTGATTTATAGTTTCCTTTGTTTTATTTTCTTTTGACTTCAGGATTATAGCTCTAGATGAGACATGATCTACAGACCAAACTGCAAGCTACTTAGAGTTAGAAGGATTACTAAAGCCAGTTTTCTGATTACTTTGTTTGTTCACAAAGATGTAACTGGATAATGTTTCCGATCAAAGACATCAAAATTAAATGCTGCCTGCAATTTGAAGTGCCACTACCCGACATGGCTTAAATTGATCTCATTCTCTTTATTTGACTGATTGAGAAAGTCATTGTCTAGATTAGAATACTGTGAATGCATCCATTGGGCTTCATACCAAAATCATCAAAGAATGCCTGATTTCCATCTTACACCTGTAGAATGGCTAAGATTAAAAAAACACTGAGGACAGCTTATGTTAGAGAGGATGTGGAGTAAGGGGAACACACCTCCACTGCTCGTGGGAGTGCAAACTTGTACAGCTACTTTGGAAATCAGTATGGTGACTTCTCAGAAAATTGGGAATAAATTTTTCTCAAGTCCCAATGATACTACTCTTGAGCATATACCCAAGGGATGCTCAATCACATCTCAGGGAAATTTGCTCAACTATGTTCATAGTATCATTATTCATAATAGCCAGAACCTGGAAACAATCTAGATGCCCCTCAACTGAAGAATGGATAAAGTGTACATTTACACAATGGAATATTGCTCAGTGGTATAAAACAATGCCATCATGAAATCTGCAGACAAATGGATGGAACCAGAAAAAATCATCCTGAGTGAGGTAACCCAGACCCAGAAAGACAAGCATGATATGTACTCACTTGTAAGTGGATATTAGACGTAAAGCAAAGGATAACCAGGCTACAATCCACAGTCCCAGAGAAGCTAGATAATAAGGAGGACCCTAAGAGGGACACATGGATCACCCTGGGAAGGAGAAATAAATGAGATCTCCTGGGTAAACTTGGGGGGGATGCAGATGGGAACATGAGGGATCAGGATGGTCAACTTGAGGGAGGGATGGAGAGGGAGAGCAATGACAGAGATATCTTGATAGAGGGGGCCATTATGAGGTTAGGAAAAAACCTGGTGCCAGGGAAACTCCCAAGAATCCACAAGGATGACCCCAGCTAAGACTCCTATCAATAGTGGAGAGGTTGCCTGAATTGGCCTTCTCCTGTAATCAGATTGGTGACTACCCTAATTGTCATCAGAGAGCCTTCATCCAGGAACTGATCAGAGATCCACAGCTAAGCACGGGGGCAAGCCCCAGGAGTCCAGTTGAAAAGAGGGAGGAGGGATGATATAAGCAAGGGGGCATCAAGATCATGATGGGGAAACCCACAGAGACAGCTGACTCAAGCTCATGGGAGCTCATGAACTCTAGAACAACAGCTAGGGAGCCTGCACGGGACTGATCTAGATCTTCTGCATGTGTGTGACAGTTGTGTAGCTTGGTCTGTTAGTGGGTCCTCCAGCAGTGGAACCAGGATCTGTCCCTGGCATATGAGCTGACGTTTTGAGAACCTATTCCTTGTGGTGGGAGGCCTCACTCAGCCTTGATGCAGTGGGGAGGAGCTTGGTCCTGCCTCAACTTGATATGCCATGCTTTGTTGACTCCCATGGGAGGCCCTCCCCTTTTTGAATGGAGATGGAGGAGGAATGGAGGGTGGGTATAAAAAGGAGGAGTAGGGAGGGAATGAGAGGAGAGGAGGGAGGGGAAACCATGGTTGGTATGTACAATAAACTTTAAAAATTAATAAAAAAAATGCCTGGTTTCATGCTGGCACTTTTACCCCCAGACCACTTCTATCAGCTAAATAGGAATTCAGAGCATGTAGTCCACTCTGTCAAGACATTAACTTTCTCATTTCTTAATTCTCTTGTAGCTCAAAGCACCTAGGAATCCAGCAACATTGTAGTGACACTGGGAAGAAGCAGGATATCTTAGTTAGGGTTTCTATTGCTGTGAAGAGACACCATGGCCATGGCAACTCTTATAAAGAAAAACACTTAATTGGAGTAGCTTACAGTTTCAGAGGTTTAGTCCATTATCCTCATGGTGGAACATGGTGGCACACAGGCAGACATGGTGCTGGAGAAGGAACTGAGACTCCTACATCTTGATCCACAGGCAACGGGAAGTGAACTGTCACACTGGGCATAGCTTGAGCATGGTAGACCTCAAAGCCTACCCCGACACTGACACACTTCCTATAACAAGACTACACCTATTCCAACATGGCCACACCTCCTAACAGTGTTTTCTTTGAACTTCACACAGGCAGTGTGATCTAGGACCAGGTCCCTGGGGTGACTGACTCTTTTCTTCCTGTCCCTGACTTTACCCCCAGAGCAGTGAAGATATTCCAGATTTTGCGGCAAAACTGAGGTTGCCAGTGATACTCAGGTATGAGGACGAGTCAACAGGACAGAGATCAGCACCAAAGGCAAGATGGCAGCAGCACCAAGACAGGTCATCTACAGTTATTGGGAAAGCACTTGAAGACTTCAAAAGCTTATTTCATAAGCCCTAGCCATGACACCTTACAAGTACAATTACCTGCACTGTTGAAGAGAGAGAAAGGGGCAGAAAGGAAAACTCGCTGGAGACCTTGATAAGACTTCTGACCTTGGCACCAGATTAACACAGTCTCTGCCTCTCTGTCTCTGTCTCTCTGTCTCTGTCTCTGTCTCTCTCATCTGCATATGCATGTGGACATGTGGAAGTCAGAAGACAACTTGCTAAGAGTCAGTTCTCTCCTTTCACCACGGGGTCCCAGGGAGAGAACTTAAGTCATCAGCCTTGATGACATGTGTGTCTACCTGCTGAGCTGTCTTGCCTACTACACAACAGACATTTTACTCCTAACAATTACTTCAAGATTTCTAACTATTAAGTGGACAATTCTTTTATTATTATTACTTCTTTTTATGGCTGTAGTGATTGAGCAAGCCACCCTATTTTTGCAGGAGGAAGAAGGCTTATCTTTGCATCTTGCTCTCCGGTTCAGAAGCAGCTGCTTCCAGGGCAGCAGCGTCAGGGCCACACGCTTTGTGGTCTCCGGCTCTTTCTCTCCCCGATGCTGAGTTCTACCATTTGCATTTGTCAAAGCTCTCTGGGCTCTTTTACAAACAGATTCTGTTCCCAGAAGGAAGAAGGAAGAAAGGAATTTTCCAGATCTCTAGAAAGGCAATGTGCTTTCTGTCTTAGCCACGTAACATCCTCGTTAGCCCACCCCAGACAAATCACTATTCATTTTTTTTTGATGTCTAAAAGCAATTGCAACCACGTTACCTTAACCAAGCTCCACAATGAGAGCCAAGAGTAACCAAAACGGGAATGAAAACCACATGGAGAAGATGGAAACAACATGCCCACTCAAGTACCTTTGCAGTTTGCTCTCTCTAGACAAGCTACAGGGCTGCTGAGGCTGTTCCACGTCAAGGCTCCAGGGGCCCCTCTCCCTCCCTGATTAGCAGTCAGGAAAGGGGCCTGTGATGGGAAAGCTGGCTTCCCACATCAACCTTCTGCTCCATGACAGAAAAAGGCTGGATGCAAAAGCAGTCTCACAGATCCACAAACAATTCATAGTAAGGACTGGTCTGGGTTGGGGTATTTTCCACTCATGATGTGGTACAGAGGGGGTTGGGACAAAACCCAGGCACGCAAATGCTCAGCGCTCCCACACAGAGCACACAGCCTGTGCCTGTGCCCTCCACATGTGCCTCAGAGGCTGCAGGGCAGTCAACCACAGCAGCTGTTTTGAGCTTCTCAGGGAGTTCTACTCCCATGATTGACACCTCCCAGGGAGGAGCGCAGACTTTTGGTATTGACTTATTTTTCTTTTTCAAAAAACACACATGTTGATAGAACTGAGGGAAGTTGCTTCATGAGCTCTCTCAAACCTTGCCATCCTCAGAGGGAGGATTTTGGAGAGAATGCATACTATTAGGTGAGTCGAGCTAAGAATCCAGACAAAAGCAGAGAGGAAGCAAGTGATACAGTCCAAGACCAGAGATCGGGAACCCGGCAGCAATCAATCATACCCGAAGGGCAAGTCAGAGTCACTTCACGCCTTCAACAGACAGGGCACTAGGATAATGCCATAATACATTACTGTGAAAGAACTCTTAATCTTCCTTCCCAAGGCTCGGTCTCTTTCTGATTTTGCATTTTCTTCTAATGTATTTCATTTTGCTATTCGGAATATGTTGGTCTGCATCCACAGACTTGATATGCAAATATCGTAACCCCTAATATACTAGGAAACTGAAAGAGTTGAAAAGTTTTGTGGAAACACAAAGAAGGAGGGGGTCCTCGTGAACCTTTGGAGAAGACAATAGAGATAAAGTCTAACTTAGGGCAATGCCATCAAACAGCAAGGGAGTAGGGCCAGCTCTCCAATATCGATAGCCATAGCACTTTGAAGACGGTGCTGGAGGCTCACAGAGCCAGCCTGTAAGCAACTGGACTTCAGCATTTCTGCTCTCTACAAGAAAGGAATTCAAATATTTGAGTCTGCAGGCGAGCTCACAGAGGCCACGTGTTTACAGTATATGCAGCACTGCTGGGGCCCTTGGTGCCTCTGTTCTGAGAATGTGAGCCAACAGATTTTGGCTCTGCCCTCAGGAAAGGCAACAAAGACTTTCCCAAGCAAACTTTTGGACCTAACCTACAAGCATGTATCCCTTAAGTGATGGAGAAAGGTTCTGAGAACTGTGAAGTTTAGGCAATTTCATCATCAGGCAATTTTGTCACTATGTGAACTTGAAAGCATGTACTACTTCCTTATCCTTAGATGCTGCGACCTCCATGATGGTGTAGGCTGGAAGAGTCAGCACATTGCTTTTTATTGCAGCCCTGCACAGCATGTTACTGTACTGAGTGTGGGCAGGCAACTGGGACATCATGGCAAGGTTCAAGTACGTATAAACGTTGAAAAGGTACAATAAGAATCCTCTGTGAGAGCCATTTTCTTTTTTTTACCTCCAACATGGTCATATAGTAGTGCCAGCACCCGGCTTTGATCTAACCGCCGCTCTGAAGCACATTGAAAGAACTCTCAGAAGGGCCTCAGTTTGGGCAATGCATTTTGTAGAGGTTGCGGCCATCCTCTGTAGGGAGAGATGAGGAATGTATGTCTACATCCATCTCATTATTGCTTTGTCACAAACACACAGCCGTGTGCACATTTCCCCTCTCTTCTCTAACATTGCAATGCACAGTCAAGCAAAGCATGGACACAGTGCAACTAACTGGGTCCAGGTACATATACTTACACTCCTTACACTCCTGATTATACCCTGTCACTCAGAAGCTTGCTGAGGGTCCCCCCGGTCCCTTCTGCCTAGGGCAGTGGTTCTCAACCTGTGGGTCACAACCACTTTAGGGGTCCAATGACCCTTTCACAGGGGTCACATATCAGATATCCTGCATGTCAGATATTTATGGGTCATAACAGTAGCCAAATTGCAGTTATGAAGTAGCAACGAAAATAATTTTATGGTTGGAGGTCACCACAACATGAGGAACCGCACTAAAGGGTCACAGCATTAGGAAGATTGAGAATCATCAGCCTAGAGGAATGGGGGCCCTGTTGGGGTGCTCGCAGCTCTGGGAGCATTTGTATATGTTTGTGTGGGGACAGCCCTGTGCTTCTTATGGGTGATAGGGATCATCTGGAAGGTTTAGGAGGTGGCGAATACTGAGGTGCAGGAAAATGACAGTTCAAAATGAAGTCCTCGGAAGCAAAGTTCCTCGGTGACCTTCTCCTGACCCCCTGTCCCTCCTTCTCCCGTGAGGCAAGCCACAGGAGTCAAGATTGCTCTTTCCATAGGCAGGTCTCGGATATCGGAACCACTCTCCCCCAAGTCAGTCAGGAAATATACAAAATTGTCCTCTAGCTCTCCTGTCTACAGGAATTAGAGTTGAATTACTTGTATATGTGTGTGTGCATTCATGTGTGCGAATACAGACATATGAGCGCCTGTGTGGGGGTCAGAGGACAACCTTTGGTTTGGGCCCTGGCCTTTAGCTTCTCTGAGACAGGGTTTCTTTGTAGTTTACCACTGCATATGCCAAGCTAGCTGATCCGAAAACTTCTGAAGAGTCTCATGTGTTCACCTCCCACCTCACCACAGACCCGGTATAAATACATGCTATGCCTAGCTTTAGGAGGACTCTAAAGATTCGAAATCAGGTTCCGATGTGTGTGAGTCAAGGACTTTACCCACTGAGCCATCGTGCCAGAATCTCCCCTGCCTTGTCATGTAAGAGTTAGCCACAAGGAACTTCTCTAGTCTATCTCACAGACTTCTAGCTTCTCAGAAGGGGCCTGCCTCACACCTGGGAGGAAGGAATGTCGCACAGAGAGCCACCAACAATGGGAACAAGCCCCGTGGGCGTCCCACTTGTCTGTTTCCATTGGGCCTTTCATCACATTTTCCCAGTCACATGGCTACGCAACAGCCCCTGCCCCATTGACCCCAGGCGTGAAAATGGATTGTTCCTCCTGGACCTGTGCTCTTTAATCTGAAGGTCCTTAGGTCAGGTCCCACAGAAACCCGAGACAAATGGCTAACAGAGGTGCCTATTAGCTTACCAAGGCACATGTTAGCAGTCTCGTGGCCACCAGGCTTACTTAGCACCGGTGGCTCCTCTCTGCTCTTCCCACCCCCACCCCTACCCTGAACCTGTCTAGTCTGAACCCAGGGGCTTCCCTTCCTTTCCCCCAGCTTCTCTCCTATATAAAACTGCCCTTCCAGCCCCTTACTCTCTTGGTCCACTGCTCCTGACCCCCTCTCTTTCCCCCCTCTCTTCTCTTCCTCTCTAACCCCGCCCCCTCTCCTCTCATGCTGTTTTAGTCTACTGGTCACGTCTAGTCTACTACGTTCTCTCCCTGCTCTGGACTCTCCCAGATGCCTCTGGCTATTCTCTCACTCATGTGCAATAAAAACCTTCTCCTCTACCATCCCTTGTGGTGGTTAGGTCCACATTTCGTCCACTTGTACCGTGTAAAACGACGCTCAGACAAATGCCTTATGCGTCCCTCCTGTTAACCCTGCAATTGCTGGTTTATTTCAGCAGATTCCAGAGTTGGGCCTTCGGAGGTTTTCCAACGCCACACTGCATATGGTCGTTCTAACAGCTGCTGCTTGCCTCTGACTCCTGGTCTCCCCTCAAACTTACTGCTTTTGGACCTAAATAAGCTCCTGTCTGCCCCACCTCTCTCTTTCTCTCTCTCTCTCTCTCTCTTCCGTAGGTTAGACCGATATCCTGGGCATCTCTTTTGCTAGCCTTGGCATTGCTTGTGGGCTCTTTCCAGTCTCAGGAAATTGAGATTCCCACAAACCCGGCTGCCTGACTTGGACACCAGTCACCACCTGTTTTAGAGAGGGCCACTGGCAACTGCTGCAGACACACGGCTGTGCCCATCATTCCCTTTGTCCTTAGAGATCAACTTGTTCCGTCACTCTGCTGTGCTGGTCTTGGGGCTTCCGCCTGTCCTAGTCTGGCCAACTTTCTCTTCCTGAATACTTGGGCCTGGCTTGCCTTGAAGAACACTGAGCTAGGTCGGCCTTTTTGTGGGCACCTTCAGGTGTTAGAGGTCCTCCTCCGGATCGTCTTGGCACAGGGCTCCATTCAGCGTCTGTCTGCTGCTCCGGGCCTTCTGCACAGGCACCCGGCTCCTAATGAACGGGAGGGACAGCTCCACCTGTCTCCAACAGGGCTTTCATTTCTCCCCGAGACGGATTTTTATCACATATCTGTGGTCTCAATCATATGTTTGGGAATCCAGTGAGACGGATGATTTTAGAACACCTTGGTGAGAGGCAGCCATTTTCAAAGTTCACTGTGAATCTGTGGCATTCTGGATTGCACATGAGCAGGGCAAAGAATGAACAGCCTCGTGTGGGATCTCACAGGAACCCCAAGCCAGCCTCCAGTGCCTCCCACCTCTCTCATAACAAACAGGAAGAGAATCTGAGCACCGCTCAGTGTAATGGGATTTAAGCCACTGTTTCGCCACAGAATCATTCCTCTAAGATGTACACATTCTATCCCTGGGACCTGCAGGCATCGTGCCTTACTGGGAAAAAGGGACTTTGCACGTGTGATTAAGGGTCATAATGTGAGGCAATTGTCTTGGATTATCTGGGTGGCCCGAGTGCACTCCTGAGAGTCCTTACCATGTGAAAGATGGACTCAAGAAGACCATGTCAAGGAGAGATTTGAAGATGCTCTGCTGTTGCCTTGGTAGGGAAAGCAGGAGCCCTAAACACAGGCAGTTTTCAGAAGCTGGAAAAGTTGAAGAAACAAATTCTCTCTGGTGTGTATTCAGTTCTAAAGCTTCAACTCAGGGAGACACACTACAGACTTCTCACCTTCCTAGCTATAAGACAATAAACTTAGACAGATTTAAGACAGTACATTTACTCTGATGAGCAACATCAATATGAAACTAATATAATCACCGCTGTGCTTCAGCTGCATGGATTTCACTGCATTTTCTTTGAAAGCTGGGGATCATAATAGTACCTGATTCTTGTGAAAGCGAGGCCATTATTTACCTGGCATTTACATTATATTTACATATTTGCTTATTTAGTACTTATAGTAAGCCATCTAGAGATGGACATGTAAGAACATGAGTGGTTTCCTTATAAATGCTGTGCCACTTTATTTTAGGGATTTGGACATCTGTAGATTTTAAAACCCCAAAGGTCCTGAACCTAATTCTCTGTCTATAAAGAGGGGTAACTTTATACATGTTGCATTCATATATGTATACACACATATAGTATTCCCAGGTGTATATATGTGTAAGATGATGCTTTGAAGAAAATATACCAGGAGAAGTAAACGAGGTGCTAGAAAGTGACTGTAAATTTTAGATGAGGTACGAGGTGAGTCTCAGATGTGGTTTGATAAAGAAGAGAGTAAGATGTAAGTGCATGATAGTGTGAAGGTCCTTGGTCCGGTTGGTCGATGTAACTGGACACCTCTAAATAGAGAGGAGAACATTCAGGGTGGAACCAGATTTCTGGCCCCTGGGAGTTTGTAGGCTGTGCTTAGATTTTGGGTGTGTTGACTTGGGAAGCCTTTCTGGGGTTTTGAGGAGGGGAAGCTGAGTTCAAGTTATAAATACGGTAACAGGCTTGGAAAGGAAGCTAGCAGCGAGGTCGAGTGCACGTTGGCCTGTGGCTGTCTGGACGCTCCTGCCTTGGGCTTGGTTCATTGGCACTTCCAAGGAAAGATAGCAGTGCTCCCTATGAAAGCAGCAGCGATTGAGGGAAGGGAGCCCGGCCCCGCCCAGCAGATCAGCAGCCAGACAAGAGGATCTGCTGCTCTTGCTAGAGTGTAGGACTATACCGCCTATTCATTCTTCCATCCAGATCTCATCATAAAAATGAGGCTGACCTTGGCACTGTGAATTCCCAAGCCTCTGACTTGCTGAGAACCCTGTTTTAATAACAAAGTCCCTTCTCAACCCTTTCCTACATCTTGCAGAAGTTTCCACACACTTCTGGAAGTGTGTGCCAGGATGGTATGGGAATTGGGATTGTTTCTTCCCCTAAAGGATGCTTGCCAACCTTGGGTCACTTGAGTGCCGATAAATTTGCACCTGCTTATAGGACTTCTTTGCATTTTCAATTGTAGGGGCAAAGAAAGAGGCACCTAAAAAGGAATTTGTCTGTTAGCTTTGTGGATTGTAGTTTTATCATTTTTTTTTCACTAACTACCCCTTTGTTTTCTGACTCTGGGGCTGGGAGAGAATAGCACTTGACCATCGGGCCTCAGTTCAATGCAGTTAAAACTGGCTTTGAAATACGGACTACACTACCTCACCTGCTTTCTTGTTTCTTAAATTGTATTTAAAGAGAGAAACACGTCTCCTAAAATGAATTAAAAGACTGTGGCTAAAAATTGGGTGCTTGTTCAGAAAGGAAGCTTCTAGACTTTAGAATTTATAGACCACCATTCTGCCCCTCTCCAACACACTGGCCCCACACTGTAGAGAATGAGAATTCCAAGTTAGATCATCTACTTAAGGGTACATTATCATCAAACATTAGTGTTCAGTGCCCCATAAAATGACATTTTAAACGTTATTCTAAGCATCATCTTCTTGTTGCTGTGTACAAAAGGGTCAGGGAACGAACACCAAGCCTGTTTAACGGCCAGTATCACAAAAGTAGAAACTATCAGCTGAGAGAAAACGTCTAGCGCCTTCGTTTGGTTTTCAACACTCCTAGAACTCGTATGTACGAACTGACCGCACAGTTTGGTTCCACAAACGTTTGCTAGACAGTAGGGTGAGTCACTATGCGCTTCGAGTCTGACTGAGAAGGTAAATACACCCTTCCCAAGCTCAAGGGGATGCTGGGTCCCATGAGGAAGCCACGGGAGGGGAGGGGAGCATTCCCAGTTTCTGTTCAGACTCGTGGTGGTGTTGTTCTCACTATGGGTGGGCCCCTAGGCTGCTTTTCCACTCACTGCTGCTGAGCCTCCTGGGTCCACTAGGGTCTAACAGGCTTCCTCAGAGAGGGGTATGAGCCCTGAGGGGCACAAACCCAGCCATGTGTTGTACTCACAACAGCGCTGGCTGGGCCCATGAACACTTCAGCACCCACTGCTCTTCTCCCTCACGTTCAAACTGAATGAAAAAAAAATACAAACAGTATGTGTGGATGCTGGAGGCAGACAAATGCATTCACTGACCAAAAATTCCACCAGACCCACCAGCCACCATGACTGCGGCGGCGCCCTGAGCTGCCTGGATGTTCAGGTTCTTCACCTAAACTTTTTTTTTTTTTTTTTTTTTGGCTTTCTATTTTATTTTGAAGAGCCAAGACACTTCTTGATTTCCTTTTATAAAATACCGAGTGTTAAAAATGTTCCAACAAGAACAAAAAGGAGCAAGCCAGCCCTTGTCCCTAAGTCATTTGATTTCAAACACGCATTTAGTGGATTTCCTGGGCCTTAGAGAAACCACACTTGTTTCCATCTCTGCATAACGTCCACACTCCTTCCCACTGCCATGTTCACAGATGTCAGTAATCCACCTCTGCTTCCTCCAGGGTGAGCAAGCCTCGAGGAGCAAGCCAGCAGGCAGCGCTCCTTTGCGGTCTCTGCTTCAGTTCCTGCCTCCACTTCCCTTCATGATGAACTGGAAGCTGGGAGCTAAAATAAACCCTGTTCTCCCCAAGCTGCTTTGGATCATAACATTTGTCACCGCAACAGAAGACAAACTTAGACATATATGTTATATGTTATTGGTGAATATGGTTTTCTTCTGGTTTGACTTGGAATATTATTTTTTAAATTGTAATAAAAATCCCACATTTAATTATTTTTTTATTCCTATGTGTCTTTTAAATACAAATGAAGCAGTAAATTGAAAAACCCTCTTTGAAGTTAAAATTTGATGAAATAAATTAAATGGCAGAGCCCTTGCTTAGCATGACAGTGGCCAGTATTCAATTTCCAGCACCAAAAAATTAGAATATACGTCTTCACTAATTTTCACTTTTAAAATACCATATTTAGGAAGCACATCGGTTACACACCAGACTGCCCAAGGCTTCTATTTGTTCCTTTCTGTTTTTCACTCTCACTTTAACACAATGGGGGTAACACAGTGATGGGCTGCTGATAAATCAGTGATCAAAAAAAAAAAAAAAAAACAACCAGGAAAACAAATTTGTAAGACTGGCTGGCTGGGTCAGCAGGGAAATGTGTTTGCTTGTGCAGGCCTGTCTGATGACTTGAGTCCAACCCCAGAATCCATGTAAAAGTGGAAGGAGAGAAGAGACGCCAAAGAATTGCCCCCTGACTCCCACAGGCACAATATGACACATGGACATACACACACATGCAATAATGATAATTGTTTGAGGGGAGGGTCTGCCAATCAAGCCACGGGACAGTTGAGTTCTGCATGACTCAAGAGGCTGCAGTAATGGAGAGATCATCAGATCCGTCAGACCTACAAGTCCATTGGTACAGTCTGATACAATGTTGGCCAAGTCTCCAGCTGTGCTTTTGACTCCTCATTTGTACAAACATTACCAATATCTTAACACAAGAACTAAGAGGAGCCAGGCGGTGTTGGCGCACGCCTTTAATCCTGCACTCGGGAGGCAGAGGCAGGCGAATCTCTGTGAGTTTGAGGCCAGCCTGGACTACAGAGTGAGTTCCAGGACAGCCAGGGCTACACAGAGAAACCCTGTCTCAAAAAACAAAAAACAAAAAAACCCAAACAAACAAAACAAACAAACAAAAAACCCATAACATCATACAGAAGTACTCAGTTTTCAAAACATTGGATTTTGAGTAAACAGTAAAAGCATGTGGACCATAAATTAGACAATAGTTTACCATCTGACCCGATTTATATTTATACTTAATGTATGTTTATATAATTTTTAAATAAAAACAGATCCCTTTAAGTTATGATGACTAACATATCTTAAGATTAATCAAAACCACTTAATTGTGGAAGGAAGATAACCCAAGTGGCTGTAGATCTCTTTTTCTCCTTTAAACCTGTTTATGTTCATGATTGTTCTTCTCAGCAAGGAGGTCTAGAGTCAAGAGGCAGTAATGGGACCAGGGAGATGGCTCAGTGGATACAAGCTTGCTGTACGAGTGTGAGGACCAGAGTTCAGATCCCCAGCGTCAGAGGAAATGCCAGGTGGGTGTGGCAGCCAGCCTACAATCCCAGTGCTGAGGGGGTGGTGCCAGAGGGTCCTTGGTGCAAGATGGCTCGATTAGCTGGAATGGCGAACTCTTCATTGAAATACAGAGTGATCAAGGAAGAAACCTGATGTCAACTTCTGACCTCCACAAACAAAGACACACACTTGTTCCACCTCCACATGCACCATACACATCCCTGTATTAGGGAGAATGCACAGCTCCTAGTAGACTTTCCAGTTGGGTATCAGCCTAATAATAACACAGGATCCAATTCACAGAAACAAGAAAACAGCAACAACAAATCTATAAACAGCACAAGTGAGATAAAATCATATTAGCCTAAAACTTGGGTGTCTAGTCTACAGGCTTCAGAATTAAAAAAAAAAACCAAAAACCCAAACCAACCAACCAACCAAAAAAAAACCTGGGGTGGGAATATTTTAAAATGATGACAGAGTCTGGCAAGAGATGTTTATATACGCCACACTGATTGTCACCTGAGTCATTTTATCAATATTGAGAATGTTATGCAATCTGCCAGAGCATCATTCAGTCCTGCACATCTTAGCTGTAAGAAATGGTAAAGTATGCACACAATAGCTCTGAACTTTCCAACCATCGGCCGTAGCACGTAAATCATCTTGTATAAACATGCTTTCCCAGAGTAATCAGACACATCAGTAATTGGCCTTTCCACCCAGGCCTTCCGGAAATACTAAGAAGAGGGGTTTGGGGGAGGGCTTAAGTACACTGCAGCTTGACCCTATCCTGTGTTTATGTTAGAATCATTCTTCGTCCTTTGCTTTCTCCTTTAATAGCTCTTCTGGTTTTAAGTTCTGGTTCCCATAGAGGGAGGTCAAGGTGAGGAGGGACTTGAGCTGTTCTCAGCATCTAAGCAGGTAGGTACCAGAGCAGCCACTTGGGGCCTGAGGTCCCTAGGTCCCCGTGCCTATCAGGACCCAGGACACTCCCTTTGCACTGAGCACAATGCCATCTAAGCACAGTGGGCCTCTAAGTATGGCTCAGACATCTACTGGAATCGACAGGCATGAAGAGAAAAAGACCAAGCAAATGTGATTCTTACCTGTGGCATCAGAGCTCTTCCTTCTGCCCTGCAACCAGACCAGTGGGGACGAGGGCCACCACTGCGCAGGCTGTGTGCCTCATTGGATTGCCCCAATGTTGTGGGCTTCTGTCAGCGGCGCTATAAATAAGGCACATCCATTGGCACAGCCCAGCAGATAAGGGCCCAAGCCTGGCTCCTGCAAGCCTTTTTTGGTCTCCAAATGAAAGAAGTCTCGGGCCCCAGTTGGGAAGAGGCTGTTGCGTATGTTCCTATTTGGCCTGCCTGTCTCAAGGACACCCCAGGCTTCATGTGTATTCCAGCAATCCAAGAGCAGCCAAAACAGGGAGGCCATTAGGTCCAGAACCTTCCAGTGTGTAGCCCAGGGCTAGCTATATGCCTTGCTGGAGGATGCAGGCAGCTGGCACGTGAATGAGGGAGCATTTTTCTGAGAATACAGGAGCACCTCCACAGGTTCACAAGGGAGAGTCTGGTGTCAGATGCTCCCTGTTGGAAAGACTTCACTGACCTTCCTTCTCCAGCTTAGGAGGACAAGGGCATTTGCTTAGGTGAGTACTCGAGAAAGCACTGAAGGATTCATGGGCTCAAGCCCGAGGCGCGTGTTTGGCTGTGGACTGGAATACATTTCCAGAAAGTCATGCCCTCTCTTGTCATCTCTGCTCGTGTGTGACTATAGCGATTCTGTGTGGAATTGAAACAGAGTGTTTACTGGAACCCAAGAATAGAACCTGGGTCTGAGGCCTCAACTCTCTAGACTGTCTTTCTGAATTGGAGTGCCAAAGCCCTCGGACTGTCCAAACCTTTCCGGAGGGTAACTCTGATTTCCTGCCTCTGATGTCACTGGGGTGCTGGGATTCACAAAGTGATGCTTCAAAGTAAGTGCCTCAGAGGCAGTCAGAGTTTGTGCTGCCCTCCTGGCTCTCATTGCTCATTCTGATCTGAGGCAGATCACAAAGATTATAATTCGTCTTCCCCCATGTGGGTTATAGAAATCAGAACCACTTTCCTGTCCCCTAAATGCAGCCATAAAACCTGAAAGTACCACATTAACTCGCCCTGGTGTTTCAGGGGAAGTGTCAGTGATACAGAACTTCTCTAGCCTGCCTTGGTCGATAGCTCGTGACAACCTCAGTCAGGGGAATCCTACCACTCTCCAGGGTTCCTTCTGCTGCACAGAGGGGTCGGCAAGAACCTGAGCAACCATGCCTGACTGGGCTTCCTCCACTCTACTCTGATTTCTCTCAGACCTCTTTGTCCAATCACATTTCTACCCATGCTTCATGAGTCTGAGCATAAACATATGTGGTCTCCGAGTCTTCTGTCTATAGGCTCCCATACCACGCAGATCTGTGAGCAAATTCGGTTATGTGTTTTGCTCTTGGAAACACGTCTGTTGTGGTGTTGGCCGTGGTGGTCATGAGAAAAATTAGCTCTCGTATAAATGCAGGGACTTCCAGTCTGGGATCAGCCTCTAGGGGATGGGGGTTCTGAAGGAAGGCAGGGAGACTGGGGCCTGAGAAAGCCAGTTGGAGGACTTCTCTTGAAAGGGACCAGACCAAGGACCAGAAATCCAAGTGTCCTCATGAGGAAGGACCTTCTGAAAGGACTGTGAGTTTGGAGGTTTCAAGTACAGGGAGGAAAACTTGGTTTCTCTCCACCCTTCTCCAATTCTCAGCTGAGACATCCTGTAACCAAGGACAGATGTGCAAGAGAATAACTGGAATAACACCATAGTGACCACCGTGCAAAACTGTAAGGGGACTGGAGGAGAAACCTGGCCAGACTTGCCTGTTCAGATCCCCCCACCCTCCTCTGGAGCCCCCAGATATGGAGTAGGATCTCTCTGAAATGAGGGTCTTACTGTCTCCCATCAGACAAGACAGGTGAGAGATTTTTTTCTTAGCAGCTTCAAGACAGAACAGCAGGGGAAGATTAGATTATCAATGGCGGTTTCCTTATAGACGGAAATTCCTCTAACAAAAGGACCCCTTTTCCTGAAATTTGGTGTGGCTTATTTCCCTTTCCCTAAGTAGCATCCTTCTTGCTACAAGCAGGCTCAGGAACACAGCTGTGGGGATGGGTGGGCGTTGATGAGCAGGCAGCCTGCCTGACATTCAACACCACCCCCTGGAGGAGCCACTGGTGGGAAAAAACAGCATCCAAGGCAGCTGGGGCCTGGCATTCTGGGTTGTGATCAGGCAGGCCCACGCGTGCCAGGGAGAACTGGTCTTGAACATGGCACTTGCGCATCTTTCACAGCATCATAAAAGATACTTGTAGATGGTGCTTTCCAAAACTCAAGAGATCAATGTCAAAGGCATATAGGTCTAGAGTAAGCAGTGAGTCAACTTCCAAAATGCATAATAAAGATGGACAGTGTTCAAAGATCTTCATCACCATCATCACCATTTTGAGAAAGGATCTATGTATCTATCGGACCCCTTCCAAGCTTCAGAAGCTTGAACCACTGTGCCCAAGCAAGCAAAGATTTCAGCTGGCTTTGCTTACGGTTTGCATTGTACTACCCTTTATTCCACAGAATAGGAGAATAAATGTCCTGATGGGATGCACAGAAGTTGTTTTGATAGACAGAGAAGGGATGAAGGAACAGAAGAAAAAAAGGAACATAAAATAGACCGGTCATTAGGCAGCATCAGTACTTGCAGAGACACCAAGACAGAACAGTAGAAAAACAGTTGGTTTGTTTAAATTGGGTTGCCCTTTCAGTGTGAGAAATGAGGGCAGAGGGAGAGGCATTACCATGTCTGTTAAAGATGGCCATTTGGGAGTTTGCCTCTTTTCTCCCAAGCATGGCATCTCCTTAGGTCAGATGAGCAACTCAGTTTCAGCCTAGAGCTGTATCATGGCAGTGTGAGTGACTCCATCTTGATTTTTCTCCTCATTTGTGTAGGGACCAGCATAAAGAGGTAACAGACTCAGGAAGGAGAGTATATCCCTGGCTACCAGCCTGGGTAGGGATAGCCCTCCATGGCAGGGTCTCCTGGAGAATCCCAGCCCCCCATGTCTATACATTTGGCATTTTGTCAGTGGGATCGTGAAATCTGCCCATCAGTCCATCAGCTCTGATCTCGATTTGCTCGAGTACTGTCTATGGTGCTTCTAACACAAGCTCACAAGCTCCCCGCTGGATCTGGAAGTTTCAGCACTAAAGCAGGTAGAAGTACTTCCCATCTAGGAGTTGGCAGCACCATTATGGCTGTCATCACTCAAGGCTCTCACCTTAATTCTGAAGAGCCCTGCCTCTCCAGCTCACCACAGGTAGCACTGACCATTGACTTCCATGGCCATCTTTGAGAGTCTGTCACTACTGTTCCCTGCTTTGGGGTGGGCAGATAGTGGTTGTGCTCCTTCTGGGATCCTGGTACTGTGGTTCCCAGAGCCTGTCAGAGCGCTGCTGGCAGCTGCAGCCCCTGTGCGCTGCCCATCAGGGCTCTGAGTTTCTTCTCAGTGCTGAGGGCCAGTAGGCCCATATACCGGCTGGTTTTGTGTGTCAACTCGACAGAAGCTAGAATCATCGGAGAGGAAGGAGCCTCAGTTGAGGAAATGCCTCCATGAGATCCAGCTGTAAGGCATTTTCTCAAATAGTGATCACTGTGTGATGCCATCCCCTGGGCTGGTGATCCTGGGTTCTATAAGAAAGCAGGCTGAGCAAGCCATGGGGAGCAAGTCAGTAAGCAGCACCCCTCCATGGCCTCTGCATCAGCTCCTGCCTCCAGGATCCCGCCCTGTTTGAGTTCCTGTCCTGACTTCCTTCAGTGATGAACAGCAATGCTGAAGGGTAAGCCAAATAAACCCGTTCCTCCCCAACTTGCTTTTTAGTCGTGGTGTTTCGTCACAGCAATAGAAACCCTAACTAAGACAGCCCACCCTTCTCTCCTTCCTTTTCTTGACTAGCTTGCCTGTTACTGTGATGGCCCTTCCTGGGTGTGGCATTAACAATGTTCCTGGCCCCTAGCCCAGTGAGTTAGGTGTCTTTTGCTGCGGCTCAGAACACCATACGTCACAGTTTTAGCTTTGTTTCGGCTGAATGCTTTGAGTGAAAGGAGACCTGGAGTCCTTAGCATCCCGGTCTCTCTGCCCTTCTCCTGACTTCCTGTCTCCTACCTCCTAGTCTTCCCCAACGTAAGCCACAGAAACCAAAAATTCTCTTCCCTAATGCAGATCAGAAGAATCAGACCACCCCTTCTCCAGAGCAAGCCAGGAAGCATAGGCAGGCATTCCCTCTTTTCTTCCCTTGAATGCTCTCATTCCAGGGGAGTCCTGCCCCCCGCATCGGCAGGCTGGAGGAAGAAAGGCCGCACAGAGCTATCAGGAAGAGTTCTGCTCTGCACAGACATGCCTGGCTGGGTTCCCTTCCATCTCTTTCCATCTGCTCAACCCCCACCCCCCACCCCCATTCAATCACGTGTCTACACAGTGGTCTCTGCTTCCGGAATTTAAGCATAAACGGGGATTATATTCCCTGGCCTTTGGGTCTTGGTTAGACATGAATCCGCCATGCTTCTTTCTGGTTAACCTGTCCTGTGTTACAGGAGAGCCAGCTGTGACCCCTCGAAGATGGATGGGGAAGGAAATGAAGCTCCTTATCATCCTTACCATCCGTGCTCTTCTACCTAGCCAGATGGTTCACGGAGGTTGGATTTAATACATTTAATGACAGAGGAAGAGGCAAGCCAGGGAGCCTGAGGACAGGCTGAAGGGGAGGAACGCGAGGCTAGGTCAGGAAGCCACAGGGCTAGGTCAGGAAGCCCCGAGGCAGCGTTGCTGGGAAGGAGAAGCACAGGAATGCACCACCATGCTCTGTCAGCAGAGAAGAGCAAAGGCAAAGAAAGCTTGGTGGTTCTGGACCAGGAAGTTCGCAGATGCAGGTCCAAGTTGAGGTGGGGTGCAGAGCTGAGTGCCTCCGGACATGTTTCACCCACCAGATGTCTATCTGTAGAAACTGGGAGGACCAGTCAGCTTTGTTCCAAGTGGCTGCTGGGATTACCTAGCCGCTGGGTCTGATCTTTCTGAAAGCTCCTTGTAAACAGCCCTTCTGCACTTCCCAGAACAATGACAGCTGCAGAAATGTCTGCAGTGTAAACACATCCCTGCAGCTCTGGAAACTCTCAACCCGAAAAATAACACCAGCTTTTGCTGACGTGACAGAATCCAGGCTTCTCTTCCTTGTAAGTGTGGCTTAGCCAGAACTCGTTTGGATGTGGAGAAGAACCAGATTACCTTCCAAGCAAGAACTCAGATTGGAGTCTCTGGCAAGCTAAACCATCCCATTCTTGGGGGCTTAGAGGGTGATACCCCACCATGAAGGCTTCTGACACTAAACTTTTTCCTCGTCCTTTCCTGCCCTCCTGTCTGCTACCCTGTGCATTCTTCCTGTGGTGATTTTAATAAAAATGACCCCATAGGCTCATATATTTGAATGCTTAGTCACCAGGGAGTGGCACTATTTGGAAGGATTAGGAGGTGTGGCCTTGTTGGAGAAGTTTGTGACTAGGGATGAACTTGGAGGTTTCCAGTTAGGCCTAGCGTCTCTCTCTTAGCCGATGGATCAGGATGTAGAACTCTCAGCTGCTCCTCCAGAACCATGTCTGCCTGATTGCCGCCATAATGATAATGGACTAACCTCTGAAACTGTAAGCAAGTCCACAATTAAATGCTTTCTTTGATAAGAATTGCCTTAGTCATGGTGTCTCTTCACAGCAACAGAACAATGACTAAGATACTTTCTCAAGGCAAGCCATAGAGACTATTCCCCAACATGGGTCATGGAACCCAAAATCTCCTTTCTCCACAGCTAGCTACTTGTCCACGTAAGAGCTGGTCATAAAGAAATTCTGTGATCTACAGTCTACAGCATACTGGTAGACCACAGGATACCACCAACCCCAATTCCAGAAAGGGTTCTGCCCACATTTAGAAGAAATGAATGCTGTACAGAGACACCAAGAAGAATGTGAACAGACAGACCCTGCTGGCCACCTGCCCCAGGTTTATTCCATTAGCTCAAACGCTTTTGTACAATCACATTTTTACACGGCTGTTCACACTTAACCAACCTAAAGATGAAAAGGGATCGTTCACTCTGGTCTTTAGTTCTTTAATCTGTAGGCTTCCATGCCCTGTGAAGCTGTGATTAAATACATTGGTTATTTTGATTAGATTTCTGTCTTGGTGACAAATACATGAGACAAACCACTAAAGGGAGGAGAGATTCATTTTGGCTTATGATCTCAGTCCATGGTCACTCAGCCCCATCGTTTTGGACTTGTGACAAGGCAGAGCACCACAGGGAGAGCATGTGTTAGAGCCAAGGTGCTCACTTCATGGGAAGAAAAAAATAAAAAAAGGAGATGGATACAGGGTCTAATTACTACGCCACTCACAATAAGGACTTCAATGATCTAACTTCTTCCACCGGTTTTTATCTCCTAAATAGAGGCCCCATCACCTCCCAACAGAGTCATCAGCTTAGACATTCAATATTCAAAACAGTACCGGGTGTTGTGGCATAGATCTGTAGTCCTGCCACTCAGGAGGTTGGGACCAAGAGTTTGTGGTCAGCCTTAGCTATACAGTGAGATCCTGTCTAAAACAAAACACTAGATAAAACACAAGTAAACATCCAAACCACCAGACTTGGTAAGTGGTCCATTGTTAGAGAGTGTGACTCACATGGTAGGCAGGAAAGGGGTCTCTCCATTTCTACCCCTACAGTCTTTTCAGCAAGCAAATAGATGCTTATGGTGTGCTCAGTTGTTCTAGGCTTCCGCAGTTGAGATCACCTGGATTCAGTATGTTACTTTGCTTCTTGTCACACTAACACACACACACACACACACACACACACACACACACACACACACACTGTACACAGTAAGTACTTTCAGGTCAGTGTCATCCCCAACATTACAGATGCTGCGTCCTGTACCCTCATTTTCTACTGCTCACATTGCCATCCAATCTGCTTTTAAAGACTTCATCCACACCATTTTTTGTGACTGGCAACAGTGCAGGGTTAAGTTGTCTTTTCTTTTAGTTAATTTCATTAATTTTTACTATTTGAGAATTTCGTTCGTGCATATGATATATTTTAATAAAACCCTCCCTTATTAACATCTCCTCTACCACCCCTGCCACGTTTCCCTGCCAACTTCATGAGCTCTTTTAAAGAACCCACTGAATCTACATAGAGCTGATGTGTGCACATGAGCGTACTGGGGGTAGGACCGTCTACTGGAGCATGAGTGACTTCCAGGGGCAGCTTCTCGAAGAAAACCAACTCTTTCTCCCTCAGCAGCCATCAATTGCCGTAGCTCCTCAGCTAGGGGGCTTCTTAAGTCCCTTCCCCCACCCGCCCGGTGATTTCGGCTGGCTGGATCTAGAGCAAACCTTGTGCAGTCAGTCACAGCCATTGTACGGGGTTCGTGTGTGTCATGGCCCTGTCACGTCTGACATACACTGTTCACAACAGTCCTCCACTACCTCTGACTCTTACAATCATTCCAGTCCCTGTTCCATGAAAGTCCCTGACCTGTATGGGGAGAGGGTGTGATTCTGTCCCATTTAGGGCTCAGCACTCCATCGTCTCTTAGTCTCTGCACACCAAAAGGTTGTAGGTGTCTGTGTTAGAGCCATCTTCTGCAAAAAAAAAAAAAAAAAAAAAAAACCTTCTCTGATGAACTTTGAGAGATACATTAATTTGTGAGTATCAAAAAAAGCACATGGGGGTAGTTTATTACTATGTCCATTTAGCAGAATAATACTAGTAGGTTCTCTGCTAAGGTTTGTGACTCCCCTAGTTCTTGGCCCCATTAACAGTACCTGTGCAATCGATGCATTTTAGTCAAACGATGAAAAATCAAATGGTGACTAGTTATAGCCCATTGAGGAACTCCCCGAGAGTTAAGAGTGAATTGAGTGCTTTACTAGCTAGAGTTTACACTGGAACCTTTTGATCTCTCAGATGTCCCTTATGAGGTACTTTCTTCCATATTGCGATTGGGCAAGAAGGCCCTCAGCACTTGTGGATCCATGACCTTGGCTTTCCGAGACTCCAAAACCACAAGACAAATCAACTTCTGTTGTTTATAGGTTTCTCACTCTACAATACTCCATGTCAGCAGCTGAAAGGCCCTGCTCCAATGTCCCTGGGGGTGAGAGGTTCCTGTCACTGGCTCTGTGCTGAATAACCCGCAGGCTTCCTCATTCTCAAGGGCAGCGCTATCTTATATCAAAAGACCCAAGAGACTGCAAGGCAAGATTTTGTGTTATGAGTCACTAGAGCAAGCCGTATGACTCAGAAGTTACCTGCGAAAGCTGCTTTCAAATGTCGTAAATGCCCGACTTCCGAAGGAAACCACAAGGTAAAGTTTTATATTGTGGTTAAAAACTGAGGACTTTAACTCTTTCAAAGACAGAGTTCAATGTCAACAAGTATGTTCACTCAGTCATGCAAGAATCTACACCATCCGTTTCCTACACATTTCACCGCCCGAAACTGTAACTGTGTTGAATCATTAAACACTAACTTCTCACCCACCTCCCATCAGCCCCTGGCAGCCACTGTTCTGCTTTCTGTGGGTGAATTTGACTATTCTCATTCGGTGTTTTCCCACCATGTTTGGCTCTTCTCCTCCATGCTGCAGCCTAGGCTGGATGAAATAATTTCCAGTGCAAGGTATGCTGTGCTTTATCTAACTATTCATCTATCAGCAGAGTTGGGTTGTAAGAAGTAAAAAAAAAAAGATATTTTTTTCATTAAATTGCCTCATACACTTTAGAATAAATGAACATATCCCTAATTACAGGTACAAGAAATCCCAGGCAAGTGGCTCATTTAGGAGTGACATCAGAATACGGGTGTTTCCTGAAGCAGATATATGTCCCAGTCTAGAAATGGGGGCATTCAGGAAACATCCCTTTGCTTTTTTTCAAGTCTCCAACCAATTTTGAGAGCATTAATTAAGTCAGTCTATTTAAAGATACACAGTCTGGTTTCCTAGGCTATGCTGGAGCAAGCCACCAGAGCAATCAGTCAGGCTGCTGATTGGTGCGATCCTGTGGATATGAAGTGCTCATTGGCTGCTGCTGTTCTCTGTCAGGTGGCAGGAACTGGCTGAGTCTGGCTTGGAAGCTCGGGGAGACCCCAGAGCATCCTTTGCTGTGCATATGGAGCCGGTGGTGGTGATCTGTCCATGGAGAAGAATAAAACTCTGTCCTCTGCCCCCAGTCTGTTTCTGACCCCATCCCAGGTCCATTCTTCCCTGCCACAGCCATATTGCCAGGCTGTATTTCCTAGTTCTGGTGTCTCAGCCACTGGGTGATTCTGGAAAGGGAAGCCAGGTGTCTGTCTTAGAATGTCTATTGCTGTGAAGAGACACCCTGACCACAGGAACTCTTACAAAGGAAAACATTTAGTTGGGGTGGCTCACTCACAGTTCAGAGGTTCAGTCCATTATCATCATGGTGGGATATGGCGGTGTGCAGGCAGACATGGTGCTGGAGAAGTAGCTGAGAATCCTATATCTTTCAGGGAACAGGAAGTGGTCTCTCTCACTGGGAGTAACTCGAGCATAGGAGACCTCAAAGCCCACCCCAAAAGTAACACACTTCCTCGAATAAGGCCATGCCCACTCCAACAAAGCCACACCTCCTAACAGTGCCACTCCTTTTGGGGGCCATTTTCTTTCATACCACCACACCTGGTATTTTCTCATCCTTCTGTGGCAGGACCTCTAGTTTGGTTAGTTTTTGCCATAGTTCAAACTTCTGAGAGGTCACCCAGCTACTATCAGCAGAGACTTTCTCACCCTACCAGGTAGTATCTCAGCACGTCCATTGCCTATGTATCCACTGCTCAGCATAACTCCTCTGCTGAAATAACTTGAGCTGAGTCTGTTTTCCTGTTAGATCACGTCTTCCCAGGTTTACTGTTACATTTCCTCATCCACAGCTGTCCAAGGACATTCACTGAAATTGTGTTTCTATCTTCTAAGTTGAACTGATTTACTTTTTCAGGTACAAGGAAGCTCTGTGCTTTCTAAGACTAGAGAGCTCAGGCTCTGAGTCCCTTACAGTTGGTTTTCACATCTGTGGCCTCATGTCTGTGGGTGGTCTGTGGATAGATGGACTAAAATACTCAAGAAGGCTCCAGAAGGAAAACCGCTATCTTTTACTGGGCGCATAGAGACTTCCTTTGCCACTATTTCCTAAACAATACAATCTATAGTGTCAAGAAAACAAATGACAATGAACGCTGGCAAGGGTGTGGGGAAAGGGGAACTCTTATTTACTGCTGGTGAAAATGTGCACTTGTGCGGCCATTGTGGAAATCAGTATGAAGATGCCTCAAAAAACCTGAAAACAGAGATAGCACATGACACAGCTCTCCCACTCTTACATCTACACTGGAAGGACCCTAAGTCAACATACATGGTACTTGCACATCCATGTTTATTGCTGCATTGTTGGCAATAGACAGGAATTGGAACCATCCTAGATACACACCAAGACATGAATGGATAAAGAAAATGTGATACATATATACAATGGAATTGATGCAGCTGTAATGAAAAATGAAATTATGACATTTCCAGGCAAATGAGTGCAATTGGAAATCACTGTGTTAAGCAAAATAATCCAGACTCAAGAAAGACAAAATGCTGAATGTTTTCTCTCATAGGCAGGACCTAGATTTAAAATCACATACATGCCTTGTGTGCTTTCTATAACTAGAAAGGGGAATATTCATGGGAAGAGAAGAAGAGATCTTAAGGAATAGCGTAATAAGGAAATAGAAGCTGGGGCTAACTGAAGGGAGAAAGGGAACCAGCTGAGGGAGAGGAATGGGCATGGGACAGGGCAGTGGGGGAGTGGGATAAATGAGAACACATAGGTAGAAAAAAGAATGATAAAACCATGCTCTGTGTGCTAATCTAAATTTTAGCTAAAAGAAAACAACTTGGCCTGACAACTATTTACATTGTATCCAATATGTAAATCACACAGCTGGTTTAAGGAATTCTGGAGCATGCAGGTGAGCTGCGTGCAAAGGTTATTTATTTACTTACTTACTTATTAGTTGGTTTGCTTTTTTTTTTTTTTTCTGAGACAGGGTTGTCTACATAGTCCTGGCTGTCCTGGAACTTACTCTGTAGAGCAGGCAGGTTGGTCTTGAACTCACAGAGATGCACCTGCCTCTGCCTCCTCCCAAGTGCTGGTATTAAAGGTGTGTGCCACTGTGCCTGCCATGAGTGCTACATAGATATGCACTTCCTGCATCCATGGATTTTGGTCCCACCCAGATATTAGAGGGTGACTTTAGTTGAAAGGGTGATAAGTGTCTGTGGCCAGTTGTGGCAAGGTGAGGATGGGGACAGAAACCAGGGAAGAATTTGCAAAGGGGGTGAAACCAGGGATATTCGGGGTGTTCAGTACTGCAGAGATGTGGAACAAGGCCAGAGACATCAGAGCTAGCGTCAAGAGCACACCCAGCCTCATTCCCATGGTCTCGAGCATCTGTGGGTTTTATAACCCATTGCCTGGCCCTAGAGTTAACCAGTGCGTTAGAAGTCCTGGAGGAAATTAGTCAAATGTAGCAGAACGAGATAATCAGAAAGAAGCTATGGGAACTGGACTATAACAAAACCAGCCATACAATCAATGAAGCATTTTGAGAGGTATCTATTCTATGGAGGAAAAAGTGCATTTCATTTCATAGTACTGCAATAGCCTGGGTATTAGTTTAACAGGAGATTAGAGACCCCGACTGGGCAGTCCAGAGTGTAACTGAGCCCTCCTCAAGTAGTATGTATGGGTAGGGAAGGACCTGGACTACAGAACCTCAGCAGGTTTCCAGGGATTCCTTTCATATTTCCAGGGCCTCAAGTACACACAACAAGGTGTACTTGTGAACATCTGTTGACTTATAGTTCAACCCGTCCCACGGTCTGGAGACACAAGAGGCATCGAGGACCCAGGTACCCCACCAGGCTCATTGTCTATTACCCCACCCCTCCTGGTATCACAAAAGTAACCAAGATCCAGGCTAGTGATGACGAGGGATGGATGGTGAAGGACAAGGATGACCTGCACTAGATTGGGGGGAGACCTGTGTAGACCCCTAACGGATGCAGGATGAGCTCTCATAGGAACTTATGAAAGGAGAAAATGCTTCTACTAAGAGGACAGGAAACTCCAAGTGAGCAGGAGTGTGGGGTAAGGGGACCGTTGCATCTACAGGACATCATGACTTTAGATGAGAAGAACTGCTCAGGTGGTACCAGTGCATTTCTGACTTCTACTCCAAACTCTCCAGTCACGAATGACCCACATGGGCATTTTTTAAATATTTTATTTCATGTGTATGAATGTTTTGCCTGCATGTATATATGTGCACACATATGTGTCTGGTGTCTGCTGAGGTCAACATAAGGCATCAGATCCTTTGGAAGCAGAGTTGCAGGTGGTTGTGAGCTACCCTGTGGGTGCTGGGAATCGAATCTGAATTTTCTTCTGCAAAGGCAACAAGTGTCCTTAACCTCTGAACCACCTCTCCAATGGCCCTCCCACCCAAGGCATTGGTAACAATCTTCTTTTCATTAGAGATCAGAATCCTTTGCATTTGGTCCTTCAGCATGACCGTCTGCAAATGTATCAGTTAAACCTTACTATATCTAACAGCAATGAACTTTGAGAGTGCCATTCACTGGCTCACTCACTCATTTAACTCTTGCATGTGGCCTTTGAAGTGAAATGTGCAGTTATATTGCATATAGCCCTAGGTAGTTATTGCTCACACTGGCTTCTCATTAGTATAAAAAACTCATTGCCTCTGGGCTGGAGTTACAGCTCAGCAGCAGAGCATTGGCCTACCATGTGAAAAGCCCTGGGTTTGATCCTTAGTGCTTCAAAAACAAACAACAATCCATTGCTTCTGTTATACTAAGAGGTTTCCAGATGAAATTTTGTCTAGTGACCCATTCCTGATTTTAAATTGCTCTGTTTTATCTTTAGCCATTTTTTTTAGCCTTGTGTAGGTACAGTACAGTCTGGAAACCCTTGCCTCCTGTGGATAAAATTTCTAAGCAACAGTCAGCCAGAAGCCATATTCAGGTCTTATAGGGGTTAACTCTCTGGACTGCACAGGACTAGACTGTGCTCAGCATATGTGTGCTGCTGAAGGCATGTGGCCCAAGTGAGAACGGAGTCTTGGAGGCATAACTACACAGCTGTTGCTGTGATAACTGATGTTTATTTTCTGTGATCGTGTCAGAGTTACTCCTGGCACCTCGCTGGTAACCCAGCCCTTAGCAAGTGCCTGGCCAAGTGCTGATGGAGAACTTCTATAATTACAGCAGGATGGAAGGGTTGGTTTCCATCCTTTTAGCACTATGAAGGGAATTTAGGGGTGGGGGTAGAAACAGCCTCTGGTAAACTCACAAGCAAGCCACGTAGATTTCCTGAATTTGGAAGCTAGAGACCACCCCACTTGTCAGACTCTGGGACTTGCCTAACAAGGGCTTTTATAACTTCGAGATTAGTGAAGCTGTGGGAAATTAAAACCATGTAGGAAAACATTGTGCTGGGCCGCATGGAAACTACATGGAAAGAGTGCCAGGGTACAGCAGTGCAGTATAAATGCCCTTTTAATGACTCCAAGAGTGAGAAGTGTGAGGGCAGACAGGGAGAAGAGAGACAGAGGAAGACTGGGCAATCAGAGAGGTGACGGGATAGCCAAAAAAGCACAGGGAAACAGAAAGGCAACTCAGAACAAAGTGGGAAGCCTCTCTCAGCTCAGAGACCAACCATTCCCAGGTGGTGGGGAGGGGAAACCCACGCGGAAGCTCAGGTGTGCCTGGAGAGCAGCCAGCCCTGGTGACAAGGGCCTGGCAGTCCCAGGCTCAGAAGGAACAAGCAAGCTTTTTAGAAGCTTTAAATCCAGGGTCGGGATTCGGTCTGAAAGAAACTCTTCCTGCATGGCAGGTTGGTTTTAGAAGATAAACACATTGTGTAATTCACCATAGCTTGGAAGGGTATAGGTAGGAGCCTCTTGAGAAGACGCCTATTAAGGATCAAAATATTCTGGGGATCATAAAACACGGAACAATCCCAATTCAGGGTCCCTGGGGTGACCCTGCCACAGACTGGGGCCACTAGGGGCAGTTGCGGAGTGGCACAGTTTCAGAGACTTGACTGGAAATGTAAACAAGAGGAATGGAAGACCAGCCATGTGTACTGTTTGCAGGAACAGCTTTGAGATTGCCAAGAACAAGGCTCAGTGCCCACAGCTCGGCCCCTCTCCCTCCAGTGTAGGACTCAATGGATCCATATACTCTGAGGCATCTGGAGACATGCCAGGGCATGGACATTTGCAAAACCACTAGATACTGGTCCAGTCCATATGCCACTGAAGCTCTTCAGGGCTAGCAGCAGCTATGGGTGCCTCTCTCAGCCCCTACTCCCCCCAGGGTTCTAGGGAGGCTCTGGAGTGAATATAGCCCTGAAGCAGATAATACACACTTAATCACACTGGTGGGAAATGAGGGGCAGGAATCCCCCTACGTTTTAGCACCAACCTGCTTGGTGGGATCTTGAAATAATTACAACAGCTTCAGTTGTGAGCCAGCACCCCTGTATCTGGTAGATTCTACTATCTGAGAACCCAGCCAGAAGCTTTTATCATCTGTGTACCTCAATTATGGGCATTTTAAGCTTGTTTTTTCTTTCTTTCTTTTGTTTTTTACTCAATTTTGCTTACTTATTTTATTCTTTAATTAAATCTTGTAAAATCTTGCCTTTTTCTTTTTCTTCATATGAAAATCTTGTTTTTCAAGTTTTTCATTATATTTAATTTTGCCATTATTAATATTCAGTGTCTGAATTTATTCTGTATTATTTTGTACATTTCTTTTCTATTGTCACCAATGGTGGTATATTCCTTAAACACCATCTTTTTATAACACAGATGTGTTTTGTTTCTGTGTCATTTTATATTGTGATTTGTTTCATTCTCTCTGAGCAGTGCTGGGGATCCAGTCCTCACAGGAAGATTGTTTCCCAAGGAGGCTCTTACATAAAAGTGGAAGTAGTTTCCACCCTAGTGATGTATAAATTTTCACAAAATACACCAGAAATATGGAGGGGGGAAAAACCAACATGATTCTTCCAAAAGTTCCTAACTCCCCAGTAAAAGAATCCAAAGATATCAATATGGATGAAATTCTGAACAAAGAGTTCAAAAGATTGTTGTTGTTTTTTTATGATCAGTGAATTCAAGCAAACAGCTAAGTGAACTAAGAAAGACACTACAAGATTATGAAAGAGCAATTCAATAAAGAGATCAAGATTCTGGAAAAAAAAAAACACCAAAAAACAGAGCTTGGAAAAGAACAGTTCAACAAGCCAGATGAAAGGCTCAGTGAAAAGTCTTATTGCCTTTGTCTCTGTCACTGTGATGAAATACTCTGACAAAGGCACTCCAAGGAAGAAAGAGCTAGCTTTCATCTACAGCTCCAGGTTACAGTCTGTCATGATCGTGAAGTCACCTGGATCCTGAAGCTGCTGATCACGTTGTGTTTGCAGGCAAATGAAAGCACACAGCTGGTGATGGGCTCTCTTCCAGTACTTTAGAAGATGTCCTCCCCAAGGAATACTTCAGCCTACAATTAAAATGGGTCTCCACACATCAGCTTACATAATCAAGATAACCTCCACATGCCTACCCAGAAGTCCTTCTTCTGGGGGATTCTAGATTTTGTCAAGTTGAAAATCAACATTAGCCATCATACTTACCAAAAGAACAGGTAAAGTAGAAGAAAGAATGTCAGGTACTTAAGAAAAGAAAGAAAGAGAGAAAAAAATAGTGAACAGTACATAGAAGACCATATCAGTACGTACAATACACAATTGAGAGACAAAATTTACAAATAATTAGTATAGGCGAAGGACTAAGGTTCAAACTAAAGGCACAGAAAATCTAGTCAGTGAAATAATAGCACAAAGTCCTCAACTCCAGAAGGACACGAATACCCAGGTATAGAAGAAGCATGTCTCGAGCCCTGTGTAGACACACCCAGAAAAGAACCTCTTTGTATCTCATATTTAAGGTAACAAAAATGCAGAATGAAGAATACTGAGCTCTTCAAGAGGAAGCACCAGGCCATATGTTAAGACAAGTCCCTCAGCATGACTGTAGATCCCTCCACAGAAAGCAAAAGGCCATGAGACCATGGAGTGATGTACTTCAAGCCATGATAGGAAATAACCACCAACCGTGAGTGCCCTGTCAAGTCAAGTTATCCTTCGGGATCAAAGGTGAAAAAAGGGATTTCCCAGGTAAGTACAAACTAAAGGAATTTATGACCACTAAACCAGAAGATACATGAATCACCGGGTCACTCAGAAAAGGCCAAAAAAAAAAAAATAAAACAGGAGAGCATAGGAAAGTATGAGCTACACCAGAGGAGAAGCAAGTGAAAAAAAAAAAAGCAATACTAATTTGCTGGATCCTCAAACCTTTAGGAAGAATAAGGATAAAGGAAATGGACATTGAACATTCAAAACAACTAAAAGAAAACAACAAAATGTCAGAAACTATTTTATATCTTTTTGTTGTTTTGGTTTCTGAGACAGGGTCTTCTGTGTAGCCCTTGCTGGCCTGGAAGTTGCTCTGTAGACCAGGCTGACCTCAGATTCACAGAGATCTACAGGCTTCTGCCTCCTGAGGGTTGTGATTGAAGGCGTGCAGCAGTATTCCCAACATACATGACTTTTCTTTTTAATCAATGTATCTTTTAAATATATTTTTACTTTTTAAATTAAGAATTAGATAATTATCTCCCTTCCTTTCCCTCCTTCTAGTTTCCCTTACATACCCTTCCTTGCTCCCTCTCATAATCAAACCTTTTGCTTTCTTTGAGAGAAATTTTTCTTTTATTGAAAATCGATTTTTTTCATACAATGTATTCTGATTAGGGTTTCCCCTTCCCCTATTCCTTCCAGTTCCTCTGCGCTGACCCTTCCTTCCAGACCCACACTCTTTCTGTCTCTCCTTAGAAATCAAACAGGCTTCTAAGGGGTAATAATAAAATAAAATAAGATAAACCAAAAACATATCAGAATATGACAAGACAACCAAATAAGAAAAAGCCCAGAAACGCATAGAGACACAGAGACATATATTTATATACATAGGAATCCCATAAAAACCCCAAACTGGAAGCCATAATATACACAAAGGACCTATAAGGTTAAAAAAGAAAAAAAAAAAAGCCCTGACTTTACAATATGAGACAAAGAACTCCCAACGATATCATTGGTCATTTTATCTGTTCTGTTCTTTTAGAGAACCCTAACTAATACACAAATTAATTCAGGTAATGGAAGGGACTAGTTAGCTATGAAAGGGCAGGATGGCGATGGAAGAGGACAGACTGGAAGCTGTTCTGGGAAGTTGGAAGGAAATGGTGCCAAGAGCCAGAGGTTTGAAGGCTGCTGTTACTCCAGCGTTGGCACACGCTGAATTAATATCAAACTCACCATGTCTGTGTGTGGATTGGATGCCTGTGCAGCCCTTAGCATCAAAATTCAAAGTGCTAAGTTGAAGACAGATCAACAATCCATATCATATTGATAATTTAATATATCATCGCACGTACATTTACTTACATAGTGCATATAAACTTGTTTGGGCTATTCCACAAATGCACATACTTTTGAGTAAGAAGGAACAGAAGACATTTCGGCAAATTCAGGAGCCTCTTTATGTTGGGTGTCTGGCATGGAACTGCACTCAAATTTTGGAAGTGGTAAAAATGATTTACCCTTAGTAAAATGCAATATCCCGTCTGGAGGCCTGGGAGGAAGAGAGTCCTTCAAAAGAGGCTTTCATAAATCTTTTAAAAGTGTTCTTGGACACAAAGAAGGTAACAGTTGGCTGTATCAAGTCTGAACGTGGGAGGAGCGCGGGGATTATATTTCATTTAAAGTACACATCGAGTTCAGCAGTCACAGGAAAGCCAGAAAAAGTCCAGGAAGGGAGAGAGGTTTGGTTTTGCTAAGCCAAAAGAGTTGAAAGTTGAATCGCGACATTTGACACAGTCAGGATGTCACCTTATTTGTTAACGTCCCCTCAGAATGAACTCTCATGGCTCAACACGAGAGGCTTTGTTCTTCGGTTTATTCCCGGTACTCAACCACTCTGATGATGGGAGGTTTCAAGGCAGCACAGAATGACGGGATAACCCTGCAAGGACGAGGAAAGAGACCCCGCCACTCACCAATTCTTTGATGCTTCGCGGGTCCCACAGAGATGTTTTAGCAGAGAACTGATGCTCACTTGGAGCTGGTGAAGGCGGGTTGGCAGTCATTTACGTTTCCAGTTGGACTCTACACTGTCAGGCAACACGCTGGGAGTGTAGGACTAACTGGGAGTTTAGGACTAAAAAGATACAGGTAAAGGCAAAGAGGAATGGGGGCAGAGTGCTGCGGGAAGGCCGGGGCAGGAGAAAGATGTGGAGGGACGTTAAGAGGGATGATAAAAAGACATGGACGAGTGGAACTGGGGCTCCTTCCCTGATTAAGAACATATCCTGAAAGCTAAAGAGCACAGGAAAAGATCTCATCTAAATCCCCAACATGGGAAGTGGGGGGTCAGTCCCTCAAAGAAATAGTCACCTGGGTGAAGTAGACGACAAGTCTTCCTGACAATCCTGGAGAACGGCTTACACGGTTCCTCCCCTCCACTGGTGCTTGGTTCCATACATAGAAGTGATTCTAGTCCATTCCAGCTGCTGTAACAAACCTCCACAGACTGATGGCGTGTACACAGTGGAGGGTTATTTCTTACACTTCTTGAAACTCAAAAGTTCAAGACCAAAGCCATATCAGACTGGGCATCTGGTTTGTAGATGGCTTTTTGTTCCCATTACACAAGGCCTCCTGCAGTTTAAAAGCCAGGAGGTCCCATACATCAGGACACTGATCCCACTGATGATCTAAGCACCCCTGTTATTTAAGCACCTACTAAAGGCTCCATAAGTTTTAATACTGTCACTTGGTGGTCAGGACTTCAATACAAGTTTGGAGAGACATATGCATTCGGACCATAGCACAGGTTCTGTACTAGCTCATGAAAATGTCCGTGGTGGTATACATACAAGAATATTAATCATTTAGGAAATTTATTTTTAATTGTTACAAAAACATACAGGTTAATAGGATACCATGTAATAATATTCAATGCATCTATAAGTTGCTTAATGTCTACATCAGATTAAATACATTTGCTTCCTCAACTATCATTTCTTTATGATGAAAAATTTCAAAGTTATTTGGCATATATAATCTCTAAATTCACAAGATTTACCTACCCTTTCTCTCAACCACTTATTTCTATGGGTGAAAAAATGTCAAGGAAAAACATATCTTAAACTTGTATTCTCTATAGAGCAAAAACCAAACAGAGCTTCAAGTATGGAGGGAAAAGTTCATCTTCTATCGTGAGGTGCGTTGTTTAAAATCTCTAAGATGGGACTGGGAGGTGGCTTCGTGGGTAGAGCGCTTCTGTGCAAGTGTGAGAGACTGAATTCTAATCCCTAGAACCCCTTGTGAAAGCTGGGCCAGTGCTTTTTTTATGATGGGAGGAGAGACAGGGGAGTCCCTAGCAGCTCGGTGAGCCAGCTAGACCGATGAACGTGGCTGTGAATGAGAGACTCTGCTCTCCAACAAAGTGGAAGGTAAGATCCAAAACCAAAGTAGTCCTCTAACTTCCATGTGTACGCGATGCAAGCATGCACCTGAATTCACACACATGGGCACACACACACACACACACACACACACACACACACACACACACACACAAACACATACACACCACCTCTACGGTGGGCAGTAAGTAGGAATAGGATGTTTTGAGAAAAACAAACCATAATATCTCCTTCCCCTTTCTTTCCTTCCTTTTTCCTTCCTTCCTTCCTTCCTTCCTTCCTTCCTTCCTTCCTTCCTTTAAAAACCCCCCTTTCAGCCGGGCGGTGGTGGCGCACGCCTTTAATCCCAGCACTCGGGAGGCAGAGCCAGGCGGATCTCTGTGAGTTCGAGGCCAGCCTGGACTACCAAGTGAGTTCCAGGAAAGGCGCAAAGCTACACAGAGAAACCCTGTCTCGAAAAACCAAAAAAAAAATTAAAAAAAAAAAAAAAAAAAAACCCTTTCTCCAAAAAAGGCAATCCAGCTTGTGATTGGATTTAAACTGATGAGGTCCATTTCCCAGGGGGTCTAGAATCAAGTATGGAAAAGATAACCGAGTAGAAGATGGCCCTTGACAACAAACTGCTCTCCTTGCGTGGATGAGCAGTGCCCCACCAGCTCTTCGTTCTAGACCCGTGAAAGCTCACTGGTCCACCGCTGTGGTAGCACATCATGGATGGGAGAAGAGAGGCATTAAGAGGGGTAACTTTTCTTGCTATAATCTCTTGTTTTGACTTGGTTAGGCACCACAAACATAGGAATGATAGCCCCAAATGTCATTGACCGGTATTTAATGGGTAATAACTTCCAGCTTGGCTCCATTTGTGGGCCAGGAAGGTCAGTGACTGTAAACTCCTTGAGCTTCAGGAATTTCAGCCCCAATTCCATAACTAATGGGTATATCTGCAAAGAATGTGTGTGTTGGATGACCACGTCCCCTGAAGAGCCAAACAAACAAATAAGCTCCAAGTTGGGAATGTCTGCGGTTTCCCGCTTATCGTATCCTCTCCTTCATAAATCTGGGTATTTATGGAAAGCCAGCTTTTCTGAGCAGGCTGTTTTCAGTAACATTCCAGAAGCAAGAAACTCAAGGTCTGTTTTGCTTAAATTGAAAGGAAAAAAATGTGGGAGGGAGAGGGAAAGGAGCAAGAGGTGGGTGGAAAGAACCAGACTTAGAAGAACGAAGGCTGAACTTCAAGGCTTTATCTGGAAGCCTTGGCCAGCACCTGCTACAGCCCAGGCCTGGACTGTCAGCCTGATTTTCCAAGGCTAACTCTCCTCCAGGGCTTCCCAGCCTGTCACAGTGAGGCTGAATACAGCTGCTCCTGGTGACCCTGTGACTCTCTCCCACTTGCTCAGGATTCCCCTACCGCCCCTAATGTTCTCATAGGTCCACATATGTAGGCATACACCGGGCTGTTACAGATGCACAAGTCTGAAAGATCCTGACCCTTCTTAAAGGTTCCAGACTCACGAGTGAATTCATTTTAATCAGGTTTCAATGGGGACAGGAAAGTATGGGCCCCTAAGATGGGCCACTGAGGTCAGCCTGGCAGCTGCTGGTTCACAGCCCTGACTTTGTAAACTATCACGATTCCAGGCTGACTATATATCAAGCAGGCCATTAGGGACTCCTAGACTGTTCCAGCCTTGAGGCATGAACACATATATTTCGTAGAGGATGGGTCTCTGGGCATGCCTGTGGGGAGGGGATTATCTAAGCTACATTAATTGATACAGGAGACCCATCTTAATTGTGGGCAGGGCCATCCCCTGGGCAGAGGCTCTGGGACTGTCTAACAGTTAGAAAGAGAGTTGAGCACTGGCATGTATTCACCCTTCTCAGATCCTGAATGTGGATGCCGTGTAACAGCTCCCCTCAAGAGCCGGCTGCCTTGGTTTTGTCCATCATGATGGATTGTGACCTAAACCATGAGTTAAAATAGACCCTTTCTCCTTGAAGTTGCTTTTCTCAACAGGAAAAGAAACAAACACCAACCCAACATTTTATTCTTTGTTTCTGCTTTTTCTGACAATCAAACCAGTCTCCTCTGCCAGCTCATGGACTGTCTGGTCTACATCTTCAGATACCAATATCTTCAGATATTGCTCTGCTAACTTAGGAATGGCTAACGAGAGATCCCCACCTATTGCTAATATGTAATAGTCTAATTTTGATGAAATTTTGCTTTTCTAAGTTTTCATCTTTTTTTCTGAAGCAGAATAAGATACAAGAATTTATATGCTCTTACAGATGCTGTATTTTCCACATGATACTTCATCAACTCCTTTCTTCCTTCCTTCCTTCCTTCCTTCCTTCCTTCCTTCCTTCCTTCCCTCCCTCCCTCCCTCCTTCCTTCCTTCTTTCTCCCCTTTCTCTTTCCCTTCATCCCCCCTTTTCCCTTCCTTCCCTCTCTTCTCCTTTTTTTTCTCCTTTCTTCCTCCCTTCCTTTCTTCTTTCTTTGGTGGCCTCTGGAACGTCTGAAAAACTAAGAGAAAGGTTGGGGTTTTCTTGGGAAAGAGAAAAGCTTCAGAAAAGTTTTAGACTAAAATCTCCCTGATGCTGCGAGGCTTGGGGGGGTTGGCAGCCCATGTCAGCCTGCAGTCCAAGCAGGCCCGTTGGTGGTCCGTGCTTGGGAGACAAGCGTGTGAAGGCAGTGTTCTCACATAAGCAGTGAGAGTCCTTGTGCAGCCAGCCAGCTGTTCTGACCGTTCCAAACAAGCTATCATTAGGAAAACACTTTGTGGTAGTTCCTGCTTTCGGGCAACTCATGAATGGTAGTCTCTCTCCACGGCCTTTCTCAGCAACACGGGACTGGAGTTTTATACAAAATAAAAAACCAAACAAACAAACAAAAAAAAACAACCCTCCACTTGGGATCCGAAAACTTCCCCCAGCATCTGCTTACAACCTTCAGATCACCTTCCATAACTTCCAAGTTGATATCTAAACTTGGGTTAGGAGTTCCCATGACCAGTCCTTTAAACTCCCCCACAGGCAGTATAAAAGGGTAAAGAAGCCAGGGCATCAGAAACCTATGGCCAGCGCTACTCCCAACACTTACCAAGGCTGTCCCCACAGCTGTTTGGGTTAACTACCCCAGGACACTTTGTTGGTCTGATGACCACTGGTAGAGAGTAGACTGGGATAGGGCTGGGGATGGTGGGCAGGAGGCTGGTACAGCAAGTGGCCTCCCTTTGCTTTGTACCGTCTCCTCTGGACACACAGACTCAGTGCTGCCAACTCTTTCTTTTGTTTTGTTTTCCCCAAATCTCTGGAGTTCAGGAGGGCTAGCTTAGCCCTGCCAGCTTCCTGTGCACCCCAGGTGATTTAGCCTTTCCCCCCAATGCTCTTACTCTCTTTTAGTCTCTGTGGGACTCTGAGGAAGGTTTCTCCTAAGTAGGACTTACAAGACTTCAGCTGAACTATTTTAAAAACTGTTCCTAACATTTCTTCAAGTCTTCAGGGAGCAGATGGCTTCCAGATAGCCCAATGTCAGATAACATTCAGCAGGAAAAAAATTCTTTGTGACAACCCTCTGTTCTATTTTGGTTTGGGGTCCTCTGGCCCCCTCCTCTTCTCCAAACAATCCAATCTAAACACTGTTAAGGAAGGTGACCTTCGCTCAACAGAAGCAGAGAGGCTGTGCACAGTGGCTGGGTGGGAAGTCTGCAGTGCCAAGAAAGTGGGTGATCACTAAAGCAGTGGCTGGTACATAAAATCAGAGCTCACTTTCAAAAGCAGCATCGGCGCCCTAAGTCCTACGTCATGGGAGTGTGAAGGGTGGTATGTCCAAAGCCCCTCAGGCCAAAGGTCCCATCAGCGTGAGCTCTGCCCACAACTGTTCACATGTCCCACAGTGACTGAAAGTTTTGCTTGGACCATGGAGTTAGTTCAAGGGCAGCCTCGGCAACTTAGTGAGTTATCTCAAACTGAAAAGTAAGAGGTGTCTTAGGAATAAACTCAGTGCTCGAAGCTTGCCTCGGCATGTGTGAGGCTTTAGGTTTTATCCAGAATCTCATATACCACACACACACACACACACACACACACACACACACACACACACACACAGCCAAGGTCATGGGAGGGGCTGATAACACACGTTCTGTAACAACTCTCTCTTGAGACTTAACCAGAGTCTCATGGTAAGAACTTTAATCCTTTCCAAAGGGATTCCCAGGGACCTAACCAATCCATCCTCAGGCTCTGGCCCTCTTACAATCCTACAGCCTCTTACGGTCCTCGAACTGGGGGTGGGAGGCAAGGTTAGCGACACACTTATAAACCGTATTCAAGCCCCAGCAGAGCAGGGCATGGTGGTGAAGCAACCTCTCTCTCTCCACTGTAGCCTTTAAAATGGGTACAACTTGTTCTGAAAGAATTTTCTAGCTTGAATTACCGAGCTTTTTTTTTCCCACATATTTACATAATTATTTTGCTCAGTGACAGGGTCTCACTAGGTAGCTTTGGCACCTGAAATGAACGATATAGGCCAGGCTGGCCTCAAGCTAACAGAGATCCACCTGCCTCTGCCTCCAGAGTGAGATTAAAGGGGTGTGCCACCAGATCACCCGACTCTCATAACAGAACTTTGTGTCCACAGCTTAAAAACAACAAAAATGCAAACAGAGCCGAATAACTGCATAAAAGTAGAGTGAAAAGACAAAAGCCAATTAGGAAGAAAAAAAAAATGCAACTAAGTCGATTGACTGAGTGCCACACCCTGCACAGCTTGGTCCAGGAACCTTGACTAGATGTGGCAAGGGAATGAAAAAAATGACAGACACACAGACACAGGTGGAGAAAAGTCAGGGTCAGGGCCGGGCATGCTCCGATGCAGCCACAGTTACTGCATAGCAACAGCTTGGAACCCCAGGCTTTTATGACATGCATCACGGGGTGCGGTTATCTATAGGTGAGGATCTGTAGGCTGTCAACACCCAAGAAGAGGAAGCTGCGGTTACTAGTTTCCATACACACTGGTCAATTGTTCATAACAATGTCTACTTGTACAAATCATCAATATTCACAACTGGACCAGAAGAAGGCTTTGCCATGCCTCTGAGTCTAACTGGGAGAGGTGGGGATCTTTGCCCCTGTCATGGGTCTGAGGTGTTGGTCCTTGATGTGGGCTGTGCCCGTGGCAACAGCACATATTCACTCAGGACTTCTTCAGCCAAGGAACTTGGTCCACAACTCAGTAGGAGCTTAGTAGGCAATGTATACACTTGGCTTGCAGTAGGACCGTGAGGGATTCTCTGTGAGACCCAAACACTGGGCACATGGAGGTGGATGCTGCTTGATGAGGGCTCCTTTTCTCAGGAAGATTGAAAACCTTTCTCTCGTGATGACTTTGGAGGTGAAATCCATTCCCCTCAACTTCAGGGCACCCTTCCAGGAAGGACCATTAACACCATCACACTCAGTCTGCCAGTCTGAGAGCGAATAGCACTTTGGCTGGCTGAGGAGGAGTGACAGGGTGTAAAGGACAAAGGATGGGTCTTCAGAAGGTATCGCCCACGAGGCTAGCACCTCCTGTCACTCTCTCATCCTCGGTTGCAAACCAAACTGCATCAGCACCGAAGCTTCTGCTGCCCATCCATTTGCCCAAGCACTAGCCCATGAGCTAAGTCCCCTCCTTTACAGGGCCTGACACTGAGAGAGACAAAGTAACCGGAGGTGACCCAGGATGATGTGATGGGGCTGTGCACTAGTCTAGGTTGGCCTGAAGGGCAACTCCTCCCAGAACAACACCAGTTCCCTTCCTACCCCTGACCTGCAAAGTTTATGTCTCAGCTTAGCTCTAAACATAAACCCAATGCCCTAAATCACCAGCGAACTGGAGACACCGTCCCACTAAGCTTGGTCCTCGCTCTAGCACTGCATGTGGTGTCCCCGTGTGTAAAGAGGCAACACTGTTTCTTTAGCTTTAGCTCTTCAGAGGCAGGCCGTGTTATACCAAATGTGGACCACAGGCCTCTGGAGGAGCGCATGACTGCACAGCTCTTGTGAGTCTCCTCTGGCGGTCTATAATGGCTTTCATCCTTTGTTGCCATTAATTCATTATAATTATTCGAATTAAGTAATTTAATATTCATCTTCTTCAAGTATTATAAGCTCTGGATACAGTGGAGAAGGTTTTCCTTTTGCTCCTCTCTCTCCTCTCTTCTCCTCTTTCCTCCCTTCCCTTCCTTTCTCTTCGCTCTGTCATATTTTTCTCAAATCTTCCATGCTTTGAGCAAGTGACTCACTTGGACGGACAAATCTAACTCCGGTGTGACCCGGGGCCCCCAATCACTGACTCACTTACTTCATGCCCACCCTCACAGGAGTTTCAATATTTTAATTCCACTCTGCATGCCAATACACCATGGCCAAAAGCTCAATTCAGCAGGAGAAAAAGAAAAAAGAAAAAAAACAACAACAGAAACAAACAAACAAAAACAAAGCAAGTGTCTGGAAAAACCTCATCTTGTAAATAAGTGGTGTACCCCAAAGAAAGTCTAAACTAGAATGGACTTACACCAGATGCATAAAATTCATGACATGGTCATGATGGTCAGTAGCCTGGCTGCAATAAAGATAATCTCTTCCAGAGCCTTGATTATTTTTCATATGCTATGTCCAGAATTCAAAGTAGTCATAAATCACACTAAAATTAAGATCAAGTATACCAGGTTTTTTTTCTTTTTGGCCACCAACCAATGCCCAAATCATGACACAGAGACTTATTATTAGTTTTGCATGCTCAGCCTAGCTTAGGCTCGTTTCTGACTAGTTCTTTGACTTAAATTAACCTGTTTCTCTTTATCTACTTTTGCCTTGGGGCTTGTTAGTTTTCTTTCTTTCTGTATTGCTTACTTTCACTGCTTCTCATGTCTGTCTGGCTGGCAGCTGCTTGGCTTCTGGTCCCAGGCATTGCCCTTGTTCTCTCCTCCTCCTCCTTCTCTCGTTCTCTCCCAAGCTTCGATTTCTCCTCCTGTTTATTCTCTCCACCTGCCAGCCCCCTTAGCCTTTCTCCTGTCTAGCTATTGGCCGTTCAGCTCTTTCTTAGACTCATCAGGTGCCTTAGTCAGGCAAGGTGAAACAAAGGCCACACATCTCTACATAATGAAACAAATGCAGCCTAAACAAAAGCAACATGCCTTTGCAGTGTCAAAGTCATATTCCACAGCATAAATAAATGTAACACATCTTTTCCTAGTTAAAGTAATATTCCACAATAATCAAGTAACTGAAAACTAAGGGAAAAATAGAAATATAAGCTCTCACAAGATACTTAGAGATGCAGCCATCAGTCAGAGCTTAATGTAACGCTAATGAACACACTGTATTTCAACAAGTGACCTTGAGAAAAGTATAGATGCAGACTAAAAAGTATATCTGCAGACTAAAAAGTATAGTGTATAGTCTGTACTAAAAGTATAGATGCAGACTAAAAAGTATAGTGTATAGTCTATACTAAAAGTATAGATACAGACTAAAAAAATGCAGACTGAAGTATAAAGAGAAAACACACACACACACACACACACACACACACACACACACACACACACACGTGTGCATGTGCATGCGCACAGGAAGCATGGATATCTGCATCCTTATAAGGGCTAACACAGATAGTCACATTCTTGAAAGAATAGGATAAAGAGAATGGCACATACATGCATTTTTAAACATCATTTTTTAAAATGCTGACTATAAAGTTAAAAGGCGATAAATCAGACATCCAAGAAACCCACAGACAGAGGTTGGAGGGATTGTTCAGCAGTTAAGAACATTTGTTGCTCATGCAGAGGACCTGGATTCCATTCCCAGCACCCACATGGTGGCTCACAACCATCTGTAACTCCAGTTCCAGGGGACTGGATCCCCTATTTTGACCTCTGCAAGTACCAGGCATACAAGTGGTGCACAAACACTCATACACATGGGCTAGTTTTGGTTGACTTGACACAAGATAGGGTTATCTAGGAAGACAGAACCTCAACTGAGAAAATGTCTCCATCATATTTGCCTATAGGCAAGTCTATAGGGCATTTTCATGATTAATGATTGATATAGAAAGGCACAGCCCACTGTGGCAGGTGGGCTTGGGTAGTAAGAGCAAGCCACAGGGAAGCAAGCCAGTGAGCAGTGTTCCTCCATGGCCTCTGCTTCAGTTCCTGCCTTCAGGTTCCTGCCCTGAGTTCCTGCTCTGACTCTTCCTATATGATGGATTTATAAGCTGTAAGTTTTAAGCTGAAATAAACCCCTTTGCCCAAGTTGATCTTGGTCATGGTGTTTTATCATACCAGCAGAAACCTAACTAGAGTAAAGTAAAATAAGTTAAATCTAATTTAAAGCATTCTGTGGACAGCCAATACTCAAATTAAAAAAAAAGTCCCACCTTGTCTTATCATAGCCAAATATTTTAAAGTGAATGATAAAGGAAAAATTTAGATAGAAAAAAAATAGATTGATTGTCTTCAAAACAACAATAGCAAGACCAGTCTAGATATTAAAAAAGAAAGGGGGGGAGGGAGGGAGGGAGGGAGGGAGGAAGGGAGGAGGGAGGGAAGGAAGGAAGGAAGGAAAGAAGGAAGGAAGGAAAGAAAAGGAAAGGAAAGGAAAGAAAGGAAAGGGAAACAAAAGAAGGAAAAGAGAAAATAAACCCCCTAAAAGAGGTAGGAACAAAGAAACCAGGCGGCTTCTTGGAATGAAAATGAGTGCAACTAATAGACATCAGCATGAGGTTCCTCGTGATCAGCTTCCATATATTCCACATGCTCCAGTTGTAGCAACTGGGTCTATGCCTGAAGGATCCTAAGTCAGCATGTCCAGACACATGCACAGACATGCTTAGCATGGCGCTATTCACACCAGCCAAGACATGGAATCAGCTTAGGTTCCCACAAGCAGAAGAGCAGATAAATCCAGCATGTGACTCAGAGTAATCCCAAGACCCTGGAGGCTGAGGCCAGTGGATCAGGAGTGTGAAGCCAGTCCCAGAAGCAAATGGGACATAGCTAAACCATGTACTATTCAGTTCTGGAGAGGGTCAAGAATCACGCCATTTGCAGGAAAACGATAAGCAACCGTTGTGCTAAGCAAAAGCAACTAGATTTAGAAAATCAAATGGTTTGTCTTCTCTCTCATGTGTGAAATCCTGAAGAGACATGGAAGTCAAAGGGGAAGCTTTAGGGAAGATGACAGAGATGGGGGAGGGGAGACACGAGAGGGTAGGAGCGGTGAACGTGACTAAAATACACACATGGAAATGCTTCAATGAAACACATTAATTTATCCAGTTAATATCAATGGAAAACATCTGGTCAAATGACAATGGGGATACATGCTTACAGTGCTGAATGAATGAATCCCACCACAGCATTTTCAACTAGCCAATCTCACAACAGAAAGTACCAGGAGGTTTAAGGGCATGCTCAATATACAGTACATGCTTGGAGATGCCCTCATGGAACATGGAGCTATGTATGTGTAATGAACCCATAATGAAAATTAAACATAAAAAGTATATTTCTTAAAAGTACTCAAAATAATTGGGGAGTAAAAAGAAAGTCATTTTAGTAGGAAGTACATGCAAGTGCCTACTTATCTCACAAGCACACACACACACACACACACACACACACACACACACACACACACACACGCAGTCTGCTCTTTTCTCAGCCCACACTCGTATCAGGCAGTGGGGTCTTTCTTCTCATGTAGGAGAGATGCACATCATGGGGAGGTAAAATGACAGACTCAGTCACCAGAGGATTCAGAGACATGGAGGCCTTTGAGGTCTTAGATGTGGGGATCTGGCTAGGTGGCCACCCCAGAGGAAGGGGCACCGGACTGGACTGGGTATCTCACCCTTCCCTGGCTAGTGTCTGCCAAGTTCCCTGTGCCTCAGTTTTCTCTTACAACTGACTGTTTTGATGTATAATGGTTTCTACTCCCCAAAACCAGAGTTTGTCCTTCATCCCTTATGTCCTGGGTACCTATCTTCTCTTACAGGCGGATTCAAGATTACTTCCCTGAGTGAGGAGCCTTGTTACAGAGGAGGTCTGTGGACAGAGTCTAGCCAGTGGAGTTTTGTTGGAGAGCCCGGGTAATACTATGTTTTTAAAATGTGTTGGCAGCTTTATAAGATTCCATAGGAAAATATAACATTAGGTCTCTTATAAAATAACAGATCTGGCCATCCTGGAGCCACTTGGAGCAGTCCTGCTCTGGTGATGAGGAGACAATGTACTTTTTGATACAGCATGAATTTGCCAGCTTGTTCCAATCTCCCTCTATACCTCACCTACCCTAACAGACTTCTCATGATGTTACTCAGCTGTCTGTCACTGAAACAGAATATCTGAGGCCGTTCAATTTAAAAGATGGGGGTTTCTTTTGACAAATACTTCAGGTTTCAGCTCATGGTTGATTGGCCTCCAGCATTTACTTTAAAACATGTTTAAACATTTAGTGTGTGTCTGTGTGTCTGTGTATCTCTCTGTGTGTGTCTGTGTGTCTGTATGTCTGTGTGTCTGTGTATGTGCACACCTGCATGCACCATAGCACACATTTGGAGGTTAGAGGACCACATGTGAAACTTGGTTCTCTCCTTCTACTCTGTGGATAGAAGTCAACTTACCAAGCTTAGCAGGAAGTGACTTTACCTCCTCAGTCATCTCTCCAGCCTCTTGCTACTCTTAGAGATTGGCACAGCCCAACAGCACCACAGGCTGACCAACCTTCACTACACAGACCTTTAGGCGACAGCCAACCACAGCTCCTTTCCTACCTGCCATATGCTTAGGAGTGCATCCATACTCCCTCAGGGCTGAGTCCTTCAAGGTCCCACAGAAGACTCCAACAGAGTTCTCCATCCCCACCTCTGAATTAGAGCTAGCTTTTGTTAGAAACCACATTAGCTATCCTTCCATCCCTCATTTGTCTTGGCTGGCTATGACCTCAGGGCCTGTCTTCACTCTCCAGCCTCAAAAAGGATGACCTCTCTCCAGACATTACTGGTTCCAAAAAATAAACAAGAGCTGATTGTGCGTTCTGGAGGAATGTGTGTTCTTGTCCCTCTTCCTGTAAATCCACCGCATTCCTCGGGCCCCCTGAGCCTTCTAAACACTCAGGCCAAATGATCTTGAAATTGTTTGTCTAACCACAATTATCCAAGCCTGTTTTCTTTCCAAGTGTCCAGTTGGAGCCACTTGGTTTTGTGGAGAGGATGAGGCAGCAAAGCCTTTTGGGGTCAGGTGTTTGCTGGAGCTATGATCTGACAAGAGGTTACTGTCTCTCACTTTATTCCAAGGTTGGACGGTGCAGGAAGAGGACTCGAGAGAATCCAAGACCTTTCCACCTCCTGACTGGTTCTTAGTGGACCTGGCCCATCGATTCCTCTCTATGTCACTCATGGGTTCTTCTAGGCCCTTGATGTTGTGTGTGGAAGTCACACATCTGAGTGGCATCGAACTCGTGAGCTCCACACCTGCCGTCATGGGCTTTGGTAAGTGCTTCCAGTTTATACAATCAGATCACCCAGAAAACTCAGATTTGGGCTTAAAAATGCCTATAACATGAGACACTAGCAGCCGTGAATGAGAGGAGGGACATTTGAGGGAAGTAATACACGGTCTCATAGGCACACTAACCAAATTGCCTCCATGCCTGCAGCATCATCCCATGTCATCAGTTACGACCCTTTCTGTCCCTGCTAGGCAGGGACAAGCAAATATCTCTCCTCCTCCATTTTTTCTTGTAAACATAAAATTTTAATTCCTAAAGGGAGCTCCTTAGACAGAAAGACTTAAAAATTAACAGGAAAATCCAAACGTCAGGAGCCTGGGAAGGTGGTTGTCTTGTGGGTGTCCCTCACACACAGATATGAAGTGTAACATAGGACAGCTCTGCCTGCTACCTATACCCTTCCTCAGATACCTGTCACTATCTCCTCTTGAAGTCTGTAAACTTGAAGTGAGGCAGTTGTAAAGGCCATTGGTGATCCTCTCTCTAGCATCTCTGTCCCAGAAATAGTCTTTCAAAACAGATTTCCGAGCACAGATGTCTTCAAAGCTAAGGGGAGTGATAAATAGGCAGGTGAGTGAGGTCCATATGCACCCAGCGCAGGCTCGCCACCTCCTGTAGGCTGTCCACGCCTCTTTCTCCGATGTCCCTCTCATTCTCTCCTATCTGCCTCCTTAATGTCCTCTTGTTTTCCTCAGAGCAGAACCACTGAACACTGCTGGGCCAGGGGACAATGAAAACTGGCCACGTGGGTTCCCAGACTGTCACATTTAGAGACCATAGCACATTAAGTTATACATCTATCCTTTGGAAAAGCTATGGAGGTGTGTATCAAGGGTGGAGCCAGCCTAACCGTGAACTGTGGGATAAAGACAGTAGATAACACCTAGAGCTGCTTGGCAAGTACGGACACCAACCTGGAGCATGTTTGTTATGACCGCTGCTGTTTCTCTGGGATCTTACTACATCCCCATTCTCCTCATTTCTATAGTAAAAGAGACCCCCTCTGCCAATCTGGCTGGCATTACTTCCTATGGGGCCATCGTGTCCTGCCATAAAGGTTGTATACTGCTCAAGGCTAGATGGTGCCATCTCCATAAACTTGGATGAATGGCATCTTCTCCTTTGTGTTGGATTTCCTGCTCTCATCTCTGCAACTCTTTTTGTCCTTGGATCCAGATATGGTGGATTGGGAGCTAGGATCAGTGGAGACTTCAGGACATGAGGAATCTTAATCAACTTTCTTTTGTTGCTTTCGCCTTCCTTCAAATTTGTGTCCTTCATGCCATGCCTTTATGATCCCTTTAAATATTTCCATTTAATTTTCTAAATCTATAACTCTTTCTGGTCTTGGAAGTAACTGTATTGTTCCAGAAGTTTGAGATTCACTGTGGACACTGACAAAGTGAAAGCTCCTGCTGAATTTGTACCCTCTCCTCATCTACCTGAGAGGAGTGTATGGGAGCTCTTGCTGTCAGGCTGGCCCTTAGCCATTCCAACATTTTGGTGTTTGTATCTTTTGAATAGATATCTTGAAAAAAAAAAAGAATTATTGTATTGACAGGAATGAGCATTTTAAAGCATAGTTGGAGACTTTTCCAAAACAGGCAAGATTTTCATACCCACAGGATAGAAATTAGCCTCAGCTGATAGCTCCTGAGGTTGGAAGGGATCTACAAGTCATCTACAAGCCTTCTCACACACAGTAAAGAGAATCCAGTTCCTCTTGATGGCTCTAGCCACCAGCCACTCAGCACCTCAGCAGAAGTCCAGGTCACTACTGACTGACTGTGTCTTTATGTTCTTTGAGCCAAAAGCTATATTAAGCCCAAGTCCACCCACCCCTCATGTGAAGTGCCTGTCACATGTCAGGCATGGTCCCTGACAGCTGGGGACATGAAGGTAGCACGCACCCACTGCCTCCCTGAAGGACACAGTCAGTGGCAGCTCCATGAAGGGACACTGGCAATGATGTAGACAGATGGACCCTTGGGGAGCTCATGAACAGAGCCAAGGGAGCTCTTCAGACATGAATCTGGCTTTGGAAATGCTCATTCCAGACTATTCTGTCTCCATTACAGACCTGCACTTACAAAAAATTCATGGTATCATATCCTCACCTTCTAGTCTCCAGGTTTACTATTCTCAACATCTCCAAACATACTCAAAGCGTACAAAAAATTTTAGCATGTTTCCTCATCTAAAGCTCTTTTGAGATGTCATCCCTAAGCTCAGTACAGTGTTCCTAATATACCCTAGTTGAAGCATCATGCAGATACTATTTCCCATGTATAATTCACGGAAATGCTATGAAAACAAGTATCTCCCATGACCTTCATGTTCTGAAAACGAGACCAGTGGTCTTGTTTCCTGGTCATCGTGGTCAAAACCCAGTACCCTCCTGCCCAAATCACTTCTGGACTCACTCCTACCTCCTCAGGGGATGAACTGGTGACTTCCCCTCTGCTTGAAGTAAGGTTCACTGTGCTGGTATCAGCACTTCCTGGGAAGGAGCTAATTAATGCCTTGGGGCATGAAGCCGGGTAGAGACAAAAGGTAGTGTGTGGGAAGAGGTGTAGAGGTTGGATGGAAACACCTCACCATTTTATAGCAGAGACTAGAACATTTGTGGATTTGAGCATCCAATGGAGACTGTAGAACCAACCCCTCACAGACATCAGCGCTTGACTGGGTGTAGAATTCTAAGGATGAAATTCTCCCTTGGGAGTTTACTTCTCTGCAGTTTCTAATGCAGGTTTTCTGTGGCATACTCAGTGCCATCCCCCTCTGCACCCATCAAGTGTTACTTGTTGGTTTTGCTGTTTCACTTTCTGTGGGGACTTAGGACTCCTCTAGGTCCCCAGTCTAGTATGTTCTATGATTTTACCACGATGGTTCTTGAACTGTTGGGGGTTTTCTGTTTTTGTTGTGTCCATACATACTCTAATCCTTTTCTGCGAGCTTTTCTTATCTTTCATTATTGATTATTTTCTCACCTTCATGGTCTCTTTGCTTCATGGAACTTCTATCTCAAATAGATCCACTAATCTCCCCACCCCCACCTCCCCCATCCCTCGTTTCCTCTGTTAAAATAAAATTTATTTATTTTCATTTTTTTTTTTTGCAGTGTCTTGACAAGGCAAAACCTAACTCTCAATCAAGACCGTGTGTTTCAATCAGGAAGTACATTAAGACAGGAAGTGCGCTGGGTTTTTATTCTAACGCAGGTGGTGACTGTGTCTTCTCCACGTTGGCTGGAGTCTGACCTCACAGATGGGGCTAGTCTGATAGAAATCAGCACACAGGAAATGAAGGAGAGAGGCAGTCAGCTCATGAAATTCCCTGAATTCAAGGAGCCTTTGTGTAAACAACAGTTTTACTGGATGCAGGGATTAATACATTTGAATAAGACTTAAGAAGTTTGGGGAGATAGAAAGCCTTTGAAGTCCATATTTTATTGTATTTGCCCGAAAAGACTCACAGTTAATGTTTCTTACAAATGCCTCCTCTGATTTTCAAGCATTCTTTTCTTCAAACTCATTAAGATGTTGCCCCCCCCAACCGTGTGTGTGTGTGTGTGTGTGTGTGTGTGTGTGTGTGTGTGTGTGTGAGTATGTGTGTGTGTTGAGGGGGGTTGTTTAATATAATAGCTGACTTGATAAGCCTGAGCTAATTATCAAGTACAAGGAGTTAATTATTCCAACTATTCCTTTAACATGGCTTAAGATGAGCCCACTGTCCTAGGGGTGGTCCTTTGGCTCGGAGAGTGAGTGAGTGACCTGGTCCGGTTGGAATGTTAGATCTTCGCCCAGGCCTACTCACCTGAACAGGGGTTTTCTCTAACTGGCCCTCACTGCTACTCTAACTATTGGCCTCCCTTAGAGGTAACCCTACAGTCCTTCAGAAACAAGACCAGAAATCAGAGCTCCCCAAACCACACTAGGCATATATGACCTCTGGCAGGATGAAGCTGCCCAAAGTCCCCAGGACGTTTTTAGCTTTTAATCAAGAGAGAAACTAGTTACTTTGCTTTGGGATCTTTTTATCTAAGCTGCCTAGCCAATTTCTATCTCCTGTTCTTATCACTCTGAAGATGTACCCTTCATTGCCATTGTGAGGTTGGGGTGATGAATAATCTGGCTTTCCCAGCTTAATTTGGGGTATTGAGTGAAGCAGTTTGGGGGTACACTTCCAGAGGGCCCATCTAAAAGACCCCAACTGTTAGATTTAGGGAGGAAAGGAAGTCTTTGGTACCTGGAAAGAGATGTTGGGGAGAGATAACAGTAAAAGTTATTAGTGTTAGAATCCTAGGGAGGTAACCAAGAGAGACAAGACTACAGGATGTTTCTAAAAGTTAAAGCAAAGTCTGCTTGACGAGTGCACAAGAACATCCATTTGCTGGGCTCCTCCTCATTGTCCTTTTGGCCTTCAAGGATGACTGGACAGTGTTGAAATCAGGATCTGTTCTCAGGCATATTGAAAGCTCTTGGATTGGCTAGAAACAGTGTGAGGTCCCTCTCAGATGGTTTCCAGAGAGGGACAAAGAGAAGACATTTAACCATTGAATGAAAAAAAAGAGATAAAAAGGAGAACCTGACTGCTCCTAGGTGTGATAGAGGAGAAGGTTTATTGTAGATCTGAGGGAGAATACAGAAAGCGGCAGAGACATCTGAGAGAGTCCGGAGTGAACACTGCTAGACTGAGCTGGGCCATGTGAGGAGATGGGGAAGGGAAAACAAGAGAAACCACCAACCAAGAGGGGTAGCCTGGGTCAAGAGAATGGGATAGCCAAAATGTATGAGTTATAGAGCGACCAGAGGAGCTAGGGGAAGGGAAAACTCTGCCCAGAACCTAGGCTGGAGAGTTCAGGGTAAGGAAGCAGGGTATGCCAGGACCTGTAACAGGTAGGGACTGAGGTGCTGGGAAATCTGGTGGCCAGAGTCCACTTTGATGTGGTAATATGCACCTTAGTTAGCCATTTGTCCTGGGTTTGAGACCTAACAATCATTTGATTTTTAGGTTAAAATACTAGTGGCCCTGTCTCTTTTGACTGCAGATAGATCTAAGGTCTTACGTCTGGGCAGTATTTTTCATATAAAGAAGAAAGTCATTCGTGAGAAATATTCTAAATAACAATCCACATAGTTTTAAGTCTAATGGCTGAGGAGTGTGACTCTTTGGAGTGTTAAAGACAGACAGACAGACAAAAAGCATCATGCCCATCATTTTAGTTTTTGGTTATACTTTCTTGTTGGGTGTTTAAGACCATGTAGGTGGCCAAAATGCTTTTCTTTTCTTTTCTTTTTAATTGTTGAGGATAGTGGAGTATTTGGTCCTCAGGGGTCACTTGGGCTTAGCAGGAAGCTCCTCCAGTCTTCCTTTTACCAGATGGTGCATCTGTGAGCACAAGTCAAAGGCCTTGCTTGAAGCATTGGAGAAATTTTTCTCTCTGTAGAATGGACACTGGTTAGAGTTCACTGGGTGGGGCTCTGTCTTCTGTAGAACCTGGATATAGTTGAGACATGCTTTGGGAATGGGGATTGACAGGAGACAAACCATTTGATTTCAAAGGGTCACCTTCTGATTACCTTTAAACTTTAAAAGGTCATGCTCGAGTAGCAGTCAACACCTATGACTGAGGATAATCAAACTGATGTATGTCTCAGCCTTTCTCAATGTCTAACCTGAGACCCTCCCTGGCTAGACTCGGGGTGACCCATGGCATGGAAGCCTGTATTCACAAAAATTCCAGTAACTACTCTCCTTCTGTGAAGAGATTAAGATGTAGAACAGTCAACACTACTCTGATTAATTTCTATAGAGACCACCTTTTATTCTCTAGTTTCTATCCAGGCCAGGCCTATGTGCTGAAAAATATCGGACATTTCTTTCTTAAATTTCTTGTGGTTGGAAGAGATCCTGAAGGGTAGAGATGCAGCCTAGAAGAGTCATTAGTCATTAATCCATCTTTAAGGCAAAAGAGGTTGATATATTAGAATCATTTTTGTTTCTTTCTCTGTAGCATTCTCTGGAGGTCTAGCTTTTATTCCTCTCCTCAGGTACTTGCTGGGTTAATTACTTCACCAGTGTGGGCCTGGGTACCTGTATCCTCTCCTTCTTTGTTAGCAACCATGGAGAAGTCAGAGTCCATTAGGGTTGTTTGCCCCTACCCATGTGACTCTTTAATGCCACATTATCTTAATGAATGCTCTCTGTATGTTGTCTGGCTGATGATATGTGATATATTCATATACCTCACCTGTCAAAGAAGTCAGTCAACTTTTAATAATTGTATACGTTAGAGACGGTTTTGTCTCTCTTGTGAGTTAAACTTCCAATATTTCCTTTAAACACCCCTTTTGAGCATTTTCTTCAAATTTATAGTCTGTCAATCCCAACTACATAGGACGCAAGCATGATAGCATTTATGGTGAATTCCTCCCTTTAGATAGCTTCCTATCAGTCCAGCTATGAGGATTAGAAAAACCATAGTGTAATTTCCTGTGTACAATTTGGATTAAGTACCCATAGTGTAGAGGCTATAGAACAGAGAAAACAGAAAGCATCTGAAATAACGTGGCAAGAGATAACATTCCAAATGTTCTTCTCCTGTAGACTGTATCTGCCACAGCAACTAGAATGTGGAAACAAAAGCATGGGTTCCCAGGGCACAGTGGGGCAGAAACAAGAGTCGACAAGTATGGAGCAAAGGAGTTCTTAGTAGCTCAGCTAGAGAAAAACAGACTTGGAGATGTGAGGCAGAAAAAGAAGGCATTGAGACCCAGCACAAGCTGCATCTCCAGCTTCCAGCTCAAAGAGGCTCTTTGCTTCCAGCTGTTGTTAGCTGCCTCTGGCAGCAACTAGTCTAACACCTGGTGGTTGATTCTTCTGGTGCCCTTTGGGAGCTGTGATTTCCCAAGATTCAGCTCTGGGCTCTTGCAAACTCACATGAGCTTTCCGAGTCAAGCAATTTCAGACTACCAGCTCTCTTGGATACTTGGCTAGTGTTGGAGGCACATGGCTAGAAAAACTTTTAAAGTTCCCTCTAGAAACCATTACATACATCATGTAAAACAATGCATCAAACTTGAATCAAAATAAAAAACCAAAACAAACAAACCAACACCAACAAAACACCGTGAGTTCTCATGTTACTTCCTTAATCTAGTATAAAAAGGGGTACAATGATCTCCTGAGGGTTCAGTGAGATTGAGAAGTTAGATGGATGCCATCATTTTGAATCATGCTCTGCGACTGCATTGGCCAAGATGGTGGTGACATCATATGACTGTTACTACTGTTACATACATGATGTCACTAACCGAGATGGTGGTGGGTAAGTCACATGGACACATCCATCTTGATGACGTCTTCAGCCAGCATGTTTCTGTCTTTTAAATTCTGGATTTTTTTTTCTTATTTTTAAACTTTCAAAAGTCTAATGAAATGTTCATTTCTGCTATTAGTTTTATTTTTATAGAGCTCTAGTTTGCTATTGGATACTTTCTTGAAGAATGAATTCTTTGGCTGTTCGGTGAGTACAATATCTCCCCTTCTTAGCATAATAATTAATTATTTTGAAATGTCTTTCTATTTCTGTATTTTCTGTTTCTTGCAATTTGCTTTCCCTATTGGCTTTATTTGCTGCTTTCATGTTACAGATTTTTTTAAAAAAAATTAAATCCTTCATCTTTGATTAATTTGTAAGCTTCAAGGCTTCAGAGGTCTTTGTATAAATGCCTCCTTTTCCTCAGAGTCCCAGCAACTCTTACTCATTTTATCTAAACCCAAATTGGCTTCAAAAAGAAAATCACTTTTCCTTTTTGTTATTTTAACTCAAGTTTAATTGAACATTAAATTCCTTTGCTATATTTGAGAAGTATTTTAAGAGCTAAAACTTCCATTTCCTAAAGTTTTAAGAATGTATTTTTAGGATCAGACCCTAAAATATTCTTAAAAATAAATATCCTTGGGCTGAGCCTGGGCGTCACACTTGCCAGTTAGCACTTGGAAGATGGAGCCAGGATTGTTTCAAATTTCCAGGCAGCCTGAACTACAGAGGGAGACTCTCAAAAACAGAATGAATGACTGACTGAACAAAATTATTACTGGTTAAATTTTATATATAATATATATATATATAATATATATATATATATATATATATATATATATATATATATATATATATATATATATATATATATACAATGCTAGGAATTAAACCCAGGGCCTCAAGCATGCTAGGTAAGTACTCTACTTCTCAACTGTATATTCAGCCCCTTGTATGACATTTTATTCTTAACTTCTAGAGGCTAACTTAGAAGAAAACATGTTTGCTGTTGTGGAAAAGAAGCAAAAGGTGGAAAAGGAATGAAGAAATCTTAGAAGTCAGCTCTGGAGACAGGAGAGGAAGATGGTTGACCTGGACCAGGAAGCTTGTCTCTGTGACCGATAGGATGGCATCACGGAGTGCTTACTATATACCCCAGTACCACTGGCCTGAATTCTTTTCAACTTTCAATCTTCAAGTTACAAAATTTAACATTTTGCGTATGTGTGCATGCAAACCCAAGCTGGAGCATGTGCTACTGAGCATGCATAGTGCATAAGAGTCTGAGGGCAACTTGCAGGAGTTGGTTCTCTCTTTCCACCTTGTGAGTTCTAGGGACTGAACTCTGGCTGTCAGGGTTGGTGCCAGGCATGTTTACCAACTGAACCATCTTTCCAGCCCTACTTCAACTTGTTGGTGTAGTTTCCTTGTTTGCGTTGTCCTAGTTAGGGTTTCTATTGCTGTGAAGAGACACCAGGACCACAGCAACTCTTATAAAGGAAGACATTTAATTGGGACTGGCTTACAGTTTCAGGGGTTTAGTCCATTATCATCATGGCAGGAGATGGCGGCATGAAGGTAGACATGATGCTGGGAAAGGAGTTGAGAAGTTGAGAGTTCTACACCTTGCTCTGCAGGCAGCAGAAGGAGATTCCATGTCATACTGAGTGTAGCTTGAGCATGTGAGACTTCAAAGCCCACCTTCACAGTGACATACTTCCTCCAACAAGACCACACCTACTCCAACAAGACCACACCTCCTAATAGTGCCATTCTTTATGGGCCAAACATTCAAACACATGAGCCTATGGGGACCATTCCTATTCAAACCACCACATGTATGTATAGAAACAGGAGTGGGGAAATCAGGTAAACTGGTCAGGTCTGTGTTGGAAGGGACAGGGCTGGACTTCAAGGACGGGTTTGACTGACTCCAAAACCCATGACTTGCAATGCTACCCAGTCACCAGACTGGAGCCCAAAGCATCATCTCAGGCGAGACAATGGTCTGTGGTTACTTGAATCAAATGCCCCCCATCTGTCTTGAAAATGTCACTAGAGGTGTGTGTGGTGATATTGTGTCTCCATTATATTGTGCACCCTAATAAAATTATCTGGGGTCAGAGAACAGAATAGCCACTGGATTAGACATAGAGGCCAGAAAATGGTGGCACACACGCCTTTAATCCTAGCATTCTGGAGGCAGAGATCTCTCTGGATCTCTGTGAGTTCAAAGCCACACTGGAAACAGCCAGGCATGGTGATACATGCTTTTAATCCCAGGAAGTGATGACAGGAAGCAGAAAGGTATATAAGGCATGAGGACCAGGAACTAGAGCTCTTGTTAAGCTTTTAGGCTTTTAGCAGCAGTACAGCTGAGATCCATTTGGATGAGTACACAGCGGCTTCCAGTTTGAGGAAACAAGATCAGCTGAGGAATTGGCGAGGTGAGGTTGGATGTGGCTTGTTCTGTTTCTCTGATCTTTCAACATTCACCTCAATACCTGGCTCCAAGTTTGTTTTTATTAATAAGACCTTTTAAGATTCGTGCTATAGGTGGGCTTTGAGAATCTAAAGACTTGTACCATTTGTAGTTCACAGTCTCTACTTCCTGCTTTGTTGAAGATGTGACCTCTCAGTGTCCAGCTCCAGCTACCATGCCTCTGCTCCACCATCATGGACTCTCATTCCACTGGAACCATAAACCCAAATATACTCTTTCGTCTATCGATGGTCATGGTCATGGTCATGGTCTTTTATCACAGCAATATAAGAGTAACTAATTCAGGGTCAGAGATGAGCTGAGGTTTTTAGTGTGATTCCTTATTTGGAAAAGTTGAGTTTTCATACTTTATACTTTGGGACATCGGAGGCACATTGGGGCAATGCCAGCTCTTCATGGAGGCTTCTCTAACACCACGTGTCCTTCCTATTTTAAGATGCAGTGTTAATGAGAGTTAGGCTGACCTCTCCTTAGAAAGGCCCTGGCTCTGACCTGCCCGTTATCTGAGGCCCCCACTTTAACAACTCCACACTCTTGGTCCCTTCACTGGCAACTGGCTGCTGGGAGTTCTCATCTGGCTGCTTTGCTCATGGTCCTTCAGAGGCGATGAGCTGTGTGTGAGGCCCCTCCAGATCCAGGGCCCTGGGTGGGGGGTGGGGGGTGGGGACATTCTGTAACAGGGCCTATGGGCAGAGATAAGAGACATCTGGAGGGTTTAGGATTTTTCTCAAAGAAGGAAGTGAGCCCATGGAAACCCAACCAGCATGTGACTGTTTGAACTACACCAGAAGGGCAAGATGAACCTGCACTGATTTGGATGGATTCGCGGTTTTTAATTTCCAGGTTTTTTTTTTTTTTTCCTGTTGCCATTTCATATACTTAGGCTTGATAATAGCACACTGAGCTGAGCTGAGAATTTAAATTTGAAATGGCAGGGCATCCATTGGGTTAGAACAGAGCAGGACCTTCCTATTCCGATAGATGTATGATCCATTTTTTTTTCTTCCTGTACTAGAAAATTGAAGGACCCAAATGAAGTCTGAGTTGAAAGACAAAAATTCCAGTATGGAATCATGCTTGCTGTCTTCTTGTGTCTGGCCTGCATCTTGCAGTACAAGGCAGGCAAGTTCCTTCTTGCCGGTGGACAGCGAAAACACCAGGAATAGACTCACAGCAGTTGCTTCCGAGAGCTCCGCAGACCGCGTCTTCTCAGTCTGAGCAAGAAGCCTGCACCTATAAGGAAGTGTTTGGAGTTAGCTCTGCAGCGGGTGTGTCCAAGGCCACTCAGGACATAGAGGGGCAAATGGGTGTGTCCTAACTTTTGGGCCTCAGAGGAGAGGTGATGGTCCCAGACGGTATTATAAATAGTCAGCCTCCCTTCTCCAGAGAGAAGCAATGTGCGGCTATCTCAAGTTGCGAGTTAACAGAGTTCTCAGGAAAGCAAAGTTTCCAGTTGCCGGTTTGATAAACACATTCTTGGAAAGGGCAGCCTGCTACCTACCGAGGGACCCTGGGGGAGATATTTTGAGCAGTCTGGGGCTGTCTGTCTGCACTCTTTGTTCTCACAGTTTGACGTCCTCGCCAGTTTAATTATCAGGAACGAGGAGTTAGCATCCAACCGGCAGTTTTGATCGATATCTGTCAACCAGGGTCAGGTGGGGCACCAGATCCCGGGACATGAAACATTACAAGGCCTTCTCTCTAGCCTGCCCTCTGTTCACAGGGATATGAGGAGAAGTTCAGGGAGACGTCTGCCAGTGCCACTGCCTTCGATTTATGTTGTCTCCTTTTATTAGCCCCTCGATCCGCACTGTCCTGTTCCCCAAATCCAGCACACACAGTCATACCTGCTCCTGGAGTGAAGGACTCTCAACATGTAGTTCACGCACCAAATAAACAGCATGGCCTCAGTGCACACCCCTCGTGTGCATCTTTGGTCTCAAAGACACTGTTCATCTGCGTTGTCCTCCCCATTCTCTCTCTTGATCTCACTTCCATCCCTGAAGTCTCAGGTCATTGTATCACTGGAGACACGAGGCCTCAGATCTATACTTTAATTTTAGCAATAAATGAATCTCCTGCGACTCATTCACATCTTTGTTCTCCTGGTCTTCCTTAAATCCTCTAAATATTTCTGAGCTGCTTTTTTTTTTTTTTTTTGGTTTTTCGAGACAGGGTTTCTCTGTGTAGCTTTGCGCCTTTCCTGGGACTCACTTGGTAGCCCAGGCTGGCCCCGAACTCACAGAGATCCGCCTGGCTCTGCCTCCCGAGTGCTGGGATTAAAGGCGTGCGCCACCACCGCCCGGCCTGAGCTGCTTTTTACTGCTGTTGTATCAAAGCCCCTGCCTGGTTCTAGAGTTGCTGGAAGGGAAGGGCCATCCCTCCAGACAGCGGTGTATTTTGTCTTCTGACTCTGCTGCCACCTTCTTCCTCATTTCTCTTGGTGCTTCAGTTGAGCCCTAAGAAACTGCCACCATGTGATGATCAGTACAGAAGAATTATGAGAAGCCTCTCATACGGTCCATTTACTACCTGTATGTACTATTGTCTTAGCTACTTTCCTATTGCTGTGAAGAGACACCATGACCAAGGAAACTTACAAAAGAAAGTGTTCTTTGGGGCTTACAGTTTCAGAGCATTAGAGTCCATGACTACCATGGCAGGGAGTATGGCAGCAGGCAGACAGGCATGGGCGTAGAGCAGTAGCTGAGAGCTTACATATTGAGATAACAATCACAGGCAGAGAAAGATTATTGGAAATGGCATGGGCTTTTGAAACCTCAAAACCCACCCCAGTGACACACCTCCTCTAACAAGGCCACACCTCCTAATCCTTCCCAAAGAGTTCCACCAACTGGGGACCAAGTGTTCAGATATCAGAGTCTTCATGGGACATCCTCATTAAAACCACCACAACCATCTCTGGAGTTCCCTTTCAGCCTCCAATTTTATACATCACGCAGGTGCAGATGCGTCACTAAAGCCTCGCTTCATCTGCTCATCATTGGGTGCGGTCTCTCACCAACCCGCCCCCAATCCAAGCTGTTTTCCTGAGGAATAATATTTCTAAGGATTTATCACAACTAAACATCCAAGTAGTTTTGAATCCCAAAGTGTCCTGATTGTGGCTCTCATATGCCCACCTCTCCCCCCAGCCCAGACAAAAACAGTCTGAAATCTAAACAGTATTTTTCATGGCCCGTTTTGACATCAGAAATCACAATGTAATTTACCCAATTTCTCCATTTTGAGGTCGTGACATATCAGCTAGAAACACCCAACATACAGGCCAAATTGTGGAAAACTCAGAGATGAAACTGGAAACTGTCTAAGTAAATAATTCATCTCTTATATTGTAAATGTTTAGTTTAAAAATACCTATGTTTTACATGGAAAAATCAGGACTCTTGTGTGGAAATCTGTGTCATAAGCATTCATGGAAAACATCTTCCCGGAGCAGGTTAGTGAGGATCCCCGAAGGTCACGTCAAAGGCTGAGTACTTGACAGTCACCTCAGCACAGGGAGATGGTAGCAGTGTTCCTGTGTGCCAGCCGAGCCAGTGGCCCTGCCCCAGGGGAGCTGCTGGCTCTCATCCCTGGAGTCACTTTTCCTGTCAGTTATGTGCTCTTGACAGGTCTGAAATGGAAACAGAGGGCAGACATGGTCGCTGAGGGCACAGGAGAAGTCCTTTTGGGGTTGTCCAGAGAGAATGGTTTGGAGAGCAGAATGAGGCCTGATTTATGTACTCTACAGCTTCACCTGACACCAGTCTGGAGCCCCGGAGTGAGTCCGCTCGCCTCCGGGTTCTTTATCTGACGTTGAGAAAGCACAGGTTTTGTAGGCTCCTACAGTGTGACATGAGATGCTCCCAGTTGTGCCTGCAACAGTGTCTGGCACACGGGTCCTCAAGGATAGCATTGTTGGTAGCTGGATTACTGGGAACAGAGTGTCCTGGCTGCTGAGAAATGAGAGGTGGTCAGAATGGGGGTGGAGATCCTGAGGTCTCACATAATGAAAGTGCTAATAGGTACCGTCTCTACCTTCCTACAGTTGTGGGGATATTAGAGAAGACTTTAGAGGTAAAATAACCAAGATCCAAAGGCAAGAATGGATCAATTGTATTCATGAGAAATCAAAAGGAACTAAACCCTCTAAACCATTGTGCCAGACACTATGGGAGAACACCAACACCAACACCACCATGCTGGTACTCCTATTCATGGATAACAGACACCTGGGAAGTAGATTCCCACCTTAGATGCGTCACTAAAGCCTCGCTTCATCTGCTCATCATTGGGTGCGGTCTCTCACCAACCCGTACAACAAGGTCCAAGATGCTCTTCCACCGAGCCAATCCACAGAGAAGTGATGACTAGTTGTATGCAGCTGAGCGGCAAGGGCAGGCTGTAGAATGAGAACCTTCCCCTTGAGTGTGGGTCTAGCCAGGTGGGCAACAAAAGAACTAGCAACTGGTGAGTGACGGATTGTGAGGACCAAGTACCTGCCTCCCACCCTGTTCTCCCTTCCGAGCACCACACAGTGCGTTCATCTACGTGCTGCCTTGCCTTCTTTGCTGATGTTTCATGTGTCAGCATCACCTTGTTAACGAGATACTTGCTGATCTTGGCTCCTGTTTTGACAGCCTACTTGGAATCTCTGAAATCACAGTGCCAGAGTTGGGATCCCTTAGCAGTGAAGCCAACAATCCCAAGTTCAGGCAGTGCCAAGCCCCACTCAGGATGTGCAGGGAGACCTACCATGCCCCGCATACATTGGTGGCCTGAAATAAGACACCAGAACTCTCAGACATAGCTTTTATTTGTGTTAACGTAAAGTAGACATCAGGGATCTTTCTATAGCTCTGGTTTCCTTTTATTTGTGACTACTATTTTCCATGCTTCGCCACATGAAAAATCACATGATGGGGCTGGAGAGGTGTCCCGGCAGTGAAGAGAATGTACTGCTTTTCCAGAGGACCTGAGTTTGGTTCCCATCATACACACGGGACAAGTAACAACTGCCCGGGACTGCAGCTCTGGGAACTCTGAAACCTCGATCTCTGAGCACCTGCAGTTATGATGTGCTCATCCCCACACAGAGACACACAGGAATGTGCATATTTTAAAGACTAATAAAGTAAATCTAAAGAAATCAATGTGGTGTAACCTGGTGGGAAATGACATGGGGTTATTTCCAAGGAGGCCTGGCATCTGGCTTGCATTTCATTTCATGCCAGATGTGAGCATTTGTAAAAATACCTAAACTGTATGAGTGTTCATTTGCTAATGGGTAGATGGAAAGAGTGATAATTGCTGGAGAATTAAAGGTTACAATTATGGTAAGTCACTGCTTCCATCCTACTGGGGGACAGCATTCCCCCCCCAACCCCCCATTCAGGCAGGAATTGTTTTGAACACACTGTTTTGATGGCCATATCTCCACTCACTCTGCCAGGCCCTTGCTTTACACATGGATGCCAGGAATTACTAGGCTCTCTGATAATATTTGATGACTCCCTGCCATATAGCCAGCCCTCTGCTGTGCTTTTTTAAGAAAACAAACAGACTGAACACAGCAAATGATGAAACCTGAGTGACAAATATTATAGCTAGATGTTGTGAAGAGAGTCTGTACAGAATCTTAACAGTTGGAGAAGACTGTAAGTCAGCTGTACAACCTCTTAGCCAAAGAAGTAGTGCATTGTGGGAGATGAATACTAGATGAGCAATTGGCAGTGTGCCCATGATAACTAATCATGAACACACTAAGAGAATCCTTAGTAAGAGTCAGGCATTATTCTTAGTCTTTTATATTTAATTAATTTATTTAAGTTTTGATTGGTTTGTCTTTATGAGATATGATATTTTGATACACATATACTATAACATGATTATATCATGTTAGTTGGCATATCTATCACCTCACTTAACTCTCATTTTCAGGAAGAGATGTTAGAAATGGATTTAGTTATTTTGACATATACAATGCCTTATTGCTGACTGTTAAGAATAGTCACCTTGTTGTGCAATAGACCTCAAAACCTGTTCTCCTTCTGTATAAAACTGTACAAAATGCCCGTGCCTTCCCATCCTCTCCCCTCTTCTCCTCTTTCTTCCACTTGTATTCCCCTCCCCTCTCACCCCTCCTCCCCTCCTCTTCTCCCCTCCCCTCTGGTAACTATCATTATCTGCTCTATTTCTATGAGTTAAACTTCATTAAATTCCATAAACAAGTGATACAGGTATAAGTTAGTCTTTCTGGAAATCTTATAATTATCATTATGACTATTTTTCAGGATGGGAACTGAAGCACCGAGAAGTGGTCAGAATCCATTATGTTAAAACAGAAGGGCATTAGCCGGGCGACAGTGGCACACACCTTTAATCCCAGCGCTCTGGAGGCAGAGCCAGGTGGATCTCTGTGAGTTCGAGGCCAGTCTGGTCTACAGAGGGAGATCCAGGACAGGCACTAAAACTACACAGAGAAACCCTGTCTCGAAAAATGGAAAATAAAAAAATAGAAAGCCATCAACCAACTTTTCACTACTCACTAGCACTTCAGATAATTTCATACTATACTCCAGTTTACCTGCCTTTCTGAATCCACACTAACTTCCTGTTTGCCTTATTCTACTCACATTTTAAAGTATTGTTACACCTAGTCTGTTATTCACCATGAGGAAGGAGAGAGATAATATTTACGGGTTCCAAAGATGTTAATAATTCACCACGTAAGTGAGTCACTGATCCATCAGGTCTTCAGGACAAGGACTCAGGAGCCTTGTTTCTCCTGACAGCCCTGGGCAGGGGCAGAAGTGAGGTTCGTAAGCACAAAAATCACAAACATTTGTTGCCAAGTTAAGCCCAACCAATCAGATTCATTTGTTCCCTCTGTTAGAAACAGTAATAATGTTTCTAGAGAACTAAAGATACATAATGACTATTTTTATGGTTTAGGGAGGAGGTTGATCAGCCATTGGGAAGTTCTCAGTTCCCCTAAGGCTTGGGAACTTAAACGCTATTTCAGCCTTCAGGTAAAATGGAGTCTGAAGTCAAAATGGCAGTATTCATGCCAAGGTGTTTTTCATGATCCCTTGAATATACTTTCATTAGAGTGTCTCTCCCGCAGGCATATTATTTCTTTTTACTTGATCTTACAAGTTTTCATAGGGTTAGGGTGTCCTCAATACTTTTTAAGAATTTATTTATTTCATTGTATGTGTGTGTGCTTGAGTGTATGTATTGCACTACGCGCTTGCAGGAGCCTGAGCAAGTCAGAAGGGGGCATCAGATCCCATAGAACTGGAATTACAGGTGGTTGTGAGCCACCACGTGGGCACTGAGAACTGACCCTGGGTCCTCTACAAGAGCAGTGATGTTCTTAACTGTTGAGCCATCTCTCCAACCCCCCTCAAGGTTTTTGAATAAAAAAACCAAGATATGTATTTGCTAATCACTGTGAGCAATGGCGCCTGCACATGAAGTCCTCAGAATTATGCCAACATTCTTTGACCTAGCTCTCTCATGCAGTCCTTACCAATCCCACAGAATCTTATTTAGAATTATCTTCAGGTATCTTGTCTTAGTCAGTGTTCTATTGCTGTGAGGAGACACCATGCCCATGGCAACTCTTATAAAGGAAAACATTTAATTAGGGCTGGCTTACTGTTCAAAGGTTTAGTACGCTGTCGTCACAGTGAGGACCATTGCTGCTTGCAGGCAGACATGGAGCTGGAGAGGTAACAGAGAGTTCTACATCCCAATCACAGGGAGCAGGAAAGAGAGAGAGAGAGAGAGAGAGAGAGAGAGAGAGAGAGAGAGAGAGAGAGAGAGAGAGAGAAAACTGGGTCTGCTTGAGCATTTGAAACCCCAAAGCCCACTCATAGTGACATTCTTCCTCCAACAAGGCCACACCTCTTAATGCCTCTCAAGTAGTGCCACTCCCTGATGACCAAGCATTCAAATCCATGAGCCTATGGGGGCCATTCTTATTCACACCACCAGATAGTACACAGATTATTTCAATATTTGAATCTGTGGACTTTATAGTCTGGAGCCCCGCAGAGCTGCATCTGTTTCTCCCATTTTTTGTTCCACTGTTCTTCCCCTCTTTACCTCATTAATTTATCTTTGAGGTTATAATATAATTACATAATTTCTCCCCTTCCCTTCCTCATTCCAAACCCTCCCATTGCTCTTCAGAAATGCATGGCTTCATTTTAATACACACAGACACACACACACACACACACAGACACACACACACACACACACACACACACACACACACACACACACACACACCAGAGTGTGTTCTAATACATGCATACAGCCTGCTCAGTCTGTATAATGTTACTTGTATGTACATTTTCATGGCTGACTACTTGACGTTAGGTAACCAATTGGTGTGTTCTTCCCTGGAGAAGACTGTTTCTTCCACTCCCTGCATCCCTTAGTTGCCTGTAGTTCTTTGTCTAGGGTCGAGGCCCCCTGAGCTTCTCTGCTTCTGTATTAGCCTGTCGATTGGTGTCTTCTTTGTTCAGGTCATGTTTAGGAAGCCCTGTTGGTTAAGCTATATGAGTGCAACTTTTCTGATACTAAGAGACACAATCTTATAGTATAAATATAATATGTCCTGGGAACTTGTAGAAATAAACTTGGGGAGCCCCATGGCACCCTCTTTCTCCAAAGATGCTACTATGCTTCCTTCAGGGGGCATTTAAACATCTGGGAATCTTATCTAATTTCAGAACTTGAGATAGTTTGAAAGTATCTGAGGTTCTGGAAGGGTTCATTTATTTCTATTTCCCTCTTACTCTAAGGCTATGACCTAAAGTGAGAAAATTCCCAGGGACACCTTTTTTCCTTCCCTGGAAAGCTCTGGACTTCTATAGAATCTCCCCCAGTTCTCAACCAACTTATGACTGCTTCCTCAGAGATGGGTATATTCTGTTACTCCAGACTTATCCCTTGAATTCCTACCATTCCTCAGATGCTCCCCAACAATTCTCTATCTTGTTAGCTCTTACGTGACTTCAAGTAGATGGATGTTAAACATTTTGTACAATTTTTATAGCTGTTTTTGAGAAGATTTGCCCCAATTTTTTTGATATTATTGGAAGCAGAAATTCCAAGATGAATCTATTTGTGAAAGCTTGCCTGACATCACCATTCTCAGCAACCTCAGGAGTAAATAGTAATAAAAATAATAAATGATTATTATTATTATCCACTTGTGAGGTTCCCCTGAAAATTGACAACGGACAGAAAGAAGACACTGAGTGTTGCATCTTAGTCCACTCCTGAAGATGACACCATCCTGATCTGTGTGTGCCATTTCCCCGGGTCGTTTCCACTTTGGGAATGTGTAAATGTGTGATGCCAAAGCGAGCCCATGTCTTCTGTTTCCTTACCACAAGATTTCTACATAGTTTTCATAGTTCCTAATTCACTGTCAGAGCTTTCACCCACCATGCATGCCATTTTCTTAAAATCCTATTTGTGTTTAATAATACTGGATCCCCAAAATTTCAGGTCTAGACATTGTCATCCTCTGTTAAAGCACCATCTTCCTGGTCAGGGATTCCTTCTTTACCAGAGAAGCCCCCCGGGGGAATTTTCTCACTTTAGGTCACATCTTTAGAGTAAGAGGGAAATAAAAAAAATAAACCTTTCCAGGATCTCAGATACTTTCAAATTATCTCAAATTCAGAAATTAGATAAGATTCCCAGAAGTTTAAATGCCCCCCAAAGGAAGCAGAGTAGCATCTTCAGAGAAAGAAGGTGCCATGGTGCCCCCCCAAGTTTATTTCTATAAGTTCACAGGACATTTTAACCTTGCTGCTCCATCCTAGCCTGGCCCTCCTTGGGTATGAGGCCTGTGGATCCTTCCCAGAGCCTCAGAATGGAACACTGAGGCAGAAGACTATAAAGGCCTCTGTTTGGGGTTGCCTTAGCCAATAATTAAGGAGATATGTTTGGGAAGGTTGAAGATAAGATATCTCTCTCCCTATTTTTTGCATTTGGTAAATGTTTCACAAATATATCATAAAGCGTAACAGATATTAAATCTCTCATGAAAGAATATTTGTAAAACAAGGAAGAAATTTTCCAAAGCCCTGTTTTCATGGAGGTATGAAAAGGCAAAACACAATTCCTTGATCTATTTTAGTAATATTGCCATAAATTACTCCACACTATAAACAATATAAACAAAATTGACTTTCATAAAGGATGCTTGGCATAAGGAAGTTATAAACAATCTTTTTTTTTTGTTGTTATAATTGGGACACATTTGGTCCAAGAACAAACCCCGAAAGAGAGGAACAGAAGGAGCAGGGTGGGGAGGAAGAGGAGGAGGATGAAATGGAAAAGCAAACATGTGCTGAGACCTGCCTTCCTCAGGATCCCCGCGTTCAAGTCCAAGGATCCTCAGCACCTGTCTTCTGGCTTCAGCAGCCTGACAGACTTAGCTGTGTTCTCTGTTCTCTTTAAACTCCACTTCCTCTAACATTTCCTCCTCAGTCACCATCCTGTGTTACACATCCATCTTCTGTCTTCCCATATATCCTGCCTCCTGTGGCATTTGATAAGAGGGATGTTTTCCGGGGTACATAGGCTTACAATATCTACCCCCAAGAAATTTTCCCCAGTATGGAAACAAGGCTGTGTTTTTCTTTATTGATTCCAGAATCACAGTGTTATAATCATTTCTCTTCCAAAGCCACAGCTGGTCAGAGTTGGGGAGCTGGAAGTTATGTGGTACTCAATAGTAAGATACATCCAATGTCAGGCATTTGCATCATTATGTAACCCTGTAGAGTATACTCACACCGACTAAGATGGTTGTGATGTCACTAGGCAATACAAACTAATGGATCGACAGAGGAGTATGCATTCCCTTATTATAAGATTAAGACCTTGCTCTGTGTCACATGGTTGTATGTGCAAAATTTGATCTGAATTATAGAATGCAGATTTGTTGAGATTGAGCCTGAGCCAAAGTCCAAACCTTTTCAGCTTTCACCCACTCTTTTCTTCTTACTCAAATCTTGTTTCATTGCATGTGAATTCGATTAGATTGTATTCTGTTGAGCCTTATAAAAGCAAGCAATCTAAGAAGGTAATTTGTCCAGTATGGACCCTTAATGCTTAGCATTTTTCCATTGTTGCTCACAGTGTGAGGGGAAATTTGTCATGGGCCTTCTTTAGGGTATATTAGTCTCATTAATTTCCATTAAGTCACCAAAAAATCATGGTTGGAAATCTATTCCCCAACTTCTGTTCAGATCATTCCAGCAGGCCACATCTTACACTTTTAACTGGCCACAATGTGTTGGAGCTTCCTGCAAGCAGGCATCCCTGGGATGGTGAGCTGACCTTCTACTCTACACTCATCACCTCTGGGAATGATCCAGCTTCCTGAAGATGCACAAGCCCGGCATCCAAACCAGCTGACTGCTATTGGTTTTCACAGTGTTAGCTTCCAGCCTGTCTATCAAAGAATGGGTCCACTTGAGGAACCTGATGCCCCCATTAGCAGGTCCAGAATCAAGTCTCCAAGCTGTAACTGGCCAAGGCACCTCTCTGTGGCTCTCTCTGTTGTCAGATGCAGAATTCACAAACAAACTCTGCTTCAGGGTGTCTCCTTTCCCAAGGTTATTTTAGTTGAAACAAGTACCTTCCAATGCTTTACACTTCTACAGCACCAACTGAGCTCCTATCCACCCTTCTTCTCTGTTAATTCCTTTTTTGGATCTACCGTGCTCTCAGTTTAAGACCTCCCACCCCCATCCCCACCCCCACCCCATGTCATTTGCTTCTCAAGTGCACGGAGCGGAAGAATGAATATTAACTTTTATCTCCCTCCAAAGAAGTCAACCAAGGTGTGTAGTGGGTAGCCATTCCAGCTTTGATCTGGAAGTTCCAACCCCCATTGAGACTTTGGCAACTGTCACGCCTACAAGGCAGGGCCAAGGGAGGCACCTGGAGACCTGAGATCTGGATGGCCAGCACTCTCTCTCTGTTCCGGGACCCTGGACGGTAGAGGTGGGCCAAGCAGAGCTCCAGAGAACACCGCTGGACTGCAATACACCTTCCCCAGACCCTGCGACCTACCTATCCCTTAATTTGTAAGTTACACCATTAAATAAATCTCCTTTTAACTATGTGGAGTGGCCTTAATAATTTCACCAATAAAGGTGAGCTCCTAGACATGCCTTCTGCCTGTGGAAATAACATTACAGTGGCAGGGGCTGTTTGATAGTTCCCTTATGACATCATCTCCTAGGGGCTTTCTCTCCTAGCCCTTGGGGTCTTGTAAACAGCAGTTTTAGCACAGTTGTGAGTATAGCCTCGATTTTGCTAAATATAAAGAGTCTCAGTGCTTAGCACCCTTCCAGCTTTGCTGGCAGCGTGAGCACTGTGGGTCCTCTCCTCATCTCCAATAATCACACACTTGGTGTCCCTTTCACTGATGTCCCTGCTGGTGCTAGCACCCCACAAAACCAGAGCTGCTTCTAGACTCACTGGGAGACAACATCCTGATAAGGACATATACTGTACATTGAAAATATCATGCTGAAAATGCTCCACATCTAACCTGAAGAACATCACAGTTGACAACAGAGCTCTATGGAGTATGGGCTATTTCCTCGATGACCACAGGGTTGACTGGGGGTTGCAGCTTGCTGCCCTTGTCTAGCCTGTGGAAAGAAGACCAGGATGGAAAAGAATATGAATTCAAAAGTTAAAGTCTGGCTGGGTATGGTGGTGCACACTTTTAATCCCAGGACTTTCAGGAGACAGGATAATCTGAGTTCCAGGCCAGCCTGGTCTACATAGCGAGTTCCAGGCCAGCTTGAGGTACGGAGTAAGTGTTTCCAAAAAGGTGTTTTAAGTCTTCTCCCTGAGTATGTACTTCTTCTTTGTTGTTGTGAAGTTAAAGATTATGAGTCGAATCATCACAAGTTGAGGGCCATCTGTACAGGGTTAGTTCACTAGAAGAGTAGCTGTTCCTTTGCTTCAACTATTGTGATCCTCCACGTATGCATCTTACATACCAATATAAAGAATGGTTAGTGGGCCTGGCGTGCATGCCTGCAACCCCAGCTACTTGGGTGGCTAAGGCAGCAGGAGCTGAAGGCCTTTCTAGGTTAAATAGCAAGACCATACCTCAAAAGAAAAATGAAATAAAACGTGGGGGTATAGCTTAGTGTCTGGGGTATGGAAGGACCTGATTCAATCCTCAGTACAGCAAAAGAGAAAAAGAACAATTAAAATGTCACGAATATTCATTAGTCATTCTGATTTTTGCTTACATTACTTCATCCTGGATCTAAGTTGAGAAAATGTGGGAATGGCAACCATTTTATCAGTGTGGAAACTGAGCCTCGAGTTAAGTGGGGCTGGGGTTGAATCACAAGGTTCCCTCTGACTGGGAACTTAGTTTTGTGACGAGTCCTGTGCTTTCAGCCCTTACCCTTGTAGCTTCTTACACCCCCAGAGCACTCAGCTAATCTATGAGCCCAGTCAGAGCTAAGTTTATATGTGACACATGCATGCCCAGAGTGACCCTGGCCACGAGCCCAGACCTGTCCCCAAAAGCTTCTCCCTGTCCCTGGCAGCAGGCACTGGTTTCCATTCAGCCACCACATGCTCCTGTGTGCCTTGGAGCAGCTGGGAGAGGAAACCATGGCCAAGCCATTCCTTACCCCTCAGTATCAGTCCACTGCCTACCTGATAAAAGCCACTGTCCTTGGCAAGGTAGCCATGCCTGCCATAGTCAGTCCCAAACTCCCTGAACTCATCATCTGACACTTGTGGCCCTATTTTCCTGTTCCCAAACCCACCTCTGAGCACTGCCATGCACGTCCCTGAGACCTCTGTGTCATTGTACGGTGGCTGAGTCCTTTCCTTTCTTCATCCTGACTCACTGATGCTGGACCTGACCATACACGCCTCAGTGGCTAAAAGAAGGTGGACAAAAGGGACATTATGCCAGTTTGAGACCAAGCCCTTAAGATGCACTGTGATTTCTCCTCTACCACTCTAGGTTTCTGTCATTGTCATGTGGAAGGCAGGCCCTAAGCAACTGCTAGTCCCCAAATCTGGAGACATAATAACTAAAGCTAACTCACAGCCTGGAGCCAAGACCAGCAAAGCCCACTGGTCCTCCAAGTTGGGAGTGAGAGGCTAAGGCTTGCTACTAACAGCCATGCTGTTTTGAGGTCATTTGTCATTTTTAAAGCATATTTCACATTAACTGCTATTTTTGAGGTCTCTCTGGTGTATGAGCATCTACATATCTGTACATACATGCACTGGTAAAATTGTTTTGTACCCAGAGAAGTTCCTGCTCATTTGAGTAAGTGACTCTGGACATTTTACCTTTTCACACTTCTGTTTGGGCATTTCTAAGCTTATGCTATTTTTTTCTCTTGGTAAGAGCAGATCTTGACCTTCACACACTGTTTGGGACAGTTTCTTGTGTATGTCCATCTTGGAGAGTTGTATTGGGAGATAATCTTGTTTGAATGAAAATGCAGAATCAGACGAAGGGAGAAGCAGACAGAGGAGCTTCCCAAGAGGTGGGAAACCCGTGACCGTCCTGCCTGACTTCTCTGGGGACTCAAGTGTCAGGATGCTGACATCTCTTTAAAAGGACTTTGACAGACAACGACATCAAGGTGTTTTCGTTCGAACTCCCCCAGTTTGGGCACTGGAGACTACTGGAGAGAAGGTAGGATAATGAACACATCTCAGAGGGATTTACTAAGCCATAGCTCATGAACTGTACCTTAGCACAAAGTGATGGGTAAAATGAGCTTGCAGAACACAGGCCTGAACCAGAGCAACAAAGCAGATATGCTGGGACAGGGTAAGCAGGACTAAGGGGTCCCTGCTGGGACTCAGCCCACCTCGGGCTTGCAGAGGGCCAAGTGGTGCCTTATGGCCTGGCTTTGGTGTGCCATAGGTGGTATATATATATATGTAGACACTAGGTAGAAAGGATTCTGCAAAGAAACTCCTTTGGTTAATGAGTGGCTATCCTGTGGGTCAGTCGTTAGAGAAAGGGTAATCTGACTAGCTCTTGCTTTGATGGGTCTTGACCTGAAAGAGACACAAAGTTTTGTCTCCTTACAACACACACATATGCACAGACACAGGCACACACACACACACACACACACACAGACACACACACACACACACACACACACACACACACACACACACACACACACACACTTTCTTCTCATCTCTTCTGTGCAGCTGAGCCCTCTCCCCCTCTTAGCTTGTGAACTTTGGTTTCCAGATAGTAATGTGGCCATGCAATTTCAATAGAACTGTTTCCTGCTGTCAAGGCTGGTCTAATTTGTGGCTTTGTCTTGACGTGTATATAGATTTTTTTTTCTCTTCTCCTACAAGGACTTAAGGTCTCCTTTGGGACAAAGATCCAGCTCCCTTGTGTTTCTATTACAGGAGTCTTCCTGGCTGAGGATCAGGAGTGTGTGGGACAAGTTCCCGAGGCTGGCAGCCAGGTTTTTTGTGATTGCCATGCTGCCTTCTATAACTGACCTCCTGCTCTCTGTGGAACGCCCTGTGGGCTTGAGGCCATCCCAGGGGACCTGCTCCTAGCTGCTTCCAGGAGCGTCGACAGGCACAGTGGCTGTACAGGCGTGCCAGCTTGAATGGCATCAAAGCCTGTGATTTCAGCCCCAGTGGAACCTTCTTGTCCTGCTGTGCTCTTGTGACTTAGTGGGGGGGGGGGCAAGTAGGACAAACAGACTCAGAATCCCTTCTGCAATGATGGATGCTTAAGGAGCATGGTCTGTGCTTGCATGGAGAGGGCGAGTGTGAATTTAGAACTCTCCGAGGTGGTCCACACAACTCACTTCTTCTCAGCCCCCCTGAGAGGGTGGCGTGCTGAAGCCTCAAAAGTGTTAGGGTTCACAGAAGGGCAGCATGGAGATCAACACTTCCGAGTCTCCAGCACTGTCCGCTTTCACCCTGGACACGATGGCCTGAAGTTAGCTGGAGGGTCTCTGGGTTGTTGGGGTCACACCTTGATGATTATAACCTTTGCATGCGGCCATGCCAGGCACTTTTTTCATCCTACCTCTACCACCACCTCAAGAGTTTGGTGTGCTTCCCTCCAAATACCCCCAAGTGACCCAAGCTTAACATCTGTCTTCCCTCAGCTTTTGCTATCCCTGGTGTTGGGGTCATCTGTCACTGTCCCTTACAGTCAGGGGCAGTCCAAAGTCAGTGGAGTCACCTTCTTAGAAAGAAACGTGAGCCGTTTCAGATTCCTGTAGGACGCAGCCTGCTCAGGACCCCCTTCAGTGCTGGTCGGCTGCACCTCCCGCTCAGCTGTGCAGCTCACACTGCCACGAACAAGCGCCTGGCCCTGCTGCGCCCTGGACTGCTACTCTGCCTGTTACCTTGCATTGCTGTGCCACCACGGGCTCCTTCCCTTCCTCCTGCCATGCTCCCTTTAAGTGACACCTCTCTGAGGAGGCTCTGCCTCGCTTGCTCAGGGGGAAGCTATTGCTCCCTTGTTTGGGGTCCCTCAGCACCGAGTTGTCAGTTTGAGGCAAGCTCTAACCGTCTGGCTTTAGAAGGAAGCAGTTTGTATGCATATATGCTAGGAGCCAATGTTGCATGTTGATTACGCACACTTATAATCCCAGTTCCTTGGGAAGCTGATGTGGGAGCATCACATGAGCTCACAAGTTTGAGACTAGCCAAAATAAATAAAAAAATAATAAAAATAAATAAATAAATAAATAAATAAAAGAACAAAAAATAAATGAAAAAGAAAAAATTAGACACAAAACACATTCAGGGCCGGCAAGATGGCTCAGCCAATTAAGGAGCTTGTAGTCAAGCCCAATGGCCTGAACCTAAACTCCAGGACCCATTGACTCTTGTAAGTTTTCCTCTGACCTCCATATGCACGCAGTGGCTCACACAGCGCTTACCACGAAGAAAATAAGTAAAAATATAAAACAACAACAACAATAATAATAACTGTAATAATAAAAACACCTTCAGCACCTCCCATATTTAGTGGACCCGACTAGCCAAGTCCTGTGCTTCTTGAAGGCAGGGCCATCGCAACCTCCTGCTGCTGAGTGGCTCTGGGCCAGGCACACACTAGCCTCTCACACACAATAGCACTGAAAGGGGATTTCATTCACAGGGTTTGTGCAAAATGCACTGTGTTAAAACAAACCCACTACTCAGTGGCTCTGGCCTGGCTCTGAGTAAGACTCAATAAAATCAGCTGATTTTAACATTAGATTCTCAGTAAATGTATGAAAATAAAATATATTTGCTTCTGGTTCCTTTTTCTATAGCCATAAGAAAATTTCAGCCGCAGGAGTTGATCACAACGTGTTGAATACGATGAATGAACTAGTTTAAATTTTTATAGGAAAGTATTAAGACAATAAGCTCTGGACACCTGGGTGACCAAGCGGTTGAGCACATGGGTGACCATACAGCGGGCACTTCAGGGACTGGTCATCACATTCCCTGCCATGCTCCAAACCGTTTATATTTGAGAGTGGTATCCAAGTGAGATCCCAAAGGTACAGATAACAGGTCACATATACACTAAGACATTTCTTAGGTCAAAATGTCACTCAGATTCGTTGCACTTCAAACAAAATGAATAAAGTGAAGTCGAGAGAGAATACCTTTGGGCAAGCCAGAAGAGGAGAAGCTGCCTTCCCGCGGCGGCTCAGTTCAGTAGTGTCAGCCGAAGAAGAGATTTTACTGCAAAGAGAGGAAGAGTTTGCAAAGCTCACAGCTGACAAGCACACACAGAAAAGAAGCCAAGGCAGCTTGGGGCGGGGGAAGGAGCCCCATCCAGAACGGAAGCCCCTGGTTTCTGGTGAAGAGATACTCACTGGCTATCAAGGCACAAGCCCATAGCCTTCGTGAGCCTCAACTCTCCTGTGAAGTTTTGGTGAGACGGCATCCTGTCAGGTGGACAGGTCAACAGTGGAGCAGAGTCCCAACCTGTCACTCTTTCTGACAAGAAAGCCAGTAGCTGTGCACTGTCTTGAGGGGGCGCCTGAGAACAGCGAACAACCACAAACCAGGAAGCCTGGATTTAACCAACCACTTCCCAAGGCGAGAGACCCTTAGGGGAAGCTGCGACGAAGAGCTGGAGGGCTGGATGCTGACAAGCTGGAAAACACAGGCTGTGTGGATGCATGTGCGTGTACGCATGTGGTGTGTGTGTGTGTGTGTGTGTGTGTGTGTGTGTGTGTGTGTGTGTGTGTGTGTGTGTGTGTAAAGGGGGTAGGGGGGAGAGAGAGAGATCAGTAAAGGCAGCAAAGTGCATAACCCACCCTTGTGCTGAGAGCTGAGCTCATCAACTGAGAATAACTGGAATTGGATAGCTCTGGGCCTGAGCTCACAGATCCACTCTGAGCCACCTGTCTGCCGTTTACTCTAAGGCCCAAGACCTCTCAAGTGCATGCTTCCTGAAAAGTAGTTCATGCTTAGGAGTCATTGCAAATACAAAAACAGGTCCTCTGCCTGTGCAGAGCCTAGCCAGCAGATGGCAAAGCCACGTGTGGCCAGCAGGGGCCCCTAACATGCATAGAAGGGGAGATGCTAGAATAAAGGCCGTAGGTGTAGATGATTGTCCAACACAAGCTCAATACTAGCATAAACCATGGGAAAGAGCCCACGAGTCCAGCCAGCAGCCCTCACATAGAGCAGGCAGTATCCAAGGGTCCAAGAGGAGCCAGCAAAACTGCTCCAGTACTACACATATACAGACACAGACACAGACACAGACACAGACACAGACACACACACACACACACACACACACACACACACACACACACACACATACACACACGCACACACACCTGCTTTCCTGTCACCGTGCCTCTCCTTTTCAATATACATTGAGCAGTATTTCTATTTTATCATTTTTTTGGTTAGTGTTTTTGTTGTTGTTTTCTTTGATTTGAGACAGAACTTCACTCGGTAGACCAGGCTGATCCTCAAACTCACAGATAATCCTTCTGTCTCTGCCTCCCGAGTGCTGGGATTAGAGGCATGCGCCACCATGGCTGGCCCTTGCTTTAATATATTTTAAAGCTATTTTGGTTCTTCTTCATGTGCTTGGCTTTTTTAAAAATATTTTTCTCATTATTGGACAATTGTTCCTTTTCCTTTTCTTTTTTTTTTTTCTTGTCTTCTTTCCCTACTGTTTTATTTCCTTTGTTTCTCTACTACACTTTCATCTGCCCAGGGATGGCACTACCCATAATGGACTGGGCCTTCCCACGTTAGCCAGCCATCAAGAAAATTCCCCACAGGCCAGTTTGATGGAGGTAATTCCTCCATTGAGTTTCCCTCTTCCTAGGTGTCTCAAGTTGACAACCAAGATTAGTCATCACAGGGCGAATGAACTGAATAGATCTTGAAAAGAGAAACAAAGATGGAAATACTTGAAAAAAAAAAGTATTCAACACCCTTAGCCATTGGGGAAATGAAAATTAAAACTCCTCTGGATTGCATCTCACCCCCAGTTCATGTTTTCATCATGGAAATAAATAACAAATGATGGTGAAGCTGTAGGGAGAGAGGAACCAGTACACAATTCTGGTGGGAGCGCAAATGTGTGCAGCCACTATGGAGATCAGTATGGAGGATCCATAAAAAACTGAAAACAGAGCTATGCCACCCACAGCTATGTGACCCAGCTATGCCACCCCTGGGTATATTATATACCGGAAGGACTCTGAGTCGGCACACCACAGAGATACTGTGCATTCATGTTTACTGATGCACCATTCACAATAGCCAGGAAATGGCACCAGTTTAGCTGTTGATCATCAAATAAGTGAATAAAGACAATGTGATATTAGGTACAGACTGGAATTTTTCAGCCATAAAATGAAACCATGACATTTTTCAGGCAAATATATGCAACTGGAAATCACTGTGTTAAACAGGATAAGCCAGACTCAGAGAGGTAATGTTTTCTCTTCTATACCAAACCTAGATATTAAGTTACATATATGTACATGTGTGTGTGTTATGTGTGTGCGCACACATGTGTATGTGTTGCACAAATAGAATGAAGGCAATGAGAAGTGAGAACAAGGTCTTCAGGGAGGTGAGAACGGAGAAGGTAGTGGAGCATATGCAATACAAAGAGGAAGGCATTAATTGGGGAATAAAGGGAGCTAGCTCAGGGGGAAAGTGGAAAGGAAAGGAGGGGGAAGGGATAAAAGAAGAACAAAGTATTATGACATGTGTATGAAGATGCCATGATGAAATCCATTACTTCTCATGCCAACCGAAAAATTAATTTAAAACCAGAGAAACCAAACAAGTGAAAGAGACATTCAACCCGAAAGATATGTAAATTGCACAGACACAAACAGTAGGCATAAGAAAAAGCAAGGCAGCTTGACTCTCCCAAGGGACCATCACCTTACAGCTATTGAACTCGAAGATAGGGAAATAGCTCAACGCAAACAAAAATCCCAAAAGCGTACTAGTGAAAATGATCGTTGACCTTAAAGACACTACAAACGAGCAGGTAAGTTTAATTCAGGGCCTGGCAAGGAAAGTAGTGAGTATCCTGGAGGCAAAGGAAGCCAGAAACATGCAGAAGGGAGTCATCTATACATGAAAAAGCCAGAGGCAGGGATCAGCAAGCCAGAAATAGGGGTGAGCAAGTTAGCAACCCACGTGGGGAATTCAGCATCAGTGAAGACAAATCAAGATGAAATTAGGTTTTTGAAAGACAGAAACAAAGAGTAATATTGGGAATGGGAAAACCCAATGAATCAAATACAAAACTGCGTGAAAACATCACTTATTTACTCAGCCAACCAGAAGGATGCTGGGGATGGAGGATGGGGTTAGGAAATGCTGTACCAGTAAACACAAAAACCAGGAAATGAAAAAGAAGGACCACGATGTCCAAGAACTTGGGAACACAATCAAAAGACCCAAACAAAGAAGTCACAGGATGAAAAAAAGACCTGAGCCAGAAACTAAACCTACAGGGAATCTATTGAATAAAATTACTGCAGAAGACCCCAAATCAAAGAAAGAAATGGACAGCCAACACAAGAAGCACATAGAACCCCAAATAGACATGGCCAGAGAAGATCCTCTGCATGACATAGTCAAGATGTCAAAAGTGGGCTGGAGAGATGGCTCAGAGGTTAAGAGTACTACCTGCTCTTCCAGAGGTCCTGAGTTCAATTCCCAGCAACCACATGGTGGCTCACAACCATCTGTAATGAGATCTGGTGCCCTCCTCTGGCCTGCAGGGAGAAGTGCAGACAGAACACTATACACAATAAACAAATAAAAATTAAAAAAAAAAAAATTACTAAAAAAAAAAAAAAAAAAAGATGTCAAAAGTACACAGGAGCTGTATCTGGGGCCACATAGGATCTAAGGGGCACATACTGTTATCTGGTGCCATGGTGTGGTCCGGGCTATGTCTGGGTCTGTGGTGCTGTGGGATGGTCTATATGTCAAATGCTCTGATTGGTCAATAAATAAAACACTGTTTGGCCAGTGGTCAGGCAGGAAGTATAGGCGGGACTAACAGAGAGGAGAACTGAGAGAACAGGAAGGTGGGAGGGAGACACTGCCAGCCGCCACCATGACAAGCAGCATGTGAAGACACCGGTAAGCCACGAGCCATGTGGCAAGGTATAGATTTATGGAAATGGATTAATTTAAGCTATAAGAACAGTTAGCAAGAAGCCTGCCACGGCCATACAGTTTGTAAGCAATATAAGTCTCTGTGTTTACTTGGCTGGGTCTGAGCGGCTGTGGGACTGGTGGGTGACAAAGATTTGTCCTGACTGTGGGCAAGGCAGGAAAACACTAGCTACACTGTGGCCCTACTGCAGCCAGGGTCCTTATTGATGTCTGTGTTTCCCGTTGCCATGATGGTCATGGTAACATGCAGACCCAGGCTGCTGTGGAGGACCATGTCTGAATCCATGCCACTGTAGCCGCCAGGGTCTGTGTTGATGTCTGTGGATCCTGTTGTCACAATGGCCATGTGGATTATCCGTGGCTGGGCCTCCACCTGGGGCCACATTGGTGTCTGAGGGCTGCACTGCCGCAGGGACCAGGCTGGCCTGGGTGGCCTGTACCACCACCTGGGGCCATGGTGATGTCTGCATCCAGGCTGCTACCAAGGGCCATGTCTGGGTCCGTTGTCCTACCGCAGCTTGAAGCTGTGTCTGTTGCCACCAAGGGCCATGTGGATGCCCAAGGTCAGGTCAGCCATCTGAGTCCATGTTGGTAGCCGAGGGCTATGCTGTAGCCAGGGCTATGCAGATAGAGTGGCCTGCACTGCTACTTGATGCCATGGTGATGTCTGGGCCAGAGCTGCAGCTGAGGGCCATGCCTGGGTGCACGGTGATACTGCAGCCAGGGTCTATGTTGATGTCCAAGATTCCTGTTACCATCAAAAGCTATGTGAATGTCCTAGACCTGGGGCCATATTAGTGTCTGAGGGTCATGCTGCCCCTGAGGTCATGCCAACCTGAGTGGCTTGTACTGCTACCTGGCGCAATGGTGACATACAGACCCAGCTGTGGCTGAGGACTATGTCTGATTCCGTGGTCCTACTGAAGCCAGGGTCTATGTTGAAGTCCGAGGTCCATGTTGCCACCAAACATTACATGGAAGCCCTGGGTCAGAGCCACAGCATGTGGCCTTGTTGGTGTCCTGGGACTGAGCCTCCACCAGAGCCATCCTGATCTGAGTGGCCTATGCTTCCACTGGGAGCAAGGATGTCCTCTGGGCCCAAGCTGTTGCTGAGGGCCATGTCTGGGTCTGTGGTCTTGCTGAAGCTGGGGTCTGTGTTGATGTCTGTGGCCTGTGTCACCTCAGGGGGTCATAGGAACCATGCATGACGAAATCAGAGGGTCAAGCTGAGTGGGCCCTACCCTGTACTGGTCCTGAGATAGTTGGCCATGCTCCTCGCTGGACATCAAAGCAAAAAAGCTGGCTCCAGCCCTCACGGGAGAGCTGGTCCCCCATACTCAGGAGAGATGGCCCCACTTCTCACCACAGGTGAAGGAGAACTGACCCTGATGGTACATAGGGGAGCTGACTCTGCCCCTCACTTGAGTGGGGTGTCCCAGTAGCCTGGGCAGACCAGTTCAACTACCACCCAGGCCCACAGTCAGGCCTTGGGTTGACCCACCCTAATATCTACCCCATCTAGGACCTGCTGGAGCTTGTGAAGGGACTGGTCCTGTGGAACAGTACCCTCAGGATCTCCATGACTCCTGGTGGCCACAGGATATGCTGGAGGAGTTCTGGTGTGGGTCCAGTGAAGATGGTGTACTGAAAACCGGAGACCTGGAACCAGATCAACGACTCATTGCAATGAACATTTGCAAGTAAAGCTGATTGGACGAGAGGGTGTACTGAGTGACTCAGGACAGTTCCAATACCACCAGGAGAAATGAGGAGATGTAGGAGAGCAGGAAAGAGGGAGGAGTGCCGGGCGGCAGTGGTGGCGCACGCCTTTAATCCCAGCAGTTGGGAGTCAGAACCAGGAGGATCTCTGTGAGTTCAAGGCCAACCTGGTCTATAGAGTGAGAGCTGGGACAGGCACAAAAACTACACAGAGCAACCCTGTCTCGAAAAACCAAAAAAAAAAATTTTTTTTTGTTTTGTTTTTTCAGTTTTGATTTTTTGTTTTTGTTTGTTTGCTTGCTTGGTTTGGTTTGGTTCAATTTTATTTATTTTTTTAATTTTCTTTTAGGGGGTGCTGCAGGGGTGGGGAGAGGATAAGGAGTGACTGGGAGGTGGGCAGAATTGGGGTGTATGGTGTGAAATTCCCAAAGATTCAATAAAGAAATTCTGTTAAATAAAAATATTACTGACATCTGTGGTGGTATTGTGTTCCCCAAAATATTGTGCACCCTAATAAACTTATCTGGGGTCAGAGAATAGAACAGCCACAATATTAAACATAGAGATTAGGCAGTGGTAGCACACGCCTTTAATCCTAGCATTCCAGAGGCAGAAATCCATCTGTTCAAGGATACAGCCAAGCATGGTGACTCACGCCTTTAATCCCAGAATGCGAGGCTTTAATCCCAGGGAATGGTGGTAGAAAGCAGAAAGGTATATAAGGCGTGAAGACCAGAAACTAGAAGCATTTGACTGGTTAAGCATTTGGCTGGTTAAGCTTTCAGGATTCTAGCAGCAGTTCAGCTGAGATTTATTCTGGATGAGGACACAGAAGCTTCCAGTCTGAGGAAACAGGACCAGCTGAGGAACTGGTGAGGTGAGGAAGCTGTGGCTTGTTTTGGTTCTCTGATCTTTCAGCATTCACCCCAATACCTGGCTCAGGTTTGATTTTTATTAATAAGACCTTTTAAGATTCATGCTACATGACATCAAAACAAAAATTACAGTATTAAAATAGATCTGTGATTTGGAAAAGAAATACAAAGGAGAGAAACAACATTCAAAGTTCCAAGGAGGAAACATCTACTTAACTGTAAAGGCAGATACATCAGAATAGCATCAGGTCTCTCAGCAACCCAAAAAGTCAAGGAGCATGGAAGTAGATATACCAAGCCCCAGTAAGAAACTGCCAACCAAGCTTACTGCATTAGCAATACCATTTCTTAACGCTGTCAAAAACGAGGGCACCTAAAGACACACACAAGGGTCCTTGAGAGATGGCTCGGGGCTGTAGAGCACTGGCCACTCTTCCAGAGAATTCAGGTCTGATTCTCAGCACCCACATCGTGATCCACAGCCATCTTAACTCAAGTCCCCAGGGTTCGGATGCCTTCTTCTAGCAACCACAGGTAGCAGGCATGTACATGTATACATAGTGCATAGACATACATGCATGTAAAACTAGATGATAGATAGATAGATAGATAGATAGATAGATAGATAGATAGATAGATAGATCCACTGTCTCCCAGAATATCACAGTCATATATATATATGTCCCAGACAAAAGAAGGGATTTCAACTTGAACTACTTTTATTTCATGACCCCTAAACTGGCATATATCATTGTATAATCTTCTGCACTTGAAGATTCAAAATAAAATACTAACTACTATGGTGGTGTAGCATATAATTTTATCCAACTTTTCCTTCATAACTGTAACTGATTCAGTGTAGCTTTTTACAGTTTTGAGCCTATACTATGCAATCAGTTACCTAACATTCATCTTGGTATAAAGCAAATCATAGCTTACCATAATTTACCAGTGTCCAAGGATAAAATTAACCAAAGTTTTCATGTTAAGAAGCATGCTCTGTTAAGTTATGATCCAATATAATAACGGTAATAATGATGATGATGATAGACTTAATGATTTTACAAACATTCTCATAACACATCTTCTTATTTCCTTTCAAAATTTGAAGTTGGATGGGTGAAGAGGTGGAGAGGATCTGGGAAGAGATGAGGGAAGGGAACCATGATCAGAATATATTGTACAAAAGAAATTTATTTTCAATAAAAAAGAAAATGAAACACAAAAATTTAAACTTTAAAAAACTCATGTGTTATGTGTGTACCCATGTGTGGATATGTGAAGGCAAGTTCAGGTGCCCACAGGGGTCTGAGGATGCCCAGGACTTGGAGCTATAGGAAATTATAAACTCCATGACCTAGGTGCTGAGAACCAGACTCAGGATCTCTGTAAGGGAAGTGTATGCTTCTCACCATTGAGAAAACTCTCCAGCCTCCGATTTCTTCATATGTGTGTGTGTGTGTGTGTGTGTGTGTGTGTGTGTGTGTGTGTTTTAATATATATTAAATAAAAATTATAAAACATATACTATATGTATATATTAGAAAAATAAAAGTTTTTGAAAAGACAATCACAGACTAAGTCAGACTGGTCACTAGCCCTATACTTCAGAAAATATTTTGTCTTGGTTATTTTTCTATTGCTATTATGAAACACTATGACGAAAGCAACTTACAGAGAAAAGCATTTAATTGGGGGTTTGCTTACAGTTTCAGAGAGTTTGTCTGTTGTCATCATGTCAGGGAACATTGTGGGTTGGCCGGCAGGCAGGCGGGCAGGTGTGGCACTGGAGCAGTAGCTAAGAGCTAACATTCTAATCCACAGGCAACAGGCTGAGAAAGACTGAGACTGGGCCTAGCATGGGCTTTTGAAACCTCAAAACCCACCCCAGGTGACACACTTCCTCCAACAAGGCCACACCTCCCAATCCTTCCCAAACATTTCCACCTACTGGGGACCAAGCATTCAAACATAAGAGCCTATGGGGGCCATGCTCATTCAAACCACCACAGTTACCAGTTCTACCAACCCTTTAAGGATGGGCTAACATCAAAACAGTTTGAGTCCCACAAAAGAAAAATGGAAAGCATACTGCTAAACTTTGTCTATGGAGATGATATTACCCTAATAACACCCCATACACATACATACAACGTACCTAATGAGCAGAGATGGAAACACTGTCAGCGAAGCACTTGTCTACTGAACCTGGGCACACATGAAGACAATGGACACCACAACATCTTAGGTGTGCAAAGTTGGTTCACACCTAATAGGAAAACCATTCAGCAATAATACTAAATGCAAATGACTTCAACTCACCAATAAGGAGACACAGATTGCCTGGAGTAAAGGACAAGATCTGATATTTTGTTGTCTGGAAAGAAACATGACTTACTTGTAAAGACAGCCACATCCTAGGCTTCAAAGTTGGTTACATCAATAATGTAGTACAGCACATAAACAGACTTCAAGACAGAAGTCACAGGATCATCTTGATAAATGAAGAAATACCTTTGGCCAAGTCTCACATCCCACTGTGATTAAAATACTGAACAAATTAGGAACAGAAGTAATATACCTCAATATAATGAAGCTTACACACACACACACACACACACACACACACACACACACACACACACACACACACACACAAACTCAATAGGAAAAATCAAAGCATTTCCCCTAAACTCAAAAACAAGTCCATTTTCTTTACTCATATTCAACACAGCACTTGAAGTCTTTGCTAGAGCAATACGATGAGTGAAAAAAGAATAAATTGGCAAGGAAGGAGTCAAATTTTCCCTATTTGCAGACAACAGTTCTACACTAAATCATGCTACAAGCCCCACCAGAAAGTTCTTTCACTTCAGCAATGTAGCAAGATAAAGTTCAACACACAGAAAGCAGCAGTTTTTCTATATATCATTAACAAGAGCGCCAAGAAATGAATTAGGAAAATGACATCCTTCACAATAGTTTGAATAAGAAAGCCCTAAGACTAAACCTAACCAAGAAAGAAGTTGAGGAAGACACCAGAACATGGAATGACTTCCCACATTCCCACCTTCATGAGTTGACAGAACTGATAGTGTGAAAATCACTATACAAGTAAAGCAATCTACAAATTCGATGCAATCCTCTTCAAAATATCAATGACACTCTTCACAGAACTAAAACAAACAAACAAACGAACAACTCCTAACATTCATATGGAAGTGTAAAAGACCCTGAATATCCAAAGCATCTGAACAGAAAGAGTAACACTGGGGTTATCACAATTTCTCATCTCTAGTTACACTTAGGAACCATAGTAGCAAACACTGTGTGGTACTTGCATGAAACAAGCACGTAGACCAATTGAATAGCATAGAGGAGACATCAATAAGCTCACTCAGATGCAGCCAACCAGATTTTAACAGAGCTTTCGAAAGCACACACTAGAGAAAAGAGATGGCCTCTTGACACAATGGTCCTGGGATGGGCAGACTAAGCCTGTATCTTGGACCCTTCACAAAAATCCATTCAAAGTGAATCAAACTTTGAAACTGCTATAGGAAAACACTCCAAGACAGAGAGGCCCAGGCAAGGGTCTTCTGAGAAGGACTCCAACAGTGCAATAGCAACCTTGAGAAATGACATCCTACATGGTTGAGAAGTTTCTGCCCAATAAAGAAAACAATCATCCACAGGACCTGGAAAATCTCTACCAATAATGTATGAGATGAGGGTTGATATCTAATATACATACTACAAAAGCTAACCACCCGAAACCCCAGATCACCCATGAGTAAATAGGTTAACACACCTAGTAGACGGCTCTCAAGGCAGTACAAACGGCTAATACCTGGAAAGTGTTCAGTGCCTTTAGTTATCAGGGAAATACAAATTAAAGCCACTTTGAGATCTACCTCACCCCAGTCAGCAGGGTTCCCATAAAAACAAACAAAAAAACCACACCAGACAGCAACACATGCTTCTGGCAGCAATGTAAACGTGTGTAGCCACTCTGGAAGTCTGTGTGGAGGTTCCTCAAAATACTAGAAATAGTGTTTTGCTACAACACAATCACACATTCCTGGGAATGCACCCAAAGTCAGCATATTACATGGACACTTGCATCCCCGTGTTTATTTAGGCCAGGCAATGGAACCAGTCTGGATGTCTATCAAAGGATGAACGGATACAGAAAATGTGGGACATATACATAGTGGATGGCTTTTAGCTATAAATTATAATAATGATAACAATAGTAATAACAATAACAATAATAATAATAATAATAATAATAATAAAGCCATGACATTGGCAAGAAAATAGCCAGAGTGAAAAAGGCAATAATGTATCACACTTTCCTCTCAGATATGAAATGTAGATTGTGTGTGTATGTCTGTGTGTGTGTGTGTGTGTGTGTGTGTGTGTGTGTGTGTGTGTGTGAGAGAGAGAGAGAGAGAGAGAGAGAGAGAGAGAGAGAGAGAGGGAGAATGACACAGCAAGAGAAGAAGTCTTTGGGAGGAGGAGAATGGAGGGGAAATGCAGGGTGCGGAATTTATGAAACACGCAATAGAAAGGAGACTTTTTCAAAGAAAGGGTCCTAGCAAGATGCCGTGAGGAGGATGAGGGAAGGTGGTGAGGAAGAGTAATGACTAAGAGCAAAGTACCATGAACCCCAGGACTTTGCATGATGGCTTAAAAACTTATTAAACCCACACCTCTGGGAGCTACCCGAGGGAAAAGGCTGCTGGGGGCAGGGAGTAATTTTCCTCCAGGGGTGCGGCCGTGGTAAGCTGCCGATCTTCCCATAAATGATCCTGTACGCATGCCCATGCCAGCAACCACAATTAAACTCATTTGAGAAGTCCGGAATTAGAGAGAGTGAGTTAGAGAGATTTAGAGAAGGTGACAGGGTGAGTAGGTATAATCAAATTCCATTACTGCATGGAATTGTCAAGAATAGATAGAAAACATTGTTTAAAACAACAACAATTATTGGAAAAGGAAATCCTAAAACACTTCCCAAGCCAGTAAGTGTAAATAATTGAATTTAGGCTGGAGAGAGACGGCTCCCCTGCTAAAGGGTAGGCTCCCAACCAAAAATATAAATAAGTAAATTTAAGAGTCTAAATTATTTCCCTAGAATTGTTAAGAATAGTGGACATGCCATTAAAAAGTGACTTTGGAAACGACATGTTCTCATGAACTATCGAAATGATAGACCAGTAGATTGTATACTTGTTTTCGGTTAAAAAACCTGGTCATTTGCAGAGTGGACGCCACCACAGCTATCCTTAGATTCATCCAGCATGCCTCTGATAATTAGGGCGGAGCCAACCAGATTACACTGTTAGATTGCCTGGGACGGCTTAGAAGAAGGTAGTCCTTTGATTGTGCTATCATCTAGTGTGAAAGGGCATTAAGAGAAGAAAGGGCACTGTAGAAAACCAGCAGGCGCTTTAGAATGCTTTTTTTAAGCGCCAAAGGAAAGTCAAATCTGCCCCCTGGTGGAAACACAGGTCATTACACTTTTTCTGTGAGGAGGAGCAACCAATGTTGGACCGTGAACTGGGCACTAAGCGCGCGTGCCTCTTTATTCTGAATTTTCTGCAGCAAAGGGATTGTTGGAGGGGACCTGTCCCACACCATTTCCTCAAGAACAAACCAAACACAAAGTCTGTCACAATTTCCCTGCTCCAAATACTCCTCCTTATGCCCACAGGCCCTTGGCCACTAACGTGGGATTTCTCCCCGTGAGCCCAGGCTCCCCGTTGGCTGTGGTTCTGATGTCTTTCCTGTTGTACCTGCCTGGGGAGACCTGTGATCCGCTCAAACAGGTTAATCCCCTGCAGTTGAAGGACTGCAGACTCCAGGGATGGGAGAAATCTTGAAAGTCTTTAAAAGCATCCAAAACTCTGTCTCACTGGAGAGAAAGGACTGCGAGGACTTGGATGCACCAGCCTGAGGCCCAACGCTGTGGCACTTGTTTTCTTGGTCTCTTCTGCATATGGGTGGTTTTTACAATTTGTTGTTGAAATCTGTACCCAGAATCTAAGCACCACACATAGGGAGGGATGGCTTCCACTTGCTACTGGTGCCTTGGCTTTAAATGGCATTTTCATAATACGTGGGGAAATAGTTCCGTATATAAGCATATATGTATACGTATGCATATTATATGTATATGTATGTACATATACATATATACATATACATATATACATGTATATGTACATACATAGACATATGTAAGCATATGTGTACATGTATGTGTATACACACTTTCTGGGCATGCATATTTTAATATAAAATGACAATAGCCAGTGTTTTCATAGGAGATGAGCGCAAAGGAAAGCGCCACCACGAAGCCTGGCTGGCAGCACAGGGAGCAGGAAGTGGCCTTCAGCTGTTCTGTAGACCATCAACTTCCAGCTGATCAGTGGTCCCTGAAGGATACTTCTTGATCACACTCCATTATATGAACAAATGAATAAAATCACAACACCTTTCTTGTTTCATCTTTAAAATCAATTCCTTTTCTCTGTCATGCAGCACCTCAGTTTTGGTTTTTGGTTATTTTCATTTGTGTTTCATTTTTTTGAGAAAAGGTCTCCCTATGTAGCCTGGACTGTCCTAGAACTTGATATGTAGACCAGGTTGGCCTTGAGCTCCTTGAGATCCACCTGCCTGTGGTTAAAGGCATGCATCAATGTGTCCAGCCTACATTTGATTTTAATGGCACCTTCTCTTCCTAAATAGCCTTTGACCATGAAGTTAAGCACAGGTCTCCTATAGAATGGAATAGTTAGTGAAGGAATTTGGGAATCCAGATATCAAGGCTGAGATCAGCTCATGAAGGGCAGGAGGTAGAACTTTTGCTTGCCAGAGGCTGGCAGGGGTCAAAGTAATTTCCCTTGCTTGGCATGAACAAGATCATTCTGATGACATATGCTGGACACTGTGGTGAGAACTGGGGTCCACTGGGGAGCACAGAGTCTGCAGCAGACTTCTTTCCCTGACTCTCACCATGTCCTGGGCTCGCCACTGCTCTTTGCAGTTAATTGAAAACATGCCTCTGCCTTTAGGGTCAGTGGACTGGTGGGCACTGTCAAAGTCCCCCTCCTGAGATGTGATGTGGCATCCTAGAGAGGGTAAAGGTCAGGGACACTCACAGTCAGAGACTCCACTGGGTGTAAATCTCACAGGTATTCAAGACTGTGATAACACATGCAGTGTGCAGGTAGACAGCAGGGCCTTCGTTAACACATTCAGTGTGCAGGTATCAGGGGCTATGTTTACACACTCACTAAGCAAGTACCAGGGCCTGTGTTAACATATCCAGTGAGCACATAGACACCAGGGCCTGTGTTAACACACCCAGTATGCAGGTAGACACCAAGGGCTGCATTAACACACCCAGTGTGCACACACTAGGGGCTGTGTTAACACACCTTGTATGCAAGTACCAGGGTCTGTGTTAACACATCCAGTGTTACAAAACTCTCCAGGCAATTGTCCAGTACAACAGAAAAGATCAAGAATCAGTCTCTGACCCCACGGGATGGTGGGAAACGGAGTCCCATAGAATCCAAACGACTTGCACAAACATGGTGTCCAGCCCAGGTGGGCTCAACTCTCCTTAAGGAGCACTATAGCTGAAATATTCAAGTATGTCAGATGGGGCCTGGGGATGCCAGTCACACTCCAGGAAGAACTGTTTTGGAGGTTGGAAATTAGCCAGCCATGTCTGTCAAGGACCCTGACTGTGTTGTATTAAGGCAGATGCCACCATGGAGAAGGCGTGTGAATTAATGAAGAGAAACATATTCAGACAGGAAGCCATAGGAGGTGAGAGTCTGGGCTCACTAGATTATTATAATAAACCTCCTTTGAGATCCAACTGTGGCCTTGCGAGAGTGACATCATTCCCTTGCAAGGGCAGTGTCCTTGGTGACCTAAATTTCCTCCTCAGTTTGAGCATATTCTTTCCTTCCCCAGGTTCCTCCCAGATCCTCCTCTATCTTCCTACCCACCCAACTTCATGTTCTTTCTCTTTCTCTCAAACACCCTCCCCCCCAAAAAATATCCAAAACAAAACAGAACAAAAAATGCACAGAAAAAAAAAAAAAAACAAGTAAGCATGGAATCTGATTTCCACTGGCCAACTCCTCCTGAACTTCGGGCCTTCCCTGCACCACGATTAATATACCCAGTGACACTGCCTTGGAGAAAACTGATTTTCCCTTTCCTCCCAGGTGTCAATTGCAAATAGCTTCTTGGCTAGGATTGGGGTTTGGTCCCATTTCCTTTCCTCCATCCGGGAGTTTTGCCTGGCTTGAGCGGGTGCGGATCTTGTGCATGCTGCTCTCTGCATGTCTCTGTGAGTTCCCGTGTGTGCATCGGCCCTGCTGTCCTGGAACAGTTTCCACCTCTGGGTCTTACAACCTTTCTGCTTCCTCTTCGGCATAGTTTCCCGGGACTTGAGGGGAGGGGTTGGATGAAGACGACCCATTTAAGGCTGAGTGATTCAAGGTCGCTCGCTGTCTGTACATTGTCGAGTTGTGGGTCTCTGTGTTAATTACCATCTGCCTCGAGAAGCCTTTCTAACGAGGATTAAGGGGATACAGTGATCTATGGTTAGAGCAGTATGTCATTTGGAGTTGTTTTATTGCTGGGTTCATTTGACAGAATAATGTGGAAGGTTTTCCCCCAGGACATGTGCTATCAGGGCCTCGGTTCTTAAAGAATCACCACACTGGAGGCCACGCCTCTAGCCGTGAACCCCTGTGGGGATAAACCATCCCCAAGCTCTAGTAATCACTTCTACTTCTTTCTGGGGGAAGCTGCTTCATTCTCCCAGAGTCTACTGCTCTTTTTACCACACTCCATGAGTTTACCTTTTATTTCTAATTGCTGGCTTTTTTTTTTTTTTTTTTTTTTTTTTTACGATCTTTGATCATGGCTCCCAGAATAAGTTTAAGGAAAGAGCACTCATAAGTGGACAAGGATGTTGGAGCCCAGATATGAAGAGTCTGGAGGGAGATAAATAGAGCTTCTTGGGCTGTGTGTATTATGATGCAGCCTCAATATGAGTTTAGAAAGCGTTGCGGAAAGTGGGTAAAACCACACCATAAGCAGTACCGGGAAGAAACTACACTGAAAGCCTTGCCTATAGTTTATTCTTCATAACAAATGATGGCTGGGATCACATAATCTGAACGCTGCCCTTAGCTTATCACAGCCCCCAGGTAAGATAGATCACCTTCACTATAGCTGAGAGTGTAGAGGCTTGGAACATGCACACAGCTGGAATCCCACAACAGTGAGGTCAGCGTAGACATGGGGTCCCAAGACGTCAACAAGCCAAGCCAGCGTCAGCAATCAGTCCCACACAGAGCATACCATTCGTTATTAACTTTCTTGTTTGTGGTAACTTCTAAATCGTAACTCCCGATTTGGCTATAGCTGGCCAGCAGCAGACCTCTGTCATCTCTGAGGTTGTGTGGATGAAACTGCCTGCAGGGGTGCCCCTGGGGTCAATCTATGCGGTTGTTTTATATACGGAAGACTGAGGAGAGACAAGGCCCGCACAGGGTCAGGGCAGACAGAACTGTAATAAAAATCTTCTGTCTGCCGTGGCTTGAAACTGAGTATGAGGACCCACGGGCACCAAGTGCCTGCTATGTGCCTTCCCGCCTGGTTCTCTCATAAACCTCTGATGATTCACTGCCCAGAACAAACTGAAGTTCACTACAGAGAATGTGGAGCCAGGATCTTAGGGCAGGAGACAACTCTCTTCCCGGGAAGGTCTTTTTGAACGGGGTCGGGGGGTGGGGGGTGGGGGGGTGGGGAGTGGTGGTGATGGTTGGGAGGTGTGGGTGGTGCTCCTCAAAGGCTGGGTGGGCGCTTTGTACTGAGTGTACCTAAGTTCTAGGGAGAGATTGGCTGTGGATTTGATTCCCAGCGACCTCTCTTCAGTCTCCTCCAGAGTCACCTGTCTGTATTGGACTGTCTTGCTCCTCATTCACAAACACCCGGTGAGATTCAGGGAATAAAATGTGGCTCCCGATCGAATCTAGCTCGGGATGCTACTGGGCCTTCAGCCTAACCTCACCCGCCGGATGGCCACGCCCTGCACATCTGCTGCCTGTCTTCTTCCTCCCGCCTCTGTTGAGTCGCTTATTCTTGTCATTTCTCAAAGCAAAAAGGCATATAGACAAGGCTCCCCTGAGACTGTGGACCTAAAACCCTCCCACCCTACAGACTCGGTTCTCTCCCCTGACGCTTTGCCTTCCCTTCAGAGCTATACCAACACACGCGGCGCCGCCATCTGGTGGTCGTGTCCCGAGACACACACATTTTGTTCCGATTTTTCTTACCACAATAGGCAAAGGTCAAGTTTAAAGAGGATTGGCTACAGTCGTTTTTGAAGAAATGTGAATGGTAGCGATTCAAACAGAATCTGGACTCGTATGTATCTTGTCACCCTTGTTTTAATTTCTTGTGATGCTGAGGATGGGAGATGACATTTCTGTACCTATTTTTTTCTACATTTATCTGAAAAATTAAGCTTTAAAAAGGTGGTGAAGGCAGTCTGTCAACAGCTCAGCTTGGAAATGCTTGCCTTGCAAGTATGGGACCAGAGTTTAAGCCCCAGGACCCACGTACAAGTCAGGCACATTGGAATGCACATACAATTCCAGTGCTGAGAAATAAAGACAGACAGCTAGCCTAATTGAGACTTGGTTTCCAAAATCAAGGTGGACGGTTCTTGGGGGACAATCTCAGAGCTATCTCCACACAAATGTGCACACACATACACCCACATGAATGCACAACAGCAACACACACCGTTTAAATGTTGAAAATGATGGCCAGAAGTCTATGCAATCAACATTTCGGGTCAAATGAACACACGAGTGCTCATTCAATGAGGTTGAATTTTTATAGCTCTCCACCCTTGGCAAAGCAGTCTCATTAGGAGACTCTTGTCGGGTAACTTTCTCAGTCGTGGTGAGAAAGTGCCCTTAGAGCAGGTAGAGTCTGTGAGGGGCAAGATACCCACCTGAATGCAACCTCCGGATTCCTGGGATGCATGCGGGGGTGGGGAAGGGTGACCACTAAGCAGATCCAGCCCTCCTCAAAAAAAGCACCACAAAGTGTCCTCTCTTGCTGAGACGATTTCAATAGGCATCTAGGCAGGGATGGAGAAAGACTAGCCTCCAGCATCCACCATCTGGGAAGGAAGCTGCTAGTGAGACTGGGAAGCTGATGAATTCTTGGCACTGCTGAGTTCCAGCAGGTTTTGCTGGTGACACAGCCAGGAAGCACCATCTGACATGCCTGTGAAGGCGGAGAGATGGAAAACCGTCTCCATCATTAACCACATCAGATACAGGACATGTTGATCGTCGTTTCTACAGCACAGTGCCCTCACCTTTATTTCCTACAGCTGAAAATACAGCCAATTTAGTCCGCTCACACTGTAGATGAGCTGAGAGGACTTGGGTGCCTAAGGTCCTTATTGTGGTGCATTCCTTAAAGTTCCCTTACCACACTGTATTAAGGACAGCAAATGATAAAAGCCTAGGAGCAGGAAACCCCTCAAGGGACAGTTAGACACGAGGAGCCACGGTCACCTGTCCCTAAACATTTTGGTAAGATGCTTTCATTAGTGCTTTATTTGTAACCATGCGTGAAGCTGCCTGCTTCCTTCAGTGGGATGGAAACTCATTTCAGCAGTCAAGTATCCAGCCTCTCACACCAGGAGGCTATTACTTGACAAAGTGATGATGTGAACTCACTCCCTCCTCCCTCCCTTCTTCCTCCCTCCTTCCCTCCCTCTCCCTCCTTCTCACCCCCTCCCGCCCCCATGCTGTGAGGCTGGAGCCCAGGGCCTCAGCCTTTCCAATGCTTTCCCACTCTCTCTCCTAACCCTCCATTATTGTTGGTTGTTTTTACTCTTTACTCTGTGGGCTTTGGCAGGGGGTGTGGAGCGCACCACTCAGCTACCAAATAAACAACATACTGAGGTTTGTACTTTTTTATGAATGCCCAGCCTTAGCTTGGCTTGTTTCTAGCCAGATTTTCCTAAATTATCCCATTTATCTTTTGCCTCTGGGATTTTGTCTTTCTCTGGTCTATATGCCTTTCTTTAATTCTTACTCCATGGCTTGCCATGTAGCGGAGTCCTCCTTTCCGTCTCCTCTTCAATATCCTCTTCCCAGGTTTCTCCTCTTATTTATTCTCTCTGCCTGCAAGCCCTGCCTATCCTTTCTCCTGCCTACCGATTGTCTGTTCAGCTCTTTAGTAGATCAACCAGGTGTTTTAGACAGACACAGTAACACAGCTTCACAGAGTTAAACAAATGCAACATAAAAGAATGCCGCACACCTTTGCATTATTAAAACATGTTCTACAGCACAAACAAAATGTAACACATCTTAAAATAATATTCAACAACACTCCATGAGCACTTTCTACTGATTTTTCTTTCCTGTGTGTTTACTTAAAGATTGAGGCCAGCTTGGAAACTGTTTTCTTGGATTTGATTCTAAGATTCTGACAGCAGATCTGTGTTCTTCTGGCTGTTGGTAATGGCTTCCGTACCTGGGCCTCTACTTACACTGTGAAGACAATACAGACCCCATCTTAGGGTAGGGCCACCATCTTAGACCACCTGCTGTACTCAGTTCCAAGAAGGACCTCAGGAATGTGCCATGACAACTCGAGCAGATACAGGGCAGTATGCTCCTGCACACAGTCTGTCTGTGGTTTATGGCCCTTGAAGATATCTAGACAATCCTGCTGAGCAGCCCAGATAATCCTGCCCAGCAAGTTGTGGTTCCCTGCCAAAAAGTCCAACCCAATAGTTTCAAATGTGGTTTCGAACCAAAAGTCAAGACCAATAGTTTCAAAAAATCACCTTGCCCCATATCCCTTCTACCCAATCCCAAATTGCCAAAGCATGTAATTCCCAGCTTGCAGTTTTTCCCTATAAAAACTCTTTACCCATGGGCCCACCGCAATTGCCGAATTTCCCTCCATCTGCCTGGCAGTAGCCCAGGTTGAACCTGACAATAAAAGGACCCTCATGTGCTTGCATTGGAAACCAGCTCCTTGGTGGTTTCTTGAAATGGGTACAACACACAATGGAACTTCATTTTTGTTCCTCAGGTTAAGCCTGTCCGTAAGCTCTGGGACCATCTGAACTTCAGATGTTAAATATTAATGGCCTTGGTTCTCTAATTAAAAGACACAGTCTTGCTGAAAGGATCAAGAAACAATCCATTTATCTGTTGTCTATATGAAACACATTTTAGCTTTAAGGATTTTCATGCCTTGGAGTGAAAGGGTGGACAATCCAGTGGTAACCAGGAAGCAACTCACCATTGCTGTCCTAATATCTGACAAGAGAGACTGCAAAGTAAAACTAATTTAGGAGACATAAAGAAGGACACTCCATTTTAATCAAGAAACTAAGAAGACATTACTATCTTGAATATATATGCACCAAACTCAGGGTTATCTAATTTCATAAAAAGTGTACTCTTGGGATTAAAGACACAGATTAACATTAGCCCATTAAAGTAGATGATTTAAATACCCCACTTTCTTCATCAGATGGTTCATCTGGGCAAAAAATAGACAGAAGAACATCAGAATTAAATGACATCATACATCAAATGGATTTACAGAATCCGACACCCCGAAACCAAAGAATATACATTCTACTCAGCAGTACATGGAAACCTCTCTAAAATAGATCACCTCTTGGGTCAAAAAAATAAATCTTCACAAATGCAAAAATATTGAAATAACTCTGTGTATCCTGTCTTCCCTGGCCATAATTCAATAAAGCCTAAAACTAAGAGTAAACAAATCTCTAGTAAATGCACAAACGCTTGAAAAATTAAACAGCTTATTACTGAACAATGAATGGATCAAAGAAGAGATCAGGAAAGAAATTAAAATTTCCTGGAACTAAATGAAAATGAAAACACAATACAGCAAAACCCCTGAGACACATTAAAGACATAAATTTTTTATGAGGGAAATTTATAGCTCCACATGCCTGCATTAAAAAAGTCAGAAAGAGCACAAATAAGGAGCTTAATGACGAAACTCAAAAATCTGGAGGAAAAAAAGAGAGAGAACAAACCAAACTGAAACAAATAGATGGCAGGAAATAATAAAAATTAGAGCAGAAATTGATGGAAAAAGAAACAAAACAATATTTACAAAATCAATGTATCTAAGAGCTGGTTCTTTGAGATGAACAAGATCCACAGGCCCTTGACCCAACTAACCAAAAGAGATGACCCAGATTAACAGAATCAGAAATGAATAGGGAAACATTACAAGAGACATCAAAGAAATTTGGAATGTTATAAGGGAATACATTAAAAATCCATACTCCATCAAATTGGAATCTATAAAAGAAATTGACCACGCCCATTGTTTTACAGAATCCGTTATCCAAACTGTCCACAGGACGTTCAAACACCTGCCTAAGCCAGAAAATAGAGTGTCTTTTAGTCTACCTAAGGTGATGTCAGCTAACCTAGAACCTATTTCCTGTGGCAGAGCACTTTCCTGCTCCCTACTTCCCCACAAGGCCTAGGAGAATGGGCTATGCTTTTTCTTCAGACAGACTGAAGCATTTACATCAGACTCTGGCATCCTGAATCTGCCCAATTCTCATGGACCAAATCCTTCCTCTCTCTCTCTCTCTCTCTCTCTCTCTCTCTCTCTCTCTCTCTCTCTCTCTCCAGCCCTGTTCCTCCCTAAAGCGTAACAATAAACCATGTGCATGGACTGAAAGAATCCATGTTAAAATATCAGTTCTGCTCAATTTGATGTGGAGACTTAATCCAATTTTAAATCAAAATGCTGGTAAGCTTATTTGCATATGTTCATCAGCTTATTCTGAAAATTGCTGAGGAAAAGAGCAATAGCTAGAAGATCCAAATAGGTCATTGATGGTAGAGATCAATTGCTAAGATAGGTCATTGATAAGTGTTTTGGATAAAACAACAACACCAAAACCTTAGCAAATGCCTCAGACATTAGTTGATTAAAAAAAAAAAAAAACATGTTTGTGACATAACGTGAAAACATAAAGCCTTCGGACTGAAACATGGAGAGGGATGGGGAGATACCTCAGTTGGTAAAGTGGTTGCTACAGTCCCATCACCCAGGTACAAAGCCAGACGTGGTTGGATTTTATAATCTCCGTGCTGGGGAGGCAGACCCCTAATGGCTGAACCTAACGCATGTGAGCTCCAGATCCCAGAGAGACTCTGTCTCAAAAAACAAAGTCGAGGCTGGGATGATGGCTCGGCAGTCAAGAGCACTGGCTGCTCTTCTGGAGGACCAGACCTGGGTTTAGTTCTTAGCACCTAATAACTTCAGTTCTAAGGGACCCAATGCCCTCTTCTGGCCTCTGCAGGCACTGCATGAACAAGGTACACATACATACAGGTAAAACACCTACACATGTAAGGAAGGAAGAAAGGGAGGGAGGGAGGGGGAGCAGCATAGAAGGGGCATTTTTTTCTTATAGAACAATTGCAGGTAACTTTCAGGTCTGAGGGAAAGTCACCCTTATTACACTCTAAATAAATACTGGCACAGGCAAGATCCACTAAATAAAGGATACAATTACTGGAGAAAATTTTAAACAGGAATGTGGTTCCATATAGACTCAAGGTTATTTAAATAAATAAGCAATACCACATAGAGAAGGTAAGTAGTGTCTTTGAAAACAGTGCATTTGACGGATACCTCTGCTGGATGCTCAGCCTGCGAAAACAATAATGAGCAGACAGACGCCAAGAACTTCCTGTGAGGTAGGCACCAAGTGAGATGGCGTCCCGGTCTCCTAGCAACACTAGGAACCTCAGGATCAGGTCTCACTCCAGCCCTGTCTCTTACCTCTGTCCCATGCCTCGTTCCTCCAGGAGCCACCGGGGCAGTGAGGTCTCAGGAAAGATGCCATCTTCAGTGACAACTGTCTGTGGCAAGTACTCAGCGTGCTAAGTACATGCAGTCGTCTGGCTATCATGAGGGGCCTGCGGCAGAACGAAGAGAGATCGGCATTCAAAAAGCAGGACAAAGGACCACCAAAGGCACCAACACAGAGAGCTTTCCTTTCTTCAGTGTGGCCTGTCTCAGCTTGCTGAGGTGTTCTTTGCTGTGCAGTGCCATTCTAAGCAAAGGAAAATCAAAATGTTACATTCTTAGCGTGCATTTTTCCTGTTTGTGTTTATACTGTGTGATGTTAGCTTTCAGAGTAAATGTGTTTTTGATTTGCACGGGAAACTTTTAAGATGGCATAATTTATATCTCACAGCTCACACATGCATATGTATCTTATTTCTAATTAGAACAGCAGAGATGCCGCACAAACCTTATTCAACTGTTTCCATTTCCCTTCTTAATGTGATACGGCCACTCTACTGGCTCTCACTGGCGAATTAGAGAGATGGAGAGGAAAACGAAGTCATTTCCTATCATTGTCAGCTAGGTAGAGGTAAGACAGCAGAGCAACAAAAGGAAGAAGGGTGTGCAGAGGCAAGAAGTTACCTGGGATGTCACAACATCACTTTCTCAGCAAGGCACAGTGTGACTTACTTGTAGATACAATTGCCTTGTTCTTGTCTTGAGTCTTGCTGTCTGCCTGTGTGTATGTATATACACCCACCTGCATGCAGTACCCTTAGAGGCCAGAAGAGGGTATTGGATGCCCTGGAATTTAGTTACAGACAGTTGTGAACTTCTGTGCAGGACTGGGAATTGAGCCCCAGTCCTCTGGAAGATCTCCTCTGAAGGTGTCTCCCCAAATTCTGTCAGATATTGCACATGTAGCCTCTGCTCATACACAGCCTCATACACAGCCTCAGTGAACTTTACATATAAGCCACAGCCTTTGTGAGTTCATATGTGCACCAGCCCTGTTGTGTCTCCTCCATCCCTTCTGACTCATATACTCTTTGGGCCTCTTCTTCCACAGAGGGAGAATCTGATGGCCTCTTCTGGCCTCTGAGGTACTGCACGCAGGTGGTACACATACATACATGCAGGCAAAACACCCATACACAGGACATAAAAATAAAATAAATTGTTTTTAAAAAAGAAAAAGAGTTGAAGTTTTGACATGACGGTAATGCAAATGTTTTTATTAGTCTCTGGCTAAGTGACATTTTTGTAAAGCACGGTCCATGTAGCATACCCATAATTGTATAGCTTTCATTTCTCCTCTGTGCCGTGCTAAAGTTTCCTCCAGGGAATATTTATAAACCTATGAATCAGGAAGTTGGGTTTTAAGGCTGTAGATCCAAGGAAGCCATGCCAAGGATCCAGATCCAGTAGAGATGGGTAAAGTGTTTTTCATGCCCGGTGAAGGGCTGTAGAGCCAGCCCTCCGCCCCCTTGGATCAGAGAATGTGTTTTATCTGTTTGAAGTCTACCAGACTCCAAGCAGATGTGACTGAAGTTACTGCTGGCATTGTAGTCTTCCCAGGACATTAGGAAAGGCCTTTCTCATCATAGGCTGGGACACATAGGATACAGATCTGATTTGGCTTCTCCCTGCACGAACATCTTCAGGTAGCCTTATAGAATTAGATTTGATTTTCTTGGGCTTGGAGGACTTTTTCAGAGATGGCTGGCATGTCATTCTTAGGACAAACACTGAGATTTTAGAAGGATGTTAAAGAAAACATTTTTATGCACTGGTTTTTACTAACATTTGAGTTTTCCCATGGTTAAGGCAGGTACATTAGGCAGGGATAGTCCTAGCCCGTGATCTTACAGCATGACACAGGAGACAACTCAAGCCGATCAGCCATGATGAAGCCCCCAGGGGTGCTCTGGGAGCAGATTACTCCGTGGGTGCTCAGAGCAGTGGGGGCCACTCTTAGATAGAGAAATGTAAGACAGACAGACAAAGAGGAAGAACGGGAGCCCACTTGGGGGTTTGTAGAAGCGTCTAGATGAGACCGGACAAGTTCTGAACTAGAAATGAAAAAGAAAATGGAGCAGGCTGGTCAGTGGCTGAGTCTGCAGAACTCCGGGAGGCAGCTGCATTGAAATTTAATACCATGGGCCTCAGACCCTCTTGCCAGAGCTGGTGAGATAGAAGTCCAGCTGAGCAGGGTCACACACCAGAGGAAGCAGCTTTCTGGCAGGAATGTCCACTCTGGGTGTTTCTTCTTCTAACCTCCTCTGCTTTGTCTTTTCTACCTGTGTGATGTTGCAGGCATTGGCAGTTATCACTTTATTTTTTGTATTTTGATAAGCCCCTGGCAAGGCAGTTGACATGATCTGTTTATTGACCTGGAAAGCCAGAAGACACAGGGAACGCTCATGCCTGTCCCTTCTCTGGGACCACAGTGGGCCTGAATGACTTTGTACTTTGACATAGTACAAGAGGGAAGTTCTTCAGATAAAAGTTTTCTCACAGTCTGTAGACTTTTACTTGAGAGGATTCTTTGCAGAACCATCCAGTGGGTGAGGAGGTGAATGGGAACTTACCTAAGCCTTTTTGTTAGATCTGAGCTCCTGGGACTGGCTTAACATTGATGCTTCCAAAAGCAGGTTATAAAGATGGATTGACAGTTTTCTGAATGGAATACATTGACATGTCAAGGCTGAATTATCCCCACCCACCACTTTGCTGCATTATTTCTTAGGGCCTTCAGCACACCCAGGGGATTATAACTCTCTGAGACAAACAATAGATGTTGTGATCCACAAACCTCATTCATCTAAACCCACTTTTTGTGCATTATAAGTTCCCTTGGTATCCTTAGGATAGAAGTCCCATGGTGGGAAGACCCAAAGACATACTCTTGAATTTGGGTCTACAGACCGAGGACCAGAACTGCCCACCCTTCTAACTTCAGAGCTGAGGGACTGACACAAAGCTCCCTTTGTAGCAATTCTATGTCTGTCCTTGTGGGCCAGATTCTCCACTTTGCACTTTTGATACCTCAGATATCTACTCTCCAGACTTTGACCGAGCATGCTCACTGTGTATGGGACCACATGGAAGTGATCCCTGGGCTTCTGGTCCAGAGGGATGAATAAGGATCTCCGAGTGCACTTTGCCAGCTTTCTGATCTTAAGAAAGTTGCTTGACCTTTTTCATTCTCCTCTTAAAAAGGGGTGGTGGTGACACAAATTGCCTTATCATCTGAAATTGTCATCGCTCTCTGCATACAAAGCAGTCACAGACATGGCACACCACAGTTGCTCAGTGCCAGGAGTTTGGGCACACCATAACCACCAGACTGGCCTCTGTGTTTTCGTGAGGAATAGCTAACGAGCCCTTCACAATTTGTTTGCAGGGCACAGTCATTGCACACAGTGGAAAACCAGCCATTTCAGGCTGACCCGGGCCTCAGATGAATACAGTCTGGCTGCAGCATTGTGAGACTCTAAAGGCAGAAATTGGCCCTTTTATCTGGTGGATAAAAATGATGAATCAAGGCTACTCCCCAGTTTCTCTTGACAAGTCTAGTATCAAAGCAGCTGCCTGCCAAAGCTGAAGCCCCATGGGAGGGCCGAAGTGGTGAGATGAAGGAGATTCTTTTCAAAAATCTGGATCTAGGCTTTCCAAAGAATGAAGGTTCCAGGAAGTGGGAAGAGTCACTGAGAGGAGCATCTCCCAGCAGAAACAGCAGGGCTGCTGAGGAAGGCTGCCCAATGCCGAAGCCGTCCTCCCAGGCAATTTCAGGGGCCCTTCCCAAGCTATGTGTGCTCTAGGCTTACAAAACTCACAGTCTGTACTTTTGACCTCATTGAACCCGCTCCTCTGCACTCCCTGGGAAACTGAGGATCAGAGAAACAAAACTTACTCAAAGATGTGTGCTGTGTGGATGCTGTGTTGTGGTGGTTTGAATAAAAATGTCCCCCATTGGCTCATATATTTGAATGCTTTGGCTTCAGGGAGTGGCACTATTTCAGAAGGATTAGGAGGTGTGGCCTTGTTGGAGTAGGTGTGGTTTTTGGAAGAAGTGTGTCATTGGGGGTGGGTTTTGAGGTTTCAAAAAGTCCAGACCTGCCAGACCCGGTCCCCACCCACTCCCTGCTCTCTCCCCTGTGGATCAGGATGTAGCTCTCAGCTACTGCTGCCATGCTCCCTGCCATGATGTAATGAACTAAACCTTTGAAACTGTAAGCCAGCCCCCAATTAAATGCTTTCTCTTCTAAGAGTTGCTGTGGTCATGGTGTCTCTTCACAGCAACAGAACAATGACAACACATGTGCTAATATGGTATTTATTTGTACCATGTGACAATCTGTATTTGGAAGCAGGAAGCAGGAAGCATGTTCAAATCAGGTGACTCAGGGAGATTGCTTCAGAGGCTATGGACAAAGGTGCACAGGGACATGGAACTAGCCTGAGGCCAGTGAAGTGGCTAGGCTAATGCAAAGTAGATCCTGGGAGAAAGAGTTACGGAGTAGAGAGCCTGCCATCGGCAGGTCCCCTGGGAGGGAGGCACCCCACCCCTACCATCCTACAGTCTGTCTCCCCAGAAGTAAGGATGCCCAAGAACCCCTGATGACAGCAGTCTGGGGAGGGAGTTGGGAGCAGATCTGGAGGTGAGAAGGAAGAATGAACTAGGACAGAGAAAGTGAAGGAAAAAAACAAAACCTGGCCAAGCTGCACTGAGGGTGATGAAAGTCAGGCCATCCAGAAGTCTCCAGTGTTCTCCCCTCTGTGCTGCAGAAGAGCCTTGCTCTTGATCATCATAGAGTGCCGGAAGCTTTGCTGTCTAGTCCTAGCATGGAGATGCAGTGGTTCACTTCCAGCAATGACTCCCTGACCCAGAGAGGCCACACCAATTTCCTCCCAGTTGCAGTGTGAGAGGTGTTCTAGGCGCTGAACTCCGCATCCACCCAACCTTCCCAAACTCCAAGGAAGCAGGACCCTGAGTCACTCTGCTGCTTGCTCAGGACAGGGTTGACCATCGATACACAGCACTGTTCTGCTTCGAGTTTATGAATCACATGTTCCAATTTGACCCGAGCCCCACCCTTCTCTCAGATCCTGACAGCTCTGTCTTCTCCTGTCACTCACTGTCACCAGCCTGACTTTACCAGATCCTAGAGACCCCTTGTGCTTGTGCTTGGGCATGGAGCCATAGAGAAATGGGTCCATCCTTCCTTGCTCTGACACTAGAGGAGACAGCCATGTTTTCAACTATTGGAGTTTATGAGCCCCTCTCAAGGTTCAGGGAAAGACCATGGCTTCTCCTCTTTGGAAATGTCCTGCCATGTTCTCTCTTCCCTTCAAATTTCCCTTGGAGATGGGCATACGGGACACACCTTTAATCACAGCACTCAGTAGGCAGAGGCAGGAGCATCTCTCTGAGTTGGAGGCCTGTCTGGTCTACATAGTGAATGTAGATATCATTCCAAGATATCCAGGGTGACACAGAGAGACTCTATCTCAAGCCAAACAAAGTCATTGTTCTCTTGGTCTAGTTCTCTATAATCACTACAATTCCCCCACCCACACACCCATGCACACACTGGACATTCTGTGAGCTCTTTCAAATTAAGTTTGAACCTCTCCTGTCTCTCTACCCATTAGGCAGGGGACATTTAGTCCTTATAAAGCAAGAATTTTGTGGGGAACGTGTTAGCCTGTTCTCTGTGGCTGTAACAAACACCTAAGACAATAATCTTACACAGAAAAAAGACTTAATTGGCTCATTCTTCGAGAGGATTAAATTCATACTCAAGTTGGTCTTGTTGCTTTGGATTTGTGTCCAGGCAGTGCACATCATGGTACAAATGAATAGCAGAGAAAGTTGCTCACCTCATAGCTGTTAAGAAGCAAGGAGGAAAGGGTCAGGAAGGGGCTTTCATTCTGTAGTCTCCTTTGAGGGCATCCCAGTGACCTGAAACCTCTCCCCATCTCTTAAAGCTTCCATTACTTCTCAATAAAGCTACAGGCTGGGGATGAAGTTGTTGAGACATGCCTCCATGGGACTTCCCCAAACCACAACAGGGAGAGGCAGAAAGAGGCTGCATTGTTCTCTGGGGACCTGGACAGCTTCCCACTGCCAAGAGTCTGATGTCAGCTGAAGGTCACCTGGATTTTCTGGCTCCCTTTGGAGGAGGTCTTCACTGCTTAAAGAATCGGCTATTGAACAGCAGCTTCTTGCACACTATTGTAGTGACTGTTTCTATAGCTGTGATAAGACACCATGGCCAAGGCACCTTATAAGAGAAAGCCTTTAATTCAAGGATTACAGTTTCAGAGGGTTAGTTAATTCATGCTGGTGAAGCAAAGCCATGGTGAGAGGAACAGCTGAGAGCTATGTCTTGATCTGAAAGTAGAAGGCAGAAAGAGACACTTTGAAACCTCAAAGCCTACATCTACTGATGCACCTCTAGTAAGTGTACTCCCCCACCTCCCGATCCTTCCCAAACAGTTCTACCCATCGGGGAACAAGTGTTCAAATGCACAAGTCTATGGTGGCCATTCTCACTCCAATCACCACACAGCCATACCTTCTCTCCTAAACCCTCTGGCTGGAGGAACAGACCTTTCAGGTTCACACCTCTGCAAACTGGAGTCCAAATGACTTTGTGTCCAATTGAGCTTAGGGGTGCCTCTTTGTTTAGGCCTGGTAACAATTTGTCCCCAACACTGCAGGTTGCTAGAACCTTCTCCTTTCTCACGAGCAAAGAAAAAGGATATGGCTGGGTTTAGGCTGGTGTCTTGAGGGTCACAGTCCCCTCCCCTCCCACTGTCTATCACATGAAGCTCTATTACACACACACATACACACACACACACACACACACACACACACACACACACACACGCGCGCGCGCACGAACACACGAATTCACCTATTCATCCATTCCTAGCTCCTGGTTTGCTTCTGGCTTGGCTTGTGAGTGTTGAGCAGATGTTCCCTTCGGGGCTGCCTATGGGTTGAAACACCTCCCCTGGAATCTATCAGGTAGACTGGATCTAAGCAAAGAGTCCATGAATCTGGAAACACTGTGGCCACACAACTATGAGTGGGAAACGCCTGAGGACCCCTTCCAAACCAGTCTGGGAAATGTAAGTTTGTAGGACAGGATTTGATTGTGTCCATCCAAAGATAACCGAACAGTGGTATCCCCTTCCATAGAAACAGAAAAGCTGCCCTCATTACAGAGCATAACTCCTGACTTCCAGAGGAGGCACATTGGCACCCCAGACTGGTGGTCAAAGAGTGCTTTCTTTTTGTGAATGCCCCCAGTCATTTTATGAAAATAGATATTCTATTCTCCTTTTGTGTAATTCCTCACAACACATCTCACAGGCCCAGGCAGGTCTTGGGAATCCTCAGAGGGGACTTCCTGTCACATCCTCGGAGATTTCATCTGCCCCCAGGGGTCTCCCTGAAGGCCACCATATTGATAGTTCTCACAAGACCTGTAAGCTGGGTTTTTGGAAGGTCAGTACCCTTCCTAGGCCACTGTCTGCAACCCTCACATCCTGCCAGAGTATCTCCAAGCTCTCACTCCTGTGTGCCAGATGTATGGAACATGGCAGGTCTGGGGTACCCTTGGCACCTCCCTGCAGTTGTCCCAGACATGACCTTGATGAGCGTATGTGAACCACCCAAGGGGATGACCAGCCTCATCTTGGTCCTTTGAGTAGGAATGCTATGTCTCTGTACATGTCCCTCCTGCAGAAGAGAATTTCTGTCACAACCTAGGGAAGCTTCAAGCGTCCATCCAGTACCGCCCCACTGAAGCTTGCTCAGTGACAGGACTGTCTTGGGAAAAGGAACTTTGTCCTCAACACTGTGGGCAGTGAACTATCCAGAGGAAACTGAGTGGGGCGCATGGACTGAAGATACTTTTCTTTGAGCATTTTCTCAGGGCCATCTTCAGTAGTCTGGGGCACTCATCTGTGGGGATGCACATCCTGGGTAACAGTCGGTGGCATGCTGTTTGAACTGACAGTTTGGAGGGCGTGCCTTGCTGTGACCAGCAATGCGCTCCTATGGTGAGGACCCAGACAGCCTACTGTGCACAGCAGTGACTTTGGTCCCTTTCCACAAAGAGGAAAGATCCAAAACTGTCCCTGTTATGAGCAGAGAAAGCGATGCCGAGAACCAGCTGCTGGGTAGCAACTTCCTCTGGGGTAAATCAATCCTCCCACAGGAAGCTGGCTAAAACACAGGAATTTCTAAGAGGAAGGGTATGTTCCATCTTGCCTGGAAGCTCCTTAAGCTCAGGAAGTAAACAACTCGGCTTCCTAAAGTTCCTGAAACTGAGCAGACTCACCAGATCCTTTCCTCCCCAAACATACACAATAGGTGGTGACTGCACAGAGTCACTCTCAGATCGTCCAAGTCACCTAAAAGAGAAGGTTCTATCAGAGCCTCGTAGAAGACTCTCAGACAAGTTGAGCTTCCTATAAAAGGCTCAGACCAGCCATACCACCAAAAAGGATCAAAGACCAGTCTAAGACAAGCAAAGATCAGGCAAGCTCAGGCTCAGGCCACCTGAGATATATGGAAGAGCCAATATTCAATCTGTTGAGCTGCCTATAGACTAGGCAGTTTTCTTCAGGTTTCCAACCCTCATGAGCTGTCACCCATACTGGGGTGGGCTTGGGTGATGCAGCTGCCTGTGAGTTGTTTCTGCTCTTATGAATAACCTCTCACCCACATTCCTGTAAGTAGTCCCAATAAAACTCAATGGTTCACCAAGTTGGGCTTCAGCAGTATCCAGTATCCATGTTTTAGATTGTCATCAGTTCCCTATCTGGAGTGAGTAGACATTTGTCCACATGTCTCCAGGAATAGTGCCATACGGCAGTAACAGAAGGTAGAAGCCCAAGACAACCAGAACAATTGTTTCCTGAGAGACCAGACTCGGTTGTTCCAAAACACGGTGCCGTGCCCAAGTCTTGAGTAATGTCATGCTAGTCCAAGTGCAAATACTGAACTATTTGCATAGACACAAAGAGCCCAGAGTTCCAATTCCTCAGGCATTCCTCGGCAGTTTGGGCCAGAGAATTCTTTGGTCTATGATGCCCTTCCAAGTACTTTTAGGTGCTTCCTTTTGGCTAGAACAGTTACAAGGGTGTAGGACAGATATGACTCACAATCTTGCCATTAACCATCTGTGACCCTTCGTAGATTACTGAGCATGTGTGAGCCTTGGTACCTGTATTAGTCTATTTTCTGTCGCTGTAACACAATACTGGAGGCTGGGAAACTCTATGAAGAAAAAAAGGTTTGGGCTGGGGAGATGATGGAGAGGATGAGAGCACTTGCTGCTCAAGCATGAGGACCTGAGTTTGAGTTCCAGCATCAATGTGAAAAATAAAAAAATCGGGTGTGGCTGTGTGTGTACCTATAATCCCAGCAATCTGGAAGGTGAAGACAGGAAGAGAGACGGGCTTGCTGACTTCTAGTCTAGCTCCATGTTATTAATAAAGGAGTAAGGACTGAGAGAATAAGAACAGGACATCTGACATCTTTCTCTGGCCTCTGGCCTCCATCCCCTCCCACAAATAAATAAACAATAAAAGCAATGTAGGCTTCTTATGCTAACAGTTGTTGAGGCTTGAGGGTGGGGCAGTAGTATTCATTTCTGAGACTCTCCTATGGATGACGTCACAGGTGAGGAGGAGTACCTAGGAAAGGAGGGGGAACCACATTGCTAGGCAGGCACCAGAGGTGATAGAGAGGGGGCAGGGTCACTTTCTGTCACCATCTTCTTGTAAAACTAACTCGGGGTCCCGCTACCATTATCCTTCCTGAGTACAGTGCTCCCAAAGACCTCCCCCTGGTTCGTCCTCTTAAAGATCCCTTCCTTAGTTAATATCTCCGCATCGAGGACCAAGCTTCTGGAACATTATAGGAAGCAACTCAGACCCCATGCAAACCAAGGCAAATGTGTCAATGCACAAGCCAGAAGCCCTTGGACCTGCTCTCTAGTTCTGGAGGGTGTAGGACACACAGTACACACCAGCCTTGTGTTGACAGGAGTGGTCCCTTCACTGCTGCTCTCCCCTGAGCCACAGAATTCGCACAGTCATCTCAGATTGCAACCATCTTGAGTGACAGATGGTGGAATCATTTTTGAAGATGCAGCTGAACTTTAAATTCCAATTTAAAAAAATCAGTATCAGAAATCATGTCTGTGTATTATGATAAAGTAACGGTCATACTCCAGGTTGCCCACATTGTCTGCGCAGAGCTGTTGGTGGCAGAGAGGTGGGAACTGGAATGTAGTGTTTATTTTACTTCCCCTGTCAGACGGCTCTGCCCCTCTTCTGAGCAAGTGAGGAGCAATGAAGCAACCGTGAGAAATCAATCCAGCAGGAGAGTGTAGCATGGGGGCTATGGCGGCTGACGGTTGTGGGGTTGTGGTTGTGCTTGTCCCAGCAGCTCCAGGCTGAGCAGAGACACATCTGTTACCTAGACAGTCGTCTGAGAAAGCCCATGAGCTTCCTTCCCCCCTGAGCTGGGGAACTCCCGGCTCCACTGAGCTCCAATCATTAGCTCAGGGATGTCAAACTCCATACTGCACTGACTCTGAGCACACTGAGAAGAGCCCACAACTGAGGTTGCTCTCAATGAGACTGACTGAGGACCTGGAGTAGACGTTGAATTGGTAAATTGCCAAGTCATTTGCTGATGTCATCTATATGGTTATTTATTCGTTTATTTAGAAGTCTCACTGAAGGGGCTACTCTGCCCTGACTACAACTTTCTATTGGGAATTCCTTAAAGGGGCTGCCTCAGCTGGTTCCTGCTGTATGATCTTATTTTTTTTTTTTTAGATTTATTTATTTTATTTTAGGTGTATGCATATTTTGCCTGCATGTATGTACGTGCACCACATGCATGCCTGGTGCCTGCAGACACCAGAAGGAAGGGTCAACTCTCCCAGCACTGGAGTTACAGATGGTTGTGAGCTGCAACGTGGGTGACGGGAATCACACTCTGGCCCTCTGCTGGATGTTTTGAGTACCTAATCGGAGGGTGGTTTGCTCTTTCCCTCTCTTTCTTTTGTTATTTTTCTTTTTCTTTGGCTTGCTGAATATATAATCCACTCACTCACTCAAAACTGAAAATATGGCTATCATAGACCATTCTCCATAGAGCAGTGGGTGGCACAAAGCTCAATGCCTTGGGGTCCCTCTCCTGGGATGTTTTCTGACCATCCAGTGTTCCCTTACACACAGATGCTGTCGTCCACCAGCTGTACCCACTCACTCTTTATTCTGGAGTCTGACTAACACCCGTGTGGTGACAGACACAGCATCTTAGAATGCTCAAGGATGATATAAATGGAACTGGAATTCATTCAAGCAATTTCCAATGCATCTGGGCTGGGAATTGCATTGAATTACTGTGGTTTTTTTTTTTTTTTTTTTTTTTTTTTTTGGATCCTATCTTTGCCACCATTCTCCTAACAGCTATGAGCCTCTCCATACTGACCCCAGGCCCTCTAAGGAAGGCTCCCTCTCTCTCCAAAGTCAACTCCTGTTCTCTATTATTAACTAACAGACGTCAGGCAAGCCACCTTTGTCAGTGGTGAACCAATACTGTCTTCACAAAGCAAGTTGTCCCAGTTAGTTAAATTGTTAAGTTGACACAGCCTAGAGTTACTTGAGACGGGAGTCTCAACTGAGGGATTGCCCAGATCATATTGACCTGTGTGCAAGCCTGTGAGGGATTGTCTTCATTGCTAATTGATGTAGGAAGGCCCAGACCACTGTGGGCAGCACCAAACCTTAGGAAGTGGACTGGGCTGTATAAGAAACCTAGCTAAGCCGGGCGGTGGTGGCGCATGCCTTTAATCCCAGCACTCGGGAGGCAGAGCCAGGCAGATCTCTGTGAGTTCGAGGCCAGCCTGGGCTACCAAGTGAGTTCCAGGAGAGGCACAAAGCTACACAGAGAAACCCTGTCTCGAAAAAACCAAAAAAAAAAAAAAAAAAAAAAAAAAATCAAGAAACCTAGCTAAGAATTAGTCTGCAAGTAACCTCTGTTTCAAGTCCTAGGGCAAAGCAGGGCCTACTTCCCCCAACAAGGCCTCACCTACTACTATTCACAGGCACTCAATAATACCCCGCATCAGAAATCCGTCAAGGGGTTAATTACTCCATTGGTTAATAATCCTCAGAATCTAGTTACCTCCCCAGAGTCTATCACCTGGCAACTGAGCCCCAAACACACCCCAGATTCACACATAGTCATGGCCAATTCAGCAGAGAGACAGAACTCTCTGGTCATTGGTGCTCTTGGCCCTAGGGTTCCAGACTTGGACTTTGATCTACTCAGTTGCTTCTCTAGCTCCCAGGCCCTCAAACCATCCCATCATGGTTTCCTGGGCCTCCAGTTTATAGCTCATAGGTCCTTGCACTTCTAAGTCTCCATACCTGCATAGACCAATTCCTTACAGTAAGTCCCGTTGTCTATCTATCTATCTATCTATCTATCTATCTATCTATCTATCTATCTATCTGTCTATCTACCTATCATCTATCTATCTATCTATTGTAATTATTATCTATCAATCTATCATCATCTATCTAAACTATCTATCTATCTTTATCATCATCTGTTTAATCTATCATCTGTCTATCCAATCTATCATCTATCTAATCTATCATCTCTTATATATCATCTACCCTATCTATCTATCTATCTATCTATCTATCTATCTATCTATCTATCTCCTACTGGCTCTGTTTCTCTAGACACGCCTGACTAATACTGTGTTTCTGCATGCTTTGTTGCTCATTATATGCTTTATTGGAGGTTACCTATATACCTCAGGTGTGTCTATTAGTTTTCTCATTGCCATGGCAAAATATAAGGCAAGAAGCAACTTAAAGGAGATAGAAGTTATTTTGACCCACAGTTGGAGAAGATATGGTCCATCGTGGTTGCGGGGAGTCATAGTGAAAGTCTTGATGGCAGAAATGTGTGGCTAGGACTCTATCTCTATATCAGCAGCCTGGGAAGGAGGAAGAGGAGGAGAAAGAGAGACAAAGACACAGAGAGAAAGACAGACAGAGACAGGCAGATAGATGGACAGAAATATCAGGCTGGGAGCAGGAAGGCTCTAAGTCACAAGACCTATCCCCCAGCACTCCACTTACTGCAGCTAAGTTCCACCTTTTAAAACTTCCATAGCCTCCAAACACTGCCATCAGGAGCCAGTGGTGGACTTTTAAAACTCAAACATAATAATATGTCTCTGCTTCAAAGGAACCTACAGGCATATTTGAATTTCCACCAGGAAAAAAAAAGAATTTTCAGAAGGCTCTTTTGCCTTCAGTAGTTCCTGAGAATATTGGTTGAGCAGGAGTGGAGTGTGTGGAGGACAGTGACGGCCTCAAGTGTTTCCAGAGAATACTGGTTGTGTAGGGTAGGGTGCAGAAGGCAGTGATGCACAATGCAATCCCTTAGTGTGTGGCCCCTTCCCCAGAGATGCTGATTTGACTCATCTGGGATCTGCATCAGCACCAGGGGTTCTGCACTCCTGTGATTTCTGATGCAAAGGCTGAAAGGAGCCTGGTGCATCAGGCAGGACTGCATCGGAACCTCAGCTGTAGAATCTTGGGAAAGTCACGGAACTTCTCTAAAACCCCAGTTTCCACAGCTGTAAAAGCATGGTTGTAACATGGACCTCAGATTCACATGACGAGGATGGCATGGGACAGAGTGTGTGAGGTGCCTCAGTGCTTGTCAGAGGAGATGTGTGCAGAGAGTGCAGGACTTCCACTGGCACCTCAGCAGGTTAGGAGGATATACCCATGGATAACGCTGGTCTTTAGGAGAGTCCTTAATATATTCCATAGGAGCCTATGCTGTGGGAGACCTGGCCCCACCTTCTCCCCAATCAGGGTACTCTTGAGGATAGAGGGCTAAGAAATTAAATAGAAGGATAGTGGGGAGAGAAAAAGACAGAAACACAGGATAGCCTCGGGAGGGCCTGGATCCTTATCCAATGGCCCCTTCTGTCTCTCCTAAAGGGCTTTTGAAAGGAATGCAAGGCGTGGAGCAAAAGACCTTACCCTAGCACAGCCAAGTGCAGACCCTTCCAAACACCTGGTAACCATGCACGTGATCAAGCAATCCTCTAATGCAGCTCTGCTGAGTAAAGCAAGCTCAGGTCTCACTATGAACCCTTGTGGGCCTCCACACTGTAGGTAGACTGTGTGCCATTCCAACCCTCCTCGGGCTGGGCCAGCATGCTGTACCTACCATCCAATGTGCACCAGAGAAAGACCAAACTTTCTGAATAAGAGAGCTGTGCCCAAACATTGCAGATATGTCAGTCTCTACCTCTTAATCTCATTGTCATCATGGACCACATGAATTAATGCCAGTGACCTTCCCAAGCGAATGAACTCGGACAAATGGAAACAATATGAATATGGCTGAGTGATGTCTATGGAGCAGTCAAACCCATTTGAGATCTGTGTTGAAAGTTCAGATATTAGTGAACCTGCTTTGCTCCACAGTTGAGGAAAGAGAACCAAAAAGGTGCACCTTACTGCCATCTAGCATGATGCAAGGATGGAGTCAGTAACAGAATTCAAGTGCCTTCTCCTGTCTAACTGGTGCTGGGGACTCAGTTTTACCCTGTGTTGACCATTATGCTTAGTCTTGCTCATCATGAGGAAGCCGTATAAGAAAGGCAGTAAAAGAGGCCCAACTCCAGTTAAGAGCCTGTCCCAGGACCTCCTGAAACTGAAAAGCTTCTGTAAGGCAAAGGACATTGTCAGTAAGACAAAATGGCAGCCAACAGAATGGGAAAAGATCTTCACCAACCCCACATTTGACAGAGGGCTGATCTCTAAAATATATAAGCAACTCAAGAAATTAGACATCAAAATACCAAATAATCCAATTAAAAATGGAGTACAGATCTAAACAGAATTCTCAACAGAAGAATCTCAAATGGCCTAGATACACTTAAAAAACTGTTCAACATACTTAGCTATCAGGGAAATGAAAATCAAAATGACTCTGAGATGTAATCTTACACCTGTGAGAATGGCTAAGATCAAAAACACTAATGACAGCTTACGTTTGGACAATGTGGAGTAAGGGGAACACTCCTCCACTTGCTGGTGGGAGTGCAAACTTGTACAGCCACTTTGGAAATTGATATGGTGATTTCTCAGAAAATTGAGACTCAATCGACCTCAAGACCCAGCTATATCAATCTTAGGCATATACCCAAAAGATGCTCAATCGTACCATACGGATACTTGCTAAACTATGTTCATAACAGCGTTATTCATAATAGCCAGAACCTGGAAACAACCTAGCTGCCCCTCAGTCAAAGAATGGATAAAGACAACATGGTACATTTACACAATGGAGTATTACTCAGCTGTAAAAAAAAAAAACAATTATATCATGAAATTTGCAGGCAAATGGATGGAACTAGAAAAAAAATCATCCTGAGTGAGGTGACCCAGGCCCAGACAGACAAACATGGTATGTACTCACTCATAAATGGATATTAGGTGTAAAGGATAACCAGGCTACAATCCACAGCCCCAGAGAGGCTAGGCAACAAGGAGTGCCAGTGGCCATGTGAGAGGAGCAGCAAGTGACAATTGAAGTTCCAGGTGTCAGCCCCCCAGGAGGAAACTCTTTGATGGGTCACTCTTGGGAAGGCAAGGCCCCAAGACCGCAGATCCCAAAATGTCTTTTTCTTCTGCTGTGCCTTTACTTGTTTGCTGTGGCCATCTTTCTCTGGTATCTGGCATGGTGTGATTGGGTGTGAGAAGTTCCCCACTGCCTATAATGTAGTGTGTTTACCTCTTGGAAACATCCCGTTCTACTGGGCATTTTTACCTGTGGATTATTATGAAGATGATTTCTTCCTAAGCTGTACTGTCTAATTGATGATAATAATGTTAGTTTATACAGAGTTCTGATGAATAAAAGTAAATACAAGGAAGTGTCACAGAGCTAGAACACATGAGTTTCTTTTGAGGAACCATATAGACTATGGCTTAGGTTAATGATTAAGAAAAACAACTGAGTCCCAGTTAGCCCAGCTAGTTTAAATTCTTTTAACCTTAATGTTGGGAGATGTGTTCACAGGTTTCAGTTTGCATCACAGCTGAAATAAACCTTAGAAAACAACTTAGACTAAGATGTTTTTGTCAAATAGCTTTGAGGTGAAAAACCCAAGAAGACAATCTAAGAAAGGCCCATAGTTGAATGAGGAACTCTTTAAGGTCAGGGAACAAGAACAAAGCAGCCCAGTTATTGCTAGCTGACACACTTTTCTTGCTAGGATTGGTTTATGACTAAAGGTGATGATTAATTACTTGTACCCATTTTTGCCCTCAATCTCCTGATATGAAAAAACTATTGATGAGTGAGTATGTACCCTAAGATTTAAAGTAGAGCTGACTGATTCTTTTTCATAAATAAAAGTTTAAATTTGTGATTCCTTTAAGATTCTTTATAAGATTACCCTTCAAGATAAGTGATAAATTAATTGGCCCTTTCTTTGTAACTGCAAAATGCAGTCTGTCAGTAAAAGGCCTGACTGAGAAGAATACCTTGCTTGCCCACACAGTTAATCTATAACAAGTTGCTTGGGTATGAATGTATGTGGGTTCTTGGGATAATTTGTTTTTCACCTGTAGTAAGTACATAAAATGTTTAATCATGTAAGGGATATGGAAAGCATGCTGCTTTTTACTGTTTGTTTTGTATTCATAGTAATCATTCACTTGAAAAACAGAATGTAACCACATTGTAATTTTTATATTGCCTGAAAAATTTTGCTGGGGTATATAAGCTATAAGAGAAAGAACAGAGATAGAGTTAGAGATGGTTAAAATGGGCTAGAATGAAATCCTCAATAGTGAGAGTTAGAAGGTAAATATCAAGAATGAGAGGGTTCAAATGATTTAGAAGGAAAACACCAGGAGTGAGAGAGTTTGAAAGGAAACATCAAGAATGAGAGAGTTAGAAGAAACTAGGAGGGAAACATTGAGAATAAAGATAGAGTTAGAAGGAAGACATCAAGAATGAGAGAAGGAAATCACCAGGAAAATAAAGGATAGAGAATGCAAAAGAAAAATAAAGAAAAGGTCTGAAGGAAACCATCAAGAGAGGGTATGAGTGTCTTTTCCCTACACCCCTCAGATAGAAAAGTCATAGTATGGCACCAGCACCATGGATTCCTTAGGAGCCCTGCACTGCTGGAGGCTGGTCCCACAGGCAGCAATAAAGGAGGGCCCAAAGGGGGATGCATGGATTTCCCAGGGAAGGGGTAATAAAAGAGATCTCCTGGGTAAACTGGGGAGAAGGAGGCGTGGAGAAGCTGGGAACATGGGGGAGCAGGTTAGGTGGGCTGGGTGTGGGAGGTAGGTTGGGAGTTGGAAGGAGGGGAAGAGATATGAAAGAGACATCTTGATGGGGGGACATTTCGGGGTTAGGGAGAAACCTGGTGCCAGGGAAACTCCCAGGAATCCACAAGGATGACCTCAGCTAAAACTCCTAGCAATAGTGTAAAGGGTGCCTGATCTGGCCATCTCCTGGCATTAGATTGGCGACTACCCTAATTGTCATCAGAGAGCCTTCATCCAGTAACTGGTAGAAGCAGATGCAGAGATCCACACAGCCAAACATTGGCCAAGCTCCGGGAGCCCTGTTCAAGAGAGGGAGGAAGGATTGTAGGAGCCAGGAGTGTCAAGGTCATGGGGCGGGGGGGAACTCACAGAGAGAGCTGACCTGGGCTCCTGGGAGTTCACAGACTCTGGACCCACAGCTAGTGAGCTGCATGGAACCAAGCTAGGCCCTCTGCATGTGTGTGACAGTTGTGTAGCTTGCTCTGTTTGTGCGACTCCTAGTAGTGAGATCAGGACCCATCACCAGTGCTTATTCTGGCTTTGGGGAACCTGTTCCCCATGCTGGGTTGCCTCACTCAGCCTTGATGTAGGGGAAGGAGTTTGGGCCTGCCTCAACTTGGTGTGCCATGCTATGTTGACACCCATGGTAGGCTGGCCCTTTCCAGAGCGGAGATGGAGAAGGAGTGGGTGGTGGGGCAGAAGGGGACAGAGAGAGGGAACATAAGGAGAGGAGGAAGAGGAAACTGTGACCAGGATGTTAAATAAGTAAAAAATTTACTAATTATTAATAATTATTAATTAATAATAAAAAAGAGTCTTTCCCAGCGTGACTGGGCCCTGGGCTTCTCTACCACAGTAGTAATTCTCTGTGGGAATATTGCACTGTCTTTTATATACTATGAGGACCCTTGAGAGCCAGGGACACAGGCCCTTGTGCAACATGGTGTCCCCGGCATCTGAAACGGGTTAGACAATCCATATTTGTGGGTAAATGAATATTTACAAGATGAACAAAAGCATTTCTTTATTTCGTTAAATATTTCAATGTAGCGTCTGTTGAAAACTCTGAATTTCTGTCGGGAACATTGGTTGCTTATTCATAGCCTGAGATGGCAGCCTGCTCTCTATCCCCAGTGGACCCTGAATTCACTACTGTTTCCCCCGGTAGCCTGTCTTCTGAACGCCGGTATTACAGGTGTGAGCCGCCATGTTCTAAGTATTCAAATATGCAATGAATTCAGCTTCATTTCCACCTTCCTTTCCCCTGGCTCCTGGTGTCTTTTGTTCTGGGAGTGTGAGCCTGAGAAGGCAATACTTGGAGACAAGCACCTGCCAGTTCTGATGCCAGAGACTTGAGCAGCCATCCCAGGCATGAGTGAAGTATTTTGAAACACCATCCATGCCCAGGGAATCCTAAACGCTACACCAGGCAGGTGCTGAGTGCAGGCCAGCTTGCCATTGCACTCTGATGAGGTACTGTCATCAATATTCATTCTCCAACCTTAGAATAAATGGCATGCCCCTGTGGGATAAGCACCCCAAACACTCAGCAGCAGATGCACAGAGTTCCATGATCAGGGCAGTGGCTCCGGGTGGAGGACAGGGTGGGGTTGGAGAAAGCCAGGATTGCTGGAGATGGTGCCAGAGTCTGTACAGTTTTGAGATAACATTGGAGGCAAGAGAAGCCGACAAGCTAAACGTAAGGCAACACAGTGATTTGCAGAGGTCTGTGAACCTTAAACGCCTTCCTGTCACCTTTCTTTCAGACGCTCGCAGAATTGATTTCTGCCCCTTGGAGAGACTGTTTGCTGCTAGTGACCTACTTCTCACATGACCGATATGCTCACTGAGTGTTCTCTCTCAACTGGAGGCTCAGAGACAAGGGCTTCTAACTCTTTCACTGCTCTGCTGTGGAGTAGAACACATCCATTGAAAAAGAAAGGTTGCTCCCAGCACCGTGATACAGAATGTTCAGGAATAATGAAATGCTATGTATCTGTTGTCAGTTGATAGCCCCCCCGCCTCTCTCTACTTGAAACATGGCTATTATGACCAGGGAGCTGAATTTTAAACTGTATTAAATTACAATTAATTTAGACTCAGTGTATGTGGCTAGTGGCTCCAGGCACATGAATATCAGTTCCTACTCACACTGTTAAAGAGAAAAGGAAAGGCAAGATTGCTGTGTAGATATTTAGTGTAATCTTCCTGAAAACACACTCATTCAAAGAAAAACAATACATATACATGCATGCGTATAAATGCTTTTGCACGCATTGAAAATGGGCTGAGATGAGACCCAGTAGACCAGTAGAGTAATTACTTCTGCGGAAGAGGAAGGGAAGGAAACATCTCTGGGGGGGGGGGGCCTTCTGCTTTATTGGCTTCCTTTGAATTTTTCAACAGAACTGTACACTCGCATCATTTGCATAATGTACCACAATAAAAAGAAACAAAATTAAGCGTTTTCTTAGCTAAATAATCTGAAGTTATTTTTTTTTCTTCTGGTTTAGTTATTAGGGTAAGACCACCTAATCCTAGTACCTCAAGAATAGGCAGAAACACCGTGAGATACTCCTTCCAAAGAGCCCAGAGTTCCTTTGTGGCAGGTGAGGGACAAGTCAAAAAAGCACACCCGCACCTAGCCACCAGGTAGTATTGAAAAGGATGCTTTCCACTCCATCTATCCATCACCATCACCTCTCACAAGTATCCCAATCCTGGAGACGCCAACAGTCGCCTTCGAAGGGGCCTGGTGCTATTTGTGTAGCTGCCTCTATGGACGGTACTGTTATGCAGCCAGGGCTGAGACTATATGAGCTTGAAGCAAACTGCCCTGGCATCTACAGCAACAGGTGTCTCAAGTTGGGTAAGGAAGACCCATTGGCCCTTCAGCAGCTGCATGGGAGGAGAAGGATTCGGAAGAGCTGCTGGGCTGGCATTGCATGAAGAGGAACACAGCATCGGAGCAGCTGCCTCCTCGTCTTCCTTCTCCCTGTGTCTCAGGGAAACCATGCCTTTCGTGGCTTTGAATTAGTAATGTTTTTCTCTACTCAGAATCTGGAAATCTCCCGCCAGACTGTCTTCCAAATGCCGGCATGGCATCCCAGTTCTAACCTTCCATCATCCCATTCCTGAACCTCTAGATCAGCTGGTCCTAGCACCACCATTTCCCACCCACTGCAGTAGCCAGGAGCTCTGTGTGGCCGCCTACTTTCTCTCCTTCCGTGAGATTTCTACTTGGATGCCAGGAAAGGAGGCGGGACATTGGAGGCTGGGAGGTGGAAGGCATTTTTGAAGAATTGTAGACTGATACAGCATACTTTATTCATCAGCACGAAGGCCCCTAGGCAGTGAGATGCCAGCAGGCACCTAGGCACATGCTGGCACACAAAGGGGCATAGATACACATGTATATCAGCATACCGGTTGAATGTAGGTGGGCACAAAGACACACATAGGCAAACTGGTGAAGGGTAAAGCCTAGGCCTCTCACCTCAAGGCCATACTTAGACAGAGGCACACCAAAGTGGCACTCTGCCAGAAATAGTTGTAGAGCAGATTACATCATCATTTACTTTGGGGGTCTCTAAGCCTCCCCTTTGGGCCATTTGGTGCTGAATCATAGACCCTTGGGTGTCTAGTGTCAGCCATGTTTTAGCTGACTCATACCAGACATCTGTATCAGTTGTGTGCTGTCTAAACACAAACTGACCCTTATGTTATTCTGTTCTCCCACACCAAATATCTCTTTCACCCTGGGGTCCTGTTGTCTCTAGATTTATGAAATGCGCTGGGGCGGTCTATTTCTTTCCAACTTCGTTGTTCCATGTTGGCCCATGACTCCTCCTTCCTTTCTGAATACCACACTGGATACGTTTCCGGCTCTCTTTCTCCTTTCCTGCAACGGAGGCTCCAAGGAGCAGCAGAAAGAAATTAGCTAGTGCTGAGCTCTGATCCAGTGGCTTTCTACCTGACCCTTCCTCCAGCTTCTTGTAAGCACAGAGGAACGCTTACGCATGCACTGTGTCCCTCTTCCCCTCAGAGGCGCTCCTCTACTCACCCTGCCCATCAGGACCTAATCAGGCTTAAGTATGCCATGATTTCCCCACAGCCTCAGCTCCAGATCCCACTTGGTTCCACCATGGAATTCACCCTGGTCTCTTCAAACCCTGTTCCCTGAAGGGTGTGAGGTGTCCTTCCTGGTTTCCCAGTTTCAGTAAAAAAAGACTACCCTCTCTCTCCTGCTGACATCATTCTACCTCAATTCTCTATATGGCACTTACAACTGTCCCAACTGTCAATGATTTCTGTTTACCTCCTTCCATGCTCTCCACTGGAATAAAGGTGGATGCAGGACCAGGATTATCTTCCAACTGTGCTGTAGCTCCCAGAGCAGAACTAGCCTGCCCTACAGCCCCATAGGTGTCTTGGGTATTTGTTGACTGGGTGAGTCTCCGCTACCAGCAGCTGCTTTCACACAACTGTGAGTCTGCTCGTTTGAATTCTTGTTTTCCAGCACAGTAAACTACATAGGACATTCAGTTTGCAATTTCACCCCCTCCCAGGCCTACAGTGCGGTGGTATCAAGTGCATTGCACCACTTGCCCCAGGACCTTTTCTTTATCATAAACCCTAACTCTGCCCTATTAAATGCCAGCCCCCCATTTATCCTCCCTCCAGCCCCCAGTAACCATGATTCTCATTTCTGGCTCTATGGCTCTACCTCCATTAAGCCCCTCTAACTAGAACATACAGTATTTCTCTTTGTGCATCGGCTTTATTTCACTTAGCATATCACTTTCCAGGTTCATCCATGTAACGGGTGCCACTTTCCTCCCTGTCTGAAGCCAGATGACAGTCCATCAGTGATATGTCACAGTTTGTTTATTCATTTATCCATCCATGGACTCTGGGGTTGTTCTCATTCGACTTTGTAAGAAAACGTTGTAGCAAGAAAAGCTTGCAAACTGTGAGATACGGAGAACGAAAGTATGCTGTTGGATCCAAGGTTGTCGATAGTGCTGGTTATCTAAGTGTTCAGCACAGCAGGCTATTCCCAGAAGTCCTGAGTAGTACCTTGAAACAGAATGGAGCAGCCTGGAGGTGGCTTTGCAGTGATCAGCATTAACTGTTAGCTCTCCCCAGCTGCCACAAAGGGCTGTCTGAAGAGGAAGGGGAAAATGTGTGTTCCTGTGCTTTGGCTTGGGGCTGAGCCCTGAAAAACTAACCTGGCTGCTTCCTCCTCTTCTTTTCCCTCCCAGGCAGGGCCTCTCTCCTCCTCTCTCGATATCTCTCCTCAGTTCCAAGTCCTGCCACATCCCAGCTTAAAGGAACAGACAATTCTGTTATCTGTTCTATTCTTCTAAAATTGAGTGGGGCTCCAGAAAACAAAGCAAAGGCTGGTCAGATTTGGTATGTCACAGGTGGAGATGGGCAAAGTAGGTGTGACCAGAAGATGCCTAGGGAAGGTTCATTGGTGAAGCTAGGGACCTGCACCAGGGATTTAGTGAAGGAAGAGGAAAATGACAAATACCGGAGGAACAGCGTGGGCAGAACGTATTTTCTAGAAGGAAGGTTGATGGAAAGAGAACCTTTTGTTCAGCTTAGCTCTCTTCAAACATCTCACTTACACCATGCTTCTCAAAGTTAGATTTGTGGGCCTGCTAGCTTTGAACTGTTGCCATGGTATCCAGAGGCACGGTTGTAGCCACCTTTGGCTGTAGTAAGTAGACATATTTCATTAGAGCTGTCTTCAGGGAGCCCTACATCTTAGACGTAGAGCCACTGAACCATTTTCCCGTGAAGGAAGGAGAGTGGTCTGTGGAACATGCCTTGGAGCGAACCCCAGGATCCAGCCTCAGCACAGAGCTGCAAGAACACCTGCACTTCCAAATGCAAGTGGGAGAGGGTGGGGACGTCACTCAGTTGGTGGAGTGCTTGGCTGGCGTGCGCAACGCTCCGGGTTCAAGCACTGCATAAACCAAGGATGGCGATGGGTGCCTGTAATACCAGCACCCATTCCTACCGTTTGACAGTGAAAGCCAGAGAGTCAAAAGCTCAGGGTCATCCTCAACTATTTACTGATTTTGATGACAGCTTGGGATCTATGAGAATCATGTGAATAATAATTTAGAAATGCAAGTGGGAAATACACAAGTTAGGCTAAGTAGTAAGGGCATGTGCTGTCTCACATAATTGCCAGCTGAGAGAGAGAGAGAGAAAGAGAGAGAGAGAGAGAGAGAGAGAGAGAGAGAGAGAGAGAGAGAGAGAGAGAGAGCTCTTCAAGACCACAGCTCAAAAACGCCCTCAGGAGCCTGGGTCCCTAAAACCAAGAGCTAAGCTACTTCCCAGCAGAGCAGGGTAAAGTCTGCAAGCAGCTGTGTCCAGAGTGCACTGTGGCTCCATTTCTGGGAGTGGCAATGGCGGTGGGGGTTCTGATGAGAAGCAGTTTCCGAGGTGGGGGGGGGGGTCATATTACTCAGTGGGAGTGAAAGTGCCAGCTGGGTGAGAGATTCAGGGAAGAAGCCACAAGAAAGTAGATTTCCTTGACAGCAGCAGAGCCCCTCGTCTGCCACTAGAGGTCATAAAGCAGTAAGACAAGCAGCAAGACTCCTCCACTGATAGTGGTTCTGCGCCATGATCTCCAGTCACAGATACACACTAACAAGTTAATCAGTTTCCAAGTCCACTAATGATGCCACAGACATGTCATCTGAAGAGTTCAAGCTCCCCTGTAGTCTTTTTTTTTTTTTTTTTTTGAGGGTTTCTCTGTGTAGCTTTGGAGCCTGTCCTGGATCTCACTCTGTAGACCAGGCTGGCCTCAAACTCACAGAGATCCACCTGGCTCTGCCTCCCGAGTGCTGGGATTAAAGGCGTGCGCCACCACCGCCCGGCCCCCTGTGGTCTTAAGCAACTCTGACATCTACATGTTCAAGTGGCTTTGACTCCAACCACACTTTGCTGGGCAGAAAAGTCCCTCTGCTCCCTCTAATCCACTACCACAGTCTGTCACTCAAGGGAACTGCTGGCATTTGTCATGAACTGTTGAAGTAAAAAGATGACACGGAGATGAGAGGTGTGGTGCATAATTCTAGAAGGAAGGTAACGGTTAGCCACACCCTGATTTTCCCTCCTTAGCCAGCCATGAACAGTTCACAGGTAGAGGGCTCCTGGGCTCATAAGGTCAGGGCTAGGCAAGTGTCAGGAAGGGAGAGAGACCACACAAGTGGGAGTGAGGGGCAAGGTTGTGAGTGCTGTGCCTGTGCAATCCTGTCAGAGCATCTTGTCTGCTGGATCATGTTTCTTTGGTGTGGTAGAGACACTGGCATCCTGATGACTAAGATTTCTGAAGGATGAGGGACCACCACTAAGACTGTTCCAGTAGGAAGTGACCCAGATCCTAGGGCAGCTCAAAGTAAAAACTTCCAGATGAGGAAGCCAAGGCTTCCCTGAAGTCATGGGATGTTCAGTGGCTGAAATAGCATGAGAGTGAGATTGCCTGGCATGAAGCCCAGACTCTAGCCTCTATTGGAACCAGGGGTGAGGATGCTGTAAGCTTGGTGAACTATTGGAACCAGGGATGAGGATGCTGTAAGCCTGGTGAGCTGTTGGAACCAGGGATGAGGATGCTGTAAGCCTGGTGAGCTGTTGGAACCAGGGGTGAGGATGCTGTAAGCCTGGTGAACTATTGGAACCAGGGGTGAGGATGCTGTAAGCCTGGTGAACTATTGGAACCAGGGATGAGGATGCTGTAAGCCTGGTGAGCTGTTGGAACCAGGGATGAGGATTCTGTAAGCCTGGTGAACTATTGGAACCAGGGATGAGGATGCTGTAAGCCTGGTGAACTATTGGAACCAGGGGTGAGGATGCTGTAAGCCTGGTGAACTATTGGAACCAGGGGTGAGTGTAGATGTAACCAACCATCTTATTAAATAAGAAACACAGAGCCAATACAGAGATGAAAGCCAAGAGCTCAGAGCAATAGCTAAGAGCTAAAAACCTTACCCTTCACTGTTCCTGTACCTCTCTGAAAAAAAAACCTACTTCCTATGTCTGTCTTTTTTTTTTTTTTTTTTTTTTTGTTTTTTTAGAGACAGGGTTTCTCTGTGTAGCTTTGCGCCTTTTCCTGGAACTCACTTGGTAGCCCAGGCTGGCCTCGAACTCACAGAGATCCGCCTGGCTCTGCCTCCCCAGTGCTGGGATTAAAGGCGTGCGCCACCACCGCCCGGCTTGTCTTTTTTTTTTAATAGAGTTTCTGTTCTGCCTTCTCATTGGTTGTAAACTCAACCACATGACCTCCTAGTCACTGCCTGTCTGTACAGACCTCCAGGTCTTCTATGGTTGGTATTGAGATTAAAGGCGTGTGTCTCCAATGCTGGCTGTATCCTTGAACACACAGAGATCTACCTAGCTCTGCCTACCAAGTGCTGGGATTAAAGGCATGCACCACCACCGCCCAGCTTTTGCTATAGCTTGCTAATAGCTCTGACTCCCGGGGAAAATTTATTTATTAACATACAAGTCACACTTCAGTACAAATAAAATATCACCATATTTCCCCTTTTCTATTTTAATAAAAAGAAAAAAGGAAAAAGGTTATAACTAACATAAGAAAAACTATATACAAAAGTACAATAACTATATACAATATATACAAGTCATAAATACCTAAACAATGTCTAGTCCATTTGTATTTGACAAATTCAGGGGAAATAATTCCATTATCTATCCTATTTTGGTAAGTCCAAAATGTACCTAATTCACTTTCTATCCTAACTAATCTTCAACTATAACTAACTAATCTTCAACTCCCTCAGAGACCCAAGAAGGAAATAATATTACCTAATAAAAAATAAAAAAAGGAAGTGCATGCAAGCAGCCTCCAAAAAAAAAAATGTGAGTTGACAGAAACAGCCAGCTGCCTGGACAGTCACCTGAGGTTTCTCTGCAGTGTGGGGCATCATCTTCAGCCTATAGGCTTAGCGTATCTGACAGACTCATTTGTGAAGTAGGATGTACACAAGGTCAACAGTTCAACCTCACATTGGGTGAGAGCAGCCCACGTACCAGAAACACCTGAATTCCACTAGTGTCCTGTCATGATTCAGGATTTTAAATTCTGGAAATTGTTGATTTTTTTTTTAATTCAGCTGTCCATTCTTCTTGGCTATGTGTGTGTGGGGCTTCATCTCAGCCACATCCCGTTCATCTCCATATCCTTCTATCAAATGCCAGTCTATTGAGAGGTGTGAGTTTAGTTACTCTTCAAGAATAACTGTTTCAGCTGCTGTTCCATTGCACATCAGAAGCCATCGGCCCACTGCCTGTTCAGCTGCCTTCGAAGAAAAAAAAGCAGCAGTGAAGGGTAGGGTTTTTAGCTCTTAGCTATTGTTCTGAGCTCTTGGCTTTCATCTCTCTATTGGCTCTGTGTTTCTTATTTAATAAGACGGTTGGTTACAACTACAGGTGAGGGTAAGTGTAGTGAGCTATAAGGACAAGCACAAATCTGATGGCCACTTTCTAGCTGACCCTGACCCCTTCTGGGTGTCCAAGCCTCCTGATGCCCTGGCTAAATCTTCCTTTCCTTCTTAACAGATTACACTGACACCTCTTCTTCTTGGCCTTGGCCTGCATTTCTTTTTATGACCTTCGAAGCCAGGTGTAACACTAAGCAGTGCCCAAGCGCACACACAGATAAGGGCAAGTGGCCTCCTCCTTCCTTCAGAGACCCACACTTGCCTGGTGCTTCCTGTGGGGGGAGAGCTGAATCATTGCAGTCCCCAGTTCCTTTGAGGACCATGCTTCTGGAGCTCCATTGTTTGATGCTGTCTTGTGGACCGTGCTCTTCTCTACCCAGGTCTAGGCAGTGTCAGGGGACCCCTTTGCTGTGCCTGAGCCCATCCTCATATCCACATTGTACCCTATGATGGTTGCATTTGGAGTCAAAGACTCAGGTTTTCATAAGGTAGGACTTAAATATAATCACCTTGATGACGTCCAGGCAATTCTTTTTGCAGATTTTGAGGTTTGTCTATGAATGGGGGATACCTAAAATCTAGCCAAGATAATTAAGCTTCAAGAAAGCTTGTTCATACATGGGGAGTGATGTTTGGTCCATTGGTGATAAACTACCAAAGTGTGTATAGATAACCCATGAGAAGCGTCCACTGGGCATCATAAAGTGACCTGTGGTCACTCCTGGGAAGCTTAGAGGTGAACAGGGTTAATACACATCCCCAGAAGATTATAATACGCAAACCCAAAGATTATTCCCAGGATGGGGATGAGCTCCCTGGATAGCAGCTCAAAGCTGGGAACAGAGCTGGTGCTCATCTCTTGAGGATGTCAGGCCCACTCCAGGCAGCATCTGATATCTGCAAACCCCTCATTATAACAGAAGAAAATAATACGGATGTGTTGTTGTGTTATCCAGCTTTATTTCCCCTTCTGTTGCTGCATTTGGCACTCTGTTAACTCTATATTTGAAAGCTTTCTGTGTGGTGACTGGAGTATTTTCAAATGCTATGATTTGCCTGGAAATGGAAAGAGAAAAGGTCTGGTAGAAAAGACGTCCCATGGGATCTCTGCCAGGATTGGTTTCTCCCTTCTATGCAATTTCTTCTTTTCAGTAACAAAATTGTTCATCCTTCAGTTTATCCCAAAGTATGAAAGAGAATTTTCAATGTAATGTCTATCTTAGCAAGGAGAAGGGGAAAAAAAAAAACCTGCCGGAGCCACTTGGGACTTGTTTCTCATGCATTGTAGAATCTGTTCCGTCTCTCTTGGTTTGTTCTCAGCCTTCCAGGTATTCCTGCAGACTTCATTCTCACTTCCTGTAAGTGGTGACTTTATTCATACACCGAACACTGTACTCTTCGACCAGGAACATCCATTTTGCTTGTTCTCACAAAATAAGACCCTCCCATAAGAAAGACCAGCAGACCTCCCTCCGCCAAGCAAAAAGCCTCCTCAGCACGTGAGGACCTGTCCGCAGGTCTCCTCAGCTTACTTTCACTTAGGGTCAAAGTCAGCCTCCAGCCCCAGAACTCTTCCTCCCCCAGTCTTTCCCCTTCTTCTCCACCCTCTTCTTTTCCTAAGGCAGAGGTTCTCAACCTGTGGGTCACGACTCCTTCAGGGATCACATATCAGCTATCCTGCATATCAGATATTTACATTGTGATTCAGAACAGTAGCAAGATTACAGTTACGAAGAAGCAAAGAAATAATGTTATGGTTGGGGTCACCATAACATGAGGAACTGTATTAAAGAGTCGCAGCATTGGGAAGGTTGAGGACCACTGACCTAGGGCACAGTGGAACTGGGAAGCCCAAGCCTGCCTCCTCGTGGTTGGAGCATCAATAAGGCAAGAATGCTGAAGCTGACTGCTGCTGCTCAATTGTGTCCCCAAGGAAGCAGGACCCCTGAGAGGCTATGGAGTCCTGAGGACTCTCTCCTGTGAAATTGGTAATTCCAGTATCTTAGGGTGGGAGTGTGTGAATTACGAATTCATAGAAACAGAAAGGAAGACTTTGGCCCCTTCACCGTTCTCTCCCTCTGCCTCCCAGCTTACCTCCCTCCAGTACTCCATCATGGGATAACAAGACACAGAGACCGTCTCTAGCTGAACTGCTCCCCATCCCCAATACACACACCAGACTTCCCACTTCCTGAACTATGAGAAGTGATTGTTTATCTTTAGAAATTACTCAGCCAGTGGGAGACTGTCTCAGCAATATGAAGCAGACTAAGACAATGACGTAATCTCAGCAAAAGGTCTGCTCTTCCCTGGGGTAGAGGGGTAGAGGGTGATGGATTTGGGAAGCACAGAGCCCCTGCCCAGTTTCACTGAAGTGGGGCAGAGGAGCCACAGGCAGTGGACATACAAGGCCTTGCTCTTACATCTCATGCCTGGCTTCAGAGTCCCCCTAAACACTCCAATTTGCACTCTCGAAGGCACCCATAGGGAATCATGGAGTGCCAGGCAGGCCAGCGTTTCCCTTAAAGCAACCAGTGCATCCCAAAGTACTGACCGAAATGCAGGTGCCCACCCTGAGTATTCCACTCAGTAAGTCCAAGCCATGGCCCCACATGTGTGCCTCTAACATCCTCCATGATGCCACAGCTCCAAGTCTAGGGACCCTCCTTGGAGGCTGGTGAGGGTAAGCAGATGATGACGAGAGTAGCCAAGCCAAAGTCCTGCTTCTGGGTCCATGGATGCCGACTTGTTCGGAGACAAAGACTCACTGGTGTCTCTTCCACTTAGCAAACTTCCTGCCTGAATTCCTCTATGACACAGAGTCTATGGCAGAAACCTGTCAGGGGCCTGAGATTCACTATGCTTGAAAACTAACCAGTGTTCCCAAGGTTGCTGGGGGATGTCTTTCTGTACGCTGTGAATATATGTTGTTCCCATTGATTAACAAATAAGCTGCTTTGGCCTATGGCAAGGCGGCTTAGAGGCAGGCGGGAAATCCGAGGAGAGAGACAGGAAGAAGAAAGGCAGAGGCGGAAGAGATGCCAGCCTGCTGCCCAAGGAACAGCATGCCAGCAGATTGGTAAGCCACGGAACATGTGGCAAAACATAGGTTAATAGGAATGGGTTAATTTAAGATATAAGAGCTAGCTAGCAAGAGGCCTTCCATAGACCATACAGTTTGTAAATAATATTAAGCCTCTGAGTGATTATTTTATAAGTGGCTGTGGGACCACGGGCCAGGCAGAACCGGAGAAACCTTCCGACTACACAGGTCTCAAGCCCCATGGGGCACTGCAAGCTGACATCCACCCCATCAGTGGGTCATTTCATAAGAAATGCCCACAGTTAGGGTCGTGAGTCTTTTTTGATGGTTGGGAGACTGCCTGAGTTTTGTCCTAAAGGGGGCAGCTCTTTTCACAGATTGTAACTACATCAAAAATCAAATCAAAACAAAAACAACCCATAAAAACCTTCCTTCATTCCAGGGCAGGTATGGTCTCCATACATGAAAGCTATTTGCCATCTACACAACATGTAAAAATCAACTTTAGAGAGAGCGCATAGGATTCCTCTGATGTCTTGTCAAGATGGCAGCCATTGTGGTCATAGAGTCACACATCTTTTACAAAGGTATCCACATCCTGGAAGCCGGAACCCTCACATGGTACATCCATCCCCCCTGGCTGCTATAAGAAACACCACAAGCTCGGACTCTTGAAAAGAGCCAACACTTGGCATCTTGCAGTTCTGGAGGCTGGATGTCTGACATCAAAGTTTTGGTGGGCCATGCTTCTGTGAGAGTACCTAAGAGAGTAAAGGGTTCCTTCCTGTCTCTTTCTGAGGTCTGATAGCTCCAGGGTTTCCCTGGCTTTTAGAGGCGTTACTCCGGTTTGTTTCTGCTTTCATATGGCATTCACCCAGGTGTCTGGATTTCTCCATGACTGTGTGCTGGTGACCTCAGTCAGGTTGGGTCTGGGGTCACTCTGCTCCAGTGTGAGCATCTTGTCTAACCCCCACATGAAATGATTCTAATAGGGCCATATTCTGAGGTACTGGGGGTTTGGAGGTCAACTCGTTTTCCAAGGGAGCTGCAATTGAACACCTGACAAAGATCAATTACAGTTGCTAATCAATAGGTCTTCAAACGAGGAGATTATGCAGGACTAGCTAGCGTGTCCTCAGAAGGCCCTGCAAAGCAGGAGAGGGAAGCAGAGAGCGAGCAGATCGTAGTGAGACAATGCCAGGATACCACCCAACATTGCTGGCTTTGAAGAGGAGGAAGGGCCATAAGCCAAGGAATGTGGGCAGCCCCCAGAAAGTGGGAAAAAACAAACACCAGATTCGTGCCTCTGAAAGGGACACACTCTTCTCGGCTTGACTTTAGCCCCATGAGAACTCTGTGGGACTTTACCCCACAGACACACAAAGTACATTTGTGTTATCTGAAGCCACTGTGTTAGTTACTTTCCTCAAAGCTGTGACAAAATGCTGGGCAGAAGTGCCTTCAGGGGAAAAGTCTGTTATTCATGCTCATGGCTTCAGGTGACATCAGATCCTCATGTTGGACAGGCCTGGTGGCAGGAGCAGGGTCAGCCCTTGGCACCGGGAGCCTGTAGTCCAGCTTGCTCCCACCTTGGCAGACCAGAAGAGAGAGCTGGGGCTAAAGCCTGAAGCGGATATCACACAAGGCCCATTCCCAGTGACTCGTTTCTGCTAGCTAGGCCACAGATAGGAAAGCCCCACAGCCTCCCCAAACAGTGCCGCCAGCTGGTGACCAAATGTCCCAACACCTGAGCCTGTGGGGGGCATTTCACATTGAAACCATAATTGATACTTGGTAGCAATTTGTCACAGCAGCCCTGGGGGGCACTCATGGACCACAGGCTCAGTCTAGTCCAGGAAGCATCACTTCATTGACACGAGTTACCCTTTTAAGTTCCCCAAATACACAGATTAGTGTGTTTCACACAGGCATAGTATGCTAGCCCTAAGTCCAAGGCTAGATACTGTTTGTAACTGTTTCTGACTTTCAGAAAAAGAAATAAGAGCTTAGGAGGCCGACTTATTTCCATCATCTCTGTTCTATCTCCAAGTGACTGAGCAGGACACTCACTGTGTTAGGTTTGTTTTGCATTCACTTTTATTTGTGCATCTCTCTCTCTCTCTCTCTCTCTCTCTCTCTCTCTCTCTCTCTCTCTCTCTCTCTCTGTGTGTGTGTGTGTGTGTGTGTGTGAGAGAGAGAGAGAGAGAGAGAGAGAGAGAGAGAGAGAGAGAGAGAGAGAGAGGCTGTAGAGCCCAGAAGAGGATGTTTATTCCTTGCAGTCAGAGTCAAGGCAGTTGTGAGTCACTTGAAGGAGATGCTGGGAGCCCAGCTCAGGTCCTCTGCAAGAGCAGCGAGTGCTCTTAACTGCTGAGCCATCTCTAGCCCTGTTTGCTTTGTTTTTCAATTAAAGGTTTTTGTTGATAGAAGGTAGAAGGAGTACTTTCTTGCTTAATGCCTGTTTATTTAGCTTGATGATGCCATGTTTATACAGCAGGAGCTCTGGAAATTAATCAATATTTCTGATGAAGCAAGCCTGAGATCCTCGGCACACACGGTGGCTGGAAAAGACTGAGCTGCCTGAACAGGCCCACCGAGAAGGTAGTGCCAACTTGGGTGAGGACCAAAATACAAGCACGGCAGTGGAGTGGGTCCCAGGACACTTGCGATTTCCCAGGGTCTGAAAAAGTTCTGTTTGCAAAGGGCTAGGGACAGAGCTCACTCTAGCAATGCTGGGGAACAAAAGTTGTATTTCTGCACCCTGTAGTCTACTGGATGTGGAGAAGCATCATGTCAAGAGACTATTGCGGCAAGGGCAGAGTAGAACATACAAAAAAAAAACTAAGCTAAGCTCGCTCCACGCAGGGTTTCCTCGAACCCTCAATTGGTAAAAGACATGCTGTCTGTGAAGTTCACTGATGGCACTGCGATAAAGAGTTGTTAAAAAAAAAAAACAACCAAGGTGCAGCTGTGGTTGCCCCCATCCATCCGGCCACTGAGTTCCACCGGGAGACGGGGTCTGCCTTGCTTTTGAGTACGCTGCGCTGTGGGAACCCGAGAGGCTTTGCGCTCTCACCAGTCACTCATTAACAGAAGAAGGGCAGTCGCCTTCTGCTCCTTTTCTGCCTTTCTGGATGTTTCCAGGTCTCCTGGCGTCTTCCCAGTTGCCGTTCTGTAATGCTGTTTCCTGAGTGAGAGCAAAGTGCTCCAGGTGTGGTCTCATTTCTCTCCGAGCTCTGAGGTAATGTTCTCCTTCATAATGGGGCTTTGTTCTTACCTGGCACACACCACACACACACACACCACACACACACACACACACACACACACACACACACACACACACACACACAAGCACGCATGCACGCACGCACGCACACTGCATTCCAAGAGCTGAGCAAAAGTAGGTTACCTGCTCCTTCACAAAACACAGAACTGCCGATCACAGGCTCCCACATTTTTTGCCACGGACCCACCGTGCGGCACATGTTTCTGAAGAAGCTTCATATTACCCTGAAATTTTAGAGTGCCTCTCCTCGCCTGTCTCAAAGCACAGGTGGAAACCCAAGCTTATCTTACAGCATCCCCATGGGAACAACACTCCTGCCTGCGGTGAATGTGACCTACCTAGTTAGAACACAAGGCAAGAAGCTTTAGGTAAGATTCTCCTCTGAGCCACAGAAGGTCGGCTTTTGAAATAGTGTCCAGGGCACCATCAGACAAATAGTGTTCAGGAACGTGGTCACCATACAGAAAGACTGAAGTACAGCTTATTTGCAGGAGAATGCAATTTTTCCAGAAGAATAAAGTATTCACTAGAAACAAACACAAGGCGAACTCCTGACCGCTTCTGATATTGGAAGCCGTGGAGTCATTTGAAGCCTCCCGCTTGACGTCAGACAGAAATAGGCAATCAAGTGGCTTCAAGGTTAGCCGAAGGAGAGGCAGATTGGGAGCTGTAGAGCAGCTTTCAAACAAAAGCTGAAAGAGTCTGGGTTCTGCCTAGAGTGGGCTCCATTGAACAGCTGAAGGTAGGGCATGCAGATGAGTTGTTAAAGCAAATCCTGTCAGAAAACATAAATTACTACCGTCTTTCATCTGGAGTGGAGGACACTTAGCTGGGGGCTAAATCCTCTTTATACAATGCACATGTTCCTGTCAACGTAAAAACACTAATAACCGGCATTCCTTTGTCCAGCCAATACAGGTATGGGTATTTTAATTCAATCAATTCTTTCAGAAAAGTGCTTATCATGAGCCCAGAAAGCCTCCTCACAGGACGAATAGCTGTGTCGGTCAATGCTGGGAAGTCAATCTCCCACGTATGAGTCGTTTAACGTTGTTCAGGAATGCTTCTCTGGTCAGACTAGAGTCCTCACTTCTTAAATATTCAACTCATTTGCATGATAGACAAGTGAGAAGACAATTTTAAACCCTTCGACCTTTACGGGCTGATGAGGTCATGAAAATCCTAACATCATCAGAAATTCTAGTTGAAGGTAATAGATTGGGCCAGCTTAACTCGGAGCCACACAGAGCCAGAGGAAAGAGAAAATGCAATCACTCACATCTTGTTCTTATTTAAAAATGTGACATTTTGGTTCCTCATGGAGTTTCTTGCCCGGATTTTTCTCCAATAAAATGTTGCATGATATATTATTTGTCTTGACGACTGAGTTTTTACTGTCCTCTCAAAATCCACAGCGTAGTCTTATCACTTGACTGGACATAGACCTTTAGCTCTACTCTTTTAGAAGCTCACTCCACAAACAATAATAGTAACTGTAGTGGATCTACAGAGACAAGCAGAAGGGGAAGGGAGAAGCTGGATTGGGCAGCGTCCGACTGGAAGTATGTTTTCTGAGAGAGCGAACTGAATGCAGAGCACAAAGCATGGCTGAGGGAGGGGTGGAGGAGGGAGTGTAAGAGGGGGGTTCCTGGTAAATGCCTGTGAGGATGTGTGGTTTGAGCATGCCCCTGGGGCTCTGTGCTGGAATCTTGCCATGCAGTAGAGCATTTAAGAGCTGAAACCCAGTAAAAGGCAATTAGTTCATGGGGATCCTTGGATAGTGTCAGAGTTCTCCTATGACCCCAGTTAGTTACCTCAAAAGTGGTTTGTTCTGGAACGTTGTGCCAGCTCCAGAGTCCCTCTCTGGCTCTCTGTCCTGCTGTGTGCTCCTCTTCTCATGAGAGCTTTCCCTCCCATGCAACCTAGGAAGGGGGCCCCCAGAAGTGAGTAGATGTTGGTGCCATGTTCTTGAACCTCTAAGCTTTACGCTTTACCCGTTGCCAGCTTTTTTGATATAGCTGAACAGACAAATTACAATGATGCTAACTGCAGTCTCCTTCCCGTGTTAGGGTGAGGCCCTTGGGAACTAGCCACATGCCTTCCCAGCAGGAGATGGGAAGAGTTTAATAAGCAAATCTCAATAAAAGATGATATCGGCCTAGGGGCTCCTTAAAAAATGGCCAGCTTGATCCTCCTGCAAGGAAGCCCACAGGTGTTTAACCATGCAGAGTTTCTAATCAGCCCTTAGCAGCACACTCATATGCACTGACCATTGAGAGCATGTTCAGAAGGGAGGATCTCATGGGCACAGTGCAATAGTTTTTTAAAACATGAACCTTGTAGAAACAGAGGCTTCTCACACTGAAGACTAGAACAGCAGTAACTCAGAGAGGCGAGGGAAGTTCCTGCAGCCATAAAGTAAGAAGGGGTGTGTTGCTGGCCATGGTTTAAAATGGGCAGCATTCCCCAAAGGTGTGGTTCCCTAGGCTGGTGCTGTTGTGAGCTGGTGTGGGCCTTTAAGAGCTGGAGCAAAGGGCCAGAGAGATGGATTAGTGGTTAAGAGCACTGACTGCTCTTTTTAGATCTAGGTTCAGTTCTCAGCACTCATAGCCATCTGTATCTCCAGTTCCAGGAGATCTAACACACTTTCTGGCCTCCTTATCCACAAGACATGCATGTGATACACACACACACACACACACACACACACACACACACACACACACACACTATCCATATATATAAAATAATTTTTTAAAAGATGTGGGGTGAATACAGGTAAGTGAATGCTACGTTGGGTAAGGTTTGCACATGCCCCGAAGGTGTTCAAGTGCTTAGGATCTTTACATCACTACCTTAAGGTGGACTGTGAGCTTCCATCCTCAGCCTGTCTGCTTCTTGGTTCAAGAATGGGACTATTTGATCTTGGGCTTGACTCTCCAGAACCGGAGCCAAAATACACCTCTTTACAAGCATCCTGGCTAGGACCTTTGTTACAGTGACGTGTAGCTGACGAAGGAAGAGATAGAAGCAATGGGGGAAGAAATCACTTTGAAAATAAAGGAGTACTTCTCAGAACTAAGTAACCATTTTCTTCATTTGAAAGGCCTACTGTATACTCTGAAAACAGTTTACACTAACACATACATTGTTATACCCATTTTAGAATGCTGGGACAAAAAGATGACCCTAAACTCCTTGGGAGACAAGCCTAGCCATGGATCATCAGCATTTAGAATGGCATCAGGCCACCACCAGAGATCACAGATGGTGACATAAGTGGTTTCTACCCTAGAATTCTGAGCCCAAATAAATGTGAGAGGAGAATATGGACATGTCGGAGAATGCAGGATTTTAAGAGCTTTTTATCAGGAGGAGATGCCTTAGTTACTGTTCTATTGCTGTGAAAAGACAGCATAAGCAAGGCAGCTCTTATAAAAGAAGGCATTTGACTGGGGGCTGGCTTACATTTCAGAGGGTTAGTCCATGATCATCATGGCAGGAAGGATGGCAGCAGACAGACAAGCATGGTGCTAGAGCAGTAGCTAAGAGCTTTACATCCTGATCTACAGGTAGCAGGCAGAGACAGAGAAAGTGCCTGGGGTGGGCTTTTGAAACCTCAAAGCCCACCCTCAGTGCACACCTCCTCTAAGGCCATACCTCCTAATCCTTCTCAAACATACACCAACACTCAAACATATGGGCCTATGGGGGCCATTTGCATTCAAACTACCACAGGAGCGAGCGTTCTTCAGGGATGAGTGGATCTCCTCACATGTCTAGAAGACAGAGAGGAAAGTGGAACAATGAAGCATGGCTTGAGTGTGAGCTAGTGGTACAAACATGTTCCTGCCCATGCAGATCTACACACACACACACACACACACACACACACACACACACACACACACACACACAGAGGAACTAGGAATAGCCACCCATTGCACAGGATGCCTGCAGACATGAACAGAGACTGAAAACCTCTGCTGTCCTTGGGGTTCTTGAGTCGTCTTTGGGGAGTAGAAAATTGACAGCGAAGTGCTTCTGTGTTTCATAAAAGGCCCCTTGGAACAATCTGACTTTAAGATATGTGCATATATAATTTGATAGGAAAAATAAAGGAATTAGACAATGGGTCCTGGGAGCAGCGCTCCCAGGGCAGTGAGACGGTGCAGTGGGGAAGGACAGCCAGAGGAGAGTCACCTGCAGTGACTGGAGGACCCGCGCATACACACACACCTCTGTCCTCCCTGCCGTGTGCAGAGACCTCATCACTTCTGCAAGACACTCTGCAGTCATACTGTGCACCATTGCTGTAAGAGTGAGAAAGAAGTGCAGAGTATGTTTCGAGGGTGGGCAATAAGAGCAGTGATTAGAATGATTGAGACCCGCAGACGAGCTCGTGTAGACAAGAACTAATTACACACCTGATTAAAGAGATGAGCGTTCGTTCAAAGCCGAGCGTTTTTATTCCCTGGGTTTTGATCTCAAGTCCTTCAATGAGGTTCACTGTTGTTGAGGGCATCCTGCTCCTGCTCTGAGAAGCAATATGGATCACGTGCATTCTTTCCCTCCCTCTCCAGCCGGACTGAGAAGTTGTGCACAATTCCACACACGCACGTGCCTGGGAGAGTCTCTTCAGTCCTCACCGATGTCCCCTGGGGCTTGCTGCACAACTGGAGTGCTCTGCATTTTTAATTAACCCGGAACTGACATATATGCAGCTACGCATTTGTGAAGATGCGGATGGCTCTTTCTGCTCCCGGGTTTCTAAAAGAAGCTTGAAAGAAGGCATTCAGAAAAGCGAAAGTGCTGAAGACTGCTCACTTTGGAAATGAAACAGTTATCAGAGCTAGTATTCACGGGAAGAAGAGCTACAATAACAAATCAATTGTTGCTGGCCCGCTTTCCCCTCCAGTTCCTAAACCACGCCCCCATTTCCTGCTTTCCTACCCCCCTGGGCCTCGGGAGGATCCATTGGCAGCTTCATTCTGGCCAGCGGCTTAAATTCAGAGGGAAGGAAGTACAACGGGTATGGCTGAGCTCTCCAGCCTTGCTCATTTTGTCTCCTCCCAAACTTGCTCTGGGCTGTAGTAATAAACTTCCTTCCCTCTGTTCCTTTACAACCAAGAGTGATGTTTTAGTCATTTTCCAAATAGAACAAGATACCCGAGGTAAGTCAATGACTAAAGGAAGGAGGTTCTTCTTGCTGACATTCTGGAGGCCGTAAGACCAAACAGTATAGGACTGGCCCTGGGGAGGGTCCCGTGACTGCCTCATATCGTGATGATGACCTGGAAGAAAGCAGGGTCATATTTCACAGATGACAGGTAGGAGTCAGAGAGATTCAAGGGAGGGCTCATGCATTTATAACAACCGGTGTCATGTGAACTGAGGGTCTCACGGGACCGAGCTTAATCCCTTCTGAAAGCACACCAGACTTCCAGCAGGTGAACCCCGGGGACGTGGAAACTACATCCGAATCAGACGACAGCAGCTTCTCATGGATACTAGTCGCCATACTTCGTCGTTTCCATTAAGCCATCCAACATCCTCTGGATTTTTGTGTCATGGATATTATGCCAAGGCTCCAACTGAGCCCACATGTTTACATGTAGAGGGCAGAAGTCTACGTCAGGTATTTTCCTCTATCATTTCCCACCATAGGATTCGAGACAGGATCTCTCACTGAATGTAGAACTCATTCTAGACCAGCTGTCCAGTGAGTTTCCAGAATCCACCTGTGTTGCTAGAGTTTTCCTGCCTGGCCCACAGTCTGGACAAATCTCTCACCCGTCAGTCCCAAGCCGCTCAAACCCGATCAAGTAAACACAGAGACTTATATTGGTTACAAACTGTATGGCAGTGGCCAGGCAGGAAGTATAGGCGGGAATAACAGAGAGAAAAATTGAGAGAACAGGAAGCTGGAGAGAGAGACACGGCCAGCTGCCATCAGGATAAGGAAGATGTAAAGTACTGGTAAGCCACAAGCCACGTGGCAAGGTATAGATTAATAGAAATGGATTAATTTAAGCTGTAAGAACAGTTAACAAGAAGCCTGCCACGGCCATACAGTTTGTAACCAATATAAGTCTCTGTGTTTACTTGATCGGGTTTGAGCGGCTTGGGACTGGCGGGTGAGAGATTTGTCCAGACTGTGGGCCAGGCAGGAAAACTCTAGCAACAAATGGCGTCCAACGTGGTGGCAAGAGTTTCCACCTAAAACCTGAGAAAAAAGATTCTAAAACGGAGCTAAAAACAGCTTCCTAATTGTCTCTCTCAAATGAGTGGCAGCTGCCGGTTTGAGCTACTGGCGGGTTGCTGGCGTGCGCGCTCGACCTGCAGTATGGCGGGAATGAGGCCTCTGCAAGTGGCACATTAAGCTACATTGTGGATTTAGCCTTTGCTAGTACAAAACAAAAAAAGAGGTTTCTGGGCTACACGCTGCTTGGATAAAAGCATAGACCCACGATAGCTCCCAGAGCTGGTGGAAAAGTACCACGCCATGTTGGGAAGCTGAGGTGGGCGGAGCCAGCAGCCACAGCTGCTGCAGCTTAAAGCAATAGATTCACAATAAGACAGATTCAGATGTAATAGTTTAAAATGTGTGTAAAATATACATAGGCTTGAAAGAGACAAAAAAAGGTGATATATACAGTATAGAAACAAATACATGGTTTTAAAAAATAAAGTCTTTAAAGAGACAGTAAAATTAATATAAAAAATAAGCCACGTAGAGATGACTATTACACAGAGAGTCTGGATTGTGTTGTCTTTGGGATTCTTAACTACAGAGAGATGTTTGATTATAAAGGAAGCTGAGTTAAACCAGTACGTATATTTTAAAGATACTTTGACTTCAAAATTTGGATGTAAGGATATGTTGCTTTGGAAAAGAGTCTCTTTTGTTTCCACAGAAAGCAAGAGGCTATGGATTTGTTCCAGAGTAAGATACATCAGGTTTGACCAGCCAAGACCCCCTGAAAGGTCTCCGATGACACCATGGCCCAGATGATCCAACATCCAGAACCGTTTCAAGACAACTGGCTCAGATGATACAGCCTCACGGACTACTCCATGATCCTAAAATTTTCTTTGTTTCCCCAGAAGATACAGCGCCCCCCTCCAGCAGGAAGTAGTAAGAGAAGCTACGCCCAAATTCCCAAATATACCAAGCTGACTTTGGAGATGTGTAAAGGTTAAAACCTTCCTTTTTAAGAAAAGAAAAGGGGAGGTGCTGTGGGATGGTCTGTATGTCAAATGTGTTGCTGATTGGTCAATGAATAAATCACTGATTGGCAGTGGCCAGGCAGGAAGTATAGGCGGGAATAACAGAGAGAAAAATTGAGAGAACAGGAAGCTGGAGAGAGAGACACGGCCAGCCGCCATCAGGATAAGGAAGATGTAAAGTACCGGTAAGCCACAAGCCACGTGGCAAGGTATAGATTAATAGAAATGGATTAATTTAAGCTGTAAGAACAGTTAACAAGAAGCCTGCCACGGCCATACAGTTTGTAACCAATATAAGTCTCTTGTGTTTACTTGATCGGGTTTGAGTGGCTTGGGACTGGCAGGTGAGAGAGATTTGCCCTGACTGTGGGCCAGGCAGGAAAACTCTAGCAACACACCTGCCTCTACCCACTCCACCACTACCACTGAAATCAGAGGTGAATACCCCTATGCCAGGCTTTGAAGTGAGTTCTAGGGAGCTGAACTCAGGTCTTCACGCTGTGCAGCAAGCTCTTCACCCAGTGAGCCGCCGTCCCATTCACCCAGTGAGCCGCCGCCCCAGCCCCTGGAGTCTGTTCTCTAGCTAGGTCTTCTACTTGTCACCTAAGTGCTCCTCTGAAGGCAGCGGCATGGCCGACTCATTCATCCCTGCCTCCAGTGTCTGGGATGCAGTAGAGAGTGTTATTGGCGTTTCATGTAAGCTGGATAAAAGGAATAATGGGTCAACCAGTGGATTCCTCTGCAGTGCTTTATTTCAGAGAAAAACTGAAGTTATTTAAGACGTATGGATCAAGAGACATGAATGAACGGTGTACAATACGGACTAAGGACATTTACCACTGCCTATGGTTTACAGTCCAAACATTGTTTAGGAAAAGGTCTTCCCACTTACACAAAGTCTAGATGGAGGGCTGTAGGCCAACCCTCTTCAGAAGCTGCCTCATCTGTGGGTCCTGGAGGAAGGAAGGACGGTCACAGAGCCTCAGATACACAGACCTGGGGTGAGTCTGGATACCAGGTCTAACATTTGATATGATTTTGGACATTAGCAGTGTGGTGATTTGCATAAGAATGTCCCTTATAGGCTCATGCATTTGAACACTTAGTATCCAGCTGGTGCTGGTATCTGAGGAGATCATGGAACTTTTAGGATGAAGAGCCGTGCTGGAGCAGCTACATCACTGGGGGTGGGCTTTGAGAGTTTATGGCCTTACTATACTTGATTCTTCTCTCTTCTTTCCTGGGTGTGAATGGAAATGTGGTCAGCCAGCCTCCTGTGGCAGCCTCCATGCCTCCTCTGCATTGGACCCTTCTACTAGAACCATAAGCCAAAACAAATACTTTCTTCTGTAAATCATTTCTGGTCATGATGTTTTAGCATAGCCATAAAAAAATAACTGCTAAAGGCAGCATATTAAATTTCCTGCGTCTTGGGGACTGGAGAGGTGGCTCAGTGGTTAAGAACACTAGCTGCTCTTTCAGAGGACCAAAGTTCCATTCCCAGCACCCACATGGCCACTCACAACCATCTGTAACTCCAGTCCCAAGGGATCTGGTGTTTTCTTCTGGCCTCTATGGACACCAGGTGTGCAAGTGTGCACAGATACACATGCATGCAAAGCAACCATGCACATTAAAAAATAAAATTAATAATTTCCAGGCTCCTGAATGAACAGGACCATATCATTTCACATAACAAAAATTCTGGATTATCATGCCAACCAGAAACTTTTCCTTTGTCCCTTTTCACCCTTACTTGCCCACACTCAAGGCAGCAAGGTGGCATGCATCTTTGGCTCCAGGCAACATCCTCATAGAAGTCTACCAGGAAACAGTAAAGAAGGTTATTTTTATTTTTATTTGCTTTTTGTTGTTCTTGGGTTTTGTTGTATTTTTCTGGGTTTTGTTTGGTTGGTTGGTTTTTGATGCTCATGGCTTACCTACAAAATAGGACGGGGAAGCAACCAGCGGGTGTTCATAGTCTCTACCGTGCCAGGCAATATTTCCCTGTGCTGGAGTCTCTGTTTTCATTGAAACTCCACTGCACAAAGTTATGACATGAGGGGTAGGGCCTTGGAAAGGTCATTTAGCCAGGAGGATGGAGCCCTTGTCAAGGAGATTAGTGCCCTTATGAGACACAAAGAGCTTAGTCTGCCTCTGTGGCCTCTACCATGCAAGGATGGGCTTCAGTAAGTGTGAGACATGTTTGTTCTTTAAGTCGACCAGTCTACGGCATTTTGCTAGAGCAGCCCAAAGTAATAAAGATAACCAGCAAGGAGGTAGGAATGGAGGAGAAGCTGTCTGGTGATTGGCTATCAGTGTCAACAACACGAACGGAAGGATGAGAAGGGAAAAGATGTCAGCAGCCCCCAGGGTTCCACGAATGCTCGGGTGAGAATGCTTGCTGGTGTGTTGAAGACTTTTCTGCACCAGGGTTGATTTATATCAGTAGCAAATCTCTAGGGGCAGGAACCAGGGGGACTCCTGCCAGCCAGTTCTCTAAGAGGAGCGTAATGATACTGACAGCTGTCTCAGAGAGAAATAGAGATAACAAGTGAATATTTATGAGACGCACAGATGAAAGCTGTCACCGGCACTAAAAATAAACACATACCTTCGTGTTTGACACCGCTCCTGCCTTATTGTCGGTGGCATTTTCATGGTATACTAAATTCACTCGCTTCTTATAATAATGACATTTGACATGACAACAAAGTTGATCTCAGCAGTTCTGCCGTAAGTCTTCTTACGCCCAAGAACTGCCTAAGCAATAAAGTCATCTGCGGGTTAAATCTTATGGTCAGGCTTCATTTCCTATGCCGCTGTATAATTTTATGACACACTATAGCCCTAGATAAATAACTATCCTTCGATGAAAGGGAGAACCTTGTTTTAACTTATTTGAAAGAAGAAAGAGAGAAACTTGTCACCACTTCACATCTGGCATGTCACATGCCGGTGTTTGCTGTGCACAGCCATATAACGCCTTGAACTCCTATGCTCCTGCCTCGACTTTCTAAATGCTACAATAAAAGGCGTGCGCCTCTCAGCTTGGCTGTGGTGTGCTCTGAACAGACATAAGGAAAGGAGAGATCACCATGGTGAGGAGCCAGCTGAAGATTCCACCAGATGACAAAAATCTCAGAACAAATGTCCCCAGCACTGTGTGGCATTCTGGCTTGGCATGGCAGCTGATACAGCAGCTTCCAGGCAGAAACGTGGGCATCACTGCCAGAGGGCTGTGCTGCATTTGGGAGAACAATGAGGAGACTCATGGTTTCTGTGGACACCATGACACCTTCCTACCTTGACAGACTCTCAAGCTGGGTCAGGCACCAGGGGCTGGCTGCATACAGCTGTGGAGGATGCAGGTTACCGGAACCTCTGGGTTCATCAGGATGAGCATTCCCGGGTGCAGAGTTGACTTGTCTTCAATAACAGCTGCTCGTGCTAAGACAGATTCTGGACAGGCAGTTGTGGGGCTGGCATAGAAGGGGGTCAGTCCTGTTCTCTGCCAGATTCCCTCCATGTTCGAGTCTCTTCACCCTTGCTCCCATTGTGTGTGCTCTTGCCTTTCTCTCCCAGACAAAGAAGGCTCATTATCAGACCCCTCCATTCCCTCCCCTCCCCTCCTTTCTTTCCCCTTCTCATCAAAAAAACAGAAGACAAAAGCTAAACACCAGTATCTCGTTACTGTATAAATGCACAGAAAGTCCTACGCTAATTACTTGCCATAGGCTGTCTTCTGCTACTATAACAGAACACCGCCAGACTGGGAAATATATATAATTTGGCATATAGTATGGAGGCTACAAAGTCCATAAACATGGCCCCAACATCTGGCAAGGTTCTCTGTGCTGTGTTACAAGATGGCAGAAAGCAAGCGAATATAGGAGGGACAGAAAGCGCAAGAGCAAGCAAGGAAGAGCAGGAGGGTAAAGGGACCAGAACTCACCCACATCCACGTGTGGAAAACCCACTGTGAGGATAACAGCATCAAATCATTCATAACGGCCGGACCCCCACAACTTCAAGGACCCATCTCCCAGTGCTGTTACAATGGCAATTAAATTTCAATATGGGTTTTAAGGGGACACTCAATCCTCATTTCTTATATTTTTGGTTGTGAGCCTAGCCTTTAACGGCTGAGCCATCTCTCCAGCCCCCAATCCTCATTTCTTACGAAGCAGTAGAACGGGGTATAAATGTCAGCCCTACACTTGAGAATCTTGTAAGGTAAAACTGTTAACATAACCCTGTAAGGTGTCAGGACTGAGCATCCCAGGATTAGTGAAGTGGCCTTTCCCACTGGCCCCCCCAGAGCCACCTTGCATGAATACTCTGAAAGCCTGGGATCGGGGCAGAAGATCCACACCAATGACATCAGAATGGTCATGTGACCGTGGAAGCATCCAGGAGTGATGCCTGCCTAGAGTCAAATGGCAGGAATCTTACTCTCTGGAGTTGTCGGAGTTAGCTTCAGCAGTCACCTCAGCATAAACCTAGAATTACCTGGGAAGAGAGAACCTCAACTCAATAAATGGCTTGGTCAGATAGGCCTGTGGGCACGTCTGTCTAGTATCTCCTCAGTTGCTAACTGATATAGGATGGCCCTGCTGGTTGGATGGCTGTGCCATCCCTGAGCAGGTGGGCCTGGGTTGTGCAAGAATGAAAGTTGAGCAAACCACCAGAGGAAGCCAGTAAACAGTGTCCCTCCTAGGCCACTGCTCTAATTCCTGCCTCCAGGGTCCTGCTTCGAGGTTCTGTCCCTGAGTTCCTGTACAGTGAGCCACATAAACCCTTTCCTTCCCCAAGCTGGTTTTGGTTAGTGTTTTATCAATGCCAACAAAAGCAAACTAGAACATAAATCTTTTTAAAGGCGGAAACAGCCTTTATTTTAGTATTTTTACTGTACTGTATTTTATTTATTTTGAGAATTTCATGAACGCATGTATTTTGATCATCTTCATCTCTGCCGTCACACTTCCAGCTCCTTGTGCACTCCCTCAACATGTCCCCTTCCTAACTTCATGTCTTTTTTTCTTTTTCTTTTCTTTTTTTTAGGATTTAAAAGCAAATACAAGGTACAATTAAGTGTCTAAACATTATTTTTAAAACAGGACAGTTTTACAAGTAACTATGCTTTTTTGTTTTCTTGTATTTTAACCCACATTAAATTTGTTTAGGGCTTCAGTGATGCCTATTATTATACCAAAATCAAATTAGAAAGAATCAAGGTTGTTGTCTAACAAAAGCCTTAAAGGAAACGATTTTACCCTCGGTTTTAGATGCTCTCTTTTCAAATAAATCCTTATTTTTATCACTCTCTATTGACAAGCTGCAGATCAACTCTGTAAGTCCCCACACACTAAAGAAACTCCTTTAAGTCAATTAGATAATATTATTAAACAGTATAACTTTAATATGAAAATTATAAGGCAAAAGTAAATATAATCAACTATAAGTTAATTGTGTAAATATATGAATATAATGTCTTTTAAAAAAAAGTCCCTGAGTCTAGTGCTACCTAAATGCCTATGGGTATGGGGCCATCCACCCAAGCATGGGCAACTTACCAGAGGCCACAGCCACAAAGAAAAGTAATGTTCCGTCCCCCAAGGAGCCATCACCTGTCAATGGTTCCTCAGCTAGAGTTGGGGGTCTTTTGAGCATCTCCCGTCTCCAAGCTTAGAATGTTAACTGGCTTGATCTTGTGCAGACAACGACGGCTACTTTGAGATTATGCCCGAACTGGTCTTATCATGTCTAGAAGACACAGATTCACAACAGTCTTTCCTAGCCTATGGTTCTTAAAGTCTTTACATCACCTCTTCCGAGATGTTCCCAGAGTCTTGGGTGCTAGCAGGTAGTGGTGGTGACACAGATGTCCATTTAGAGTTGAGACTTGAGAAGTCTTTCTTGCTCACGAGCCACAGCGGCATCTCACAGGCTTGCTCAATCTCTTGGTCTGTAAGATCAAGGTGTGGTGGCTTTGAAGATTCTTCTAGCCCCATACTCTAGGACAGTAAAGGGGCACCACATTCAGCAGCTTTGAACTATTACACATTTGTAAGATATGATTGTCTTGTTACTGCCTGAAGCAATAAAGATTTCAGAGAGGCTGTGAATCTTTACTTAGACTTGAAGGAAGAGTAGGCCTTGAGCTGACGGGATAGTGTATAAAGGGCACAGACAGAAAAATACAGGAGAGCAAATAGGTCTGGGATTTGATGAGGGCCAATCAGCTTGGCCATGCTTAGGATTCATCGGTGACATATTCTAGGACTCAGGCAGAGACTAGTGTCCTGGAAATATCATGGGGACCTTGTGAGCAGAACAGGTTTGTCTGTCTATTGAGATAACACATGGGCTGAGAGCCAATGCTAAGCCCTCCACAACCAGGCAGTATAAGGCGAGACTAAGAGCCTTTGGTTAACTGTGCTTAAGATCCACCCTCGTACTGAGGATCCATCTGACTATCCCAGGGCCTCTTCTTTCTAGGAGTATGATTCCCAGGACAGCAGGCTATAGCCTAAATGGATACTTGGCAAAATTCAAGTTCTTGGCACATGCCCTGAAAATTCCACAGACCTCCTTGGCATTGCAGAAGTCACAGAGTTCAGAGTCAACAGTGCACCAGGAGTTTTCTCTTTTGGGGGGAAGCTGTCCTTGGTGAGGGAGTTAGCCACAGTTAATTACTACTCACGGACACTCCTCTGAACTGTTCCTGGATGCTCCAGCTATTATTATTCTGGTTGTTTCTAAAATAAAGTCTGCTGATGACTTTATGGTGTTTGCAGACTGCAAGGACTCCTATCTTGTCTTCATGAAGTCGGTTTTTCTAAAGAAAATTACAGAGCTCAGAGGGAAAGGGACACTTTTTCCAGATGAGCTCAGAGTATACTTGATGGTCAGGAGCAGGGACTATGTCTGGGTGAGTCATGTATAATTTCTGGGGCTACCAGTCAGCTTGTATCAACACCCATGGAGTATACTGTCATCCCTCAGAGGAAGTGGCCCAATTCTCATTCTTCGCAAGATTTCTTAAATGACCTTCTAAACTTGGGCTGTTTTGAGTTGCTGCTAGTATTGTCTTTGTAGGTTGTTCTGTTTTATGTTGTTACAACAAAATACTGGAAGCTGTACGATGTATTTTTTTTTGTTTTTTTTTTTTTTGTTTTTCGAGGCAGGGTTTCTCTGTGTAGCTTTGCGCCTTTCCTGGAACTCGCTTTGGAGACCAGGCTGGCCTCGAACTCACAGAGATCCGCCTGGCTCTGCCTCCCGAGTGCTGGGATTAAAGGCGTGCGCCACCACCGCCCGGCCTGTACGATGTATTTTAAAAGAAGAAAGAGGAGGAGGAAGAAGAGGAGAAGAAGGAGGAGGAGGAGGAAGAGGAGGAGGAGGAAGAGGAGGAGAAGAAGAAGAAGAAGAAGAAGAAGAAGAAGAAGAAGAAGAAGAAGAAGAAGAAGAAGAAGAAGAATTATTATTCTAGGGCAGGTAAGATGGCTCAGTAACTAAAAGTCTTTGTTAAACAAGCATGTGGTCTGAGTTTAATCCCTGGATTTTATATCACATTGGAAGCAGAAAAAAAAAATTCCAGAGTTGTCCTTTAAGCTCCACATACATACCACAGCACATACAAGCCCCACAACAAACATCACGCATACACACACACACACACACACACACACACACACACACACACACACACACACAAAAAGATAATAATACAAGGAGTTAATTTAGATCACAGTTCTGAAGGCTTCAGGTCTAGACTTAGGTGGCCCCCACTGTTCAGTCTCTGGTGATGGGTGCCCTGGGCTTGGTCACATTTTGACAGATGGCACCATGACAGGAGTACATTTCAGAGGGAGATGAAGAGACAGAGAAATTCAGGAGTCAAGTTTGCTCCTCCATAACACCTTGAGTTTGAGGGAACCAAGCTCCACGGGCACATGCTTATCCTCTCCAAAGAGCAGCTCCCCCTCTGACCTAACCACCTTCCACTAGGCTCCACTTCTGGGCCAGGAACCAGGAAGGAAACTGCCGATAAGGCAAGGATTCTGTGGCCAGCATCATGGACATGTGATGCATCTGGAACCCGGTGACAGCCAAAGAAGAATGCTGATAATATGGAAGAGGGGGATGCACTGGAATCAGACTTACCTAGCCTACAATTTTGCCTAAAGCCAGCCCTGCATTAAGGCCCCAAAATGAACGTGTCAGCAGACCAGGGAAGGACTGTGTGTTATTTGCTGGACTTGCAGAGGCCCAGGTGGGCAGAGCCGAACCTTTGCCCTGCCTGCCACCTGCTCTCAACTGAGTACATGGTGGGTTCAGGTGCCCTCTTGGGTGGGAGTGTGATGGCCAAGGGTGGAGTTGCAAGCCAGAAAAGACAGCTTTGGGTGGGATCCCACCTTCTCGGCAAAAAAAACACCTTAGTAGATGTTCCTTGAGGACTTGCTCATACCCAGAAAGCCTTTCCTGCATAGAATTACAATTTACTTTGCTACCTTCTTATCCAGTCTTATTTTGCAGAGGGAGAAGAAACCATTTATCAGGGCCTCACACACACAGCCACGAGTGAAGAAGCCAGATTCATTTCTGCCTTGTTGGTCATTCCACTGGAACTTCCAGTCTCCCCCACCCCACCCCATCCCTACCCCCGCCATGGCAGGGGTCCTGACTCTACTCACTGTTAAATTAAAGACTTGCCCTCCAGGAAGGCTCCAGAAGCTAAAACACAACAAAAACGAACCCCCACGAAGTGTGGAGTGGCCTAATTGATTGAGCTCTGGGTCTAATGACATCAGCCTCATTAGCTGAGGCTCTGTGGTCCCCTCCGGTCTGCCTGACTTCTCTGCATTTAGTGTCCTCGAGTATGAAATGAACACCATATATAACAAAGTAAAATGAGTTAAAAAAAAACAGCATGTCAAATTCACCCAGGTAACCTCTGGATTTAAGAAGAAAATTCAATAACTGCTTGATGTAAAAGAAGTGTACTTATTTATGGAATAACATGTGAGTTTTCAGTAGAGGTAAAGGTGGTGTATGGCATACATCTCTCCCTCACACACATCTCTTTTGGGTGAGAAAACTCAATTCGTCTCTTCTGAGCTAGACTTGGGGGTGCAATCTTGGGAGGTCAAGGAGGAAGAAAGAAAAGTTCTAGGCTGCACGTACATCCGTTCTTACTTTTTGAATATGCACAATATATTGTGCTTACCTACTGTCACCCTGTTGTGTAATAGAACACCAGGACTTGTTTCTTGAATTTATCTATGACTCCATGGCCGTTAGTCAGCCTTTCCCATCCTTCCCCCGTACTGGCCCCAACCTTGGGGACTCACCATTTGATTCTCAGCTTTTATGAGATCAATGTTCTTAGACTCCACATAGGAGGAGACAAATTGCATTGTCTTTCTGGGTTTTATTTCCCTTAAGAGAGTAAATTTTGATTTTTGCTACTCCAAATTCTTTAGATTCCATCTGTTGGAGATCACTGGCCATCCTGGACCATTTACAAATGGTTGATGAGGCCAGTCTCAGACAGATCTATCCACAAATCACCAATGAGACCTTCTGGATCCATGCTGCTCCTTCAGTTCAAGGCAGGATAACACCTGGAATATCTCAAACAGCATACAGTCAGTCCAATGTGAAATCCCAAAATACAATAGCTGCCAGGTGTGGCAGTGTACCCCTTTAATTCTAGCACTTGGGAGGCAGTGGCAGGAGGATCTCTGTGAGTTCCAGACCAGCCTGGTCAAGTTGCGGGTCAGTTTGGGCTATATAGTGAGACTCTGCTTCAAAAAAAAAAAAAAAAATCAATCATCCAATCAATCAATCTATCACCTATATCTATCTATAAATCATCTATCATCTTTCTGTTATCTCTATCTATCATGTGTTTCTATAAATCTATCATCTATCTACACTCCTGACTATACTCTTGGAGACCTGTAACTACAACCTTCCATAAATACCAAGGAAGGAAGGACAAGAAAAAAAAAAAAAGGAAGGGTTAAAAATCTCTCCAGAAGGATGCAGAAAAAAATACCTAAAGAAATTCTTCTAACTCTCCTCTGAAACAGACTTGAACAATGGGAGGCAGCCTTTGCAAGGCTGAGATGTAAAACATTGCCACATCTTTAAAAAATTGCTCCTTCAAAAATCTTTATTGCATTTTATATATTTATTTATATATGTCTATATGGTGTACTATGTATATGTATTTATTTAGTGTGTATGTGTGCACTCATATGCCAAGTGTCACAAACAAGGGTCAGACAAGCCTCCAATATACTAAAAATACCCTGCACCACACAGTGAAATGTATAGTATCACAGTGGAGGCTTATCGGTTGATTCCAGGCAACTTGCACGTACATGCTTCTTATCTAGTCACATAACAGGAACACATTCGGAGAGAGAGGCATCACTAGGTGATCTCATCACTATGAGGGTGTCCCTGCTGGGGACCGTGACTTTGATTATAAAGCAAAGCTCTGTCATAAAGGCTTCTTCACAATCGGTTCTCCTTCCAGGAAGAGTTGCTTGAGTCTGAGGGAGACAAAGTGGAGCTCACCTCTCTCTCACACAACTTCGCAGATGACATGGAAGTTTTGGGGAGGAATCTAAATGGTTCCATGGGCAACTGTAGCTCCTTTAACTGTGTGATAATCCGCTTTCCTCATCATCATCCCTGGACATGGACATCTAGGAGGCGTTTTCTCTCTAAACTCATTTCATATCTTCAGAGCGACTTCTGTTGACTTCCACTGGTGTGGCTGGTGAGGGAGGAGGACAGCGTGAGGCCCCATCTCATTCATTCCTTAACATTTTGGGTTTGGAAATTGGTCCTGGTTTGAAAATCCTTACAATCGAGGAAATACCTCAGAGCAAGTCTAATTTATCCAACGGAAAAGCAGAGAAGCTGTAAGTGGAGGGGAATAAGGGAATGACTGGCGGTCTGCAGGCTCCCCTGGACCACCACTGCAGCCCCTGTGAGTCTTTGGAAGTGTTCGGCAACTGCTGTGGGAATGGTTTGCCTTTGTACGAAAGCTGACAACTTGCTGTCTGGCGTTTTGTTTTGTTTTGTTTTCTTTTGTTTTGTTTTGTTGTGTAGTCTTGAAAAACATATGCATACAGACATACAAAAGCAACATTTTAAGGATTATATCAATATTTAAAAAATTCTGATTGGAGGCAGTCAAAAGGCAGATTCTGTTTCCATTGCCATTTGAAGGAAAGGCAGGGGGATGACTTTAACATAGCAGTGTGACAAGTCTCCTCACAGTGGCTGGTGAGAGCTGTGTGTTACATTTCTAGGAATTTTCCAAGAAGATTCTTAACTACATGTTAAATTAAATCACACACTTCAGTATTCAAAGTAGTTGAAAACTTAAGCCTGTGCAAAAGCCTACACATGGATATTTATAGAAGCCTTGTTCATAGGACTCAAAACCTGAAAGCAACCAAGATGGCCTTGAAAGAGCAACTAATGGATAGCTAATGGACTTTGGTACATCCAAACATCAAGATATTACACAGCAGCAAGAAAGAAGCTACCATGCCATGACAAACATCTGAAGAAATCTTAAAGTCAAATCACTAAGTGAAAGAAGCCAGTCATAAAAGGTGCCAAAGTAGTTGTTCGCAATTACATTGCATTCTGGAAAAAAAGGAAAATTACAGAAATGGTGATATCAGTGGTTGCCAGAGACAGAGAAGGAGAAGCGGGGGGTAAGCAGAGCACGGGTGATTTTTAGGAATTGAACATACTCTGTCTGATACTCAAATGGTGCAAGTATGTTATTACATCTTTATAAGATGCATGAACTGAGAAAAATCTGCATAAATCCTAACATAAACTGTGCACTGCATGGTCTGGGTGCATCTTCCAGAGCTCCTGTGCAGGGACCTCCTTTCCTCAATGCGGCATGTTGGAAGTGGAGGTCTACTGCATGTGTTAGGGACATGAGGTTGAGCTCACATGAATAGTAGAATGGGTAAGCTATCTTGGGGACTCAGCCACCTAGTTTCTGATAGCCAAGTTCCCTCTCTCCTTTTAATTGTCCCATCACAAGGCAGCTGGGCACCCTCCACAGAGGCTGAGTACATACTGACAAACATTGTAGACCTTCCATTATTCAGATCCATGCTTAAAACAAACCTATGATTAGACATTACCCAGGAACTGGTACTCTGTTGAGAGAATAGAAAACAGACAATGATGTGCATCCATTCTAATTACCACATGGTGTAGGGAATTGGTGATAAGATGGCTAGTAGCTGTGTGATGAGTACCAAGAAGGTTTATGAAGACTCTCTCTCTATATTTTCCACCCAGTTGTTCTGTGAACTTAAAACTGTTCTGAAAATTGGGGTTTGTTGAAGATTAAACTGCATTACTCTAAATTTAATAATCATATTAAAAACAGAAATTATTCATAGTCAAAATTCATTACCCCCTCTTTAAAAAAAAAAAGATTTGTTTATTATGTTTAAAGTGTTCTGCTTGCATGCCAGAAGAGGGCACCAGATCTCATTACAGATGGTTGTGAGCCACCATGTGGTTGCTGGGAATTAAACTCAGGACCTCTGGAAGAGCAGCCAGTGCTCTCAACCTCTGAAACATCTCTCCAGCCCCCACCATGCCCTCTTATTTTGTTACATTTAATGACTATCCATGCTCTGTGTGTTCATACAGAGGAACACAAGGAGTTGTGTTGTGGACCTCAGTTTAATAGCTGAAGTCATATCATCTATGGAGGGAATGTTGACACTCTGCAAGCACCCTGGCTCATTCTCCACAGAGAAACGGTTATCAAACATCTACAGGCACCTCTACGTTAGGTGCCTTTTTGCTACTATGGTTGATATATATGAGATAAACAGCTTACCAGAGGAAAGGCTTATACTGGCTCATAAAGGTTTCAGGGCAAAGTTGCAAGAGTCCATCACATGGAAGATATGACAGTGGCGTGTGAGAGAGGAGTCTGTTCATTTCACGCCTGAAAATGAAAGAGAGAGTATTGAGGTGAGCTTCCGACACCCCCTTCAGAGGTACACCCCCAAGGATCTAATTTCCTTCTGCTAGTCCCCACTTCTCAAAGGTCTCACCACCTTCTGGTAGTGCCAGAACAGGGTGATCAAGCCTGGCACGGCAGTCTCTGGGAGACATTCCAGATCCCAGGGAGATCACTAACAGTGGGTTTGGCTACTGAGTTCAGAAATTAGGATGTGATCAAGGTGCAGAGTAAAGTACGACTTCTGGAAAAAGATTACAGAAATGTGGGTCTTCGTATATGATTAAATTAATTCACCTGGCATTATCTCAAGACCTCATTAGACTGGTTCCGAGCATTCTCTCTTCTGGAAGCCAGGAACCTTCAACCAATCTAAAGTATTAAGTTGTTCAAGTTTTGAAGACGGAAAGTATGCCTCCAAAATAGCTCTCCTGCCATCAGAACTGCACACACCATGTTCTGGGTGATGGAGTTTAATTGCCAAACAGTTGTAATTAAATCTATCACCAGTTTTCTCCTGGCAAGGATAAAGTTTAGCATAATTACATCATTGCAAAAGACTCTCATCTCTCTAAAACTGTAAATCTGGTATCCCCAAAGAGTTCTTCTTGAATGTGCCTGCTCTCTCAAAGATATAAAGGAATATAATAAATCAATAATAGCCCCCAAGAGAGAAGCTGGTTGTTGATTCCTCATTTCACTCAGACGTTATTGTGTCCTGCTCCATCTTATCAAGAACGTGTAAGTGGGTCAGAAGAATATCCACTCTTCACCAACATTGACTTCCAGCAATGAACTACATCAGTTTGAAGTAGATTCTAGAGAGTCAGTGCGTCTTTCCAGTCAGTGTGCTAGTATTGCCATATGAATTGGAGCTGCGGGGAGAGGCTGACATGGAGGCAATTCACTTCTACTTCAGGATAGCACAAGTGCCTCCTTTCAGCCCCATGTCCTTCAGCATGGTCTGTCTACAGTGGCGTCATTGTGTGGAGGAAGGAAGCCTCAGGAGATGCCAAAAAATTGTTTTTAAGAGAGTGGACAGCATTGGCACATTTTGAAAGTGTCACGGGTAATTCTACTATACTGTTAGGATTAAAAATTGCTCTTTCAAGAAGTAGGGAGGTGACTCAGTGGTTAAGAGCACTGACTGATGTTCCAGAGGATCTGGGTTCAATTCCCAGGCCATCTGGTGCCTGATCATGCCAGGATTTAAAAAAAAAAAAAAAAAAAAGAATTGCTCTTTCAGTCTATATAAAACCCACTTGTAAAAGTTGATGTAAATGTGTTGTTTGTCCACTTGAGATATGGGGTCCAGTCAAATTAAATATCCTTATACTGACCAGCCTCAGTGCTTCCATGTCAAAATACTGTGTTTGTTGGGTAATTTCTAAGGTCAAGAAGGCTCATAAAGCCGTGTCTAATGAGGGTCCATTTGGCAGTCCATAAGCAAGGAGGAAAAGGTGACAGCAGCCCCTTGGCTGTCCCTGACTGTGTTTCGTGCTGCTCAGTCTCCTGGCACTGCCATGCCAGATCCCTTAGCCTTGCGCCAGTCCCACGCTATCCTGCCTGCTCATTCCATTAGCCTAAATTGGCCTGAAACACCTCTTGTTCCTTACAGGATGATTTCTGTTTCCTTAAAAGAAATGGAAGCTACTGATAATAGTGATTAGCTTTCATCAACATTTTGAATTTTATGAACAACAGCAACAAAAATTCAAGAAGAAAAGGTTAGGTGATATGTTCTTCAAAAACTATGGTATTTTCGGGTCCAGGAAGACAGCAAAGATACTTACTGCCTGTAGGAATCCCCAGGAAAAGCAGCCAGCTTCTAAGGGGTGTGCTGTCCAAAAGGCCCTGGAATTTCAGCAGCAACTAAAGGAAGACAGTTTTTGAAACAAGTGTTAACAGTGTTCTAGTGAGCTTTTCTGCTGCCGTGATAAACCGCTCTGAACAAAGGCAGCTTGGGGAGGAAAGGGTTCCTTTTGTCTTATAGATTATACCGCCCATCACTGAAGGAAACTGAGGAAGAGAGTCAAGGCAGGAGCTTGGAGCAGACACCGTTGAAGGAATGCTGCTCAGTGGCTTGCTCTCAGTCGCCTGTCCAGCTTTCTTTCTTTCTTTCTTTCTTTCTTTCTTTCTTTCTTTCTTTCTTTCTTTCTTTCTTTCTTTTTTTTTTTTTTTTTGGAGCTGAGAATCGAACCCAGGGCCTTGTGCCTGCTAGGCAAGCACTCTACCACTCAGCTAAATCCCCAACCCCCAGCTTTCTTCCTTACGTGGCCCAAAGAGACCGTGACTAAGAATGGTACCACCCTCCATGACATGCACACACTCATGAACATGGAAACATGTGCACACTACTTAATGAAGAAACCCAGAGGGAAATTTTTAAAAATCTAAAATCAAATGAAAATGAAAACACAAGATACAGAAACCTGCAGGCTATAATAAAAGGAACTCTGAAAGTTCATAGCTACAAATGCCTATGTTTAAAAAAAAATCAGAGTGAACTTAAATAAATAATGATGCACTTCAAGTTCTTAGAAAAACAAGAGAAAGCCAAACCAAAAATCAATAGATGGAAATAAATAATAAAAGATCAGGACAGAAAGTAATGAAATGGAATGAAAAGAGTAATAGAAGAGTCAATTTTAAAAAAGTGGGGGTGCTCTTTAAGACAATAAATGAGGTTAACGAATCCTTAACCAAAAGGATGTCAAGGTGGTCCCTAATTAACAAAAATTGGAGATGAAAATGGAGATTTTACAACAGGCATCAGCAAAACTCGGAGGGTCATTAGTGTACACTTTGAAAAAAAAAAACCTATGTTTTAATAAACTGGAACACCTAAAAAAAATGGGTAGATTTCTACACATACATAATCTATGAAAGTGAACAGACCTATTACAAGCAGTGAGATTACAGCGATAATAAAATGTCTCTCATCTACCAGAAGCCCATTGCCAGAATGAGTTCACCAGTGAACTTTCCAAGACCGTTAAAGAAAACTGGTCTGGCCATCCTCAATAAACACACACACACACACACACACACACACACACACACACACACACACACACACACCTCCAATAGAAATAGAAGAAAAGTGAGGTGCCTAATCTTGATCAAATCTTCATGGGGTTAGCTTTTGAAGCTTTAGCTAGAGCAATAAGACAAGAGAAATAAATAAAATGGGAAGGGAATATATATAGAAAAGGAACAAGCCAAATTATCCACATTTACAAATGATATGATCCTATACTTAAGAGATGCTAAAGACTGACAGAAAACTCTTAGAACTGATAAAAGTTTCAGCAAAGTATCAAGATACAAAATCAACACACACACACACACACACACACACACACACACACACACACACACACACACACAGTGTTTTTCCTATATACCAACAACAAAGAGAGAAATCAGGAATAAAATCTCCTTTACAATTGCTTCAAAAATACCTAGAAATAAACCTAACCAAGGTGAAAGACCTCAAGGATGAAAACTTTTAAAACACAAAGAAAGAAACTGAAAAGCCCAGAAGCTGGAATGACCTCCCATGCTCATGGAACAGCAAAATTAATATTATGAAAATACTTATATTACCAAAGTAATCTATAGATTCATTGCAATACCCACCAACATTCCAATGCCATCGGACTTGATAGATGGTTCAGCAGTTAACAGTCCATACATAGCCAGGCAGTGGTGGTACATGCCTTTAATTTAAGTGCTTGGGAGGAGTTCAAGGCCAGCCTGGTCTACAGAGCAAGTTCCAGGGCAACCAAGGCTACACAGAGAAACCTTGTCTCTTGAAAACAAACAAACAAGGAATCTATACTCCACTTCCAGAAGATGTGAGGGCAATCTCCAGTACCCACACGAGGTAGTTCCCAACCATCTGTAACTCCTGCTTCAGGAGATCCAATGAGCCTCCAGCTTCCAAGGACATTTACATTCATGTACGCATGAACACACACACACAATTAAAAATAAATCTTTAAAATTACAATGACATTCTTCACAGAGGAAAAATGTAAAATTAATATGAAAACACACTAGACCCTGAATTGCCAAAACTATTCTGGAAAGAACAATGCTGGCGTTATCAGCATATCTGATTTCAAATTCGACCCCAGAGCCAACATAATAAAAACTCCATTGTTCGGGCACAGAAGCAGACATGGGGACTAATGGAATAAGATAGAGGATCCTGATACAAACTCATGGAACTCCAGTCACCTGATTTTTGGCAGAGATTTCAAAACATACAGTGGACTAGCCTCTTACTAGTAGACTAGATAGACTAGATAGACTAGCCTCTTCATCAAATGATTCTGGGAAAACTAGATCGACATGCACAGAGGAAATTCCATGCCCAGTACAAAAATCAATTCCAAATGGAACCAGAACTTACTCTGAGACCCCCATACTCTGAAAGTGTTAGAGGAAAACATTACAAGGCACATGTCTAGCCACGGACTCCAATAGCTCAGGAAATGATATTAATTATTGGCTAATGGGATCATACCCTATAAAATTGAAAATTCTGCCCCACACAGGAAACAACCAGCTGAGAAAAGAGACTGGCTACAGAAAGGTAAACATTACCATCGCTAGCTCTACATCTGACAGAAGATTGAAGTGGAGAATATACTTTAAGAACTCAAAAAAAAAAACACCACCCCAAACCAAAAAATCAAATTAATAAATTGACAAATGAAATGGACAGTTCTCAAAAGATGAAGAACAAATAACTAATGAACATGAAGAGGTGTCCTCCATCCTCAGACATCAGAGAAATGCACATGAGAACTACAGTGGTTCTATTTCACCCCATCACAGTGACCACCACTAAAACCCAAGTAACATCAAATGTTGTCGAGGATACAGGGAGAAGAAACCTCTATAGGCTTCTGATGGGCGTGCACACTGGTGCAGCCACTGTGCAAAGCTGGAAAGCAGGTCTCTCAAGAAACTGAGAAAGGAAATGCCTTCTAACCCAGCTAAGCCACTTTTGATATATGACAAAAGGACTCTATGGAAACACACCTCAGAGGTATCTATGTTTATTGTAGCATTAGTCACAAAATCCAAGGTGTGGGATCAGCCAAGGTGTCCAAGAACCGAGAAATAGGTAGAAAAAAAATGTGGTGTAGACACACAATGGCCTTTCAGTCAGCCATAAAGAAAATTTGACACTCAGAAAGACAAATGTGTTCTATCTGATACGTGGAGTGTGTGTGTGTGTGTGTGTGTGTGTGTGTGTGTGTGTGTGTGTGAGAGAGAGAGAGAGAGAGAGAGAGAGAGAGAGAGAGAGAGAGTTGAAGCAAGGTTATTTGGCACAGAAAAGAAAAGGCAAAAAGAAAAAGAGACGAGTAAAGAAAAAGATGAGTTTTTTGATAGTTGGGGTACTGGCAAAGATGAAAAGAACTGCTTGGGTAGGGCGGCAGGGGGTGGTGGGGCAGGAGGGGGTGGGGGGCTATCATTGGCTGATTTTATTGTGTAGTTTATTATAGTGATGGAAAACTAACACATCCATAACAAAGCATGCATAGAAGTGCTCCTTGTGGTGTCGTTTATATCGGAAGGAGGCATCAAATGTTTGCTCTTGAGAGTAGAACCAATTCTAGCATGTTTACGCAGTGGGATATACACATACCGCATAGGTGTGAAAGTTAAAGAACTAAGACAATGTCATGAACTGTATTTAAATTAATTAAAAGAAAACATAACATCGAGCTGCAAAAAGCATCAGCTGTATCCATACCGATCATTTTAAACATTTTATCTGTAAGGAAAAGATGATTAGGATGCCGATTCACTCCCTCTGCTGTAGTTACCTCTAGTGAGGGAAAGAGTGAGTAGAACAGAGTTTCATTACATCCATAGTTTCTGTTCCTTAACAAATATCTCAATCCATTACAGTGAGTTTGGAGCTGGCACAGTGAGATTGTGTTTTCTGTGCTCACTTCTCAGAGTCTTCAGCATCTTATTTCTCTTGTTTTATTAACACATGTGAATTGTGCATGCTGGTGGGACTCATTGTGACAGTTCCATACATACAGTATGTATCAATCAATCCGAGGCAGGCTTTTCTTCCACCCGGACTATGCTTGAAGGCTTTTTGTCTCATGTCTCATACCCAAACACATCACTGTTTCAGTTAGCTTCCCTGTAGACCCTCATCATCATTGAGTTCATCACTCAGGTTATTAGGCCCCAGACAACAGGCCATGACAAACTCCGGCCTATATGGCAGGAGGGCAAAGCCAGTGATAGAATGACTAGCCTAGTCTCCTCTGCTCATTCCGGTAGCCAACCAATATATGTGACTCTCTTTGACTTGCAGACCCTGTTACTTCAACTGCCTGTCTTGTCGGTCTCTTCCGGATGTAGTTGCTCAGTTCAATGTTGGCCAGCTCATGTTTACGCGATTTGTGGGCACTCCCTCTTGGTTCTATTAATCTGCAGCTGACCCCACTGTTTCTGAACCTCTTCTGTCCTTTCCCTCTCCTGCATGCCGGCTTTAGGAACAGTTTTATGCTCTTGGATTATTGATGTGAGTGATAAAGTGGTTTCGATGCCACACCATCTCATCCCCAAATTATGCCCCATAGGCCAATAGCTACCAAATAGGAGAAAGTCCGTGGATCCACTCACCCAGCTCTTAGTGCCCTCACCACAGTTGTCCCTCAGCGTAGTCACAGAGGATTGGTGAGGACCGCTGAGGACACTAGGCTCCACAAATGCTCACATCGGGTAGAGGGTGCAGTGTTGACATGAGACCTGCGTACATTGTCCCGTATGTGTACAGCATCACTGTGCTGTTTGTGGCTCACACGCTCTGCGACAGCCGTGGCTGCTCTGCTGTACCGTCTAGGGAACGACAAGAAAAGAAATGTGTCCATGTTTGGGTCAGGCAACACGTTTCCTTCCTAAGGTTTTGGATCCACGGATGGTAGAGCTCATGGATGAAGAGCCCGTGGATACGAGCTCACTGTGCTGCGGTGTTTAGATCTCTACTGTTTATATTTCTGCATCTATTTTCGCATAACATTCCAGCAGCGAGAAAAATACTAATTATTGGGGGATTGTGTAGACAGTATAAATAACTTTATAATGGAGAAACCAAAGACCACAGATTTTTGCTGCACACATTTTATGATTTCCCAGTGTATTTTTTTTTTCTTAGCCAAAACTGGATTGTGCTGCTCATGGTACTTTTAAAACCTGCCATTTTCCTTTAAATTTTTTTTCCTTCTTCTCTCATATATTACATCCTGACTGCAGTTTCCCCTCCCTCCTCTCCTACTAGTCCCCCCACCCCCCTCTTTACCCCGCACTCACTTCTCCTCCATTTCCCTTCAGAAAAGGGCAGGCCTCCTAAAAATACCAACCAAACATGGCATATCAAGCTGCAATGAGACTAGGTACCTCTCCTCATATCAAGGCTGGACATGGTAACCCAGTAGGAGGAGAAGGGTCCCAAAAGCAGACAAAAGAGTCAGAGACAGCCCCTGATCCCACTGTTAGGAGTCCCAGAAGACTAAGCTATACAACCAGAATACATATGCAGAGTGCCTAGGTCAGTCAGTCCCAAGCAGGCTCCCTGATTGTCAGTTCAGTCTCTGTGGGCCCCTATGAGCCCATGTTAGTTGCCTCTGTGGGGTTTTTTGGGTGGTGTTCTTGACTCCTCTGGCTCCTATAATCCCTCTTCTCCTCTTTAGCAGGATTTCCTAATGTTTGACTGTGGATCTCTGCATCTGTTTCCATCAGTTGCTGGATGAAGGTTCTCTGATGGTGAATATGCTAGGCTCCTGTTTATGAGTATAGGAGAACATCATTAGGAGTCCTTTCATTGATTTTTTTTTTCCAGTCAGTCGTGCTTGGTTCTACCCTAGGTCTCTGGGCTACTCAACCTCTGGGTTGTGGCCCTCCAGGCAGATTCCGGGTGGGCGCCCTCTAGTGGCATGGGTCTCAAGCGGGACCAGTCATTGGTTGGCCACTCCCACACTTTCTGAGCCACCTTTATCCCCTCTTCGAGGTAGGTGGAAGATTTTGTGGCTGGGTTGGCGTCCCGATCCCTCCACTTAAAGTCTTGCCTGGTTACAGGAGATGGCTGGTACAGGCTCTGCATCCTCCATCTCTTGAAGGTTCCACCACCACATTGGGGACCAAGCTTCCAGTACGGCAACCTTTGAGGGACAAACCACACCAAATTACAACACTGTGTCATTCTCCCATTAACTCCCTTTTAGATCTACGGAAACATCTGGATGTGATTCTTCACTCGGGAATAGTTTACTCTGGAAATGGTGTCAGGTAGGGTGAGTACCTTTAACTTCTTCCCTGTCCCACATCAGTTTCTGTCTCCATTTAGAAGGGATGTAATTGTGCCTCACTTCAAAATTCAGGGATCTAATGGGCTACCTGCTCACACGGATCTAAGACTCTTGGATTGAACTCCTATTTTCTGGGATCAATCCCAAAGTCTTCAGTTCATGTCTGGCTTCTTTGGTCTAACTTGTATTTAGACTTTGTCTGTATACTGCTCACTTGAGTTTGTTTTCCATAGACACCATCATTGGAGCATCCTTGACTGCTAGCATCTACATCTTAGCCATGCATCTCCATAGCAGACCAAGCTTGTCTGTACCCTACAAACCAATTGTTCAGACAGAGATGTTTAATGGATATAGACTGGGCCAGTCAGCCAACCAGCCGTACCTTCATTTGCCATTTATTGGGTATTCTGGACATGTCCGGTACAGTGAATCAGACAAATGAAATTATAATCCTGAAATTCAAGGAAGTCAGTTCAGAAGTGAAGATCAGGGAACCAATGAATAATACCTGTAAGTTGAATAATTGTCATGTCAGTTTTGGAAATATTAAAGGGGGTGTCCTCAGCTCTACCAAGGATGAAAATGAGAAAAAATACAAAAGCCCAACACACACTCAAGGGTGACCAGAGGGTCACATCTGTGCCTGTGGTCTTGGAGGTAACTGACCGGGCAGTTGTTAAGACTCCCCTCATTGCAGGTGGGCTAAAGAGAAAATATCCCTCTGCCCTGAAGAGTCCCAAGAAATGTTCCAGAAGAACAATAGAACCCCTGTGTGGTGTGCAGACACCCTCTCAGTGGGCATCCTAGACAGACCTGGCAGGTACTGAATGGCTGCACAGCTTTTCCAAGCATGGCTAAGGAGCCAAGACCCTCTGAGGTAGGGACCTCTCTTTTGAGAAAGGCACAGTCTCCTCCCACAAGGACAGGGACACACTGCCCCCATCATCCCCACCCTGCCCCGCCCACGCCTTCGGCCTCTTCCATCCCCTCCTGGCCCCATCAGAAACTCTTGCAAACAACTGCTTCTGCACGTGCTTCCCTAAGAAGCCTGGAACGAGGATGTTGGAAACATGCAGGGGGTGAAGTTCAGGGGAGGATTGAGCTGGAAAGTGGCCAGAGTTCTGTGTGAGTGGATGCTGCTGACTGCTGAGCCACTTGACCTGTGACCCGAGGCCTGGGAAAGCTTGCTTCCTCTCTTTCATTTTATTTATGGATCCATGCAAGCTTCCTCTTTATACAAACATTCTGACAGGAGCAGGCTTTCACTTGGCCACAGCTCAAGGCTGGGCGGCTTTTCCCTCTGCCTGACGCGCTGCCTCTGCCCAGGGCCTGCTACTCAGCCTCCATGACAGTCAGGCTCCCACGTTCTTTCCATGTTAGCTTGCCCATGCGCTGAGATGTTCCATGCCCGGAACCTTCTGCAGCAGTGCGGTTTGGGAATATTCATGTTCTGCAGCATCCATTTGGCTATTGATAGCTGGGACGTTGTTAATTACCAGTTGTTAGATGGAGACACTTGTTCATCAGCGCTAATGGGTATTTACCCTCTGTTTGGATATTGTGTAAAATGAGAAAAGGCTTTAGATCATGCTGGTGCACGGTTGATTATGCGCCATGTTTGACTGGTCAAACTTTCACTTGTACGTAGATTTTCTGAAGGAGGAAGGGAAGCAGGTCAGAGACCAACATGCAGACCAGTGTCTCTCAGGACACAGAAGGGCAGCAAGAGACAAAATTCACCCAGCAAGGGTGAGGAGGCCCTCCACACTAATGAACTCAGCCTGACCTTTCTGGCGTGTTCCTATGGACAGCAAGGTATTGTATAGACCAACCCTGAACCTTCCAGAAGCGTGAGGACCAATGACAGGCTTTGCTTCCAAGCTACACGACACAGGGCAACCCTGTGAGACTGTCCTCTGACAAATGTCCAGGACAACAAACCAGAGATGTCCATTTTTAATCAGCAAAATGGAACAATTAAGCTTTCAGGAGCAGGAATTTGCTAATATAAGTCCAGTCATCATAAAAGGGCTGAAATCAGCCCTGGAGATGGAAGGCACCAAAAATAACTTTGGGGTCAGAAAGAGAAGACTCTCCACCACCACAGCAGCCACCCTCCATCAACTCTAGCCAAGAGTTCAAAGGATGGCTTCTTACTCCCAGAAAGAATTGTTCTGAGTTGGTTTTGTTTGTTCGGCTTAAATTCACGCAGCCCTCCGCGCAGGCTGTGGGGCAGTTTCTGATTATTCGTTTCTGCGTCTTTAAGGCTGGTGAGTCCACTTTTCAGAGGAAGTTGGGACCAGGAATGAAGGAGCCTGCCCAAGCATGAGTCACCTGGAATAGTAATTATAACTATACCACGATAGCCAGCACAGAGAGATCAGGAGGAGGGAGGATTTGCGTCCTCAGTGTCCCGGTGTCCTCATGGCTGGGCTTGGCCGCTAAGACCTTCCCTGGCCCTCAGCCCGCCCGCCCCCACTCTGGTCTGTCTCTGTCTTTGTCTCTCTGTCTCTGTCTGCCTATCTCTGTCTCTGTTTCTCTCCTCGCACTTCTTCTATGCATTGGACAAAAACCTGCTGTTTGGAAGCAATCTGGGAATCAAGACAAGCCTTGGGTCTGGACCCATTGGCCTAGATAAGGAGAAATATGGAAATCCGAAGTGAAGATGATAAGAGATGAGGAACAGTATTTTTAAAGATGAAATGAAGGTAGCCAAATGTTGGCCAATCTAGTTACTCCAAAGGCAGTGTGTCAGAATACTGCAGAAAAACCCTATTATTGTAGCCAAGTGGATGGGGTACACAGGTATGACAGACAACCGTGCAAGGGAAGCCTACACGTCACCAAAGACCCAAGACATTTTAAATGTTTTCAAAACATTTATTCACTGTCTAGAAATATTCAGTTTCTGAAAGACTTGTGTAACTCACTAGTGAACGATATTCCAATTTCCAGCCCCAGTTGATAGGTTTGAAATGAAGAATATTCAAGAAGTCCTTTTCAAAGCAAAAGAATGCTGTTCATTATTTGACCTGTACAATTTCCATGGATTTTAGTAATAATGTAATACAGAATCTCTTGAAGTCTGGCAAGATTCAAGGTGAACATATTATTCAGAGTTTTAGACAAATATATATTCTGTGTTATGTGTGTGAGTGCCTATGAGCCCATGACATAGCACATGTGTGGAAATCAAAGGAAAAATCTCAGATATCAATCTGGCCTTGCACCTTGTTTGAGACAGGGTCTCACGTTGCTCAGGTGTACAGCAGGCTAGTCCCCACCTCCTCTCTAACCATAAGATTTCTGGCTGGGCGGAGGTGGCACACGCCTTTAATCCCAGCACTTGGGAGGCAGAGGTAGGCGGATCTCAGTAAGATCGAGGCTAGCCTGGTCTACAAAGCAAGTTCCAGGACAGCTAGGACTGTTACACAGAGAAACCCTGTCTCGAAAAACCATTTTATATATATATATATATATATATATATATATATATATATATATATATATATATATTTCTGGAATTACAGATATATGCTATGATGCCTGGTTTTTATGTTGATTCTGGGGACTCGACCTCAGGTCCTCACATTTGCAAAGCTGAGCAATCTCCCCAGCCCTATAACTGTACATTTTTGAAAGCTATATTTTGGTGATTCGCTTTCTATTTCTTGGTATACCTGTCAGTTATAAAGATGAGTACCTCTGCCTGTCAGGTCCTTATGTGTCTAGGAACTTCCTGAAGGTGAGTTATGGCTTGTCCCACCCCTTGATCTTGAACCCTGATAAAGTCAAGACTTGAAGAGCCTTCAGAACTCATTCATCTATGCTTTGTCACTTGTACAAGTGATTTCAGGCTTCAAATTCAAGAGCCGGGGACCTATAGGAACACAACTCCAAATGAGACTTTAAAAGCTGGGTCTCAGAACACGACACATTGCTACCTTGTCTGTATGGCTTGGCTTGCTAGGAAACTTTCCCTCACAGAAGCAAGAAAAGAAATAAAGAATGAGTAAGCATTTATTTTTAAACTGGCCAGATCTCCTAATTGTAGAACTCATGGCAGATGAGCCATGGGGATGGGATGAGGATCTCCATTTAGAACATCACCTTCTATGTCATGAATCCCAGGAATCCCAGGCTGTGCTCTGTATAAATAGAGTGTGTGTCTTGCTCTTTACTGTGGCACCTAACACAGTCCATGGACCAAAACCATGTTCAAGAACTATTTATATGGCCCATTTAGAGAGCCCAGTTGTTTTAAAACTACTGGCCTCAAAACAACTTTCTTAACTAAAAAAAAATAGTTAATGAGGGGGCCTAGTGGCTCACAGTTGTAATTCTAGAACTCGGGGAGGGAGAGGGTGGGGGCAGGAAGGTAACAAGTCTGAAATCATCCTGAGGTCCAGTGTGGGAGCTTGTCTTAAAAAGCTGTCCCCTCACCAAGTTCTGTATCTCTGTGTCTAATGTCAAAATGCTCTTCAGATCTCTAACTCCTTTCAACTTTGTTGACTGCAATACACTTCTCTTTCTTGGGCTGGTTCCACTCCAACATATTGGGGTCTCCAAGGCAATCCAGGCTTCACTTTCACATCTTCATGCAATGGCCTTTCTAAGCCTCCATTCAGGCACACCCCTGACACATGCCTGGTCTCAGCAGCTTTCCTTCGTCACGGAGGAATACTCCATAGCCCTTTCTTCTGCCCCTAAAGCCAGAACCATGTGACTGAAGCTTCCAAGTTCTGCTGCTTACTGGGGCTGGAACATGGTCCCCTTGTTCAATTACATCTTTACCAACTTTAATTTTCAGTGGATTCCTTCACTGCCCAAGCTTGGGTGTTCTGAAACTTGCTCTGTAGACCAGGCTGGCCTCAACTCAGAGATCCACCAGCCTCTGCCTTCTGACTGCTGGGATTAAAGGCATGAACCTCCACACCTTGCTTTAAACTTTTCTTTAATTCCTTTTCATAAGTTGGAAGCTTAGCTGGGTGGGATCCTACCCTGAGGTCACCATTCCTTTTATTCCATTTCTTAATCTGTTTATCTCCTTGAATGCAGGACTTAGCTCCATTCCACTTCCTGGGGCTCCATTTCTCCTCAAATTGTACATTTAATATTTTTCCTTTCTCAGCTTTCTCCTTTTCATTATAAATCTGTATAAGAGGGACCAGTAGTAACCACACAACAGAGTCAATACTAAGCTGTTTTGAGATTACCAAACAAAAACATGGTCCAGCCTGTCACAGTAATACTACAGTCCCTAGTATCAACTTCTGTCTTAGTTAGGATTTCTGTTGTTCTGAGGGGACACCGCAGCTACAGCAACTCTTATAAAGGAAAAATATTTAATTGAAGTGGCTTACCGTTCAGGGGTTCAGTCCACTATCATAATGGCAGGACATGGTGGTGTTCAGGCAAACATGGTGTTGGAGAGATCACTGAGAGTTCTAAGTCTTGTGCAGGCAACAGTAAGTGGTCTCAGATACTGGGTGGTATCTTGAGCATATATGAGACCTCAAAGCCCGCCTCCACAGTGACACACTTCCTCCAACAAGACCACACCTCCTTTAGCAAGGCCACACCTCCTAATAGCGTCACTCCCTTTGGGGGCCATTTTCTTTCAAACCACTACAACACATGATGCTTAAGTTGAACACTCCACAAGCAAACACAATCTTGAACAAATCAACAAAGATAATGTTAAAAAGTGGTTCCTGAGAGGACATGGATGAGAAGGTCCACATGGTCTGTCTAGGTGAGCAGTGCTTTACAGTGGCCTATATGAATCCATGGGCTTCAGATCTGTGGGTTCAACCACCCACGGGTGGAAATATTTGAGAAGTGTCTATACTAGATTCAACTTCCTTCTACCCCTTCTTCATGGTGTCTGTGTTAGGTGCTACAACATGGAGATATAGAAAGTGGAAAACAGAGTGTATGGATTCTGTGACATTTACACAACAGATTTGAACACTGTAGTTACTGGTGTCCATGGGGGTCTCAGGACCAGTTATCTAGGGATACTGGGCAATGACTGCTTTGTTTAGATGATTGGGGAAGGTCATGGACACATATCATGTTTGAGTCTCAATTTTTCCCTGAATTTTATTAGAATTCCTAGCCACTACCACAGCTACATGACCACTCATGCCCTGGCAAAATACTTAGTCATCCCAGGGCCTTACTTCCTCGTAATCTGTGTGCTGTGTGATCACATACTTTGCGCTCAGAATGATCACATAATCTATGCACATATGTGGCATAGTTACTTAAGCCCGTATGCTCTTGTGCAGGATGGTGGGGTGGGGTGGGGGACATCTATAAAAGCAGGTTCCATTTATTCCTCCCCTCTCTTCCTGCACATCTTTCCTATTCCCTTCCCCTAATAAACTCTTATAGTGGGTTTTGTTGTACCTTGTGGCTTTTCTCAAATGGTAAACAGCACTGCTTAATGAATAACATTGCGCTGCTTAATAAATAACATATATACTTTTTTAAAAGACCTCGGTTTGCCTTCCTACCCTTCTGAGCGCTCCCTGGTGCTGAGGCCAGGAGCCCATATAGATGCTGGGCTATGCTCTAAAGTTTCTGCCTTGCTGTTTTGTGTTCTCTCTACAAGACTCTCACAAAGGGAAGGACACCACAGATCCAATGTCTCTATTCTCTACTGACCTTATTTAAAAAGACTGTTTCTGGGCCCATACCCTGGTTTCTTAAAAGACTATATATTTCAAAAGTGTGCAGGCCCCAAACTGTGGAAACTGCTTCTAAGAAGCCAGGTGTGAGGCCTTCTGCTTGCTTGCCTTCGCTCATGCTGGCAAGTTCATCTCTCCTGTTGCTGTTGTATTCCTTTTCAGTACTAGAACCACCTTTTCTCAGGGTTGCAATGTAGACTGAAGACCAGGGATTCTCCAGGAATCCTCCAGGACTCCAGCACCAGTTTGAGACTGCTGAGATATATCCGGCCTTGCTAACTGAACAACAGCTGCATCCTCAGCCTTGCTGGGATGAGAAATACATGGTTGCATTACCTAGATAGCAGTCTGCAAGCCAATCTAATAAATTCCTTTTGAGTAATAATAAAATAAAGACCGGATGCTCAGGGGCAGTGAGGCTTCCAAGGGCCTTCTCCCACTGCTTTATGCAGTGGCCTCGTGTATATTTGTTTGCTTTGGGTTTAGATGTAGGGAAAGTTGTACTTGGTTTTTGTTTTTTTTTTAACTCTTTGCTCTTTGGGGGGCCTGCCACCCAGTTCCTAAATAATCACACAAGGACTTATTTTTTCTTATAAATAAAGGCCCAGCCTTCACTTGCTTATTTCTAGCCAGCTTTTCTTAAATTATTCCATCTATCTTTTGCCTCTGGGCTTTTACCTTTCTCTATTTCTTTATGTCTTTTCTTTCCTTCTTATTCCATGTCTGGCTCTGTGGCTGGGTGGCTGGGTGGCTGACCTCTTGTATCCTCCTCTCCTTCTCTTGCTCCTCTCGCTTCTTTTTTATCCTTCTATCTATTCTTTCTACCTGGCAGCCCTGCCTATCCCTCTCCTGCCTACCTATTGGCCATTCAGCTCTTTATTAGACCAATCAGATGTTTTAGGCAGGCACAGTAACACAGCTTCACAGAGTTAAACAAATGCAACATAAAAGAATGCAGCACATCTTTGCGTCATTAAACAAATGTTCCCCCACATAAACAAATGCAACACATCTTAAAACAATATTCTGCAGCAGAAGGTGATGGCTATCTGCTCTCCTGCTCGTTCCTTGGTTAGCTGATGCAGCAGAGCTACTGAGCAGCAGGGGCGGTGATCCAAGGCAAAGACTATAAGAGGAGGTGCGGCCCAGTGGCTGCATCCCAGAAGCATTGTGTGCTTTTTAGCTTGAGCAGCCGACCAGACTGATGCTCTCAAAGGTCAGTCTTCAGGACTTTCTTTTTTATGTCTCATTTCCATTATGACTCAGCACTATCCATAGCCGCACACGGAGCAGAAGCCATGATCCCGTCTGAGTTGCTCTTGACCACAGGAGCCTTCACCACAGTAAACTTTCCCTTCTGCCTTACTGGAGAGTTGGCCCGTATTGATTTTTTTTCCCTTGGAGCTCAGTTTTAGCTCTTTGCTGTGACATGTCATCCCTTGTTGGGTTTGCAACTGCAACTTACAATCTATCCAGGGTGAGATGGCTTCTTGGAGGAGGGAACTTGGCATTTCTTCACTTAATAGTGTGCATGGTATCAGCAGACATTCAGTTGTGCTTACAGGATAAGTGTATCCATGGCCAGAATTCACCCCCAATTTTCCTCCTTTATCCTTATCACTTCTGCTATGTGCCTGGATAGCATTTTTCAAAACCATTTTGACCACAGTGACCTCTGTATAAATGCAATATATTAAGACTAATCTGGTAAGTGACAAATACAGTGACTAGTGTTCTCCAGGTCCCAGGGTTCATAATGCAAAGCCTGGCCACTCACTGGCTCCAGCTTCACCATTGCAACTGGCCTGGGAGAGCTCAGGTGTGTCCATCCTGCTGCCAGGAGTTTTCCCAAATGGGCCTATCCACTGACCAAGCAGGATTAGGAGAGAAGGGGACCGCTGTCAGCCAAGGGCATCCTCTCATTTCGGCTTTCAGAGCCACTGTTCAGAGTGCTCCATTCAGTTCCCAAACATGGCAGGACTTCACACCTGACACTGGGTCCTGTGCCTGGCACTATGACACAACCTCCCAACCTCAACCTTCCCTGCCTGGGTATCACCCCAAGGCTCAGACAGCTCTTCTTTTCAAGGCCATCAAATCCCAAAGCATAACTGACTTCATGTCCTCTCCTAATCCATAGCGCCCCCCCCACCATCCCTCTTCAAAGGGTAGCCCTCTCATCAGTGACCCCAGCATGACCAAGGAAAGGAAGTTGTTCACATATTGACTGGGACACCAGAAAGCCCAAAAAGCACAAACAAACCAAAGCCATCTGTAGAATTGGAATTGCTTGTAGCTATAGCTCTTTCTAGAAAATTCCACTCTTTATTGCTACTGGGGGAGTGCTGTAAACTTGACATCTTGACACAACACAGGGGGGTGGGGTGGGTGTCTGATGTGGAGCTCACCTGGCTAAGACCAAGGTGTTAGCAGTTCATACTGGAGACTAGAGGGGGAAACTCCCTTCCTGCCCTTTTTTAGCCACCTACAGTGTGGGAGCCCACAGAGGTTTCCTAGTGAGATCTGAGCTTGCTTTACATAGCAGGGCTGCATTAGGGGATGGCTTGACCACATGCATGGTCACCAGGTGTCTGCGATGGTCTGTACTTGGCTGTTCTGGGGAAAGGTCTTTTGCTCCACCCCTTGGCATTCCTTTAAAAGCCCTTTAGCAGAGGCAGAAGGGGCTGGTGGGTTTTGACCCAGGCTCTTCTGAGGCTATCCTGTGTTTCTATCTGTCTCTCTCCTTTCTATTTCTATCTAAATATTTCTCACTTCTCCCTGCTCAAGAGTACAATGGGGGAAAAAGTGGGGACAGGTCCCCGACACTACGTCCTTGATTCAGGGCTTTTCAGGGTCTCTAAAGCCATCAACATCTGTGGAACTCTTTACACCACTGTTTATCTGGCTCCATTCTTCTCTTGTCCTGCTCTTGTCTCAGACTAACTTCCAGCCTCATTGCTACTGATGCAAAGACTCGGTGATAATAGCAAGATCCAAGGCAGAATCACCTTCCTCTCTGTCACTCACTCAGTCGCAGCTGCAGGTCAAATGCTGTACAAACTACTCTTCAAAAGTTCTCAGTGTTAGCACACAGACATCTTTAGCATGGATGTTTGGACTCATGCTGTGTCTACCCACCACACGCCAAGCTTGAGGCATAAGCCTGTGCTTTCCTTGGGGTACACAGAAAGACGCAGGCCAGCTCCTTGGAATCCCTGCCTGGCATTGTAGCAGTGTGGGGAGAGCTACTCTATACTGGGGGCCCATTCTAGTTCCTGAGTAGACAAGTGGGTAGTGGAAACAGAAGGTGGTCACAGTCACTGTGATAAAAACATGTCATTTTAAGCTGGGCAGTGGTGGCACACCCTTTAATCCCAGCACTCGAGAGGCAGAGACAGGCGGATCTCTGTGAGTTCCAGGTCAGCCTGGGCTACAGAGTGAGTTCCAGGAAAGGCTCCAAAGCTACACAGAGAAACCTTGTCTCAAACAAACAAAAAATGTCATTTTAGTTCACATGCTTCTGCCAACAGGACAAGTGACATTTATCTGAAATTCCATTCCTCTTATGAATCCATAAGCTTGAGCACTTCTAACAGAGTGCCTAGTCCTTAGATCCAGTCTATGGCTCAAACATCACAAAGACTGGAACTCAAAGTAAATCATGACCCATCCCAGATGTCTTAGTTTTTTTCTACTGCTATAAGGAGACACCATAACCATGGTAACTCTTATAAAAGTAAGTATCTAACTGGGGACTTGTTTACAATTTCAGAAGGTTAGTCCATTATCACTATGGCAGGAAGCAAACAGGTGTGGCACTGGAGCAGTATCTGAGAGCTTTACATCCTGATCCTCAGGCAACAGGCTTGGGGTAGGGGGTTGCCATGGGCTTTTGAAACCTCAAAGCCCACCCCTAATGACACACCTTCTCCAACAGGAACACACCTCCTAATCATTCTCAAACAGTTCCAATAACTGTGAACAAAGCACTCAAACATATGAGCCTATTGGAGTGGGGGAGGGGTGTGTTGTCATTCAAACTATCACACTAGGCTTGCAGGTTCACTAATGAAAACAGACTGAAAATAGTGACAATGTGCCCCAGAGCTGAGAAATGACTTTGTAAGACTGTAGCTGGGAACCCTAAGCCATAGGTATTAGAAATAACTATTTCAGTTAGAAGCATCTGGGAGAATGAGAAGAAACGGAATTTGCTTTTCAAGCTGTTAACTTTTCATTCTGCGGCAATGTGCATGTCTCCTAATTTGCTTCATGATACTGTGACCTTACCTCATGAAAATCACCTCCCAAAGGCGCCACCTCTAGACACCGTAGTTGATTATATTTCCATACTCTCAGTGCCTCACAATAGGGGTTTAATTACAGCAGGTGAAACTTGGGGCACTGTCAAACCGCATCCAACCACAGCTCCCAGGAGGCCGATGTCACGGGAACGCACCAGATCCTCCTGAGGGAGTGCCGGACTGTGTTCAGCACAGCTTAGGGCCAAAACCTTAGAACCAAATACCGGTGTCAGGAGAGGAAGGACTGAAAAGAACAGCAGCAACATTAACATCTGGGCCCTGGGTGGGTGGCTCAGTGGGTAAAGGCACTTGCCACCAAATCTGACCAGCTGAGTTTAATCCCTGGGATGCACATGATGGAAGGAGAAACCCGATTTCCTCAGATTGTTCTGCAACATCCACATGCATGGGTGGCACAAGCATGCACACATGTAAAAGTAAATCGATCAATAAACAAAAGATTAACACGTGAAAGAAGCCAGTTGACAGAACAGACTAGGCTGGGCTACATGCAACAGAGCATACACTCAAAAAGCCCTCATGTAAGTGACCTACGAAGGACCATGATGTAAAGAGGGTCCCGGACACTTGCTGAAGGTCCCAGGTCCACTGTTGCTGTGCTTTGTGATCCATTAGCCCTTCCAACAGTCTGGAATTCCGTCACCCATATTTTATAGACAAGCAGGCTGAGGCTCACATGGGCTCCCAGCATGTTACACCTGGTCTACCTAGAGGTTGTAAACCTGAGGTTTGGGTTTTTGCACAGAGTGCCTATGGTTCCAGAGCTCACAGGACTTTCCAGTTCTCCTCTGTGGCCCAAGTGTCTCAGTGGCGGAGCAGAGACCAGCAGAACAGAGGGGTTCTAAGGTTCATGAGGCCGTCCTGAGCAAGTTGGCTTGCTTTGGAACCACAGAAAATCCTGTAGTAAGAAAGAGGAAATAAGTCTGGTTCACAGGCACCCTGTGGGGTGAGTTCCTTCTGCTACTTGGGTGTTATTCAAACACAGGATTATAGGCCACCTCGGCCACTTCCAAATGCAAAAGCAAAGAAGTGACCCAGTGTTAAGACAAGGGATTTGATATTTGACCATTAAAAAGAAGTCCTTCTTAATTCAAAACAATGGAAACTTGGGTTTGGAAAGCATTAGAGAGAACATTCTAGACTAATCCTTTTTCTTTGCTTCTCCTCCTACCCACACAAAAGCACAAATCCCTTCCCAGGTACCTCTGACAAGTGACCTTGCTCCTTCAGCGATGGGAACAGCTCTTTCCCAGAGGCATTGCTTCCCTTTGGTTTGATGGTTGAGCCAGCCTATCATGACTGTTTTAGCCATTTAGTTAGCCGGTAAAGCTAGTAGATTTGATGCCCTTACTTCCACTCTGCCCCTCTCCAGGAAAAGACACTCCCATTAGTCTCCTGTTGCTCTAGAAACAAATCAGCACACATTTGGCTTTAAAACAATCTTATACTTGAGGTCAGAAGTCTGAAACGGGTGTCAGCTGGCTGAAACTGAGGCATCAGCACAGCCATGGAGCCCTGTGGAGGTCTCAGGGAGAGTGTTTCCTGACTGTTTCTAGGCCCTCAAGAGCTGTTTGCAGTTTATAGTCTTGCTGACACCCGAGGTTCTCACTCCACACTCCATCCTAGGACCCGTTCTTGGCCTTGCTCTACAGCATGGATCGTCTAACCAGGGAGCCCTTTTCCTCTGTCTCTGCTCCCTGCTCTCAAACAGAGACCAAACTCTGCCCTACAAAAAAAAAAAAAGCCCAAGATCAGGCCATAGAATCCTGCCAATCCCTGAGCTTGTCCTAAGATCAGGCCACACAAAATCTCACCAATCCCAGGCCACTCTGGAAAGCTTTGCCCACCCCCACAAGAAACCCTCTATGAAGCCGGCCTCCTGCTCAGTCCTCTGCTGCTTCTCTACTGAGCAGAGGCAGCCACCTTCTTGTGTCTTTCCCAACAAATCTCTCGTGTGAGGTTTCTTGTGCGGTGTGACTTTGTGATAATCCTTGGCTCCTAACTGCCAGGATACCTCTCCCTTCTGAGCTGTAACACGTACACTTGCAACCCCACAACTTTGCATGCCACATATTTCCTCAGGATCATTCAGAACCCCCTTGTAGGGTGCACAGCCCCTCCTCTACATGTCACTAGCCCTAACCAGCATTCTTTGGACAGCTCAGTGAGTCCTGGAAACATTGTGTTACCATCAGACACCTAAGAGGTCAAGAGGTCTGGGACCACTGAGACTCTGTGTTTCTTTTCTGGATTTGATTTAATTAATTTATTTATTGAGATGGAGGTACATGCCTCAGGTCCCATACAGGGTCAGAGGAAAACTACCTGGAGCCCATTATCCCCTTCTACTGTGTAGGTTACAGGAATTGAACTCAGGTTGTCAACTACCACCGTTACCCACTACTACACCACCTCCCAGGTCCCACTCTGCCTTTCTAATGAGCTCTTGGCAGTGCAGTGCTGAAGGTCAAGGTGCACGATGAATTATCAGCCTCTGTAGATCAAACAGGGCCTTAGAGCTCTTCCCATCATGCATTTCTGTACAAACACGTCGAGGGTGCTTGATCTTGCTGTGCCAACTTGATTGGATCTGGAATCAGCTATGGAGCACATTTCTGGGGGGTTCCTGGATGGGTTACCTAGAAGAAGACTGTCCCTCAGTGTGGGCAGCACCTCTGGCAGCAGCCCTGATGTGAAGATGGAAAAGTGGTGCTCCTTGCTGCTGCCCGTGTCCCAGCCATCACAGCCATTGTCATCATTGGTGCCAGTGGAACCCAACTGCTTTGGCCTCCCAACGTGGACTGAAGGCCGGAGGCCCTCCAGGGATCCTCACGACTTCAGCACCCCATTGGGTGAGACTTGTAGACTGAGCAGCTACCAGGATCTCAGCCGCTCCTGCGGGCATCCAGCCATTGCCGGTGTTGCCAATCTAGAGAAGATCTTCACCTTTTGTAGTATACGGTCATTCTATTGACTCTGCTCTTCTACAGAACACTGACTATTCACTATTCTACCAGTATGAGAGACTCCATTGACAGAAAGCTGGATTTCCTGAAGTTCTCAGGGAATGTTTGTGAAGGAATTACAGTGTCTGAAACCTGGTAGCTAATCATTCGATATCTATTTAACAGATGAACACATGGACTCCTCAGGATTTTACAAACAGCTGCCTTAAAAATAGTTGGAATAGGGCTAGCTAGATGGCTCAATGGCTAAAGGTGACTGACCACAGTCCTCAAGACTTAAGTAAGGAGAGGATCAACTCCTGCAGAGGGTTCTCTCACCTGCAAATGTACTCCATGGAATTCGTGCCCACACACCTACACACAATAAGTAAACGAATAAAATGTAATTTCAATAAGATGTATTAAAAATAAAACAGCTGAGTTTCCTTCATCACTGCTTCTCAAATACAAGTGTCTGGGAAAACAGTCCTATGGGACAACATAAAACCTACTTGCCATTTCAAACACCACCATTAGCTCAACTAGCATATTTTATACTCACTTCTATCAGTGGATATTATAGCAGTTTTAAACCTCCAAGTGACAAGCATACTGGTAAATATGTGCACATTTCCCACAGTTTCATTTGAATGCTACATTCTTTGGCCCTGAAGGGTGGGATGATAGGATGCTCCCTTTCGGGGAAGCTTTGTCTGGTGCCTGACAAAGCATGATACAGTCAGAAAGGACACTGCTGAGGTTGTTGCTGCTCAGAATGAACCTCCTAGTATAGAGAGATTTTTCTTTGGGTTGCCAGCTCACAAAAAAAATGACACAGAGACTTATTATTAATTAGAAAAGCTTGTCTTAGCTTAGGCTTGTTTCTAGCTAGTTTTTTTTCCCTCTAACTTAAATTAACCCATTTCTATTCATCTGTGTGCTGTCATGTGGCTTATGGCTTTTACCTCTCCTCCTGTATGTCCTGCTTCCTCTGCTGATAACTCTGCCTTTCTTCCTCTCTGAGTCCTCTCTGTCCCCAGAAGTCCCACCTAACCTCTTCCTGACTAGCTATTGGTCATTCTGCTCTTTATTAAACCAATCACAGTGACACATCTTCACAAAGTGTAAAGGAATATTCTGCAACTCTTTAGGGCCCATATAGCGCTACTGGGAGGTTGTGGAATCTCTAAGAGGTGGGGCTGAATGACAGACTTTCGGGTCATTGGGGGTGTGGCCTTGAAGGGGCTGCTGGACTCTCAGCCTCTGCTTCCCCTCACTTTCTGGCAATGGGGGTGGGGGTGGGAGTATAACAGTTTTGCTGAGTCATGCTTCCCGACTGGATGCATTGCTTCACCCAAAGTGGTGGGCCAACCTTCCATTTCCATGAGTTGGTCACCTCAGACAGCTAGAATGGAAGCTGACTAACCGAGGGGCAATAGGTTCATCCCCCGATTAGGATACATGTTAGTTCAGACCTGTTGGTTCAAGCCAGAAGAAACTCTCCAGCTCACACCCACAGAGGATTAGGAAGTGCCTGATAATCTGGAAGGAAGGCGAATGGAAGTTGCCCATAGCAGATATGCGCCGCAGGACCCTGACCTTATCTGCTACCTGCCATTGCTGTTGAGAGTCAGCTTCAACCAGCTTCAACCTGGCATTGCCTAGCTTCATGTGCACATTCCACAGGCTCTCTGAGGGATTCAGCCTGGGTGGCACAACCATTGGCCAGCAGATAGCAGGATCTGTGACTGAAACACAGAATGCCCACTGTGAAGTTTGGGAGTGTCTCAATACATATATACACAAACCAACCAACCAACCAACCAACCAATCAATCAATAAGCAAGCTCGTCAGGAAATGGAAGGATGAAGGTGAAAGTCTTCCACTGAGAAAGTGTTTGCTTTTACCTGATATGCCTAGAAAAAAAGGCAATACCAAAGTAGAGTATCTAAAATGTGGCTTTTCCTCTTTATTTGTGGATTCTGTATGTGGGAATTTATTAACTCATTAAAATTTATGTGTAGCCCTCAAATTCATACTTCTTCAAGATTAAAATTAATATGTGTCTAAGGTCATTTGCACATATAAAATGGTGGAAATTTTAAGTTGCACATTCCAGGCTAAATGGGATGAGCTCTCTCTCTCTCTTTCTCTCTCTCTCTCTCCCTCTCTCCCTCTCTCCCTCTCTCTCTCTCCCCCACCCCCTCTCTTTTTATCTCTCTCCCCTTACTGTGTAGCCCTGACTGGCCTGGAACTGACTATGTATAACCAGGCTGGCCTTGAACTCACAGAGATCAGCCTGCCTCTGCGTCCCCAGTGCTGAGACTAAAGGTGTGTGCCACCATGCCTTTCATATTCTGTCTTCTTATTACACCTTTCATGCTGTAGAAAATGTTCCTCTTCACTAAATCATTCCTACCATTCACTGTTTTTGTTGTGGAATATTGTTTTAACTGGGCAAAGATGTGTTACATTTGTTTATGCTGTGAAATATTACTGTAACTATGTGAAGGTGTGTTACATTTGCTTCTGCTCCCTTTGTTAACAATGTAAAGACGTGTTACATTTGTTTGTGCTATATTTGTTTAGTTACAAAAAGTGTTGCTGTTTCACCTTGCCTGCCTAAGGCACCTGATTGGTCTAATAAAAAGCTGAAAGGCTCATAGCTAGGTAGGAGAGGAATAGGCGGGGCCTTCAGGCAGCGAGAATAAATAGGAGGAATCTAGAGGGAAGAGAAGGAGAGGAGGAGAGAAGGAGAAAGAAAGAGGGACACACCTGAGAGAGAGGGAGGCAGGGGGGAGGGAGGGAGGGAGGAAAGGAAGGAAGGAAGGAAGGAAGGAAGGAAGGAAGGAAGGAAGGAAGGAAGGAAGGAAGGAAAAAAGCCCCGAGGCAAAAGATAGGTGAAGAGAAACAGGTTAACTTATAAGAGCTAGTAAGAAATGAGCTTAAGCTAAGGCCGAGCATTCCAAACTAATAATAAGTCTCCGTGTCATGATTTGGGAGCTGGTTGGTGGCCCAAAAGGAAAAGCCTGGTACACTGTTTTAAGTGACCTCAAAGCATAGTGTTGAAATATTGTCTCTACACACAAGAAGGGTGCCATGAGCCTTACAAAGAAACTACGTGTTAGATAAGCCTTCTGTAGGCATGAATTATGACATTCTTGGCGATGACTCAACTATTAATGAATCAATGACAGGTTTTAAAGTAGGTCACTTTATGGAGAAACATATATAACATGCAGTTATATATTGATCAACTGACAAAACTATGATCAGAATTTCATAGGAACCTCTCCCTGTATTCCCTCAAGGAGCAGTATTCAGTATTTGCTAATGTAGTGTTGATGGTGGCTTTACAGAATTCAAGTACTATGAATTATGAAAATCAAATTTACATATGTTTAGATTCTTAGACTTTGGTCTTCTGATTTCTACATGGCATTTTTTTAAAATTCTGAAGTATTTCACTTTAAACCAGCCGTTGACTGCAGTTCTTACATGGTTGCGAACTTGTTGCCGTTTTATTAAATGTCTTGCCAATATCCTGAATCTTTTCACTGCAGTCTACAGAGGGGAAAGGTTGACTCTGAGCCAGGCCTGGTCTTCCTCGGAGAGCATGAGCCTTCCTATCAGACTCAGAAGATGACAATCTTTTTCCCATTTAAGGAAAGCAATCAACTCAGCCTGCGGAGGCACTGTATTTCCCTTGCAAATGAGCTTCATTACCAGCTTGTATTATGACTCTTCTCGTAGCTAGAATGAGAGGCTCATGGCTCTGCATCATAGTGGAAATTGTCTCAGCCCTGAATTATGTGCTTGTCTATAACCAGGTTTAATTATGAACGTCACCGTGAGGTTGTGTTGTGAATACTCTTGTGAGTGCTTAGGAAGCAGCTCTTGGGTACAGTGGGATTTGTCTCTGCTAAACACTTGTCCTGGGTTTACAGAAAATGTTCTTTTTGCATATTTTATTTATCTTCAGCATTAAACTGATTAATGCCAGTCTTATCATTATTAAGAAACATTATCTAGTGACGACTTGGCTCAAACTAAAATCAAAGCTCAAGTGAGTCTGAAACTTTGAATCCATGTAATTATCCCCTAGTGGCACCGTGTGACTTGCTTATTAATTCTCAATTGTGGCCTAAGGCCATCATACAGAGAACTTTGTTTGCTTGTGGGGAAATTTTCTCACAGTTCTGTTGACAGAAAATTTACTTAAATAACAATATTTAAAGTCAAATTATCTCATTCTACAAAAAGAACAGAAAAGACAACCTAGATGCATTAATAATTTGCAAAATAAGAAATATGAGTGATCAATAATCATACAAATGTGAGTGAACTCTTCAATAAAGAAATAGCATGCAAATTTAAACAAGTGATAATTGTCTGTCTATTAAGTTGATAGATACTGTTTATTAAGTAATATTAAACCAGCATCAATGGAAGTCCAAGCTAGAAGGCCGACTCTGGAGCTGTCAGGCAGTGACATGAGAGGAAACACATTAAAGCATTTTGAGCAATATCTTCACACATTTATCCCATAGAAGAGTCTTCAGCCATTCTATTAGAGAGTTTTCTTTCAGGATAGTCAGTGAATCTTTGTTCACGTGTTGAAAGTTTGGAAACATGTATGTATAACAATTAGGGGAGAGTCAATCAGCTGTGGCCTTTCCTTATGATGGCCTATCCCTATGATGGTCTATCCCTAAGATGGCCTATCCTTAGGACGGCCTATCCCTATGCCTCCATTAAAGACAGTGCTTTCACACAATGGGTAGATGCTAATTAGAACCACAGTAATGCACCGTTGAACCCCACCAGACTGGCGAGAGTTTCAAAGTCCAGCAGGCTCCTGAATTAATAAGGACTCTCAGTAATGGGAATTCTAGGCAATGCCTGTGGCAGTAAAACTGTAGAGTTTAGCACCGTGCAGGAGATGGAAGATGTCTCTGCTCCACAATTACTCTGCAGATTTACTCCCAAGAGAAACTCTCAAGTACGTGAAAATAGAAGACATATTCAAGAATGCTAGTAGCAATGGTGTTTGTTAAGGAAAAAAAGAGTTAGAAAAATAAATATGCCTAATTCAGTATATGCAGTACATTCATATAGTGGCGATTTGTGTACCAGTGGAGATGGCTGGCAGGGGTTGATCTGAATCCACAGGGACCAATTGCCCAAACCAAAGATGTATTGGGGAGACAAAATGCAAATTGAGGGCAAATATATGACAACCATACTTAAGGTTTTATTTTGCTTTGAGATGAGATCTCACTATATAGTTCATGATGGTCTGGAACACATGATCCTCCTGGTACATTCCCCCAAGTAGTGGAATTACAGGGTGGTACCACCATGCCTAACATATTATTTCAGTCAACTTATTTAAGTTTCAAAGTCTTTACTGTATGTTGCTTAAAAGCATAAATATGTGAGGGGCCAGTGAGATGGCTCAGTGGATAAGGGTGCCTGCCAATGAGCCTGGTGACCCGAGTTTGATCCCCAGGATCCACATGGGTGTAGGACAGATCAACTCCCACAGTTGAGTTATCCTCTGACCTCTGCAACATACACATATACATGTAAATAAATGTATGTGGGTTTTTTTTTAAAAAAACATGGCTATATGAGATAAATGTACAAATAAGATAAATGCACAAATAGGAAGATAAATGTACAAAGAATGTACATCATAGGGATAGGGATAGGAAAGCCACTCAAGTCCAAAAGAAAGTTGACGGCTTGGAGGGCCACATGTGGCATTCAAGCACTAGGAGACTATTTCCTTCCCAGGAGCAGGGGCAGGTATAAGGATGATGTTCTTGTCCCATTTTCAAGTGTGAGTGTGCATGCATACACTTATGTTTGTGTGGGTACGTGCATCGGTGTGCATGTGTGTATGCAGGGGTCAGAGGACAATGTTAGGTGTGAGTTCTCAGGTCTTTGTTTAAGATAGAGTCTGTCATTGACCTGGAATGTCATCATATAGGTCAGACTAGTTGGCCCGTGTGTGCCCCAGGATCCACCTATCTCTTGTTTCCTATCTTGCTGCAAGTATGTGCCACCATCATCTGCTTAGCCCATGGGTTCTGGGGATCAAACTCAGTGAAAAGAAAGCACTTTACCAATGGAGACACCTCCCATGTATGTTACAACAGCATGGGAGGTATCTCTCCTAAGTGTTAGGAATGCATAATATTGTTAAAGGAATAGATGGTCTTTTGAAAAGACCTAATGTAGAACCAACTGGACAGATACAAGGCAGCATAGAACCGTACACAAAGTAGAATTTCACAGTGCTTCCATTGGGCTCCCATAGCTCCTAACACCACTTTTTCACATAACCGCCCCACAAGGCACAGGGGCTGAGTACAAAAAGGAAGGACTCTGGGTCACTTGCTTCTCAACAAAATCGGCCTAACATGCACTCTGATCTTATCTGATGGGGGCTGAGGTGACTGGGCAGATTCACAGTCAATTCTCCGGGCTTGGCCCAGACCCTTTCTGCAGAATTCTGTTTCAGAATATGTAGGTCACACCACCCAGCTGAATAATAGCATTTGGTGAGCTCTGCGCATGCGCTACACAGTGTTTCCAGCCGCTGAAAGGATATCATGCATAATTGAGTGAGCTCTTCTCTGTTCTCAAAGCCAGCCTGGTGACATCTGAGCCCCTGAGCCCTGGATAACTGAGAGCATTTTATTCTCTTTGTCTGGGGTTTTCTCACCCTTTAACCTGGGGTTTGCTGTTTGCCAGGTGTACCACGGACTGGCAGCCACCTGTTTGGGCTCAGCTGGTGCTCTGGCTGTAAGGAGGGCCCAAGAGCCCCAGCCCCCTCATTCAGGAATGGAGACAGGCTGCTTCTTTGCCCTTCACAGCCTTAAGCTTCCAAATGAAGATCAACCAGGGAAGAATAAAGAAGAATTTCACAAACACTGGTGATGTTCTGATGGTAGCGCCTGCCCTCCCCCGGCCCCATGTGTATTTTAAACAAAGACAATTGCTCAAACCATGCATGGGCTCAATGTATGGGCTCCAAGTAACACCGGGTCTTGCCTGGAAGACAATGGCTCATCTGTCCTTTTGTTTACAAAGGGAAATGCTGATTCCTTAAAATCACTCCCATGGAGCTAACATGTCACAAAGCAAAGTCAAATACCAAGTGTCTCCATCCCAGACAGCCCATCACAACCCATGTGAAACTGTAGAAACGCAGAGTCTTATCCCTGAGTTCTGGGACAGCTGAAGCAGCCACTACCCCTGGAGAGGTGCATCGGTAACCCGATGGTGGCAACCCCCCAAAGAAGCCCCATGTCTCTACTTTGTCTCCAGCTTGGAAATCTCTGAGAGATATCAACACTGTAAGTGAAGCCACCTGCCCAGGGATGGGGAGTGAGGGGTGACAAACTGTGGGAAGGTACCCATTCAGATCCTCCTGAGTCTGCATGCTGTCTGTGGCTTCCTCACAGTTGTTTTCCTCCTCCCTAGTGAGGAGGCTTCTGGGCCTATAAGGGAAGTTTGGCGGGGGATGGAGGGGGCACGGATGGGGGTGAGGGGTGGTGGGTAAGGCGAAAACTATTTCGTTTCTTTTTATTTCTGAACTCAGATTCAAGTGAATAAAAGTGGTAGGAAGATGGGAAGGTGGGCGAACGGTAGGACTATCGTAAAAGAATGAATGAAGGAATGAACTCACGATCTACTCGGTCTCGGAATATCATGGGAGAGGGGTACCTGTGACGTGATTTTTCTCATGTTCAATTAGCCTCTGGTGGGTACTGTATGTGCCCCATGCTTATCACTGGAACCCCTATGCCCCAAAGGCTGCCCAGAGGTGAACACTTCTAGACAATGGCTGGCAGCCCTGAGTATGGAAACATGGGAGCTCTTTTGCATCCTGGTTAGAGCATCCTGGGGCTTCACCATCCAGAGATCCCCGGGGGACTTACAACTACTACCGTCCAGCATTTTCTCTCGGTACGGTGACATTGTTAGGCCATCATTCCTCCCTGCTCCGTGAAATTCCTTTGCTGTCTCGTGTCCAGGACTGCTTCTGAGGGATCCAAACTAAGACACTGCCATTATGACCCATAGAAGTCAGAAAAAGAGTTCTTAGGGGGACCTTAGAGAGGGCTCAGTGGTTAGGAGCACTTGCTACACTTAAAGAGGACTAGAGTTCGGCTCCCACCATCCACATCAGGTGACTCACAGCCATGTGTAACTCTGGCTCCACTTCTAGACTCTGAGAGCATCCCCACTCACATGCACAAACCCACGCACGCACACACACACACGCACACACACACACACACACACATACACACACACACATAATTTTAAAATCATAAAAATAAGTCTTTAAAAAATTAATCTTAAATCAATTCCCATGACTGTCGGGCGACAGTGTTCCCCCAGCTACAGTAGAAAAGGTCAACCATGCGTTTTGCTTAATGACTTTCACAAAAAAACCTGCTTCGAAGCAAAGCTAGAGAGATTGGTAATATTGAAAAGAAGAAAATCTGTTATGCTTGTAACCCCTTTTTATGAAACTCTCTTTCTTCCCTCGATTTCCAGTAAGAAACTAAATTCTCTGCAACACTGGTGAGCTCACTGAATTCCCAAAGGAAAACAGAGAGTAGGGGGACCAGCAATGAGGCTGCCCTCTGCAGTGATCCCTCACTGGTGACAACGCAGTGAGTTGTTTTTCTGTCTTGTGCCCCTGTGGACCCAGCCGTCTTCTTCATATATATACATATTCTTTCCGAGACAGGGTTTCTCTGTGTAACAGCCCTAGGCTGTCCTGGAACTCTATGTAGATCAGGCTGACCTCAAACTCACAGAGATCTACCTGCCTCTGCCTCCTAAGATTAAAGGCATGTGCCACCACTGCCCAGCCACATCCATCTTCTTTACCAGACTGAAAGTGAGGACCAGAGGTAAATGGCCCCTTCATGGATGCTGTCCAACTCTGTGCTTTTTTTTTTTTTTTTAACCATCCCTCAGACCACCTAGGAGCTCACAAGGACCCAGAAAATGACTGCTTTTTCATTGGCAGGTGTCTCTTTGGTACAACGGTCCACTCCATTTGTAAGATTTGTGTTTTTTTTTTTTCTTTAAAGCAGGGTTAAATAAGAAAGACTTTACTGAAATCTTTATACCTTAGCAGACATTAGTTTTGGTGTTGCCAAGGAAGAGTAAGTTAGGGTTTGTGGTGATCTCTGGAAGTCAACTTGGGGAAGGTGAAGCCCAGAACCATTCTGCTGCCAATACAAGTAGAAATCATACCAAGAAAAGAGAGTAGCCTAAGCATGTCCCGAGTTTTAGAATACACAGACCAGGCCCCCTCTTGTAAGCTGGAGTTTTTATAAGAAAGAACATATAAGCTAACAGAACAGAATAATCCTATCCCTCCCCCCACCCCTTGTCTCACGAAAGAGCATGGCAAAACATGACCTATTAACTCTCCCTGGTTCCCCCATACATGAGAGGTCAGTGAGCAGACAGAGAACGGCCCCTTGGGTGTCTGATTAGGTTACTCCACTGTTCCATATGCTATTTTAAGTGACAACTCACTCTGCCAAATGTTTATCACATGACTGATGGCATTTTAGGACTAATTTATCCTATTTGCAGTGGCCAGCCCCCCTCTGAACCAGATGATGCTAGGGACGGCAGAGTCCACACTGCAGAAGGCCACAGCTGTGTGGCAACCGAGGACTCAGGAAGTAAGCAAGGATCCTCTATCAAAGTCAGGACAGCTGTGCCTGCCTCATACTGTGTGAGGCCGTGCTGGGAGGCAGCTGTGCAGCCAGAGAAGACGCTCCTATTTCCTTCACATCTGGAGAGGCTGTGGGACTAGTTCCTCACCAATGGAGTAAGCAGAAGCCAGGCATGCTCCTTCTTCCCTCTTTCCTCTGAGTCTCCGGGCTGCCTTGTGTTGAAGGTGGCATACCTCTACCAGACTAACTTCACAGATCCAGACTGCCTGTCAGTGCAGCATATTTGATCTTGGTACGGAAGCCTCCCACTTCTCAGAAGCTCTTGGCCTTCCCACACTTTATAACTGTATCCACAACAGACACACATCTGGCCTGTGGTAGTGCTCAGTAACACCGGGGGAAGTTGTGGTCCTGAAGACTTGCTGCTCAAAATGTGGTCCATACACCACCAGCAGCAGCAGTGTCCCCTGAGCTTTCAAAGACACCGTATTTCAGGCCTGCACTTTCAACACTGCTGAATCAAAAGCTGCCTTTCCGTAAGGTCCTTGGCCCATCACATTCTTGTACACATTAGAGTTGGTGAAATGACCAAGACAGGGTTATCCTTGCTGACAACTTACACACCTCCTAGTCATTCATATGCTTTTCAACATATACTATCTCCTTGAGGTAGCTAGAGGAACTGATTGCAGATGCCACAGTCCATAAATACTCAAGTTCTTTTTGCAAGAAGGCATGGCGTTTGCATATATTTTATGTATAGTCTCAATAAAATTAACATCGTCTGTAGGTGCCTTACCAACTTCAATGTCATATGAATGCTGAGTAAAAGTTGTTTTGTTGTGTTATTTTGGAGATGGTGACAGGGGAAAAAAAAAGACATCAACACGTTCCTAAGGGGTGCAGCATTTTCTTACATTGGTGCTGGTTGATCTTATAAATGTAGAATCTTTAGGTCTGGAGACTGTGAGTACAGTTCTGTGAACTGTTGGAGTTTGTGGCTGATGCCTGCATGGATGTGATTTCATGGGCTTTGGTCTAGAGGTAGGTGGGAGGCAGGAGTTTGAGACCAATCAATCATAGTTGATAAGCGAGTTACACACCTAATGCTGTGATTTCACGCTTGGGAACTTCCTGCTGAGTTTTACCTTCAGGCCCCATGATTTAAGTACATAGAGAAATTCTCTATACGTGTTTTGTGTATGTTTGTGTGACACTTACTGAAACGCTCGCTTTGAGGAAAGTGTAACCTTGCTCTGTGACCCATACTCACTGCCTGGAGGCATGTATTCTCTCACTTGATTATCAAAATAGGCTGGGACTGGGTTTTAAACAACAGTTGACATGATGCTCAGGGAGCATTATGGTTTTTGTTTGTTGTCTTCAGACATGTGCCTGTTTTAAAAGGCATTAAAGCACTTTTCTTGGTATGTATAAGTTGCTTTATATTTTTAAACTCTGTTCTTCCACTTTCTTCCTTTTGATACTAGTATCTGCATTATCAAAACTCTTCATCATAATTATCTACTGACATTGCAACTCAACACACAACCCCTTGCTCTCTTAGCCACCAAACACCCATGGTAACAGAGCCCTGGTACCCATCCCTTTCCTGTGTCTCAGCTGTTATTCTGTAGGTTTATAAAGAGCCTCTGAGAAAGATGCTTCTTTTACAGAAGGAAGCCCTTCTCGCTGGCGTACCCTGAGCTTCAGTCTTTAGGCAGGAACTGCTGTGGGTTTTCTGATGAACACATTCAGCGGCTCATCCAAATTATAATTTGCTGTTGTCCGTGGAGCAGACCTTCATGAGTTTCTTATGTCATTAATAGACTTTACTAATGGCTGTCAAAACCGCAAGAAGTCTTACATAAAGAGCCAGTAGGAAAATAAAGGAGGAAGTCGTTTTACCCACACTCGGGGGTGAAGCAGAGAGAAGCGAAAAATGTAAAAAGCAATCTAGATCAAAGTACTCTTCGAATCTAATACACAGGTGCTTGGTTCTCTTAGCACATTTCTACTCAACAGGCTGACTGTTTAGAGGTCAGCTTTCCCTCTCCATTGTCCTAAAAATTATTGACTGGGATTCAGTAGTTGAGATTTTTTTCAATTAATTAATTAATTAATTAATTAATTAAATGTGTGAGTGTCTTTAGTCTGCATTTTGTATGTGCACTATCTGTGTGCTTGGTGCCTATGGAGACCAGAAGAGGGCATTGAATCCTCTGGAACGGCAATTACAGCTGGCTGTTACATGCCATGTGGGTGCTTGGCATTGAACCCAGGTCCTATGGAAGATCAGCAAGTACTCTTAACTGCTGAGTCGACTTTCCACCTCCCAAGGGCCGAGGTTTTGCCTTGATAATTTCAATAGCAGACCCAGGCCCATCAGGTCCTGGCAGCAGAATCCTTACGTGTCTTAGAAGAAAGTCATGTTTTTCCAACTGGCTTATGTCCCTCCTCACAAGCTAGGAAATTATCTCTATTGCTATGTAACTCACCTATAAGTCATCCAGCTCAGGAAATAGGAATTCTTAAAGGAAGATAAGAGCTATTTGAAAAGAAATTAAGCTCAGTACTTATGGAGGAATCACTAGCTCTATTTCTCCACTAATTTACCTTTTCACATGTAACACATTACAAATAAACACAGCACCTTTTAAAGGTCCAGCTGCCAAAATTTGTTAAAGGGGCAGGGTTAGGATAAAGGCTTATAAAATTCACAATGTAGGTGAGCAATGATCGGATGTGGTTTGTAAAAGAAACCTCTCTCTATAACACCTAGAGAAGGTATACAGTATAAACACTGTATGCCTTGACTTTAAAATGCAAATGAAAACCAGAATGTACTGTGTCATGCAAATGGGCAAATGATGAATAAATAAGACTCAGTGCTATAAAGGATAATGGGTGCCACTCTCACTGACTCCTGAAATGAGACTGCTGCTTAAGGCAATTAAAAGCTTTAAAAGAAATTGGCCCATATGTGTCAAGAGCCCTAAAAACAATCAATGCCTTTAAAACCAATGATCCGGCTTCTACTAATTTATCTTAAATAAGTAATCAGGTACTTGGGTTGGGATCGTGTGGCTCAGTAGTGTGACACTTGTCTATCATGCATCAGGCTGTGGGTTTCATTCTCTAGATTCCCTGTCTCAAAATATAGCGGATTTTGGACATGTGGCCAGGTTAGGGAGATAGCACAGTGATACAGGCCTTGCCTAGCATGCCTGAGTTCCATCCCCAGAACAGAAGGGCAGGGGCCGCTAAGACAGTATTATTGCAGCAAACAATTTTAAATCAAGCAAATATGCTAAATTAGGACACACACACACACACACACACACACACATCCTATATATCTGAGATATATAATGTCAGTGCACTATGTGTGTGACTGGTGCCCAAGGAGATCAGAAGAGGGCATTGCATCCTCTGGAACTGGAATTACAGTCAGTTGTTACAGGTGATGGGATTGAACATAAACTTCGTGGAAGGGCAGCAAATGTTCTTAACTGCTGAGCCATCTCTCCATTCCCCAAGGGCTGAATTTTTGGCTTAATGGTCCCAGTGTGTGTGTGTGTGTGTGTGTGTGTGTGTGTGTGTGTGTGTAATATGTATGTATGTAATGCATATATATATATGGACTGGGATTTGTTTATATTTCTATCTCTCTCACACATGGATGGTCAGCCTTTCAGATCCATGAATTCCATATCTGTGGATTTTACCAAGTGCAGACTAAAAGTCCTCCTCCTCCTCCTCCCCACTCCCTGCTTTCTTTGGTACTATGTATTGAATCCAGAGCCTGTATATCGCACAAGGGCTCTACCACTGACCTATAGCCCCATTCAGACTGAAAACATTCTTTAAAAAATTATATCTGTACTGAACTTATGGCAGGATTTTTTGGTTGCCATTATTCTCTAAAATATGGCACCTATTTATGCAACTCACATTGTACCAGATAGTATAAACAATCTAGAGCAGATTTAAAGTATATGAGAGGATGTGTGTAGGTTATATGCAAATATTACTCTATTTTGTGTGAAGGACTTTAGCATTCACAGATATTGATATCTATGGGAATCCTAGAATAATTAGAATGCTGAAGGACACACACACAAACACACGGACATGGACACACACACACACACACACACACACACACACACACACACACACACACTAAGAAAAAGAGAGAGAGAGAGAGAGAGAGAGAGAGAGAGAGAAGCTGTTGTAAAGACTGAACACAACAACAGGAAATGATACATGGAGCTTCCCACTCTATAATCTGAAGAAAAAAAGGAAGCTTACGAAATTGTATCTATACACAAATGATGCCATTTTGTTTATAAATTATAGGCTCATAGTGATAAATGTAAGACAATAGGGAAATATATCAGAATGTAGTCAAAGATTTGGGAGTTTAGTTTTCTTCTACGTTTTCATTTACCTTTCTCATTTTCTGCAATGAATATGGGAATTGCATTTATTAGGAAAATGTTCATTTTAAAATGTGCCAACAAGAGGCAAACACACACACACACACACACACACACACACACACACACACACACTCACACACACACACACACACACACACACACACACACCAATGGTTAAAAATGCCGACTTCTGAAGGCAAAGTTCACTTACACGTTAGGAAAAATGCATGTAGCTGAGTCTCAATGACCACATGGTGTCACAAAGATTCCCCAAGGCCTGCCTATCTCCACATTACTTTCACTCTGTATAAAGAACAATGTGTCTGAGTTTTCAGACGGTGGACCTGTTAATGCTGGTGCGACCTTCTCTTTTGTTAGTGTTCCAGTCTTTAATTCTTCTGGGTTCTTCTAGTAGATGTTGTGAAACACCCTCTCTGCTTCTAATACTGTCATCTATAAATCAAAATGAAAAACTAAATCCAGCCTAGTGTTCATAAAGTATAGTGCCAGGATGGTCTGTTCCCACTCTAGCATCAACACATCCTCAAACAGGAAGTGTACTGAGTGCAGATGCATTCCAAAATGTCTGCAGATTCAATAACCGCCAACCTTCTTCCGTGGATGTCATAATTAATTTTGTTCCCAATTAAATAACATGCCAACAACAGGTGACTGTTCATCTAGTCAACACCACTTAAGCAGTTCCTTTGTTCAGCTCCCCTGGTCTTTCCAAACATATGTGTGATGTAGTTGGAATATTCCACAGAGGAGAGATTGGGAACTGGGTGAACAGACCACATCCAAATTTCTAAGAAAAATACGTTGTTCTTACAAATGAAAACATTAGAAAATTGCCCCTTTTGTTAAGCTGAAATATTATGTGAGGAATACAATAGTGAAAAATATTCAAAAGCTTAAGATCTCACATACAAAAATAACCTTCCTTTTAATTAAAAAAAATCAGTAAAAAGCTAGTAAATGTTATCTAATAAAATTAGATAAAATTAAAGAACAATGTCTGTTAATGGAACTGGGGAAACAACTTGGCTTTTTTCTCTAAGAAGAGCATTTGGTCTTTTAATAACCATATGTTTATTTGGATTTTTTTAAAAAAAATGGGTCATAGATGCCAAAGAAAACCCGGGTGCTGTTAGGCTGTATTAAATAAGAGGACAGTGTCCAGGAGGAGGATGACAATAGGCCCATTGTTCATTCCCTTGTTGGAGTGCAGCCCATCCATAACCAGCTGACAAATGAGGCCTGCCAGGAGCAGGACCCACTGGAGCATGTCAAGAGAGGAGCAGATGCTGCGGGTTGAGTCTAGAATCCTCCTCAGACACCCTAGTCCATGGGTGTGTGAGTCCCCAGTACAAAATGGTGTGGTGTTTAGATGTGACCCATTTGTGTCTCCCCCATAAGCTTTAAGTTGTCTATAGAGCACAGAGATATTTAATCTCATGTGAATTCTGTGTCAGCAGTTGATATGCTGCTTCTCACTTTGGGAGTCAAGAGAAGCCAACTGTCCAGTAGAAATGTGGTTTTCTTTCACTTGTTTTTATTCTGGGCTTGGTTGAACCTGTGAGTTCAAACCTGCAGAGAAGGAGATCTAAGGGCATGACGGTTATTAGCAGGAGGTTAGTGATGGTAGGTTAGTGATGGTAGGTTAGTGATGGTAGGGGCCTTTGCAAACCTTCGGAGGCAACCCTCCCTCCAGCTTACCAATCATTGGCTTAGCCCGGAGCAAGACTTTAGGAGTAGGAAGACCACAGACCCTCCTCTCCTGTTTGCTAATGTAACCCTACATGAACACACAGCTTTACTGCTTCGTTCTCATTGGAAAGAGACATCTCTGCTCCTGGAGTGTCGACGTGGGTCGAATTGAGGGATAAAAATTCTTTTAAGTCCCTATTATTTGAAAAGCATATTTGACCACAACTATGAACAAAAGATAAAATAATACCAATCCCTGGCCCTACAGAGTTGGTTGTGTGGTTAGGAAGAAAACAGACTATATACAAGTTTCCCCTTTGTCTGTTTTTCAAATCTCTGTGGTTTTAGTTCCCATGTGGTCTGTCATGGACGAAACATACAGTACACAATAAAATGTAAGAGGAATGCCCCATTCACATCATTTTTATTGTACTATGTTATTATAATTGTTGTCATTGATTATTATTGATGTTACTATCTTACTACCCATAACTTATCAAGCAGGTTTTATCACAGGCATGCAAACACGGGAAGGTGCATGGTATATAGAGGGTTCAGTCCTATGTGTGGTTTCAGGAATTCATCAGAGTGGAGTGTCTTTGAATATGTTCCTCATGGGCAGGGAGACTACTGCAGAAATGAACAGAATCCCAATGTAAGGTAATTTATAAGAGTCTTTGAGGTGGTTTGAACCTTAAGTACCTCAGGAATTTCAAGGTGGGGGCAACTGGCTGGAGTGATAGGACACAGAAAACTTGAAGCTTGCACAATGTGCAAAGAACAGGTGTGAAGAAGAAAAAGATTTGCCAAGCAGAAGACTGGACTAAGCAGGGAAGGTAAGCTATCAATCAGGCTCCATACCAAATTCTTTGGTCAATGATCCTTACAGGGTCCTGGGTTACTGGGCGATAGATTCATTAGTAAGGAGTTGACTCTCAATATCAATGGTAAGGAAGGGCATGAAGCTCGGTGACACCAATATATAACCCCAGTACGTGGAGGTTTGAATGGGAAGGTCAATGAATTCAAGGCCAGCCTTCTCGAAATAGAGAGATGGCATCTAGAAAGAAAGAAAGAAAGAAAGAAAGAAAGAAAGAAAGAAAGAAAGAAAGAAAGAAAGAAAGAAAGAAAGAAAGAAAGAGAGGGAGGGAGGGAGGGAGGAAGGAAAAGAAGAGAGAAAAGATAGAAAGAGAACAGGGAAGGGACACCTCACACTGATCAGGTGTGCTCTGAGGTGACCTTGGCAGAGGAGCTCAGGCTTCAGGAGCTGCTCATGTTTCTCAATGGTTTGACTGTTGTCATGCTAGGACTCCAGGAAACAAGTCCAGCTGAAGAAAGGGACTGGTACACAAAGAATACCCAAAGGCCTAGTGACAGGCTGCCTGCTGTGTGCATCACTAAGGAGTCTCTTCAGTGTGTGAACTCCCTAGATTACAACCCCCACTAGCCCAGGGCCTGGATGGAGCAGTCTACCACACACCCGGGCCCTTCAGGCAGTCAGTCCATTCTCCTAAGCCACAAACCTACATGACCCGGTGGCATTTGGTAATGTGGACAATGGTACACAATAGTGAGTATCTATGTATCTGAATATAGGAGGGACCAGTCCTAGGCAATAGGGAGTTTTCAGAGCCTTTGGTATCTTGTGGGACTGCTGCCATACATGTGAGCTGATGTTAGCTGGAATGCTTAGGTGCGAGATTGTTTTTTCCCTCCACATGAGCTCAATCAGCTGAGAGAGAAAGGTTGTAGCTATCTGACAAAAATCTCTGAAGGACTTTTACGGACCTTCAGAAACTGGAATTGGCACCCTTGACTAATTCTAACAACAACAAAAAAGGTAGAACCTTGAGAGCATGGCGTTCAGTTACACTGTGTGCTTCACACGGCCACGAGAACATTTTCCTTCCCATCAAGCAGAACTGAAAAGAAAGGATACAGTCTGAAGGTCACAGTCCATCAAGTGACCGACGACAGATCCTCTCTGCACCCCTCATCCTCACTCCCCCACCTACCTCCCACTCCCACCCCCCCCACCCCCTCCCACCCCCAGCTCCCCGACTGTGCGTAAGGGCTGTACAAACTACATCTCTAGGATGTTTTCTGTTTTCTCAGCTGAGAGAACGAAGGGAACAATGGCCATCCACAGCCCTTCATCACCCAGCAGCTGAACAAGGATGGCCGCGTGTAAACCTTCAGCGCATTTCCAGGCGGAGACATCTGAACTGTCTGTGAGGTAGCCGTGAACTGGGAGGAAATACTTACTAGTGAATTAACAGCACTGGCTGTTCAGGAGTGCCCCACCTTCAGACGCTGCCACCAGCCAAGCTCAGCGACTTTTCTAGACCACAAGGTTCTGAAACCACTTTTTTTTTTTTTTTTTTTTTTTTTTAAGAAAGGACCGTTTGTCCCCACAGGGCTGTGGGCTGGCTCCTGGAAGGGCCACGGTGACAGCTGTACTGTTAGGCACCCTGGACACAACACTTTCCTTCTGGTCTCTATTTATCCCCAAACAGCACAGTGGCGGTTTATCCAGTGACAATCAAATCGCAGTTTCTAAACATCCTGACTCCGGGGGAGAGAGAGAGTCTATTGTAGTCCCTGTCCACATGCCTGCTGCTCACAAAGGAAATTAATGACTTTGGAGACTGACATCTCTGCGACCCTGGAGAGCAGAGGCCGCTTCCTGGTTTTTCTGCTGGTCAGAAAACTCCGCTGTAAGATTTCTGTGTTGTAAACGATGTTGTTCGGCCTCCAGGGATGCTCTTTTGCCTCTTAGATAAGCCCAGAGGCAGAGGGTTGAAACTTCTGCTAAGTATTTGCCGGGTGGTACTTTCACCTAAAGTAAAGGACAAGCCACCCCAATTATGGTTCCTCAGGTTCAGAAAGACATATGCCACCTGCGCACACTTAAGGACCTGGAGCAACTTTTAAATCAGAGGCAAACTTCACATCGGGTACTTCCCAGACCGAACTGAGGCGTGAGAGAATGGAGGGGATGAGAGCCAGACAACCGCTTAAGACAGCTGTGCCCAAATCAAGAGATGTCGTGTGAGAAAACCTGAGTGGGAAACAGTGACTAGCTCACGGTAGATGTTCAATTTAAACAAAATAATGTCAACAACAAGGCACGGAACAACACATTCCTACAGAAAAACAAATAGAATACCAAACAGTCTTGACTCAGCTTCCTTCTGATTCAGGGCTTCCCATTTTGAAAACACAGCACTGATCCTCCAGCCCGCCCCTTCTCGTTTCTGGTTTGGGGTGGGGGGTGGCGGTGGGGGGGATTCCGAAGTTAACTGCTTGGTGTTTCAGTTGGTTTCATTAGGTATAAACAGCATTCACACTGGGTCTCTGCCATCTTCCAGCAGTGAGTGACCTGGGAATGCTCACTTCCCAAGGCCAAATGGAAAGACCTCCTCAGAACACTGGGCAGGAAAGGGGATGAACTTCTTACTCATGCCTGGAACTAGAGGGCCAACCCCTGTCCCACCCTGCCCCGCCCTGCCCCACTCCACCCTGCCTGTACCTTTATTCTGACAGCGTTCATTTTCCTAGGGCTCATCACTCAACCCACAAGGCTTGCAGATGTAAGCTGTATTATACATGAGGCCGTGGCAGAAAGATCCCACTATAGTATGTTCAAGGACTCCCATCCCACGTCCCCCGACACCCCCAGAGAATCTGAGCAAAGGACCCCTGGCTTCCTCCTCTCTTCTCCCAACCCACTCTGCCTCTCCCATCGTTGTTCTCCTCTGTCTCCGGCATCACCACAAAGTCCCGACAAGGTCTCATCTGAAAGCCACAAGCCCACTAGGCTTTTAGTATGCTGAGCTGCCCACATCAGCAAACATACTCGACACCCTCAGCATCTCCATGAACCTGTTCCTCAGCAGGTTATCGATGGGGGCAGAGAGAGAACCTGTTCAGAAAGCAAAGCTCTCACAGTTTCTAAGAGATGCTGTGGAGGTTTCTTTTTCATTGGAGAGCTTTCTGTTTCTCTTCTTTCAAAGCCACATCAAAGTCTTGACTTCCTCATTCACAAGATGTCATGGGTATTAAGTGAGAGGCATGGGTGTGCCTGGAGACGGCAAGGCGCTGAGTAGATGACCCCATTACTCTCCTTGACAGACGCCAGGCTTCCCGGCTGGTCTCCCTCTGTAGATGATCAGTTCCTGGAAGGCAAAGCAGGCGGTGTGGGGCAGGCGGGTATGTGTGTGTGTGTGTGTGTGTGTGTGTGTGTGTTGGAAGATGCTTCTGTATCCTTTGGCTTCCATTTTCTAGTACATGCCTGCTTCCAAGGGACAAAGAAAGAAAGAAAGAAAGAAAGAAAGAAAGAAAGAAAGAAAGAAAGAAAGAAAGAAAGAAAGAAAGAAAGAAAGAAAGAAAGAGAGAGAAAGAATAAGCAAGGGATATATGAGTGAAGTGGACTGTTAGAGAAGCCACATAGCCAACAAGCTGAACTCCTTATTAGTTAAAAAAAAAAAAAAAAAGACAGTCCCTGGGGATTTTTGGAACTATTAAACAGGAAGGACAAAGTACACTGTGTACCACACAGATTTGTTCAACCGATAGAGCAATGGTCCTGGTGGCAACAAGGATCCCACATATTCCCAAAGGGACAACAAGTAGAGGGATGTACAGAAATGGGAGGACCTTGTCCTACTCTGACTTTCTGATTTAGCAGGGCTAACAATTCGTAGTTCTAGCAAGTTCCATGGGTGAAGGAAGCTGTTGATCTGGGACAATGCTTTAGACACCTCAAGTCTAAGGCTGTGAGGTGACAGTGTACCCAGCCTGCGTACGCTCTGGGTTCGGTCCCAGGCACTGATAAAAGAGCAATAGTCACAGAATGACTGATGTCCCAGCTCTTCTTCTGGGGGAGGGGATGTCGGCCAACTCCCTTGTCTTCTCCAAGGGTCAGCTTCATCATCTATAAGTTTTCCACATGCCACCCAGAGTGATTATGAAACTACAGTGAGAAATTCTGAGTAAATTATAGTGTTCAGGAATATTCAGAGCACAAAGGCATTTTCAGTTTCTGTTTATCATTCCAATGACTAGCTAGAAGGCCAGGGACTTTACTTCTATGCCCCCAGTGAAGTTCAAGCATGACTCCAGACTACTGTGAATGAGGAGTGAAAAGGAACCAAAGTCAGGATCGCCTCATCTGGGATGGTTAGGTTGGCAGGAGAGCAGATGCGGGATAGGGCGATGCAGAAAATGCAATTCTCTAAGATCCTCAGGATGAACCACAAATTAGCAAAGGACCATTGCGCCAAAGTCTGGAGGCTGGGCTCTGGTCCCAGATTTGGTCCTGACCAGTGTTGTGACCTCAGCTTCCCATAATGTCTGCAGGACTTAATTTCCTCATGCGCTAACCACTTAGGGATGAGCTCTGAGCCTGTGGAGTCCAAGGAAGCAAATGGAGAGAGTCTCAGGCTAGGGTGCCAAGAGCAAGGTAGGAGGTGACCAATTCCTGAGAGGTGGAAGGAGATGCCAAGCCACTTTGGGGGGAGAGAGGATGTTCTGGGGGGTGGGGGAGTGAATGGAACTCAGGAAGGGAGACATCCGTCCTTGACAATTTGCCCAGGCGCCCTCCAGGGCAAATTCCGGGGAGGAAGAGCATGCTGTCTTGTCTCAAATCTAAATTGGACTGAATTCTACAAACAGCTCCCAAGTTTAGTGGGTAGGTGCTCAGGCCTATCATGGTTAACCCAGGAAAAGCTGAAGGTTCCAGGTTACTGGAAAATGAGAGGGGTCACTGGGACCACACATCAAGGCCAATTTCAAGGAGAGGCTAATTTTTATGCCAAAACAACTGAGGGAAAGAATCAAGGCCCTGAGAGATAGTCATCAAAGACTAACTTGATTCCTGTAGAGCCTGATCCAGCTCAACAGGTCCTGAGAACTCAATTAACTGCATTCAGAGACTACTAACCGTTCAGATATATAGCCTTGAGAGAAATGTCAGGGTTTAGTTAAAAAAGAATATGGATTCACCCTGGACCTTTCACTAATATAGAAAAGAGTACAGAGAATGAAGTACTAATGTGTGCCCAGCTCCTGTTTCCAGGGGACTGAGTTCTTGCTAATTTTGCTATCATTGACTCTCCCCGACCCAACATTACAGGTAGACATAATAAAGGATCTCTGTAGTGGAAAAGGACTAAAGAAGGGTTCTTGTCTATTTCAATGGGAACCAGTCTTAGGAGAGGCTGAGTGTGAAGGGCTCCCCACTGCTACCCGGAGGAGTGAAAGAATATCTTTTGTGTTGCTGTTATTAAAAAAAAAAAAAAAAAAAAAAAAATCCCTGACAAAAACCAGTGCAAGGAAGAAGAGCATCTTTTGGCTTGCAGTTCCAGAGGGACAGAGCCCATCGTGGAAGGGAAGGCAAGAAAGCAGGATTGGATTATGAGGAGGCCAGCTTGGCAGTCAGGGGGCAGACAGGTCACATTTCATCCACACACAGGAAGCAGAGAAAGGGAACAGGAAGTGGGGTGGGACTATAAAAACCTCAAAGCCTGTCCCCAACGGATGGAATCTCCTAAATGTTCCATAACCTTCACAAGCAGTATCACACACAGGGAGGGGGACCAAGAGTTCAAATGCATGGACCACAGGGAGGGAGACAATGGCACTGAGGAAGACAGTTGGGGTTGCTGCCAACAAGCAACAGACAGGACATCACCAGGAGGAGAGGACGCCTGAGCTTTAGATCAAAGACTTCCTATGACCTAACACTGGGGTGAGCAGGAGGAAGGTTGGTTGCCCTAAACCATTGCTCCCACAGTTCACCCTAGACCAGTGGTTCTCAACCAATACTTTTTTTTGTTTTGTTTTGAATAGATTTTTGAGTTTTATTGAAATCTTACATGAACAAGAAATTGGAAATACAATCACATCAAAGAACAAATTGTCACGGCTTTGACGTTTAAGCCAAACAAATTTTGTAGGGCAGATTTCAAAAAGGTGTGAAGTTATAACAATTTAAAAACACAGTTAACCTGCTTCTAGGAATGCAAAACATACAGTCATAGGTTATTTTCAATACAAGGAAACTTAAATCTGTTTGCTTTAATTTCTTAAAACTACTAAGACAGAGCACTAGCTTGTACTTTTATTTACAGCATACTTCATACTCCTATGTAATCTATTCCAAATCCAAAAAAATAGAACTGTCCAAACCAAAGGTTCTGCAAAATCATGATTTAACAGTTTGTTCTGAAGCTTAAATGAAGCCTGGAACGATAAAAGCATTGTAACCCCAGAATAAGGGAACTCTGCAAGCCCAATAATGTCCAAGAGCATTTAGAAAAGAAGAAAAATAAAAAGACTTGAGTATATACACATAGTGATTTCTTCAGCTGAATACAAATGGCAGCAAACTGCTACTTAAAGATGAAACAGTTAAGCCAATTTTGTTTTGAAGAATGTAGATCTAGAGCCAATCGTATCTTGCCAGTATCGTTTTTCAAACCCTCACTTGTCTATTTCCACTGTTGCCCATAAGTATCCTGATAAAATTCTTGGTTGTCATTATTGTAACCATAGTTACCAGAATAGTCACCACCTTGTTGAAGCGGCTGCTGAGCGATGGGTTGGGAACCCCAGTTCTGTTGGTTGTTGGTCTGACGACGTTTGGAATCAGGCTGGTTGTACCCATCTGCCTTTCTCTTGCCTCCTACATTGCCCCCTCGATTGCCCCGAGCTCCACGAGAACCACGGCCTCTCTGCTGCTGTGCAGGACCCCCTCTGCCACCCCTTGAGCCTCTTGGTGGTCCCAAAGGTGCCCCCCTCTGTGAATAGCCAGCTCTACCTCTTGGAGGTGGTGCTCCCCGCCCCCTTGGTGGTGGTGGAGCACCTCGCCCTCCCCTTCCTCCTCCTCTTCCTCTTACTGCATAGCCATCATCATAGCCGTAGTAGGGATCTTCATAGCCTCCACGATAGTCATGATAATCATAACCATAGTAATCATCATAGTAGTCTTCATAGCCATAATAATCTGGAGGGTAGCCATATCCACCTCTCCCTCCACCACGACCTCGACCTCTCATTGGAGGTGGCATTCGGGGAGGAGGGTGATAATAATAATCTTCATACGCAGTGCTTCTGGAGGCCTGTCTAGCAGCTTGACGCTCTTTCCTTTTCTTGTCTGGTGGCTTAGCTAAGACAATTTCAATTTCTTCCCCTTCTATTTCTTTTCCATTCATTTCATCCATAGCCTTAACAGCAACTCCTCTATCTTCAAAATGAACGAAGGCATAATCTTTCAACTTTTTCACCCTCTCCAGTTTTCCCAATTCAGAAAATGACTTTTCTAATATTTCTTCTGTCACCGTAGTAGCCAAGTTTCTCACAAATAAAACTTTCACCTTCGCCATGACTTCCGGATCTGGTTCCTCCACAGGGTCAGCCCATTCAACTGTAACTACATTTCCCCACACTTTTACTTTTCCACTCATCAGCCGGCGTCTGGCTTGTGCTGCTGACTTGTGATCCTCATATTCAAGGAAGCAGAACCCCCGATTCTTCTTTTTGTCATCGGGTTGATGATAGAGAATAACGTCCACCAAACCCTCTGTGACTTTACTGAACTCTTCCAGAATGTTTTCTTTTGTCTTATTCTTTGGAATGGATCCAACAAAAAGTCTGTTGTTTGCCACAGAAATGCACACTCCCAGGTGTTTACCAGGGCGAATCTCATAGCTGTCACACAGTTTAACTGCTTCCTGGGCTGCTTCCTTTCCACAGAAGGTGATAAATGCATATCCTCTATTTTGACCAGAGAGCGGATCCATCATGAGGCGCAGATCCCAGATAGGACCAGCCTTTTCAAAAAGGGGTACCAACTCATCCTCATATAAGTCTCTTGGGATCTTACCTACAAAGACCTCTGTTCCAATTCCAGGTTGCACACCCGAGTACACATTGTCTGGTGGAGGACCACCATACTTCCTCTGTCCTGTGGTTACATCCAGAGTATAACCAGTCCTCTCAAGCAAGGCCTTGATCTTTGCCTCATCTGGCCCTTTTGTGGACTCCTGCACCTTGCTGCCCTGTTTCTCTCTCTGCCTGTAGGTCTTCATAACTCCACATAAAAATGCACTTTTGTTCTGAACATGAGATAAGTCACTTTCCTTGAACTGCTGTAGTACAGAGAGAGCTCCTTCTTCATTAAATTCCCTGAGAGCATCAATTGCTCTTTCATCAAGATCGACATAAGCTACCAACCCAGGGCAGAGCGGGGGGGGCCGGCGGCCTGGCCCGTGAGAATCAGCGCGAGGCGCTTTGAAAACGACTAGAAATGGCGCGCACGCCACCCCCCTCAACCAATACTTTGACCCTTTAATATAGTTCCTCATGTCATGGTAACCCCTGGCCATAAAAGTTGCTACTTCATAACTGTAATTTTGCTACTCTTGTGAATCATAATGTAAATATTTATGTTTTCCAATAGTCTTAGGTGACCCCTGGGAAAGGGCCATTTGAGCTCCTAGAAGGATCACAACCCACAGATTGAGAACCACTGCCCTAGACTGACCTTACTTTGAGATCAACATCTCGTCTTTTGTATGATATTGCACATATATTTTTAGTTCGTTAGATCCTTAGTATGGCTTCCTCTCTATTCTCTTGATTTTCTGGACAAGGCAGATGCAGTGAAGTTTGGGTACACGTTGAATGCCGTAGGAACCCTGCCTTAAATCAACAAGCACAACTCAGTGTCCCTTGAGGTCGAACATTGAGATCATCAGATCAGGGCTTGGAAGCTGCCCAAAGAGAAGAAAGATAATTCCAGCTATGGACTTCTGTCTACCTCTCTTTATCTTTCAAGGAGATGAAGCCCCTAAAAGGAGCCTCGGAGATGAGTTAAGGTGTATATATCTGGGATTATCCCCACAGTTGCTTTGACTACAGGTTCATTTCTTTATAGGTTGGTGGAGTTCACAGAAGAGGGGGGTCATCTGGACCGCAGAGTCTACTGTGACTGAATCCTTCCTGTGAGATCTGGATTAGGGCGTGGAGAAGGGTGCAGCAGAGGCAATGTAAATGGGTTATCATACCCCCAGGGAAGGACGTACTAGGACTGGATATATCACCAAACAGACCGAGCAGGATGCTCCCCTGGTGAGTACCAGGGAAGAGGACTCCACTGAGCTAGCCTTTACTAGGGAAGGAGAAGGGCACACTAGAAAAGAGTGACAAGAAGTGAAGCTGAACCCAGATCCCTTTCATTTGCCCTTTAAGTCCAGCCTGCAGAAGCATAGCACTCACTCTTCTAGCCCTGGAGTTTGTAATCAGCCTGTCTTCGCTTCTGGAAGGATCCAGAGTGTGTAGATATGGATCGTGGACAGGTGTGTGTGTGTGTGTGTGTGTGTGTGTGTGTGTGTGTGTGTGTTCTGTATGTCTATCTTTCTTACTATTACTATCATCCCCTCTCTGCCAATATAACGGAAGTTAAGATGCTCCCATCCCTCACTTTCTGTCATATTCCTTCTACAATATTAATTCCTACAGCTATAAATACCTCAGACCAATTTGTCATGAATAACTCCACCTCCAAGTGTTTGAAACTGTGGTAGTTTAAGAGAAAATGGCCCCCAAAGGGAGTGGTACTATTAGGAGGTGTGGCCTTGTTAAAGTAGAGGTGGCCTTGTTGGAGGAAGTGTGTCGCTTTAGGGGCAGGCTTTGAGGTCTTTTTCTCAAGCTTCACTCAGTGTGATAGTCAGTTGACTTCCTGCCTCTGAGTCAAGACGTAAGACTCTCGGCTCCAGCACCACATCTGCCTGCATGCCGCCATGCTCCCCGCCATGATGATAATGGGCTGAACCTCTGAAACTAAGTGAGCCCCCTCAATTAAATGTTTTCATTCATGAGAGTTGCCATGATCGTGGTGTCTCCTCACAGCAATAGAAATCCTAACTAAGACAGAGTCAAATCCTGTTAATCGCTACCTGCTAAAATCTTCTCCAAACTCCACCCTCCATTTAGCTCCCTAAAGCAGTTTCCTTCTCCCTCTTAGGATGGGCCTCCTCCTCAAGCCTTGGGACCCTCCACCACCCCAGCAAGACCATGACTACCCTCTTTATCTGCTGCCCTCATGGTAGCAAGACAGTCCCACCCATCCCCATCTTTCTCACCTCACACTGCCCTCTGCCCGAGTGTTCAGTTGGAGGAAATGATTGAGTCCCCCGTCTGCTGTGTCAGGAGCCTATTCCTCGGCTCTGACTCGCATCTCTGTTCCTCTGTCATTGTCCTACCCTCCACTGTTTCTCTGTCACCATCTGCCTCACTTTGCATCTCATCGTCTCTGCCCACCTTACCATCTAGGGGCCTAGCAGCCAGCCCCACTCCTCTCTCCCTACAGTTGTGTTCTCCATAGTAACCATGTGCTCCTGGTCATACATTGTCCTATATTCTCTGCCTGTCATAGCAGGCTGTCTTAGCCAGCTAGTCAATTTGCATAATAGCACTAAGGAGAATGATTGCCTCCCATCTTACTGCATAGTTATCTCCCCCATTGTGTGTGTGAGTGTGTGCGTGTGTGTGTGTGCGTGTGTGTGTGTGTGTGTGTGTGTGTGTGTGTGTGTGTGTGTGTGTGTGTGTGTGTTAGCTGATTCCTTCAGGGTTCCCTTTTCTAAGAACTAGTACAACTATGAAAAATAATAACACCCAAAATAATAAAACCAGACAATGGTATATTGCTCAATGTCAAAAAAAAAAATCAGCTCAGCTCTTAAGCTTTGAAAAGAAATGGAGGAAACTTAAACATATAATACTAAGTGGAAAGGCTGAGCTGAGGAAGTGCCAGGCTGTATTAGCCAATCTATATGACATTCTGGAAAATGCAAACCACTGCAGACAGTGAAAAGACCAGCAACCAGAGGCAAGAGGCATGAGATATAGGTGCAATGTGGAGGGTTTTTCATGGCATAAATCTTGTGTGATGAAGCTGCTATACGGCATTGTAGTGGTGGGCATATATCAATGTACATTTTGCAAGTCCCTAAAACGTTGCACCAAAAGTAACTCCTAATGCAAACTATGGCCCAGGTAGTGACACCAATATGTCTTGTGAGTTCATTGATTATGATAAGTACACCACTGTGGTGGGAGCATTGAGAAAGGGGATATAGTATGTGGAAGGTGGGCTATCTCAGTACCTGCTACTCAGTTTGCTATGGGCCTGAACCTGCTCTGAAAAAATAATACGCATACAATGGTTACTGTTTGTGGTGTTATTGTGTTCCCCAAAATATTGTGCATGCTAATAAACTTATCTGGGGTCAGAGAAGAGAACAGCCACAATATTAAACATAGAGGATAGGCAGTAGTAGCACACGCCTTTAATCCTAGCATTCCAGAGGCAGAAATCCCTCTGGATCTCTGTGAGTTCAAGACCACATCGGACACAGCCAAGCATGGTGACTCATGCCTTTAATCTCAGGGAGTGATGACAGAAAGCAGAAAGATATATAAGGCGTGAAGACCAGAAACTAGAAGCTTTTAGCTGGTTAAACTTTTAGGCTTTTGAGCAGCGGTTCAGCTGAGAATCATTCTGGATGAGGACTCAGAGGCTTCCAGTCTGAGGAAACAGGATCAGCTGAGGAATTGGTGAGGTGAGGAAGCTGTGGCTTGTTCTGTTTCTCTGATCTTCCAGCATACCTGGCTCCAGGTTTGATTTTATTAATACAACCTGTTAAGATTCGTGCTACAACGGTTTCCATAGCAGCTACCTTGTACTGAGAACTTTCTTATATCCTTATCTAAAGCCACAATCCTATCAACTATTTGTACAAAAAACAAAAAAACAAAAAACAAAACAAAAAACCCGAGGCTCGGAAATTTAGAGATAGTCCAGACAGCACTAGCTTTACAAGCTAGGAGAAAGGGCCTTTAAAAATAAGCTATCTGGGCCAGCAGTTTTCAGAAGACTACATGTGAGATAAGCCCCTAAGAGCGATGGGACTGAGTTAATTACAGAAGCCTCTGCTTCTCTCCATCAGCAGACAGTGAGTCACTGGCAGGCTGGGAAGCAAGCTGACCAGGTACTCTGTAAACAAATGCACTCACCCTCTCCACAGGAGAAGGACTCAGACAGGGAGCTAGAATTTCTATTCCCACCAGATCTAACCTGTATTTGATGTCCCTGTCTGTCTGCTTTGTGCCTGGCCTTTCGGGCGCACAGCATCTTGGGTGATTTAAGACTGCACCTAGTGATTACTGAGAGGCGTTTTCTTCAGTGCACTGGACTTTCAAGTTTTTCAGGAGAGTTATTTTCCATTGTTCCAGTGATTCAAGAGAAATGGCTCAGCAGTCGAGTGTCTACTGCTCTTGAAAGAGGACCGGAGTTTGGTTCCTAAGGACCCAAATCAGAGGCTCCAACCACCTGTAACTCCAGCTCCAGGGAAAATCTAACACCTCTGTCCTCCTTGGTCATCTTCACTCACCTGTGCACACACACACACTTAAACATAAAATAAATATTTAAAAAGCGTGGTCTTTCAAGTCATAAAGATAAATGAATAAAATATGGCATGTATAAGAAAATAGGTATAATATGTATAAGACTCCAAAATTCCAAAAGGCAAATATAACAGGTTTTCTTTTGTGTGTGAAACCCAGATTTAAAACAAACCAACCAACCATAGGAGAAAAATCCAGGAATAAGAGGGGGTGAATGTGATCCAAACTCATTATATACGCTTGTAAACACGTCCTAAGGAAACCCCTTATTTTGGAAAATTATTACATGCTAATTTTAAAGGGGAAAGAGGAACATAGTCCTGTTGGTGACCTAGCTGCTCTCATGATAACCACCATGACCAAAAGTAACTTGGTGAAGAAAAGAGTTTATTTGGTTTACACCTTCACATCACAGCGCATCACTGGGGGAAGTCAGGGCAAGAACTCAACCAGGAACTTAAAAACAGGAACTGAAGCAGAGGCCATGGAGGAACACGGCCTACTGGCTTGTTCTACAAGGCTTTCTCAGCCCACTGCCTTCCCGGAAGTGACACCGCTCACAGTGGGCTATGCCCTCCCACTTCAATCATCAATCAAGAAAATATCCCCGTGGGCCAATCGGATGCAGGCATTCTCTCCATTGAGATTGTCGCTTCCCAGATGTCCCCAAGTTGTGTTAAACTGATACACAAACTAACCAGTGCAGTTGTTTTCTGTCCTGGTTCACCCTCTTGATGCCAATCAGATGTGAATAGCAAGCCCAGGCTGGAAAGCCACCAGGTGAGCGTGTTAGATGAGGTCCTGAGGCTGGGAAGCACGGGATGGAGGGGTGTGTCTACTGTGAGCATCTTATTTCTCAGTGCAAATCCAGAGGTCCAGTGAAGCTTTCTAACTTGCACTCACCAACTCACTGAAGGACAGAGGCAAGCTTAAACCTAGGCTTCTGACTCCCTGGCCATGTCCTTCCCTCTAAATTATGTTCTGAATCTGTTCTGCTTCCTATCACTGGAGTGGTTAAAATGCCTGCCCTTCCCTCTCATAGGCCTGCAAAATCCCAGAGAGCTACAGGAAGTCAAGGAGAGCTGTTATTTGAAATATCAGCTAAGCAGTTGATACCTGCATGGGAAGGCTTGGAAAGATCCTGTATTGGTACGTTTTGTGTTTCTGTAAGAGAAAATACATGAAGCTGGGGGATTTTTATAAGCAAGCAGGTTTATTTGGTTCATCATTCTGGTTGTTGGAAGTTCACAGCAGCATGGCTTCATGGTTGTTTCCCAGCATGACTGAGAAGCAGAGGGGGGAATGGTCCAATGCAGAAGCAAGCATGTGGGTGCTTTTGCTTTGTAGCAATCTGCCCGAGGGAGAGCTAACCCTACCGAAGCCAGTTAGCCTTGACTGTAAATTTGATTGGATGAAGAAGTGCCCAGGAGGCTAGTGAAGGAAACCTCTGGCTGTGTCTGTGAGAGCATTTCCAGGGCTGACTGGATCATCAGTGCTCTGAGCAGGTATGATTTAACCCACGGTATTCAGTGTGTGTGAACTGTGAAGGCAGAGGCTAGGTGGCGGGAGTAGATCCTGAGGGAGCTTATCCTTAAGGCTTACGTCTTGCCCTGACTCCTCCCTGCCCCAGGTCTTCTTTGTCTCCTGGCCACCCTGTGAGCTCCTCCACCCTTCTTCCTATCTGCTATGAGGTGAACAACTTCTGCTTCACCTTCTGGATGCCATGATGCACTGTTTCACTAGGAGCCAGAAACACGGAGTCACATGACCATGGAGTGAACCATGTGAAATCCCTATCAATCGTTTCAGTTATGTATATGATCATAGTCACACAAAATAAACTGATCCTTCAAGACCCCATCCACTTTGCACTCCCAGAGTGACATGGCCACACACTTTTAGCACCTTCCACTAGGCTTCTCCTCTCATGTCCCCCCAGGGGACATGCACACAAGGGCCAAGCTTCCTCCACCTCAGCATGTGCTTCCAGCCACATCGAAACCACACACATCACATCAAACCACAGCAGATCCCTAGTTGTCAGGAGCAGTTTGGCTTTAGAGTCTCAGCTGTTCCTTAGGACTGGCTAAAAGGACTTGAATTCTGCAGGACCTCTCACTCTTGCCAGTCCCCTTCCTGAACACTTCAAATGTGGGATCTCCACAGGTTGGTTCTGCATCAGTGTGACTCTCTCCACAGCATAAGCCTGGGGAGTTCTTAAAGGCTCCTTGAGCTAGGCCCCCACTCCTTTATCACCAAAGCTTTGCCGTCTGAATACCATCCGCTTCCCACCTTCCCATGGATATCAGCATCAATTTGAATCAGGAGGGCTGGGGAGATGATGGCTCCACTGATAAAGAACTTAGCCACTTTCACAATCTGTGAATTGCAGTTCAGACCCAAACACCTGCATAAAAGCCACCAGGCAAGGCAGCTGTCTGTAATTTCAGTACTTGGGAGGGGTTCCCTGGAGTTGGCTGGCTACATAAACTAACCAGAATTGTCAAGTTTCAGGCCCGTTGAGAGACCGTGCTTCAGTTAGATAAAATGGAGACCAATTGAGAAAGACCCGGGACATCAACTTTGGGTCTACACACACACACACACACACACACACACACACACAGAGAGAGAGAGAGAGAGAGAGAGAGAGAGAGAGAGAGAGAGAGAGACACATATACACACATGCAAGCATACCCAATACATCCACATACTAAAAAAAAAATATATACAAAATAAAAAAAAGTCAAAAAGTAGGGCTGGCATGTAACTTAGTAGAGCATTTACCTATCACATGGTGAGCCCTAGGTTCAATGCCCTCTATAGTCAATCAATCAGTAAAGAAAAAGGCTCTCCTATGATTTGTTCATCTTCAGTCATATGTGCATTCGAGAGTGTGGTACCCAAGTTGATTGGGAGGTGAGGGTATAAGGTCAGTATTCTCAGATCTAAAAAATGGCTCTTAGTAACTGAGAGCAGATTCCAGACAGAAACCTAAGACTGGCATCAGCCAAAAGTTCCAATAACCTAAGGCCTGAAGACATTTGCAGTGCACACTATATGCTCTTGGGGTGGCCAACTGCAGAGAAGCCCCCGTGGTTTATGTAGTAATAGGAGGCAAGATCTTGACAAGATGACCTCCTGGGATAATTGGCCAGGGAGAATGAATTAGCATTGAAAAGCAGCTTCAAAGGTATTTGAGAGTTTGAGGCCCCGTGGAGGCAATGGTAAACTAGGGAGTTAAAATTTTGCCTTGGGAGTCAACGTTTTAAGTAGTACCCCCAACATCCAAAACCGTATCATTATCAAAAGCAAGGCTGAATTTAAATTGTGAGGACATCTCTGCAAAAATACACAGTCCCACAAGGAGTCATTACTGTAGGCTTGGGCCTTGTTTTCTTTTCCAGAGTATGCTTGTGGACAGATTCCTGCAGCTTTCCACATGGATGACCAATGAGTGCCCAAATCTGCCCTCAGTAACGCATGTCTGAGAAATCTAGCTGGCGAAACTAAAGCGTTCATGGAGGAGCCATAGGACTAGGTTCACAGAACGAGCGTGTAAAGCCTTGTTGTTTCCATCCAAGGCCTTCCAGCTTCTGAGACAGTCACGTGACACAATGACCATGGGCTGCAAGCTCAATTTTTAGGATCTAACCTCTTGTCCATATCTTAGTGTTTAGAGAACATCTTTGTGACTATTCAAAGGAGAGAATCTCCTTGTTTTCATTATGAATAGGAAGAGAGTTTTGACATAAAAACTGTTTATTGCTTTGCATCAAACTTGGTTTTAGGGTAAGGGAAGGGGCTCATTTTAGCCGAACTTCTGGATTCTCTAATTTAATAAAGTTTGCCTTTGTTTTAAGCTTTTTGGTTTGTTTGTTTGTTTTTGGATTTTGGTTTTTCAAGACAAGGTTTCTCTGTGTAGCCCTGGCTGTCCTGGAACTAATTCTGTAGACCAACCAGACTGGCCTCGAACTCACAGAGATCTGCCTGCCTCTGCCTCCCAAGTGCTGGGATTAAAGGCATGTGCCACACACACCCCCTTAGCCGTTCTAAAGTCTTGATCATGTTTAGGTAGATACTTAGGTCACAATATTACCTGAAAATTGCAGTGCACCCTTTCAAATGTCAATTAAGTATGTATCTTTTGGGTAAATATATAATTAAATATCTGGAAAAGATGTATAACTCACAAAAATAGCCAAAACAATTGTCTTCCTAGATGTCCTTCCACATTCTCCACGAGAGCCCTTCGAAAGAGGTACCCTGTTTTAATTCAACAGGGGAATGAATACAGAAAGCATTTCAACAAAAGAAATCTCTGTGATCTCTAATTTAATATATTTTAAAGGCAACTTCTCCGATCTACTTTATATGAATTTATTTGAATAAACTTTCATGGCAAGACTATTCTATTACTTTCTCCTCGCTTAAGTATGTTTACTCCAACATTGTAATTAAAACTCTAAATGAATTTATTTGAATAAACTTTCATGGCAAGACTATTCTATTACTTTCTCCTCGCTTAAGTATGTTTACTCCAACATTGTAATTAAAACTCTAAGGAGCCGGGCGGTGGTGGCGCACGCCTTTAATCCCAGCACTCGGGAGGCAGAGTCAGGCGGATCTCTGTGAGTTCGAGGCCAGCCTGGGCTACCAAGTGAGTTCCAGGAAAGGCGCAAAGCTACACAGAGAAACCCTGTCTCGAAAAACCAAAAAGAAAAAAAAAAAAAAAAACTCTAAGGAGGCAAAAACAAACCAAAAAACCCACATAATTACAGAAAATCTTTGTCACAAGCAGAATGACTCATGCTTGCAGGACAACAATTGAGTGAACTGATAAGTCACATAATGTTATGCACACAGAGATGGATGGCAACCATGTGTTTCTGTTGGTCTGGAAGAGGCACATCATCTGAGGTTACTTAGGGGTTTCATATTATTATGCTAGAGAGATGGCTCAGTGGTTATGAGTATATTCTGCTCTTTCAGGGAACCCAAGGTCAATTTCTAGCACTCACATCAGGCAACTCACAGCTACAGAAGATCCACTACCCCTGGTCTCCTAGAGTCCTGCACTCAAGTGCTCATACCCACACATAAACACACACACACATCAGACACCATTAAAAATAAATCTTTTTTTAAGACAAAGTTTGTATTGTTAAGGAACACTGGATACCTGTCTTGTATTGGTTAGTATCCAATGGCATTACCCCAGGTTCCCCTTGGAGCTTTGAGTTTTTCTGTGCGATGAAGAAGAACCACAGGCAGGTATATAAGGACTTTCAACCTCGTCCCCAGCTAGGGCAAAGAACAAGAGGGAGTGGAGGATAGAGTTGGGAGGGACTCTGGGAGTATAAAATGTATGTGGTCTTGGCCAGCTTCTTCCACTGCAGAAGGGTGTGTTGTGGAGCTAACACATGGACAGTAGCCATCTGTAGATGGAAGACCAGTCAGAAGCCAGGCTCCTTCCTGGTGCTTCTTCAGACCTTACAGACACATGACTGGGCAAGAACCTAACTCATTAAGAACGCTGGCTTTTTCATTTGTGAAATGGGATGATAAATCTTGATAGACCTGAGAATCTCTTCTGTTGCACTCTACGTTAAAATAACCAGCATCTAAACCTCTGTTATAGAGAAGGCCCTACAATGGACCAGTCCCTGTGTGGTCAATTCTAAGCCATTAATTTATATCTGCATCATACTTCTTCAATAATAGCTTTCTCAACTGGAAGGGAAGATTGGAAGGCTAGGAGTTAATGAAAGGAGACATTAATTATATGCAGAGAAAGTTAAAGGAGACAGCCATGCCAGGTGTTAGTACTGGGGACATAGCTGTGTTTTGGGATATAGTATATGTTTTTATTGTAGAATTAGAGGCTTTGAGTTAAAATAAAAGAGATGTTTTTCTTGTTTCCAGAATCTGGCTTTTTTAAGCACTATTTTCAAGAAATTATTTCTTCGAAAAACATGATTTTAAAAGAATTATACACAATGACTGGGTAAGATTTATTTATGGAATGCAAGAGGAAGTGGAGGATAGAGCTGGGACCCCAAACTGTAAATGTATGTGGTCTTGGCTATCTTCCTCTGCAGACGGGGAACAATATACAGAACTCCATTCTGATAGAGCATTAACAGAATGAAAGGAATCCACAAGGCCATCTTGATTATGCAAAACCAGAAGACCTGACAATATTTTATACCCATAAATAATTAAACAAAATCAACAAGCTAATAATAGACAGATTAACCCTAACTAACCACCAAACAATAGAGACTGGCTGGCAGCTTTTCCTTATTTCTTCGAAAAACATGATTTTAAAAGAATTATACACAATGACTGGGTAAGAGAACAAAGATGACCACTCTCAACACTGGTAGTCACCGCCATCGCCAATGTCCTGCCAGAGTGAAAAGAAAGAACATGGATTCAAATTGGTCAGGAAGAAGTAAAGGAATCCTTTTGAAAGACTACATGGTCTTATATGAAGAGATTCCCAAAGAGAACTCTCTCTCTCTCTCTCTCTCTCTCTCTCTCTCTCTGTCTCTCTCTCTCTCTGTCTCTATCTCTCTCTGTCTCTCTGTCTCTCTGTCTCTCTGTCTCTCTCTCTCTCTCTCTCTCTCTCTCTCTCACCCCTTATCCCTTTTCTCTGACACACACGCACGCACGCACGCACGCACGGCAAATTTAAACCTCAAATTCACCAAAGTCGCAGAGCACAAAACAAGCACACAAAACTCAACTGTGTTTTAAATGCTAACAATGAACAATCCAAAAATAAAAAAAAATAATAAAAACCTTCCATTTATAGTAGTCTGAAAATTCCAAACCAAGGTGACAAGAGACCTGTGAACACCAGGTGTAAAGAAGTCCAAGACAACAACAGAAAAAGGCCATGGCATGAACTGCACGAAAGGATCTGCAGAGTGAGTGCAATCCATACCAAACCCAGCGGCAGTTTTTTTGTTTGTTTTGCAGAGATGGAGACCCTTATCTCAAAACTCATATGGAACCCCAGGGACCAGGCATACAGAGAGCCACAGAGGCACAGATCACACATGAGAAAATTCAAAGCAGAATTCTGTCAGGGACTGAGGCTGATTTTAACCTCACTGTTGTTAAAACTACTTTCTTTCTAAAGGACTAATTAGTCTCTGAGTAAATTGTTTTGACACATTTATTAAAATTCAATGGACTACATAATTGTGTCTAATTATGTCCCATTGATCTACCTATCTGTCGGCATGCCAATATTACACTGTCTTGGTCAATGTAGCTTTATGGGAGTCTCAAGATGAGATCAGAGCTCCAACATTAGTCTTCTTTCAAGGATTTGGTGACTCTGGTTACTGTGTCTGGAATCACCTTTTAAACTCTGGAATGAAGTCTGCTGGATTTTTACAGAGATTGAGTTGAATTTGCAGATTAAAATGCAGATACTGTTCCAATCCATTTAAGTAATTGATTTAACTCACCTCTCTAAATTGTCACTAAAGTATTTCGATGATATTTCTGTGCAGAGAAGTCTTACATACCTCCTGTTAAATTGCTGAGAGCATTTTCTATTGTGGTGGAATTTAGTAGAGAAATAAAATGGACTATAGATGAGAAAATGAAGAAAATTGGTTTGGGTATATCAACTTTATGTATTAGCGATTACTGAACTCGCTTTCTTGTCTAGCAGCTTTTGGAGATTTCATGTGTTTTCTGCATGAACAGTCACATCATCTGTGATTACAGTCAATTTTATACTTCCTCCTCAGTCTCGGCTTCTTGTTTCTGATTCTTGGAGTCCCACCCTGACAAAGACCTACAGCACAAAGGCTGCCGTTCCCAGCATTCCCTGGCTCACCATTAAGCAGGAATTTTCCTGGAAGCCAATTATCAGTCGAATGAAGTTCTTTTGTATTCCTACTTTGCTGAGGATTTTTATGATGTGGTGTGTTTTGGTAACTGTTTGCTCAGCCTCTGTTGGAATGAGTCTGATTGTTCTCCTCTATCTCAGTGTTATGATAAATTACCTTGGTTGATTTTTTTAAATGGTAAGCACAGATAGGACATGTACCAGTCAAGCATGACATGTTTTTTATTCTTTTTATACATTGCTGGCATTTTTAAAAGACTATATTTTTATTTTATGTGTATGAGGGTTTTGCACCACAGGCATGCAACCTGAATGTCTATCTGTGGACCACATACATGCAATCCCATGGAGGTCAGAGAAGGACACTGGATTTCCCTGGAACTGGAATTACAAATGGATGTGGGCAATGAGAACCAAACCCCACTCCTCTGTAATAGCAGCAAGTGCTCTGCACTCCAGAGCACTCTCTCCAGCCAGACATTGCTGGCATTTTGTCTATGAGCATTTAAAAAGTTTTCATGAAAGATACTAGTTTGTGATTCCTTTTCATGTAATCTCTGTGCCCTGTTGGTGTCTGTATTATACTGACCCATGACTTTGTATAAGATTGGCACCACTTCTTCCTTAACCATTTGACAGAATTCCTCAATGAATTATCCGAGCTTGGAAGGTGTCTTTGAGCATGTGTTTGATTATGAGTTCAAGTTCTTGAGCTGTAAAGCTAGTCAGATTTTGCTATTTGGTTATATGGCTCTTCTTTCAAGTTATGTTTTTCCAAGAAATTTGGACATTGCACACAAGCTATCAGAATTCATTAGCATTCAGCTACTTACAGTTCCCTTATCTCCCTTCAGGGTCAGCGGGATCTGCCATGCTCCTGGAAGTTGTACTCTGTCTCATGCCATTTCATCATCATTAGCCTTGCTAGGAGCCAACCATGCTTACAGAATTTTTTTTAGATAATTAACTTGTGACTTTCACTGCCATATTTATGGGTCCTGTTTCATTGACTTTCACTATTGATTGATTAGTTGATTGATTCACATTCACTATCATGGGATTCATGCATGCTAAACAAGTACTCTTCCACTGGACTACATCCCTTCGTTTTAATTTATTTATCTGTTTTATTTTTTACCTTGAGACAGGCTGGTCTTGAACTTGTGGCCATGGCTGGCCCTGAACTATTGATCCTCCTGCTGTAACTGGACTTACAGACCTGTCCTGTACTTCTAGGCTTAGCTTACTTGCTCTCTTAGTATGGCTGTTGGCACTGCAAACTTAGTCAATGTTAAGCCTTTCCTCTTTTCTATCACCATCAACATTGAGCCTATTCATTTGCTCTAAAGCACTGTGTTAGCTGAATCCCCACAATTTGACACATCAAGGCATTATCAACATTATCAACACCAAGGCAAAGTTCTTTCTAATTTCTCTGACATGTGGGTGGTATGGAAATGTGTCACATTTAATCTCAAGGTAATTGCAGACTTTTTTGTATTTTCATATTCTATTAATTCTATTATGATTAGGGAAAATAATTCTAATCTTTTGAAGTTTGTTGAATCCTAATGAATACCCCAGCATACAATGTGTTATGAATGTAAAAAGAAAGTATATCACACAGCCACTGTCAACTCAAGAGAGGTTGATTGATGTTTAAAACTTCTGTGTTTGTATTGATTCTTGTCTAGTTCTCTTAGTCTCAGAGAGAAAGATGTTCAGGTTTCCAAATAAGATTCTGCACCTTCCAAGTCTCTCTTCAGTCACATCGTGTTTTTGATGCTTGACTTAGAGTTTCTAGTGCTGTGACAAAACACCACAACCAAAAGCAACTTGAGGAAGAAAGGGTTTATTTCATCTTACAGCCTACAGTCCATCTTCCAAAGAAGTTATGACAGGAACTCAAGACAGGAACCTGGAGGCAGGAACTGAAGCAGAGGCCATGAAGGAATGCTATGTAATGGTTTATTCCTTAGGAACTGAAGCAGAGGCCATGAAGGAATGCTATGTAATGGTTTATTCCTTATGCCTTGCTCAGCATGATTTCATATAACACCCAGGAACACTTGTCCAGGGGTAGCACTGCCCACCACAGTGAGCTGGGCCCTCCCACATCAATTACTAATTGAGAAAATGAGTCCTAGGACAATCTGGTGGGGGCATTTTTTTTTTCAGTTAGAGATTTCCTCTTCCCTAATGACTCTAGCTAGGTCAAGTTGACAGAAAACTAGCCAGCACTATACTCTATTATCAAAAGCATGCATATTCATCAAATGTGCTCTTTATCTCTGGAAATACCCTCTGTGATGGCTGCTCCATCTGCTGTCCAATGCTAACTCCACTTCCTCATATTTCTGGTTGGTGGTGAACTGTCTTCCTTCTCTTTCAGCCTACTGGTGTCTTCACCACACTAGAAACTACGTAGATGTATCTGTTTTTGTATTGGAGCCTGTCAATCTCCACATTTAATTGTTCTGTTCACATCAAATGAAATTAGGTATATGGGCTGGCTAATTTTATGTCAACTTGATAAAAGCTATATTCATCAGAGATGAGGAAGCCTCAATTGGGAAAACACCTCCACAAGATTGGGCTGTATGCAAGCTTGTAGGGCATTTCCTTAATTAATGGTTGGTGATGGAGTTCCTTGGTGGTCCTGGGTTCTGTAAGAAAGCAGAATGAGTGAGCCATGAGGATCAAGTCAGTAAGTAGCATTCCTCTATGGCCTTTGCATCAGCTCCTGCCTCCAGGTTCCTGCCCTGCTTGAGTTCCTGTCTTGATATCCTTGAATAATGAACAGCGATGTGGAAGTATAACGTCAAATAAACCCTTTCCTCTCCAATTTGATTTTGTTCATGATGTTTCATCACAGCAATAGAAACCCTGACTAGGACAGTGTATGGCAGGACTTAAGTTTACTCTTTTGCTACATTCACTTGTTCCTGGTGAATTTATTTCCCTTTCTCATTCTCTCATTCTTACCTTCTTCTGGTTTTAATTTCTTCTTCTTCTCCTCCTCCTCCTCCTCCTCCTCCTCCTCCTCCTCCTTCTTCTTCCTCTTCTTCCTCTTCTTCCTCTTCTTCTCTTCCTCCTCCTCCTCCTCCACCTCTTTTTCTTTTTTGGTTTTTCAAGACAGGGTTTCTGTATATTTGTGTCTGGCCAGAGCCTGTAGAGAGCAAATGCTGGGCCATGTTTCAGGAAACCAGGGGGAAGTTGAACAGCATCTTCCATTTGCCCCTCCTTCCTGGTAAACCACTCATGTTGTACACATCAGTGAGCTGTATCTTAAACAGGTTTTTGTTGTTGTTGTTGTTATCAGTAGAAAACAAAATGTAGTCTTTTTATTTTATTTATTTGTTTTTTAATGCACCCACACCTTTACATTTTTATTCTTCTCTGTGAATGTGACACCAGCGTCATGTGGAGCCAACTTCCCCTCAGCCCACAAGGTCCTTCTGCTTCTCTTCTGGGCGAATTAATTAGCAGCAAGCTATCTTGGCTTTCAGTTGTCTGAAAATATTTTTTATTCATTATGATTTGTAAAAACTGATCTTTGCTGGAACAGATCTGAGTTCATTCACATTTCACATCTGTTTTCTTTCTCCTGACCACTGAAGCTTGTGGTGACAAGCCCATGACGTGGAACACATTCTAGTCGGATGATCCCAAGGCTTTCTTTTGCTTTTTTGTTTTCAGCTGATCAACTATGTACGTAGGTTATGTTTTGTTGTGGGTTTTTTGCTTGTTTGTTTTTTGTTTATTTTTGGAGGGGGTGTGCTACAATATCTTATCAAAATTCTTTGAACTCCAAGAGGAGTTTTTGTCAAATTTGAGATTTTTTTTCATTATTTCTTCAAGTCCTCTTCCTGTTCCATTTTCTTTCTTTATCCTTTTGAAACCTCAAAGATATGTATGATTAAGTTGCTTGGTTATGCCCCATGGATCATTGTAATTCTGCTCATTAGCTTCAGTCCTTCATGTTTCTGAATTAGATTAGATACTTATTACTTGTCTATAGAACTTGTATTTTGGATGAAATTTTCAGTTTTGGAATTTCCTTTTAATTCTACTAGGTTTTTGAGTAGAATTTCTCTGCTGAGATTGTCCATCTTTTACTCTCAAAGACCAACCCTTCCTCTAAGTTCATGAGCATCTTTAGACTAGCAGGTCCAAAGTCCCTCACTCAGTGTCTAGCTCATCTCAGGTTCATTTCCTGTTGGCTGTTTTTGTTCTTGAATGTGGTTCACACTCTACTTTTGGTCATGAACCTAGAACATTTTATGCTAAACATTTTAGATGGCATATTGTGTGTAGATTCTGTATGTTTTGCTTTGAAGACATGTTTTGTTGTTTCAATAAGCAATTAAGTTACTGGCTGATTGTCCTGAACTTGTTGAAACTTGTTTTCATGCTTTCTTAGAGTAAGTCAGCTGTTGCTCTCCTCTTGACTTAGAGTGAGTCCTAACATCTCTGGAAAAGTGTTTAATTCCAAGGCATGGCCTTCCTAGGGTCTCAGTGGGAAACTCCAGGTCTTTAACAAATTCCTCCAATTTGTTATTACGTCTTACTACAGTTTGGATATTAAGTGTCCACCAAGATATTGGTCTGCCAAAGGCTTGGTTATCAGCCGGATCCAAATCCTGGGAGATAACTGGACCGTGGACTGATGATAACTCCTCTCCACACTCAGGAGGAGCGGGTGATACAGTTTGTGTGACAAGGGTGGGAACCTTGGGAAGCATGATGTACTTCCAGTGGATTACTCTACTGATGGAGGTACAGCCTGATGGCATGGCTGGAAGGTGATGGGTAGTGAGGCCTGATTGGAAGGATGCTACTCAAGGTGTAGCCTTGAATGATGTGTCTTGTCCCTTGATCTCTCTCTCCTCTCTCTCTCTCTCTCTCTCTCTCTCTCTCTCTCTCTCTCTCTCTCTCTCTCTGTCTCTGTCTCTCTCAAACACACACACACACACACACACACACACACACACACACACACACACACACACAAACACAATATGTGTTCAATGGTCAGCCAAGGAGTTTATAGGTAGAACTGGGACCATCCGTTCGTGGCTCCTTCTTTTCCAAGTTTCTTCCTTCAGTTCCAGCTACACAGGTGACTTAGACAATGTGTAGGTGAGACTTCATGGGGCCACCCTTGGAGAAAAGCTTTCTTTACGTGGATCTTGAACAACAGTTTCTTTTTTTTTTTAAACTCAAATTCTTTCCCAGTTCTATTATTTGCTGCCCTCCAGTACCTCCAGTACCTTTAACAACCTGTTCATAGTTGTTATCTGCCAAAGGATAAGCCCAATATGAACAACTCTACCACTTTCCAAACCACCAGCTTTCTACAGCACATGATCATGCTAACACAACATGAAGTAAATCATCACACAACAACCAAAAAGCCTACATATAAGGTAGATATTTCAAACTTTAGCTATATTTATTTAATTACTTGACATTACAGTTTTCTTATAAAATTATTTGAGCATATAGTCAAAAATACAATGCTAGGAATCTTTTTAAAAGGTCAACCTGAATGTAGTATAGGGATTGCTAGATTGGAGTGGGGGACGCTAATTTGCTGACATGCTGTATGTTTGCAAACAAACAGCACAGTGAATCCCATTAATACATACAATTAACATTTGCTAATAAGGACCATATGCAAGGATGATTGTATTAAGGTTTTACTACATGGTAAATCACAATAAATTTAGTGATATATCTCTATATATCTATCTATATCTACATATATAGATATAGATATATCACTTAGATTCTTACCTGGAGCCCTGGCCTCTTGTCTAGGCTGGATCAGATCACCAGGAGAATTTACTTCCTTGTGGCACTGAATGGGCACAGCTTTCTTCTTAAGGTCAACAGGAAGGTGATGTGTCATCTTCTCCTCCAAGGCCTGGGTGGGACCAGCTCATCTAGAAAGATACTGCTTTAGTTAACCCAAAGTCAGCTTATTGATGGCCTGACCATGGCTCTTGTTCATACCCAGAGAGAGGAGGATGATAAAATTTGCCTGCTGGGGGTGGCAACCTTTGGAGCCATCTTGGAATCAACTCTGCCACAGCATTTGCTGGTCTTGCCTGGAGACACTTCCAGATTACCAGCCATGGAGAGCGGGTAGCAACAGGAAGCAACAGAAGCTCACTGAAGCAGAAAGGGTGTCTAAGATATTTTAAGTGAGATGTTGCTCTCACAGCTGATGGCGGGTAGTATAATTTCATCTATGTGAAAGGTTAGGGCATCCACGAGATGAGGTGTGCGTTTTATGCTGACCCAGAACTGAGCCCAGATTCCCTCACAAAACCTTTGGCCTGACTAATAGCAGATAATGAATCTGCCTATTTTAAATGTGGGAAGTTCAAGTTTAAATTAGTTAAGTCACCAGTTTCCCCTCTCCTTTATTTATTTATTTATTTATTTATTTATTTATTTATTTATTTATTTATTTTTATTTATATTTTCTCCTTTGCTCTCCCAGGGCCAGGTTACCTTCCAGTACGGAGGTGTCAGGGTACCTACTTTCCAGCCCTGGCTATCATGACTCTATGGCTCCTCATGCCTAACCTTTACATTACCTTCCCTGGTCTGCACACCCATGGCCTGCCCTTCTGACCCCTCAGGTCCATGTGTATGGTGCTCCTCACTCCCTCCACTGCCTCCACCAGAGGAAACAGGCCCCCAAGAAACTTTTACCAAGACTGAACTTTAGCAGGAGCCGTATTAGGCATAGGATTTCATTACCTCCCAAGACACATCTCCCAAACCAGGTGCTAAGCCTCTAACTACACGTCAACATCCACTGCCTCTTTCCACGAGGCTTGCCTCAGGACAAGCCAGGTGAACCCTCCATCTACTGCCTACACGTGTTGTCCCCATCCTTCTATTTATGTGACCCTGGAGACACTCTCATTTTTTTTTCCTGAGAGGAAATGATCATTGCTCTCTTGGCACTCTTCTCCATCTGTGAGCTTGGCCTTAAACATCATAGTTTCTGCTGTGGAAACTGAAAGGATAAACGGCGCTGGTTGGTCAACGGAAGACTCATGGGCCACAGCAGAACCCAATATTAGTTTTTAGAGCTTTATTGGAAGGAAAGGTGGTGGGGGGCAGGTCTGTTGGAGGGAACCGAGAGAGGAAATACAGAAAGAGAGGCGTAGAGAGCGTGGGGGTCCAAGTCGGATTTTTTTAAGGCGGTACATAGTCACTCACTGATAATGTAAGGCGTCAGACAAGATCCCGAGCTGCACATGTACAGAATCCTAACAGAAACAAAGGCTGTCCGAATTCGAGGAGCAGAGGCTACCCGTAATGTGTAGAATGAGAGAGTTGCCACGTCTCCCACATTCTGAAAGAGACCCAAATTCGGGCTGGGTAGTGGGGGAGATCCTGGAGTGGGAAAAGGGAAGTACTAGGTGAGTTCTGATTGGAAGCTGCTGGGATGGGCAGGTTACAGTCGGGCTAACTGGAAATGAAGTCTCCATTGTGGTTGGTTAGAGGGACCTGCAGGGCTTTTCCGGGCTAGTACTAAGTCGGAAGTGAGAAGAGAAGTTGGCACACACTTAACAAGGCAGTTTGCTTGGGCCAGTTCTTCCAGGGAATATGTTTGGGCTTCCTGGATCACTATTAGAGGCCATGGGGTGAATTCCCACGACTCTGGCTCTTATTTAATAGGTGGAGCTCTGGGCTGTGAGTCTAGGCAGCAAGTAGGATTCCTTGACCAGCTGTAGGCCATGGTGTGTTTCTGTGCATGGCCACAGCCTGTTTGTGCATGAAATCTCTCACAGCACCCAGCTCTCTGTGTCTGAAGCCTCTGTGTCTCTCAGAACAAAGCCTGGTTTGTGCACCATCAATCTGTTTTGATCTTACAAAATTGACTTAGTATCAGCTATTGGAACACATGCAGAAAAATAGATTTAGGTCATTCAAATCCAGGAAAGGCAGGATGGGGAGCTGGCCTCGGCAGGGATAGGAGGATGAGGGCATAAGCAGGGATGCCTCCCCAGCACTGGGATAACAAGCATGTACCACCACACCCAGTTTTCTACATGGGTCCTGGAGATGAAGGACATGTCCTCGGGCTTTCAAGGTAAGCCCCTTTCTGACCCAGCAGCACTTGCTCCAATTCTATGATGCATTTTTTTTTAAAGATAGAGATTATTTAACATATTTTAGGCCTAAAATTCAAGCTTCACTGACATATTTAAGTTCATTGAAACAAATCCCTAGGTTGGGAATATAGTTCGGTGGTAGAGCACTTACCTAGCATGCTTGAGGACCTGTGTTCAATCCCAGCATCACTCGTGTGTGTGTGTGTGTGTGTGTGTGTGTGTGTGTGTGTGTGTGTGTGTGTGTGTGTGTGTGTGTAGAAAAAAAAAGGCAGAAAGTCACCACACTGGTTTATCCTGGCTCATGGTTCTTCTGTGGTGACTGTTTTTCCAGGCGTGGCAGCATCAGCTCTACCTGTCAGGTTAAACAGAAATAGAAATTAATGGTTAGGAGGAGGACCTTCATGCAAGCAAGCCTTCCAAAGGTGTCATCCTGAACACAGTGGAGACAGCAGTGTGAGTGATAACTATCCTCCACGTTCTCTGGCATTTGAATATATCATCTCCTGTTGGTGGCACTATTTGGGTAAGTTTAGGAGGTGTGGCCTTGCTGGAGGAAGTACGTCAAAGAGGTGGGCTTTGAGGGTTTCTAATTCTCTCTGCTTCATGCTAATAGTTCAAGATGTGAGCTCTTAGCTTCCTGCTCCAGCTTTCATGCCTGCTGCTTGCTGCCATCACGGACCCTTAGCCTTCCGGAACTGTAAGCCAAATAAACCCTTCCTTCTACACGTTGCTTTGGTCAAGATGTTTTATCCCAGTAAAAGTCACCGATACAATGGCCCTTCATGCTGCTCTCCCTTTTGCTACCTCTCTATGCACTGTTCTTCTACATTACAGCCTGTATTCTACAGTTAATTCTCTCCTTCTTCTCTAGCGGATGCTGCATCCCTGGAGTTAGTGGCTAATCATTGTGGCTTTATGCTGGCTGTCCTTGCAGGCTGGTGCACCCAACTGTAAGTTTCCTGGAGGCTGTATGGAGGTACAATGAGGACTTCCCCAAGGTCTGTGGAAAACTACTGTTTCACTCAGTCTGACTGCCTGCAGCATGGTGAGCTGAAAGGAGACCTGGGAAACAGCTCATTGCCGAGGAAGTTTCCACTTAGAATGACACTAATGAGAGGAAGAAGAAGAAGAGGAAGAGGAGGAGGAGGAGGAGGAAGAGGAGGAGGAGGGGGAGGAGGAGGAAAAGCCTGTCAGGAAGAGCGGGTGCATTGCTTTAGACCAAAACAGTGGACCCTTGCTTAGCAGTGGGTATACAGGCAATCACATCTCTGTGTGAATATCAGCATTCACCCACACAAACTTATATGGTGAAGGCTAATTTCAGCACAGGCAACCTCCCAATGGAATCAAGAGACACCATAAGGTAGTGAGACTGCTGCTGGAGTATCACAACACACTGTTTTATAGACCCACGAGGAGAAAGAATTCACTGTAAAATGGCAATAAAAACATGGGCGGTAAATGCATGAGCAGCAGGCATCGGGTACTAACGACTAAGTGTTACGGCTGTATATAATTGTATGTGCTGTACTGTCACTTACTCACAGGGCTACAGCCAGGACAAGAAATATGACCACACCAGCGTCATCAGAAATATATGAGAAGTGTGTTCTGCTGTGGTGTTGGATGGCTATGACATAGGTAAGAAACAAACTTCTTAGGCTCGTTACTGTCTTCCAGGACTACAGTCATGTATGTGGTCCACCACTGATGGGAAGCATCCTTAGGTTGCACATGAGTGTGTTTTTTAGCTGTGACTCAATTCTGACCATTCTGCTTCTTCTCTGTCCATAGAGAAGCCCAAGACAAGGGTTCATATTATCACCAAGTGCCTACTCTGTGCTGAAATCCAGCTGAGCCCTTCACTTTTGAGATACACGCTCTTAGGCACTGTTTGTCTTCAGAGGCTTCCTCTTCAGGTCTTCTGCCTGCCTGTGTAAAACTGAGCTGCTCCTAGCTAGAGTGTAGATGATGAAGCATCACTTAGTTAAGACAGGACAACATAGTTTGAAGGCCACATGGTGTCAGAATGGAAAGGGGCCTTGTGGGCTTGAGAGGGAAGGCTTTAGGGCCACAGAGAAAATTCAAGATGGGAAACAGTGGATATGGAATCAGAAAATGACAAAGTCTGTCTACAAGTTGCCTCTGGACCAATTTGGGGAAGGAACGTAAGAGAAGGGATTTGGCGATAAAGGTGAATTCAGCTTACATTGAATTGAAATGTTGAGAAACAGCCTTCGAGAGGCAAAATTGCCTCCCTTCAACTGACAACCACTGAGTTAGCCATAAAAGAAGCTTACATGTGACCGGGCCACACAGGTCCAGAACTGCTCCTCAGGACGATCTCCTACTGTCCTATGACGAGAACCCGTCCGCATCGTCACAAATGGCTACCCAGGCTCCTGCATCACACCAACGGAGCAGAAAGGGAAGCAAAAGAAGGAAGCCAGAGCAAAAGGACATAGCAATGCAGCCGATTTGTTTTTTATTTTGAGGAACCATGGCTTCCTCTGAAGCCCCACCTGTGGTCCTCACCATCAGACCTGCGTGTCCAGCAAAACCGGGGAAAGGAGAGCCATTACTAGGCTGCTCTGTACACAGACCGCTTTACTGGGGAAGGAAGGGATCATGGGTAGATGGAGAGCTGGCAGAGTCAGGACCACAGTCACCAAGTACAGGCAGTTGGCCTTCTATCTCTGTGGGTTCTGAACGTGTGGGTTCAACCAACAACTAATCAAAGCAAAAGTTTATTATGTCCCTACTGAACACATACAAATTTATTTTTCTATCATTTATTTTCATTAGTCCCCAAATAAGACAGTATAAAAACACTTTACACTGCCCTCATCCTGTACTGTATATTGCAAGTAACATAGAGATGGCTGAAAGAACGTGGAGGATGTGTGTAGGTTACATGCAAGTACGATGCCATGGTTTATAAGGGACTTGAGCATCTTGGAATTTGGATGGAATTTGGGTGTTTGTCACAGTCCCAGAATTGGTCCCCTGTGGACACTGGAGGAAAGCTGAATTATTTCTGGCCCTACACTGGGAACTGAGATGGATAGAATTCTTATTAAAAAAAAATCAGCTGCTCTCTATAGAGCATCTATCATGATGAGTGCTCGGTGTAAACAATTCACTTGAAAAAATGCATTATTTACCTTTGTTTACACAGTTATATTTTACTCTTAGGATAAAAAATTAGATCCAGCCCAATGTTTTCTATACTGTATTGTTAAAAAAAAAAACCCCACTGTCCCCAAAACAAATTTTTCAACTTCCAGATGTCATACCTGTGGGAGCAGTTACTGTAATTTGTGATAATCCTATTATACACTCACAAAGTAACAGGGACAGGGAGAAGGAAGCTCCTCCTTTTAAATGAGACATATAGGAAAACTTCAGGGGACATTAAGTCTTAAAAGATGAACAATGGAACCTGGATTTGTTCATCTACTTTGTATCACTATAATGAAATGCCTGAGGCTGAGTAATTTTATGAAGAGAAAGGTTTATTTGGCACACAGTTCTGAAGGGTCAAGTGTCTGCACCTACCGATGTCCTTCTTGCTGGCAGAGGCACCACTGGAGAAGGGACAAGTGCCTATGTGTCTCCTTCTTGGAAAGTCACTAGGACTCAACCATTAGGACACCCTAATGACATGTTCTGACTCTAATCAGCTCTCAGTAACCGTCCCGCACCCCCGCCCATGATCATATTAAATTTCAACCCACCCAGTACCTTGCAGTAGCAAATTTCAACACATGATTCCTTGTGGGAAGGGGTCACATTCAGGATCCACATTAAACTGCAGCACCAGGAGAAGACAACTTATAGGCAGTGGTGAGTACACAGTGCTAAGATAAGAAATAGTTTTTCTTTCTTCTTTTCAAAAATACGCTTTGCATATACTTCAGGCTTACCACATACCCTTGCAGAATTCATGAATGGTTGATCGTGAAACAGATGAACATATCAACTCACACGGCCCCTCTTTGTATGGATGAGAAGAGCAGCTAGAACCTACTTTCTTCGGGGAGGTCCCTACTGGGTACAGTTTTGCTGATTTTAGTCCCTATGCTGTATAACAAGGCCTCCAGAAACTAAGGAGAAACATCTTTCATCCTGCAGGGAAAATGGTTCTCTGCAAACAGGTCAAGAAGTAAACACGGAAACGTGGCTGGAAATGATTACAAGAGGGAAGGTGACCTTTCCCCACAACGCCCAGCTCTCTCCTTCCCGACCAGGTAGATGGACACCTGGGCCATGGCTGGGAGAAGGTAGGACAGCTGTGAAGAGAGGGACTTGGTGAGAACACAGGCCCTGCCCCCACATGGTGGAGACCGTGGGGCAGCAGAGCTTGAACATATTTCCTGTTTCTAATGCTGGTACGGGATGAAAAGCATCTGTAAGAAGCCAGGGGGCATGTACATTTTGTGGTGGAGAAGAGATAATAAAATCTACTTTTCAGTGAGTTGAGATGAGTCACTAAGGTAGTCTGGGAAGGACACACAGGGCTTGTGTGTACACGTGTGTGGCCCAAGTTGTCACGTTCTTTATTGTCCAGCCTGTGGTTTCTGCCTAATCTTATGTCCCCACACCACAATCCGTGTCCTTCAGGTGCAACTAATTCTGACAGTACACACTTTCCTGTTTCTGTTGCTACCTTACACCATATACTTCATGCTGGTCCCACGATGGCCAAGAATGCAGCATCCTTCACTTGGCCATGTGACTATGGACACTGGCTGCCAGGAACCCTCACGGTTTCACTGCACTGCGTTTACAATGACCACCAATATGTGTGAGGCCCAGGACTTCTAGGGACGGCAGCATGAGCATTCACTTTCTGGTCATGTCATACTTGCTGCTCAGTGTATTTTAGGATAAACATGGAGCGACATGCTTTTCTAGGACACTGCCCCAGTGATGAGGGGAGATGCTCTTAAATTATCCAGCCTGTTCTTTAACCCCAGATACATGTGCAGCTGTGAGATGCTCATTCCTGCTGTGTGAGGAGAGAGATGGTTTAAATTCTTTGATTAGATAAGAACAACTGGCAATAATCTGTTAGATTCCAGGCTTGTTTTCCATGCTCGTCTGAGGCACTTTTGAAAACGGGTTTCAAAGCCGGGCGGTGGTGGTGCTCGCCTTTAATCCCAGCGCTTGGGAAGCAAAGGCAGGTGGATCTCTGTGAGTTCGGGGCCAGCCTGGTCTACAGAGCGAGTTCCAGGATAGGCTCCAAAGCTACACAGAGAAACTCTGTCTCAAAAAAAAAAAAAAAAAAGGTTTCATTCAGTCTTAGTTTGTCCTTGACTATTCCAAACACCACTCGTATGCCTTTTTTGCCAGCATCAGCACAGGTCTAAGGGCATCGGGCTGTGGAGCCTCTGTCCATTCTTCCAAGCTCTGGTTCAGTACAGTCTACTGAAGTCTTTGAAAGAGGACTCCAGGAGGAGCTTTCTGGAGACACTGCAGCCCTCTGAAGATGGGCATCCCCGTTCCTTGTGATTTCAACACCACTCCCAGGTGGTACTAGAGGGATGTCTAAGGAAGCTGAGTGGACATCTAGCCTGAGGCACAGGCCTCACCGGAGTGAGAAAGACGGTGTCCGTATGCTTACTTGTCTACTTTTCCTTATCTTATGGGAACTCTCTTGAGGAGACTGTAGATCTCTGGAGGGAGGAACCCACAGTACCTCCCAGTGAGCCGGGTTGCCTCGGTAACTTGCAACCCTCAGGCACACCTGTTCCTTGAGTGGATCATCCCATCAGGAGTCCTGCTTCTTCCCCCAGCAATCAGGTAAACACTACTCTGCCTCCAGGGCACTGGGCTTCTCATTGCCCTGTGAGAAGACAGGCAGCAGGTGGGCCCCATCCAATACCTGTGTCACCCTCACCCTCTGTACCCTGGCCTATGAACTCCTGGACATTCAATCCAAGGCCTGTTCTGGCTGTCAGAGTCTATCAGAAGTTTCTGGTAGCTAATCCCTCTGGGAGCAGCCCTCAGTCAATGACTAATGAGACAAAATCCATCATATAATAAAATGTTGACTAGTTCATGCAATTATTGAATACCTTAAAGTGAAAATTAAAATGATTATGTATGTGTACTTTTATACCATCATAAATCCTAAATTAAATAATGACAATCTTGGGATATAGACAAGGAATATACAGATATAGATTAGACAGATGATAGATAGATAGATAGATAGATAGATAGATAGATAGAAATATACAAACACAACACCACTTTATAACAAGACAAATATGTGGATTTTTACGTCCATGAGGCTTTCTAGAACCATCCTCTGAAGAAATGACAGGTGACTGTGTTATGGGTATCATGATCACAGGTACTATTCCATGAGCTGAGATCTGAGCTGTGAACACAGCAGGTAAATTGTGCCCTTTGGGGGCTTAAAGGAGGACAAGGCAGCTAAGGTGATTAGGATTATTGGGTAGTTCAAGGCTAAACAGAATGATCAAGGGAAAAATCACCAGGTAAAGAGCATCAAAGTAAAGTTTTACAGGCAGTGGGAGACATGCAGGTACCAGAGGGCAGATCATTCCAATAATGGGCACCAGCATGCACAAAGATCCTAAGTGTAACTGTCTCATAGATTTGGAACACTGAAAGATACTTAAGCAGATGGAGTCTGATGAGCAGGACATGAGTCCGGAAAGGGAATTTTTCCCCATCAAATTCCCTAGGGGAATTTGTCACTGCTACTGGGATTACTCATGGTGACAGAATAATGCTGTCCCTGGAGCCCTTCCTCATGATAGCTGGTACTTCTGTATCCTGTATACATGTTGATGCCTTGGTCTCATTCTGATATAATGAGTTAAATGTATATTCATGTTCCTCATGTGAGGAGTAAAATAAGTAGCCTTAGCTAACCTTCAAAGCATCGGCTTTGGTGGGAGGTAAAGAATGGAAGAGGCTAGGGCTGGAAGGAGGATGCAAACACCCCATCTCACAAAGTGAGTGCTATGCTTTGATGGTGTCCTCTCCAAAGCCCGGATGCTGATACTTCATGGACAACGCGACAGCAGTAAGAGGTGGAGCCTGAAGAGATGCTTAGGTCATAAAGGCTGTGAGGTCATTCATGTCACCTTCAGACCACATCCAGCATTGGGCTTTCTTGTAGTGTAAGGCTGTAGTGCTCCTACCCTTTGAAGAACTCAGCAATAAGGTGCCATCTTGGAAGCCAGAAGCAATCCTCACCAGAGAGTGGAATCTGCTGGTGCAGTGGTCTTGGACTCCACAGCCTCCAGCACTATGAGAAATATGTTTCTGTTCTTTATAAATTACCTGATCTCAGAGATTTTTGTTATAGCAGCACAAATGGGCTGAGAGTGGAAGACAGGTTTGTGTTTGTGGTGGATAAAACAAGATACAGGCATTTACAGTTGTAACATTTACCAATGATGGGAAGGAGATAGTCCAGACCCCTCCTGGAAGAAGAGAAGAGGAAGATAGGTATAGTATGAGTGTCCATCATGGCTACCACCAATAGTTAAGCCTAAGGCAGCAAAGAAAGAAATCTTGATTGAAGTGTTATAATTAAGGGGTATATTGGTGGCCACAAGAACAGCCACCAACAAAATAACACGACTGCCTCAGGGAGGGGTTGAGGGAGCAGAGTGTTGCCTCTAAGATCCCCCCTGAAGTTCTAAGACCTGGAAAGAATGCTAAGAGAGACATGCCTGGCTCCCTTAGTGAGCTCTCACTAAGCACTGGGACCTCCCCCAGCATTTCCTATTTTCATCTATCTCCAGCCCATGAGGGAGGTGTAGCCCTGGGACCTCCCCCAGCGTTTCCTATTTTCATATTCCTCCAGCCCATGAGGGAGGTGTCTTGGTTCACAATCTTCTATTAACATTCTTTGGAACAAACCAGGTCTCAGAATGTTTATTCAGAATGTTAATGATTGTTTTTAAATAGAAACATGGCACACGTATTACATATTATCTGAGCCCCCAGCAGAAACTGGTGCAAACCTTGGACCCCCCATAACAGGCAGAAAATAACTTAATGTACTCCCTGGGATAAACAAAGAGAATACAGAACTCCTTGATGGATCTGGCCAGCTCTGCTTGAAAACTCTGCTTTTAAGCTCTATGGATTTCAGAAATGCAGATGAAGGATTGGCAGTGGTTGTGCCCCATTTTACAGATAGTGAAATGGAGGTGCAGAGAAATCCTATCAACTGCCCCAGGTCACGACAGCACAGGAAGCAGTAATGGGGAGTGTGAGTCCACTAAACCTGTAGCTCTTGGTTGCCAAGCTGTAATTGCAAGCAAAGCAAAAGAAAAGCAGCCAAAATAATATCCACAAACATTTCATTAAATGTCCACAAAGCATATTATTATGGCAACTTGTTAGCTGTTCAATTCAATTCATGGGAAAAATTTCAACGCACTTGAAAATTATTTATAGAAAACAATTTTAATATACTTGGCAAATCCCCCTCACAGGCACCATGTTAGCTGAGTCACTTGAAGATACATAATTTCCTAAGCAAGATTATAAAAATTAATTTTTATAGCCCAATATGTTCATTTAATAGAGCCATGGTTACATTTTAGTAGTTTTGACAACGTGTTATTAGCAATTCCAAAATGAATTAACTATACCTTAGATCTGTAAATATCTTAAAACTTCTTTTGTGGGAGGAATTACTATTTATTAAAAGCCTCTACTCTCTTTTAATTTGAAGACTACATATGATATTGAGATTTGGTTTTGCTTTGTTTTTAACATGATAAACTCTGAAGCAGAGAAAAGAATCCTGGGTGTCTGGGGCTGTGGGTGGGAAATGGGAAATGTTGATCAAGGGAACAAAGTGCCTGGCAGGTGGGACCCCTAAACTCCAGAGATCTCACAGTGCAGTGGGTGGCTATGGCCACCACAGCTGTTCTATAGTCATGAAGCTGACAGGGATGGATCGTGCATGTTCTCACCATGAGAGCAATCACTAAGAAAAATCAGGAAAAAGTGGAGTGATAAAGTGATAGATGTGCAAATGAGTACATGATAGATGTTTGAATGCTGGTCATCATTCCCCAGTGCACACCAACATGAACCCCTGTGCCCCCTAAATTCTTACAATTTTGTCACTGTGTCTCAAGGCAGGAAGAGGGACAATTGCTAAAGAATTGAAGCTTCAGAAAAATGAGAAAGATCCAGCTTTCCTGCCTCTCATGATGATGTGACTACAATTGCAACTAGATAATTATGTATTTTCTCACAAGTACATTTTAATTGCCTTATTGAATACATCATATTAGATATTAATAAAAATCGCCTAACACTTGGTCTATTGAGTGTATGGAAGATTTTAGTTTGTTTAGTTGGATGTTTTGGTTTTGTTTTGCTTTGTTTTTCTTTTCCCACAGACACATCCTAGAAACAGCAGTAGAGAGGCAGTGCATCTGGGTGCTTATTCATGGTGCTTTCTAATCAGTCTTAATATCGGATGGAGTGTCTCCCAGTAACGGAAGATAAATTAGTATGTTGCTATTAAATTAATTCTATAAATGCTGGAAAGATTAAATTAAACTCTTGTTTCCTGGTAGGACATAGGAACTGCTTCCGTGGAAGTAGAACTCATTCTCAGTACCTTACCATCAGCAAGGACAGCAGTGTTGCTCCAAGTATCTTACATAATCTGAAGTGCACATGCAAAAATAAATTGATGTTGACAACATAGAAGTCACTCAAGTGTTCACTCAAGACAGAAATGTGGGGCTTTCCTGAACATCTTCCCGCATTCAGGCCATCAGTGACCCAGATGTACCCCAGCACTGGCTGAGTCATGCTACTACCTCACTCCTTTCGGCTTCCCACTGTGTCTTTAATAAAGACAAATCTTTCCATGAGGTCTACAATTGCTCTACAGAACCTCAGTCCTGACCTCGGCTTTGTCTCTGTGCCAGAATGGGCAATGTTGTGTCGTTCCCAAAATCAAACTCCCTACAGACCTAAGTTTACCGTCACTGACTTCCAGGGGCTGTTCAGACCCCCATCTCCATCAGAGTCAGGTCCCAGCCTGGTGACTCTCGTCAGCTTACACTGCCTGTTTTATGTATGTGTGTCCAAATCTATAATGTATATATAGTGGCTCAAACATTTGCATCTAAGCTTATGCTGCAGAACAGCATTGTGGTAGGTGATGACAGCATGTACTACAGTGGCCTCATGAGATCATAATGGATCTACAAAGTTACTATAGTCTAGAAGCATCTTAGCGTAAAGCATTCCTCCATATCGGTGCTGATGCTGGTGGAAGCAAACTGGCTGTGCTGCCAATCAAAATAGAGCCCCTGCAATTCTGCGCAAAGCGCCCTCCCTGAGAGTGGTAGCAGATGACAGCCATTGGCTATGTGCTTGCTCTACTGGACTTCATCTAAGCTCAGTGTGCTCTTTCTAAGCACAAAACAAATAAAGCCAGATGCTGTGTTATGCTGGCAGCTGCCTCACACATGTTGTGTTTACTTTGTCTCTTGATTACATCACAGCACATGCAGTGGTAGATTTGCACCATCTAGGTGTGTGGTGTGCACGGTACAGTGAAACAGCTGAACATCGAGTTTCTCCAAACTTGTTCCTCTGTTATAGGACATGTGGCTGGCTGTACAAGCAGTAATGTGATGTCATAACTTTTTAACATTTAAATTCAATAAAACAATTTCAATTTCCACGGTTTTTGTTTTGTTTTGTTTTCTAAGAAATAGAATAGAGAGCACAGCAGCAGGCATGCAGCCATGCAGCCATGCACCCATGCAGACATGGTCCTGGAGCAATAACTGAGAGATTACATCTGATTCACAAGCAGGAATAAGAGAAAGCTAACTGGGAATGGCACTGGCTCTTGATACCTCTAAGCCCAACCCTTGTGACACACCTCCTCCAACAAAGCCACACCTCCTAATCCTTCCCAAATAGCTCCACCAACTGGGACCGAGCATTCAAATGTATCAGCCTATGGGGGCCATTCTATTCAAACCACCACAAAGCCTGAATTTGCTCTTGATTTGTACGTGTGTGTCATGTGTGTATGTGAGCTGTCTGTAGATAGGTGTGTGAGTGTGTGTGTGTGTGTGTTTGTATGAGTGTGAATGTTTTGTGTAGGGCCTGTATATTTTGTGAATTCATATCTACTTGTGTGTGAATGCTGTGTTTGTATAGTGTGTGTGTCTGTATGTGTGTGTGTGTGTGTGTGTGTGTGTGTGTGTGTGTGTGTGGTACGTTAAGAAGAACTGGAGGATCCTCTCTCCCATCATGCTTTAGCTCTTAACCCTTGCTTCTCACTCTGAGTCAAGACAGCTCAAATCCAACAGAAAGCCTTCACTCTCTTCCTGACAGTAGGAAATTCCCTACCACCAACTTGTTTAGCACTTGTCCTCCAGTTTCTTGAAGAGAGTGAGAACAGTATACCCATTCTATCGAGCACCTCATGCACTGCCCGCGTTTGCACTGTTTGCACTCCCAACACAGAATGGCTGGATGGAGGTGAAATGTGGTCTGCGGGGGCCATTGCACACAGACGGCAGTTGCTTTGGTTTATTTTTTTTTTTAAAAAAATCAGTTATTTTTGAGAAAATAGGTTTTACTAGCATCCTCACTACTAACATGACACTTGCATAACATTGAAAGGGATGATTTTGTTGCACCATCTCTAATGTAAGGAGAGAGAGAGAGAGAGAGAGAGAGAAGGCCTAGTTATCCTCATTTTCCTTGAGACTTATACACAATATACCCAAATCAGCATGCTTCTGTAGCAGATGAGAACTGTGTGCAGTTTGCTGTCAGGCCTTGGGTTCTGCGTTTGTTTTTACCATGTATTTTCAAAACAAATTTAGAGCCATTCTTTTAACATCACATAGACCATCTGTAGCTCTGCTATGGTGAGTGGTCCCCAGGCCTACACATGACAGTGATTTCCTCAGAGACACTTTTCCTCCTTCAGTCTAGAAGATAATGGGATGAGTCCCGTCAGGATAAAATGGTCTTTTCAGGGGAACTAGACAGATACAAATCATCTATTACATATTTAATTGATTCATGTCCCAGTATATTCACAACTGTTCTACTTTATTATCAGTTATTATTATTAAACTTTAATAGGTTATAAACTAAATTTCATCATAGGTCTATATATGTAGGAAAAACCAAAGCATATATTTTCATGTATGTACACACACAGTTTGGTACTATCCATGGTTCAGGTGTCCACTAGAAGTCTTGGAATATGCCTCTCTCAAATAAGGAGGTAGGGGGGTGTCATTTTCTCTCTATGTTATTTACCAGGAAACATCTGTGTGGATGCATGAGTCTCAGGAATTTGACTCACTTATTACTGCTTATCTCAGTCACTCCTTGCACCACAGTTTGAATCTGACATGGCCTCTGTAGGCTTGTGTTTGTAACACTTGTTCCCCAGCTGATGACGTGATTTGTGAACGCCTTAGAAGGTGGGGCTGGCTAGCAGAAATAGGTCCCAGGAAGTAGGCTCTTTGAAAGATACAGCCTTGCCCCTTATTCCAGTCGTATTCACATCCTGATCCATCATATGCCGCCACCACACATTCCCATCACGCAATCCACCATGCCTTCCCCACCATCATGGACTGAACCCATGAGCAAAAGCAAATCTTCCATCTTTTTACTGGTTTCTGCCTGGTGGTACATCACAGTGATGCCCAAGGCAGACTGTTTATTCAGTCAATCTCACTAAAATGCTATTGCCCCTGCTCTGTGTGAGAAAGCAAAGCTTTGCAACCATTACAATTCTTACGCCAATTTCAAAGTGATTTCATCCAGGTCAGTCTCAAAGTCTTCAAAGACACTTGGTCCGAGCCCTTCATTTAAAACGATGACGTGAAGTATCTCTGTCATGAGATACTCCTGACATGGAGCCCTCCAATCCAGTCTCTGTCACCAGTGTTCCTGCCGCTCGGCATGCTCTGTGCTCTCAGGTTGAAGCCTTCCAGTGTTCCTTCAATGCTCTACCAGGCTACAAACGAAACTCAGGGTCACTTGTTTTCACACAGTTGGGAATGACAAAGCCAGGCATGATCTAAGTTTCTACACTTCCAGGGTGTTGGGGGCTTCATTTATTTTGCCTTCCTCGGGAGCCACAGATTTTAGAGGCAATTTTTATCCATATTTTAAGGGCTCCAAGCTGCAGATCTTACCACCCACTGAGAATCTGCTAGTGTTTTGATAGTATTATAGGAAGAGATTTCCAATTTTTCTGGAAAAAAATTGGACAATAGACAGTGACAGTTCAGTATCTTCATTGACCATGTTAAATTATCTTATGCACCCTTGATTTTAAGCCTGAAAAATCAGAGGAGGCGACTTGGTAAGCCAGTATGTATCAGTCCCTGGATGGATCCCTGGTCAAACTAATCCTGAAAATATTCCCGAGAGATTGGAGGCAGCACAGTCCTTCATTCAGAACAAGTTCAGCGCACTTTCTTTCTTTCTTTCTTTCCTTCTTTCTTCCTTTTTTTTTTTTACATTCAAAGAGGGTGTCCAGACAAGGATTCTGAGCGAATTTTGACCTTCAAATTTTCAGACCAAACCTTCCCAACACAAAGCTGGAGCATTTCCATCATCCATGGGATTGTTAAAGTGTAGAAGGTAATCCTTTTAGCTTATCTGGTCTAAAATGCTGCCCATTAAGAAATTGCTTGATGTATAAAAAGGAACTCAAAGCCACACTTTAACTGCAGTTAGAAAAAACGTTTTAGCGTTGAGAGCAGTTGTACGTGAAAACCACTCATCTGTGTCTTGATTTTCTGGGTTTTTTTTTTCTTTTTTAGAAGAAAGGGGAGATTGCTCAGCGCGTTGAGATCACTATCATTTCTCCTGGGTGATTTGTTCAGAGACAAAAGCTGGTGTTTCACTGGGGAGTAAAACGTAAGACTGTGCTTCAGTGCCTTTACAGGAGATGGTAGGCGTCTACAGCCCTCTCCAGTGAAGTGTACCTTGTTCTCCCAAGGCCCCTCCTCTGTGTGGACCTTGCCCCTTCCACTCCTGGAGCTAACATGGACTCCATCTGAGCAGGACCAGTATCTATAAAGAGGCCATTCCTCTGCTTCCACACTCAAATTTGCCTGAGAACTGAGCTCTCTCCAGGCCAAAACTTCCTGCCTCAGCTCATTGCCCTTCCTTCTAGAAGGTTCTTCCAGAAAGATTGCCCCATTAATCTTTACTCTTCACTAGCGACCACACCAGCTCTTCTGAGGTTCATAACCATTCTCTTTCTAATCACTAGTCCACTGAGAAGAAAAAAAAAATAAGAAAGGAGCAGAGCTGGAATCTTAGAGTGGGCAGAACTTCGCAGCTGGAGCAAATTTTCCAGAGTGACTCGGAGCCCGCCATACCAGCTGCTCACCCAGAACTCAAGGGGACACCGTCAGGTCTGGGGCTCCAAGATCACAAGCTCTCACAGAACTCTATACTGCACCAGTGTTGGGCTCCGTTAAGCAGAACTTCCTTTTGGTTTTTCTCTAGACATCAGAAACAATACAGCCCCAAATACTCAGATTCTCTAGCCTCCACCCCCCAAACGATTCTCTCGGGAGTGTTTTCATTTTACGCATTCCCTTGACACCTGCTGTTTCTATCTCTTTTCACTTCGACTTGGCCTCCCTCACTGAGTGCAGGTGCCAACATGTCGGCCACCATCTCACATTCCACTTGGCAGAACATCTTTCCTTCGCATTAACTGGTGGGTTTGGAGTTTTGGCTTTGCATCTGATTTTGGTGAGAGCATCTTGGGTACCTGAATACAGCTGACCCAACACTGGAACAAAACGGTTTTGGAGTCTCACAATTTAGTCCCTCTGCAGTTTCTAGAGTTAACTTTTGTCCAAGTGTCTACCCTTTGATGCTTTGGGGTGCACAGGTTGTCTGGATCTCGGATCCTAGAGCCATCAGAACAATAATTTTCTGGCATACTCCTCTGGTTTTGTGAGACATTTTGGTGGGGGATTGTGTCTTACAGCATCTCCATGACAAGGCATGTTGAATCCCTCCCTACCCCTCTTTGACATTCTTCCTTGGCCCTGAGTGATACAAAGTGAAGTGGAGATTTGGCCACTGTCCAGCTGATTTGATTAATACAGATTACCTGAATAATTTAGGCAACAGAGTGGATGTTTTTAGATACTAAGCCACTCCACCTTGTTAGTAGTATAGACTTAGTAAGCTAAATGGAATGTTGCCAACATTTCATTTGTGTTGTGCTGTGTAACATGAATCTTAAAAGGTCTTATAATAATAATAAAAAAAAACCCAGAGCCAAACATTGGGGTAAAAACTGAAAGATCAAAACAGCCAGCCACTAGCTTACCTCTAGGAAATCCTCAGCCTCAAGAGAGCGAGTCCCTGTTTCCTCACGCCTTATATACCTTTCTGTGTTCTGCCACATTACTTCTTGGGATTAAAGGCGTGTGTCACCACTACCTGGTTCTGTTTCTCTCATGTAGCCCAGTGTGGCCTTGAACTCACAGAGATTCAGACCGATCTCTGCCTCCCGAGTGATAAGATTAAAGGTGTGTGCCACCACTGCCTGACCTCTGTGTCTAATTTAGTGGCTGGCTCTGTCCTCTGATCCCCAGGTAAGCTTTATTGGGGTACACAATATATCACCACAGTGCTGTGAGATCACAGTGTATGGCACTGGCCAAGGCCAGGTTTCTTGGGGTTTGTAACAAAGACTGAATGAATGGCTGTTTTTTTGTTTTTTGTTTTTTTAAATCTCACAATTAAAATCAGGACACAGTTTCCTTTCGGCCAGAATCTCTATGTCCCTATGTATGTGTCGGGGGTTTCCAAGCTGAGTCTCCTTCATGAAATCCTTCCTGTTGATGGAATTTTAGGAAAAAGCCCAAGGGGTAGAGAGAGCATGGCTCCTCTTGGTCACACACAAAACAGCATCCCATTTCACTGTGACATGTATTTCACAACGAGCCAATCTCTAGAGAACTTATCACTGATCAAGTACCATGATGCAATTTGTCATTGATCTGATCTTCCCATGCAGCTTGTGTGAATCAGACAGAGCAAGAAAGAAAAGGGATGGCACTAGCAACTGAGGTCACTCAGGGAGGTGGGTTCACAAAGGGACTCTTTGGATGATGGGGCACCAGGCAGGAGAGCCATTGCGGTAGTTCGAGGGATTCAGGCTGCAACAGTAACTACCCCAAAGCCTGGGCTTGTCATGAGTGTGGGAAGGGGAGTTGACAGAGTGGGCCACTTTGAGAGTATCAATGCAGTCTGTTGAGATATAAGAGAGAACAGGGAGTAAATGCCCTTTCCTCTCTCCTCCGGCCTCCTTCCCATTTCCTACAGGCTAAGCAAGGCCACATTCCAGGGAGGACAGAAGCCATTGAGTGTATTCAGTCATGTTTCCCAGGAAAGCCTGTAGAATGGCTGTGCAGCAAGGATAGGGCATTCCCTGTCTCCATTGTGACTAGTTCTTCCTTTCCTCTCCCCCGATAGCCACACAAAGACCTACAGTACTGAGTTGTTTCCACGGCGTCCTAACAGGCCTCCCTACACCTATCCCTCTATCACCCTACTGTGAAATTCGTTGACCTCCAGCATTGTAGAAGGACAAGGTTGGAACACTCTTGTCGTTTTTCTCATGGCACCTGACCCTGCAGAACATTCCCACCAGTGACGGATGATACACCATTGTTTACAAGTATACTCACTATTCATGGAAGACAGCTTCCAGTTCTGTAGACCTTGAGAGTTTGACAAGTCCCCCAATGTTGAGCTAAAATCAACTGCAGAAACCTCTGCTCAATAATTTTTAGTTACAAGGTTGCAGGGAAAGTCCATTCTTTCCTACACCAGAGCCAATGTCCTCTACATCTTAATACTCAGGTATCTAGTGGCTACCTGCTGGGATGCTCCTGCTTGCCCTTCTGTTGTGTGATGCCAGTAGGCAGAGGCAGCAGCTTTTCATTCTGCAAATGGGCCAGCCGACTCCCTGTGGCTTTGATTTGATGCTCTTGGCACACAGAAAGCCCATAACAGGTATCATTAATGAATGAATATATCCTGCCAGTTATTTCCCCTTGGTGGTAGCCTCCTATTTCAATTATTGAAGAAGCTAAGTAATATGCAACTGCAGCCCCAGGCTCCGGCTGGGTTATTAAACGCCAAGGTTTGTTATCCTTAGTGTTATCCTGGACTCCAGAGAATGCACCTCTAAATTTTTTTTTCAAATGAAATAGAAATCTCATAAATATTTCAAGAGTAAAAAGCCAGACTGGGTGGCTTATACAACAGAAATTTATTGTTGCCGTTCTAGTGGCTTTCTAGCCCTGAGTCATGGTGTCAAAGGGTTGATATTTCTGGGGCTGTACTCTTCACTTTTCTCGTGTCTGTGACAAAATATCCAGCAAAGCAAACCAAGGGAAGAGAGGGTGTGTTTTGTCCCACAGTTTAAGAGTACAATCCATCATGGTGAGGAAGGTGGGGTAGCTGGAGGATGAAGCAGCTAGTCACATTGGGTCACATCAGAAAGCAGAGTGATGAATGTGCTGCCCAGCTCTCTTCCTCCTGTGTATTCAGTTCCACACCTTAGTCTATGGACTGGTACCCATATTCAAGGTGAGGCTTCTCTGCCCAGTTTATATCATAGGGTAAAAGGGGCAGTGGAAGAACACCCTGGCCTTGAGACCAGAGCTAAGGAAACACACCCTGCCCCTAACCAACCCAGGAATTGAAATCCAACCAATCCTAGACCACAAAAACCAACCAGTCTCTGAGCACAAAACTAACCAATCCCTGAGCACAAAATCCAACCAGTCTCTTAGTCTGTCCCAAACTCAGGAATTGAGATCCTACCAATTCCCACCCTGAAACTCTCCACCATGGAAAGCTCCACCCCTAAGAAACCCTATAAAAGCCCTGAACCTGTTCAGTTTGGGGAGGCCCTTTTTCCACCCTGGCAGAGGCAGCCACTCTCCTGGATTCCTCCCTCCCAATAAATCTCTAGTGTGAGGTGTGTTGTAAAGACTTTGTTTCTCTGGCCAGAGCAGAGCAGAGCATAGGTATAACCTCTCTCACTGGAGTGGAGCAGAACTGCTACATTTCTGTGGGGAAACTCCCTTAGCCGGGCAGAGCTGTAACAACTTTCAGCAGAGCAGAACAGAGGTGTAAGGGCTCTTGCCAGAGTGGAGCAGGAGCAGAGCAGAACTGTAACACTTTGGCTGGGGAAACTTTCCCTTGCTGGAGAAGAACTGTTACAATCTGAGCAAGTTGAGCAGAGCTGTAACATTTCTCAGAGCAGAGCTATGACAACCTTGCTGGGGAACCTCTGTTGGAGCAAAGTTGTTACACTCGCATTAGGGAAACTTTCCTGGAGCAAGCATTGTAACACTTTGCTGGGGAAACCATCCCCCACTGGAACAGAGCTGTAACACTTCTGTTGGGATACCTTTCCCCTCAGAGCTGTAGGTATTCCTTGGCTTCTGACCACCAGGATACCTTTCCCTTCTGAGCTGTTAACACTTACAGATACCTCTCTGGAAAGGCCCTTATGGACAAGCCCAGATGTCTGTGTTGCAAGTGCCTGAAGACAGTCAAGATTAACCATCCCAGAAGCCTTTCCCCTTAGTATTTGGTGACCAACCTCTCCTGTGCATGTCTGTGTCCCGATTTTCTCTTTTAACAAACACATTGGTCATATTGTATTGGGACTCACCTTGAAGAACACATCCTAGGCCAGGTACGGTGGTACACACTTTAAAAAAAAACTTTCTTCTTATTTCTTCTTTGTGTCTTTCACATCATGTATCTCAATCTCATTCCTTTCCCAGTCCCTTCATATCCACCTCCTGCCCTTACAACTGCCCCTACAAGACAGAAGAAAATTTAAGGGAAGAAAAGAAAAAAAAAGGGAAAATCAATCTCATCATGAAAGCTGCAGTGTGACACAGTAAGTCACTCAGTAAATCCCTTTATCCATATATTTTTTACTTACAAGAGTCCATTGCAAAGAGTCGTTGGTCTGGTTTCAGGCCTCTGGCATCTGCTATTGATGCTGGGCCCTCACTGGGACTCCTCTTGGATATCCTGTTGTTTCCCCATGTCATGGAGATCTTGAAGCTTTGGGTCTGCAGGACTGGCCCCTTCACATGCTCCAGCAGATCACAGATGGGGTGGATGTTGGGGTGGGCCAGCTCATAACCCTGGTTCTGCGCCTGGGTAGTTGCAGGGTTGGTCAGCCTTCCAGATCTCCCTTGTCCTCACCACCAGGGTGAGCTTTCCAGCATTGCTCTGGCTAGTTCACCCCTTCACCCCTTTCATCTATGAGTAAGGGGCAGGGTCAGTTCTCCTACATTCATATCCTCAGGGGGAGGCTCTCCCACATATATACCAACAGGATCAGCTCTAATGTGTTGCCCAGGCTAGGTACTGGGGCCACTCTCCCAAATGCTGCAGTTGGTGAAGGGCAGGGACAGCTCTCCCACTCTTAGGATCTCAGGGCCAGCTCCCCCACCTGTCAAAGGCAGTGGGGGGCATCTCTTCCCAGCACACACCACCATATGGCAGATGAGGGGTGGGGCCAGGTCTCCCATGCTCATGTTCTCGGAGCTGGTTGATCTGCACCCTGTAAGTTGGATCAGCTCTACTGTGCTGCCCAGGATAGGAGCAGGGCCCGCTTTCCTGAAGCTGGTAAGGGAGAGGGCCAGCTCCCTTGGCTGCCACAGGCTGTGAGGGGTAAAGGGGAGGAACTCTCCTCCACTCAAACCTCCACATGACAGAAGAGTAGTGGAGACAGCTCTCTCACACTCACAACTTGAGAGCTGACTCACCCACACCTCTGCCAACGGAGTAGGTTCTACCTTGCTGCCTGGGCAAGGTGCAGGGCCTGCTCTCCAGAGTGCTGCAGCTGGTGAGGGGTAGGGGCAGCTCTCCTGCTCTTATGACTTCAGGGCCAGATCTCTCACCCACCTCAGGTACAGAGGGGTAGGAGGGCATCTTTCCCCCATCCATGCCACTATATGTCAGATAAGGGGTGGGGCCAGATCTCCCACAGTCATTTCTTGGGCTGGCTCTTCCCTGCCCCCATCAACAGGGTCAGTTCTGCTGTGCTGCCCAGATGAGGCACAAAGCCTGCTTTCCCAAGTGGTTCAGCTGGTAAAGGGGAGGGTCAGCTCTGGAAGCAGTAGGGGTGAGGAGGGAGGGGATCTTCCCTCAACCCCACTACTACACTGCAGATGAGGGAGGTGGTACCAGCTGTGCCCCTCAGGCTGTCAGGGCTAGCTCACCATGCCCCTGTTTAAAGGGTCAACTCTACTATGGTGCCCAGGTGAGGCACAGAGTCCATTCTCCAAATGCTACAGCTAGTGAGGGCTTGGGAGATGCATACTTTAATCCCAGCACTTGAGAGGCAAAGGAAGCTGAACTCTGTGAGTTGGAGGCCAGCCTGGTCTATCTAATGAGTTTTGGGCCAACCAGAGCTACATAGTGAGAATTTGTTGCAGCCAAACAAACAAACAAAACCCACATTTTATCTTACTGATCCATTACTCCCAAATAAAGTAATATATTGAGGTACTAAAAGTTCTGTAGACATGAATTGCAGTTGGGAGGAAGGGACAAGCCACCCTATAAATGAGTCACCAAATCCACCTTCTGTCTTGGTCCCTGTGTGGGAATGCCTTCTAAAACATCAGCCATAGCCGGGCGATGGTGATGCACGCCTTTAATCTTAGCACTTGGGAGGCAGAGGCAGGCACATCTCTGTGAGTTAGAGGCCAGACTGGTCTACATAGTGAGTTCCAGGACAGCCAGAGCTACACAGAGAAACCCTGTCTCAAAAAACAAACAAACAAACAAAAAGCAGTCGTAAAAGTAGCCAGCAGATGTCTGCTTGGGCTCATGTAAGGATGGGGAGCTTGCCTTTCACAAGAGCCCATTCCTTTGTTGGGAAACTATGAAAAAAAGTTTTTGCTTATGTTAAACTGAATAAAAGTGCCTATCATCACATTCTCCTTTGCCTGGTCCTTGCTCCAGGCATGGTCAGGGTAGAGCCAAAACATCTTGCATGTGCTGTTCTATATTTCTCAGCAGAGAGGCTTTGCAAATATCTCCAAGTAAGAGTACCACATTCTGACGACTCTAGGCCCCAACTCACAACCACCCAGCACAGAAAGGCCTGTGAAGACTTTCTCACACAAAACAGAGCAGCCATTTACTGGAAGAGGAGACTCCCCGACTCCTCTGTTCTGCCAGGGTGGCTGCTATTAGAAATAGCCCCTTTTCTCCCACACATCCACCACGGAAACATAGTCTGTTCCAAAATCCCACACAGAAATTCAGACTAATCACCGCCCTGTTTGCAAACATTTTAACAGGGCTTTAGCACTGACCCAGGCTGAATCAGTCCCAGAAAGTTGGGAACAAATGACTGACAGGCAAAGCTGTGTTCTTTAGTATGGAGCATTAGTAATGAGCTCATGCAGCAGGAGCCAAGGTGAGATTTGGAGCATTCTACCTCTTGGGGTGTCATGATTGGGGAATCCCTCAACCCCAGTCTTCATGGCTACAGGCATGCAGAAAATATGGTTAAACTGGTCTTTATTAACGTCACATCAAGATTCCAGAACTCCACAGACACTAACTCTTTATATCATGACAATTTAGACATTTTTAAGGGTGGACCCAAGCTGGATCTGACTTCAAAGCATTCTCTCTGAGGAATAGTTTTTATGGTACCAGAAGGCACCCTGAAATCTTTAAGGGAGGAAGCAACCAATAGTTCTTCCTGTCTAGGATACCATGGACCACAACAATGACCAGCATGGCAAGATAATCCTATGGGTGCAACCATGGCTCATATCTTGGACATAACCAATAGCTCTATACATGAACTTAAGGCCTACTCAACAGGAGAGAAATTGTGCCTGGTACTGGAAATCTAGCCAATGACCCGGGACCACTGAAGTCGTGGATCTTGGAAGAGAACCTACAACCACCACTTCACCTAAATGAAACCAACAAAATTCCTGACTGCTTTCAAATGTTTGTCCTTGTACTGCAAATAGGTATAGCTTTTACCCTCATAAAAGAAAACTCTCTTTGCAAAAGAAGGCCATTACAGAGAACCACAACCAATCAAAATGCAGAAAACAAGTGATTGTGGGGTAACCAGCCCCACTTGATATGCCTACGACACAACTTTGGCAATAAGGCTCATAGAACATTTTGGAAGAGGGGGCAGAAAGAGTGTAAGATCCAGAAGACCAGGAAGTCTGCTGTGAGAGCGTGCCTCCTAGAAGTGACAAGGAAGCTCAACACTCTGGCTGTCTAACATGACCTGAACAAGTACAACACCAATAGATGTGCTAACCTGGAAATGGGGAATCTCATGGGGCCCCACCCAAAGACAAAGAACTGCAGGCAACTAAAGACCATGGCAAGAAGGAGAAATAGTCTTCCCCAGGGGTGTGTGCTCCCTAATTGGTTATCCAATACCAAGTGGTCGGCCCTGAAATCATACACATAAAAAAACTAAATAGACTCAGCACATTGTATTTATATATTTTGGCAAATATTTGGGGGTTTGTGTGTGTGTGTGTGTGTGTGTGTGTGTGTGTGTGTGTGTGTGTATGTGTGTGTGTGTGTGTGTGTGTGTGTGTGTGTGTGTGTGTGTGTATACATGTGTATAACAAAGAAAAAGAGGCCATGATTTTCTTTAGAAATCATGACTAGGAGGGTGGGGTTCTTAGGATAGGAGGGATGAAAGAGAAGGAGGAAATTATGAAACTATATTTTAATTTAACAAAAACAAGAAAGTTCCAGAGGCACCCTGTTGCCTACTGAAGCCAGGAGGTACTTCTCACAGGGCCTTTAGCTCTGTTGCTTATCCATCCAGCCTCCTGTGACATGAAAATATTACATGTGCACTGACCATGTGGAGACTTCTTTTTTGTTGTTGTTATTCTCTAAAAAAAAGTGTCCAACAATGACTTGTATTGTATTGCGTATTATAAACAATCTAGAGTGATTTAAAAACTGCAGGATACTGTGTATAACCATTCACAATTCACAAGGCATCTCTTATGCTTTGAATCCTAAGGATCGTATGTTAAAGGCTTGGTTGGCAGCCTGGCATTCCTGGAACCATGTGCTTGATGAGCACACAATGACCCTACCCCCTCCTTTCTTTCTCTTTGCTTCCCAGACACCATGAAGGGCACAGCTTCCTTGGTCACATGTTTTCCATCAAAACACACTGCCATGCCATGGACCCCAAGGCAACAGACTGAGAGCCCTGAAACCATGAAGAAAAGAAACCATTCCTCTCTCCCATTGACGTTCTCACACAGGCATAAAAAAAACAGAGAACACAGAACTAGAGCATCTGTCAGTACCTTTCGGGGGGGGGGGGGGTAACCTGGAACCAGTCTCTGTGGTTACCTATGGCTGCATCCATTTACCTACCACCCCACTGCCATTTCCCAGTGTTCCTTCTCCATCTCACTCCCAGCTCTGCTCTCTGGGAAGCCAATCATGTCAGACTTGGACTTCCTCATACTGTGATGTGGGCTAAGTTAACAGCAAGAAGAAACACAATGGGATCTGCAGGTGGGGGCACAGAGTGGATTTGTCCTTTGATTGGGGAGCCATGTGTTTTTTAACCTTTCCCTGCTTAGAGCTGCATTTCTGTCGGTGTTTATATTGCTCCAAGACGGTCCCAGTCCCCCTCCCAGCCCAGGGTACTTTTCCTGGGTTCCTGTGTGTCTCTTTCCTTTGCTTCTTCCTTTCATAGACCTAGCATGAAGAGCATCCCTCTGTTAATAGTCTCGATGCCTTAGTGCCCCCTGTTGAGGTCCCCGGTGCCGCAATCAGCCTCTGAATCATCAGGGGTCCTAAGCTGGCTGACTGGGACCCTGTTTCCCTCCAGGACAAGACAGATACGGATGCTTTCCAGGAAATGATCCCATCTTCTAATTCTTCTCTCTGCCCTTGAACTTCAGTGAAAGTCTTCAGTCCTGACTGCCCATCAGAGCCACTGAACAAAAGCTTATGCATTACTGTGTGGGCCCCACCCTCTGAGACCCTGTGTAAGGGACATAATGCTGGGTCCACGTAAGTTTCTAGCTAGGTAGGAAGCCTGAGCCTAGGCACGGCTGTGTCCTAGGTAATATTCAGTTCCCAGGTAATATTCAGCCACAACTAAATGCCACTGTCCCAAATCCCACCTTCCCTGCCACTTTTCCTTAGGCACATGAAAGCCCTATTCTGTGGAATATCTCATTGCTCACTTTTATCGCCATGTCATGAAGTCTCACCTTAGAGTTCATAGACCTCCCAACCTTTCTCTTCCCCCAGGCCAACCAGGGCTAGAAGCAGTCCCTTGAAGATCCCTGTCACTTAATCTCCCCTGTGACATCTTCCCTCCTCACCTGAGTGAAGTCAGGTGCTGTTAACTGCAAACTGGCCATGCCAGACTCCGTCTGCTTCTCCTGTATCTTCTCAAATCACATAGGAGGGCAGGAGCGACATTGGTTGAGTGTGTGATCTTCTGTCACTTTGCAGAATTAAAACCCCTGGCATCTATTCCACTTCGAATTCCAAAGCTTCTCACCTTACATCTCTCTAGCTGTAATGCCCACATACCTTTTAAGTGCTTGGTAGAAAATCAATCCTAGAATCATGTTGTAGGGCCAAAGTATTCTGTTTGGCTGTTCCATCTGAGAATTCATTAATTGTTACAAATCACAATCGATAGATACAAATGTTGTGTCCAAAACAATCCAATATTTTCCATCAAAGCCCTGATTTCAGGCTGTAAGGCAAATAACCAGGAATATCCATGTCAAAAAATAAATAAACTGTCTCATTGATTTTGAGAAAGCAAATATCATGACAATGTCCTTCGATGGTCCGTGGCTGTCACTCTCGTAAGTTCAATCGTGAGTCAAGCAGCCCCACTCTTCTTCTCTCCCCTAGCATTTAGCATCTGGATAGGCTTGTACCACAGTCAGTGTGGGGGGCCCTCATCCTTTAACCAAAAGGAACTGACAGCTGTGGGAGCGAATGATGCTGTCTCCTCTCCTGCGACAGCCTCTGTGGCTTTGCTCAAATGTCACACGTCTTCACCCTCCATTGCATTGGGCTCCAGCAATTGAAAGGCATTCTATTACTTTCTGCACCATTAAGAAAGGAAAGAACAAAAGAAAAGAACCATGATAACCTGTGGCCAGCTGTCCTGTGGAAGGTGGCATCGGTTGTAATGTGCATTATTGCGCCAGCATTGTCCATACACAAACCCCGGGGTCCTTTGGTTCTATAAAATGTGTTACTTAGCAATCCTCTCTGGCCATCAGGCCTGTCCCATGGGAACCAGGGCCATGATCCTTAATAGCAGTGGCTGCCATCGTTTCTCTGCAGCTGTAGCTGTTACACTTGATTGGATGACTGCACTGAAGAGCTATTCCCACTCTTGCAGGTTCTCATCAACACAGAAGCCTTTATGCTGTATGATTGTAGCATAGAAAAGAGACTGGAAGGTGTTGGGCTTGAAATGGTCAAGTTCGCGGGCAACTTCTGAAACCATCAATTGCTTCTGAGACGGAGGCTAAAGTTATTGACGGTGAAAGACAAGTTCATGATGCTACAGCATTTCCAGACACCACATCATTACTCAGTTAAAGGGAAGTAATACATAATAATGTATTTACTCTCGTGTTACCCATAAGCTCAAAGTATTTAGACTCTGTCATTCTCATCTAGACACTCTTACTATGTAGAATATAGAATTTGTTTTCAATGCCTGTAATTTTTTTTATATAAGATTTCCCACCAGTTCTAAAATACCCAAAGATTAAAAAAAAAAAAAAAAAAAACTCGAAGAGATGGGAATGTATTTTCTGTGCTCTAACACAGAGGGCTCATCCCCTGCAAACAGAGCTGGCTGGCTGCCTGTTCTCAGCAACACGCTGGCCTGAGTGCAGCAGAGGCTTCAACCTATTTCCTTGCCCTGGCTTGGACCATGCTTTCTTTTGATGTTGCTTTACCACAACTGCTTAATTTGATCTCTGCAAGGCTGTTTGCTTGTAGAAGAAGAGTATAGTATTTTGTGAATGGAGTTTTATCTTTTTTTTTTTTTTCATGCAGTGTGAACTGTAAGCCATGCCCCACATTAGCCTTGGCTTCCTCATCTATGCAAAAGTGACAGCAGGAGCTGTGTCTTTGCACTGTGGCAAGCTGAAAACTAGATCTATCTACACATACAGTTAATAACAACTAGCATTGTGTTTTATGGTTAATTTTTTTTTTTTTTTTTTTTTTGTTTTTTCGAGACAGGGTTTCTCTGTAGCTTTGCGCCTTTCCTGGAACTCGCTTTGGAGACCAGGCTGGCCTCGAACTCACAGAGATCCGCCTGGCTCTGCCTCCCAAGTGCTGGGATTAAAGGCGTGCGCCACCACCGCCCGGCTATGGTTAATTTTTTAATTAGCATGCAAATAATAAGTTTCATTATGACCATATCATACATGCATTCCACTTTACCTTTCCCATATTGGTTACAAAGAATTCATGCATTAGTATTCACATATAATACATAATTATAGTCATGCATACTTCATACATAATTCCCATTAACTACAGATAAATAGGAATAGCCACGCACATCTTAAGTGGACCTACTCTTTGATCTAGTAATTCTGTTTGCAGAACTTTGCATGGCATATGTACAGGTACAGTCACACATGTATGTGGAAAGATTCAGTGGATATTCATCTGTATATGGGTGGTGAAAGAAACACTGGAAAAATGCAAAGGTCACCAGTGAAAAGTTTCGAAAAGACAGACGTCTTTCATGTGAACTACCCACACAAGAAAAACACGCTTTATCAGAAAATGTGCACTGAATTGGGTATTTGGGTGACTAGAGAAGAAATATGGGTGACTGCTACGTGTGGTGATGTATTAACATGCCCGAGCTACTTCAAAGGCACAGTGGAATAGCAGAGAAATATATTACATGGAAATTATACCTTATCAACATTAGTGAGACTTGGAAAGATATTAATAGTGTTGGACACATGGGATGCTATTTTGATGGAACTATAAGCTGTACAAAGACTCTAGATCCCATTTTAGCAAGAAGTATTAAGCACACTCACTTTTGAGTTCCCTTTAACATGACACTTCTGTTTTAAGAACGTGTCCTGAGGAAACAAGTCAAAATGTATTCAGAGATGTGCACCTTGACAGTGCTCTTAAGAGAAATAACGTACCAATTCCAATGTGCAAGTAAAAATTGGTCCAGTGAATTATGAGGAACCCATCCCCCTCTTAAAATGATGCTAAAAGCATTATTTACCAGCAGGAGGAAAGCCATCATTTATTAATTCTACAAAAAAAGGAGTTTAAAACTCTCTCTGTGTGGCATGGCTCTCCCTACCTCAGGGCCTTTGTGCAGGCTGTCCCTCCTGTCTCCTTTTCCCTCCCCCATCCTAACCCTGGCACAGATAAATAGGCTGAACTTGCTCCCAAGAATCCCCCTGTGAAATCCCTTCCTCCACACCCCCCACCCCCACCCCCTCTGTGAGCAAGACACCTTCTCAGGGGGATGTTTGGCAACAGTCATTCAATAGTAGTTTCACCCACTGGTTTCTACCCTGCATCTCCCTCCAGACATGAGTGTTCACAGCGCTACAGGTGTACTGAGAGACCTGTGGCACGGCTCAGTGGGTTTCTATAAAATCTTTCCAAAAAATGCTGTTTTCTTCTTTCCTGTAGTGTTCTTACCTATTTTTTTCACTCCCTTCAAGCTTTGTTAATGTTTTATTACTTAAGACAGAATTCTTGTTAAACACTATTTTCTGCTTTGCTGGTGTTATGTAGCAATGAAATATTTTTAGCATGTTTATCTTTTATAACAACTTTGATGTATCGCCTTTCCTATGTAGTCTCCCATACAACACATAAGTGATGATGTTCTTTTCTTTCTCACATTGACATTTCCTATTCTTCCCGCTGCATTGGCTGAGGTTTCCAGTATGGTGGACACGAGGAAAAGTGATTGTAAACATCCTTCTCCATGCCATTAGCTGGACATCCATGTCATTCCTCCCATAAGTGAGATGTTCCTAAAAAAGTTTTACATTGGAAATTGATTTTGTTATTACCTTGTGCATGTGTATATGGTGTGTGTGTGTGTGTGTGTGTGTGTGTGTGTGTGTGTGTGTGTGTGTGTGGCAATGTGTGACCGTGCACATGTGTGGGAATTAGTTCTGTCCTTCCACTATGAGTTCTGGGCATCAAAGTCGGGTTGTCGGGCATGGGTGGTAAACACTGTGAACTGCTGAGCCATCTTGTCAGCTCTAAAACATTTTTCCTTCACTTTAAAACAATTCCCTTTATGCTAATGCGTATGTGTGTGTGCCTGTGTGAATGTACGTGCACCACATGTGTGCAGAAGTACTTAGAGAGTAGGAGAAAAGCATCAGGCTCCGGAGCTCTAGTTACAGATAGCTGTGAACCACCACGTGGGTACTGCAAACAGAACCAGGTCCTCCGGAAGAGCAGTAAGTGCTCTTAACTGCTGAGCTCACCCTTCAGCCCCCTTTACGTCTTTTGGAATAGTCTTAACTCACTTTGTAGACCAGGATGGCCTTAACCTTGTGGCCATCCTCCTGCCTCTACCTCTCAAGTACTGTACTCCTAGACTTGTGCCATCATACCCAGCTTTATATAGGTTTTTGATAACTATACCCTATCACTTTTGCTAAGAATGTATATATATATGGATGTCAGGAGTAATAAGTGTTGAATTATAATCTATGCTTTAGTATTTACATATTAAAACAATTACTTTTTTCTTAACCTATGAATATAGTAAAATAATACCTATGTTAATGAACATGTTTTATCTATATATAGCTCCTTTCTTGTACTGTCCCTGCCGGGTTTTAGTATGTTATGCGTACTTTCAAGATGATTGGAGGGTACCATTTTCTGTTTTCAGGGAAAAAAGCTTTCATAAGATTAGAATATCTTGACTATATGCTAGAACTGATTTGTGGAACCATAAAGAAGGAGATTGTATTTTGTAGGGAGATTTTTAATACTGACTCCACTTTTATTATAGGGCGTCTCAGGTCTGTTTCTTCTTTTATTACACTTTATATATTAATTGTAGGCAATTCTTGAGAAATAGAGAACACAGGGATCTGGAGTAGTGAAGAAGTATACAGTCAGAATGAATGCCTGTTGCATACATGCTGCACGTGTGTGCATGTGTGTGTATGAGAAAGAGAGAGAGGAAGACCTAAGAGAAAGAAAGGCTTTTTCAGTTGGCTACCCAAATCGACAGCTCCGAGGTTGGAAACAGAGCTAGCTGCCGTCCATGCTCTGAGTTGTTTATCCAGCCTTACAGGCTGTGCCCCACAAAGATGGCGACTTTGCACATTCTCTCTGCCCCCTCTTCCACTAGAGGAAGACAACACATGAGAAGAATGAGCTCTCTCCTTTCTTCACAGGATTTCTCTGTGGACTCCCCTGAAGACAGAACCCTGAGACGCATGCTTGTGTGTCTTAACCTGCTTTCGATTTATCTTCCATGCACTCTGTAGCACCCATTCATACATTTTAAATGAGGTGCACTGATTTTTCTACTTTCCTTTCAAAAGTTCTTGGAGCCAGGTGTGGTGACACATGCCTATCATCCCAACACCGGGGAGATCTAGGTAAAAGGATTGCCACGATTTGGAGGGTAGCGTGGACCACACAGCAAATTCTCACCTCAAATAAGGAGTCTTTTTCCTATCTGTTCATTATGTTCTCTTTGTTCTGAGACCAAATCTCAATACAAAATAAACTCTTTTCTTTTTCGAGTAGCCTGACTTGGGTGTTTCCTTATTGCAACACGAAGTTGATGGATACAATGGCATTCTGTCTTCTTCAAAGAAAAATAGTATGTCTCTAAAGGGCAAGTTAGTTACCTACTTCCACTTTTGCGCCACACTCATCCTGAGCGTGGCAGGGGCACTTTTTGGTGCCCATTTGCTCTTCACAATTGCATATTTTTCCAGTATGCATTATGTCATACAATAAATTCCTTTCACATTTCCTAGTCACCTTGTTACAAAGCCCTGATGAAACCATCTTTGTCAATCAGTCAGACACTCAAAGGGGCTCAAAATAAACAAGAGAAGCAAACACGCCAAAAGTCTCCTCACTAGTGGCAACAAGAAATGCATAGATTTGATCCTAAGCATCTGCTGAAGATTCTACTTCTTCTTTCAGGTTGTGGAATTCTACTTGAAAGTTAAAAAAAAAATTCCCTGAACTTTAATTTTTCCCATTGTCAAATACAGAAAGCAGCAAGATAGTAAGGGCTGGGTGATTAAAATCTGCATCCAGCATCCAGAGCACAGGTGCCCATCTCTACTCACAGATGCTCCTCTTTTCCATATCGTCACATCCCTGCCACCCTTGAAGAGTGAATTTGGTCTCTTCCAAGCTGTGGAGTTCAGCATCTCCCTACACCCTCAAGTGCACATGGGTTTGTATAAGTCAGAAGAAGCTCTCTAGGGAAGGGAAGTATGTCCGTCAGCCATGTGCCAGTGAGAAAGCAAGGCTGGGACACTGGGGAGATTCTGAAGGCCTCACTGCCTTTGCCATAGAGCTCGCTCCACCTGAATGGGAAAGCTAGGAGAAGACCCTTCTGGCACAGCTTCTACAAACAGAATTTGTCAGAAAAAGTCATTTTATGGACCAGCCAGGCCATCATAGATTCTATGCTATGAAATAGAATCTGCTGCTGAATGTGTGAAAATTGTTGACTAAACAGCATGGGGGAACAAATGGTTAACTTCCCACCACCTTTCAACAGTTTTTCTTGGGTTTCAGAGACACTGGGAAAACGTCTGGGGCTCTTATTGGATGTGCCCACGACGTGCTGCGTGTCTATTCTCCCTTCCCCCGAGCTATTTCCTTCTGTTATCTGCTTTCAGTGTGGATTTAATGGAGTAGCTGGGCAGACGCCAGACACTGGGATGGGTTGATTCTCATGTCACTCAGGAACATGGAAGCAGGTCAATAGGTAGTCTCTCTAGTCTCCGCATTTAGTTAGCAAACCCTCTGAGCTGAATTCATTAGAGCTTTGCCTTTCATTTCCCCTCTCAGTAAAATATATGTTAAAAATTTTCCCATCTTAGTCATCTCAAGCATGCGGTTCAGTGACATTAAGAAAAGCTAGTATTGTGTGGCCTCCACCATTGTCCACCTCCAGAAACTCGAGGACCACTGAACACTAACAAAGCTTGCCTCTAACTAACCACCAACTCTCTACACCATAACTGCCCTCTCTCCCGGCTCCAGCAACCATGCCACTTCCTGTCTCTGTGGATTTGACTATTCCAGGTACTACATGTAAGTGACATCACATACTATGTGTCATCGTGTGACTGGGTTATTTCACTTAAGCAATAATGAAGTCATCTGTAAGGGAAAAGACCTTCCTTCCTTTCTATCTTTCATAGTATGGATGTGTCATGTTTTCTTATCTGTGTAGCTATCACTGGACACTTGGTGTTTTAGTTAGGGTTACTCCTGCTGTGATGAAACACCATGACCAAAAGCAACTTGGGGAGGAAAGGGTTTATTCAGCTTATGCTTCCACATCAGTCCATCATCACAGGAAGTCATAACAGAAACTCAAACAGGGCAGGAACTGGGAGGCAGAGGCCATGGAAGGGTGCTGCTTACTGACTTGCTCCCCATGGCTTGCTTAGCCTGTTTTCTTATAGAACCCAGGACCACCAGCTCAGGGATGGTACCACCCACAGTGGGCTGGGCTCCCCCCAATCAATCACTAATTAAGAAAATGGCCTGGACTGCAACCCACAGCTCCAGAGAGGCTAGCTAACAGGGAAAGACCCTAGGGGGGACTCATGGATGACCCAGCGAAGGCGAAGTGGATGAGATCTACATGAGAAGACTGTGTGTTGGGGGTGGTGGTGGTAGCAGAGGGTGAGTGAGGGATGAGAACATAGTGAAATGGGAGGGTCAAGCTGGAACAGGGACAGAGTGGGAGGGCAGGGAGGGAGATACCATGATAGATGAGGACATCATAGGAATAGGAAGAGACAGGGTACTGGGGAGGCTCTCAGGAATCCACAAGGATGATCCCAACTTGGTCTGCTGGCAGTGGTCCAGAGGGTACCTGGACTGGTCTACTCTGGTGACCAAACTAGCAAATAACCTAGCTGTCATCATAGAGCCTTTGTTCAGTGATTGATGGAGGCAGATGCAGAGATCCACGGCCAGGCACCAGGCTGAGTTCCGGGAATCTAATCGATGAGAGAGAAGAGGGATTCTGCAGATGGGGGACGTTGAGATCATGATGGGAGAACATGCAGAGATGACCCGCCACACTATTGGAGGCCCATGAACTGTAGACTAGTGGCTGTGAAGCTCCCAGGGGACTGGACTAGGCCCTCTGAATACGGAAGATGGTTGTTTGTGGGGGCACCCAGGCAGGGAGACTGGGATCCGTCCCTTGTGCATGGGCAGGCTTCTGGGAATCCAGTGTCTGTGGTGTGATGCCTTGCGTGACCTTGGTGCAGTGGGAAGGGGCTTGGACCTTCCTAGGCTCAGTGTGCCTGGCTCTGCTGACTACCCATGGGAGACCTTGATTTGGGGGATGCGGGGATGTGGGGTGACTTGGGAGAGAGGGCTGGGGGGTGGGAGGAGGGAGGAGGGGGCTCCGTTGGTGGTATGTAAAGTGAGTAGAACATTTCTTAATAAAGAAAAATGAAAAAAAAAAAAAAAGAAAGAAAGAAAAGGGCCTGCAGGCTTGACTACAGACCAGTATTATGGAAATATTTTCTTAAATGAAGTTCCCTCCTGTCAGATGACTTTAGCCTGTGTCAAACTGACATAAAACTATCCAGAATACTTGGGTTGCTTCCATTCTGTGGCTATTGAGAGGACAACTTGCTATAGAGTGGTAGGAGGGGCTTGAGAGCAGGATACAGGTAAGAATTTTAATGGCATCTAGAAAGCTCCTTGGGGTAATCGGTGTTTAAACAATGGGACATGGAAATGACATTGCTCCCAGGCCGGCAGAGAAGGACACAGGCACACTCCCAAGCATCTGTTCTCAGTCACTGTTTGACTCATCCTTGGCCTGGTTCCCAACTTCTTTAGAAGGTATCACAGGAAGGGATTATCCGGAGAAGGATTCAAGGCACGTTAGCCCCTGGGTCGCCTACACAGCTTTGTGCAACAGGAAGAAAGACCAGATTCTGTTGGAAACAAATCACGGCGGGATCAATGTCTGCTACCCCAAGGCACAGAACCTCCAGACAGTGTTCACTGGTGATATATTTAATTCCATGTCCTTTGTGTGCTTAACGCCCTGATCCTGGGCCAAATGCCATTGTGGTTTAGATGGACATTCTCTTTTAAAAGGCACTATCAATATAGAATCACAGACTTCCATATTGTGGTCTTGTCAATTAGCAATCCACAACAAAACTTCGAGTCCAAATCTTCCTAAAACATATTCTTATTTGTTGGGATATGGATTGTTCTCAGAATGTTCTCAGCTGTTCTCAGCTTTTCAGCAGAGCTCAACATTAGCAAATAAGCAAGGCTCATGCTGAGCCCAAGGTCTGGGGCAGCAGAGATCTCACCGACTCATCTCTGGACAGGTTACACTGTTTTTGCAGTCACTCAAAAAAGGTTGCCGGAGAGTTTTTACTATCCTACAGGTAAGGGAACTGAAGGTTTTTAAAGGGTACAAAATTCCCCCCTGACACAGATGCTAAATGACAGAGTTGGAATCTGACCCAGGAGTATCTTCTGAATTCAGTCTCCTTTCCTACCGAATCCACTGCTGGACTTATTAAAAAAAAAATCAATCTTTTGGATTTTTTAAATTGTTTTTCTAGACAGAGTTTCTGTGTGTAACCCTGGGTTTCTGTGTGTAACCCTGGCTATCCTGGCATTTGCTCCAGAGACCACATTGGCCTTGAAATCAGAGATCTGCCTGCCTCTACCTCTGAGTGCTAGGACTAAGGGCATGTGCCACCACTTCCTGGCAAAGCATTCAGTCTTACTGGTGTGACCTGGGAGTCTTCTATCTGTGGTCATGGACTCAGCAGCTCCAGGATTGCTTGGAATTGAAAGAAATGCAGATTCGTGGGAAGCACAGCAGGGTTTTGACTCACAGGCTCTGAGGTGTGGACTGAGCACCTGTCTCTAATAGGTTTCCCTAGGAAGTTCGATGTCCACTTAAAGGGAAAGACCCTGGGTGAATGAGTCCCTGCTGTAGAGAACATCTACTGTTGCATTGTTTCCAGGTTACAGAATGGGGACAGGGTGGAAATCTTAGCGCCTGAACCCTCATGCTGTAAGGTGAGTCCCTCAAGGACTGAACACTCCTGCTCTAGCACTACCACTACAAAGACCAAACACCAGCACTATAAGCAAATGTGAGCCAGGCCATCGTACCCTCATTTCCAAGAATTTCAGCTGCGTCAAAACTGCATTGAGAGTTCCACAAAGGCAAAGTTGTTAACTCTGATCTCAGTTTTAATTTAGGTAATTACCTCCCTCTCCTTCCCTAGTGGGCTGTCACTTCCTGCAGCAGATGACCCTGACCTCCAGCATTTGTTGAGTGGGGGCTCCTTTCCATCTCTGAGGAAGCCCACAGTCTTTTCCTGTTCTGAGCCAGGCTGGAGTTCTCTGGACAAAGACTTCGGTTCTGTCCATGCATGGAGTTTCAGGCAGATAGATCCCTGGGCAAAAGAAACAATGATCAGGGACTCCTGATCTGTGCTATTTATTGATGGTCTCTTGAGCATGAGAAACAACAAGATGGGGGACTTCAAATATTTAAACACAATTTGGTGACAATTTTCCATGGGTCAGATGTCAGGAGTGGGAAAAGAAATGAATCTAGGGCCTTGCCATTTCCAAGTCTTACCGGCCTGACTGAAGTCCTTAAGGAAATACACTGAAACTTGATGCCTACCCAAAGAAAATGCTGGCTTTGACATGCCCACTCTTGGACAGAATGACTTAAGGTGTTGACTTGCCCAGGCTGTTGGTCTCGCCATGTCATGACATGACTTACCTAGGTGGGTGGCAGAGAGCGTGGAAATGGAATTAAGGCTCGTACCTCTCGGGGTTACTCTAAGGGCAAAGGGGTACAGAAGAGCAGAGAAGAACTCTTCTGGATATAATGTCTATACCGATGGTCCTGCTGCCACTGTCATTTCCAGGAATGCTTAGTGTCTTCCAGGCTCCATGTTTACCAAAGTCACTATGAGTGTGAGCGTCACACCAGAAGGGTGATAACAGATGTGCTTACGTCACAGTGAGTGGAGACTTTTGCCTGGGCTTCCTCCACAAGGATGACTCGGCTGTAGCTACTTGTGCAGTTATATTGGGGTGCCTGTTCTTAGGGGCACTCTGAGGCCCAAAGAGACAGTACTCTGAGCAGATTAAACCCAAAGGCAGGCCCAGGCAGCTAAAGCTCCGAGCTCTCCTGTTTCCAGTGTGGTAACTTCCCCTCTGGGTCTTTTGCTTCTGGTAGCAGAAGAGAAGTGGTTCTTGCTGTCCCCACCTCCAAAGACTGTTGTGTAAATACGTACTGTGTGCAGACTAAGTCTCTGCAACTTTTAAATGTTGTCGCATAAATATTGGAAAAACCGTACCAAATATGTCAAGGCCTATTTGATACACAATGTTTTACAGTCCACTTCCATGCAGGTGCTTGTACCAGTAACACATTACATCTATCAATAACAATTTACTGAGAATGTAGTCTCTCCTCTGTCACACACACACACACACACACACACACACACACACACACACACACACTCCAAATGTCAAAGGGAAGAGGGAGACACATAGAAAGAGAACAGAACATGTATGTTTTTTATTATCTCTGGTTTTATAAATACAGAGATGTGAACATTAAAAAAGGCACCACCTTCCTGGGCTGGGAGATGTGTGCCTTGTTGGGCCACCAGAACTTCCATTGACAATTATGTAATAAGGAAAGAGGACACAGCATTTGGAGGGTCCTGAGCAATCTGAGCACAGGTTATCCAAGTGTCAGACACCATGTTATTCAGGGAAATAGGAGATAGGGCTGCTCTGTAGTCTGACTGTATGCCCCAAATCAGATGGGCTGGAACCTTAACTCCACATGAATCAGTGTTAAGAGGTGGAAACTGGTGGGAGGTGTTTGGGTCATGGAGACCAGTCCTCTTGAATGGATGGATGCCAATGCCTGTTTTTATGTGTGAGCTCTCATTCTGAAAGACTGGGTTGTCATAAAACAAGGCTCTCTCTCTTGCTCTCTCTCTCTCTCTCTCTCTCTCTCTCTCTCTCTCTCTCTCTCTCTCACACACACACACACACATACACACACACACACACACACACACACACACACACACACACACACACACACACACACTCTCTACCCTTCTACTTTCTTTCAGGAATCCAAAAACCATGAAGTCTTTACCAGAAACCTAATACAGGCTAGTGCCATATTCCTGGACATCCCAGCTTCTAAAACATGTCACAAAAATAAACCTCTTTCTTTATCAGTTATCTAGGTTCTGATATCCTGTCACAGGAATAAAAAGCCAATCTGTACCATTTTAGATGAATTATGGAAGGTGTGTGGTGGGTAGATGGGAGCAATGGTAGAAGATGAGGTTAAATGGTAGCTCTGGTCTCAAAGATGAGACCACTACCCACTCTCCTGGCTCACTGCATATGTCACAGACATGTCACCCAGGGTGGGCAGACTCTGGAGAGCCTTTGAGACCTGGAAGCCAGTGTCTGGCTCTGAAACAAGGGGGACATACAGTGGCGGTAAAGTTTATGACACAATGCCAACTAGCCAATAGCAAGACAACCCTTCAAAAGTTCTACCATGGGCCGGGCATGATGGTACATGCCTACAATCCCTACAATCAGGAGGCTGAGGCAGGAGGATGACTACTCAGAGGCCAGCCTGTAATATACAGGACCTTTTATCAAACTTAAACCCAAACAAAACAGACCAGATGTACCTTCTGGCTGAAGTCTTTATGCTTCTGGCTTCAGCATGGACACTGAGAGTTCTAGCACTTACATCAAGCATCTCATGTCCCCACAGCTGGTGACAATTACAGCCTTCCAGTGGCTTTAGCTAAATAGTTTGGGGTCATCCTGGAGTTCTCCTATTTCCTCATATACCTCATTAGGAAAATCTGTAGCTCTGTGCCAAAAGAGACTCGGAATCCGCTCGCTTCTTCCTCCTCTGATGCCTGGAAGTGGCCCGTACCCTTCCTCCCTTTATTCCACCCAGCCTAGGACAGGAACTCTTCCAAATGCCATGTCAGAACCACACTCCTGCTCAGACCCACGTGACTGCTCCATTCCCACACATTAGAGCCGTGCTCTTGCTGTATGATCTGGCCTGTCCCTTCCCTCCCCTCCCCTCCAGCCACAGAAGTTTCCTCAGCCATTCAACAAAGCAAGACAACCCCACTTGGAACTCCATCTGCCCCTGAGCCTGGATGCTTTTCCATCAAGTAAGCACTCAGCCAACCCCGTGCTCCAGTCAAGGGTTGGCGCCAATGGGTTATCCTGTTTGGCTCCCTCCCTATCCCCCAGCAAAGCCATCGCTTCCATATACCTCTGGTCTCACCTGTGGATGGGCATTCTTAGAAAGCTCAAGCTCCCTGGAGATTTAGAGGTTTTCCTTTGACCAACGAAGCAGCCTGCCCAGGCTGCTTTGGGAACTATTCTGGATAATGACTAGCACTCAATAAATATTTGTCCAATACACAGGGAAGGAATTAATTTCTCAATGTAGGGAAGATTTATTGGAAAGGGCAAGGTAAATACAGGTAATCTGAAAGCCATGATTAGGCTGAAAAAAAAAAGCAGAACGAGGCTGAAGCTTCAGAGAGGGTGATGTAGAGAGGGTTGGTGCGAAAACAAAACTCCTGTGGGTACAGGCTCAAAAGCTTGTTGCTTCCCACAAAATAGCATCCATCTTCCTGTCACTGGCTGCAGTTTTAGAAGCCTCATTTGAAAGGATGGCTGTATGTTTGGCTGAGTTGATATATAGCCCACTTCTTTTGGTTGGGCATCTTGATTCCGACTCTTACTAAGAAAATGGTGCTGCTGTGAATATCTTCATGAATATGACTTTACTGTATTGGGGGCCATTGTGCCATAACAGATTGATAAATGCTACAAGAGGCATGCCTTTGGTCTCTAAAGGCTTGCACCTGATTTCATGATATCAATATGTTAAAAAAAAAAAAGCGTGTATTTCGCCACAATATTGGCAGCATCAACGGCTAGTTCGCGGAAATATCAGCACGTCTTTCCTTTTCTTTACCCTTCTTTTGGGATCCTTTTTCTCATCAACTCCCTTGATGCTCACTGTTATTTTATCAGTTTGTATTTCTGTATACCGATCTGAGAGGTTAAAAATCCTACTTTAAATTGCTTTCTCCCGATAAGAGTGAATTAAGGCTGGGTAGATGGGTCAGTGCGTGAGAAAACTTGCTGTACAAGCATGAGTTTGGATCTCAATGTCCATGTAGAAAGCCAGAAGAATAAGAGAGCTTTTCTGGAGGAAACCACCAGTTGTTGCTACATGGCCTAAGTGGGCATTGCTCCAAACTGTTAAATATTCACGCGCACTGTTTATTAAGAAAGACCCGCCTTCTCAGTGATTGCAAAGAGAACTTTCTCTAACCATATGTCAGTTCCCACAAAAAGTCTTGTTTTCTTGAACAACATCCTTATTACACTACTGGATGGATTTAGAGTTTCAGTTTTCCAGTTTATTAAAGTTTGCATTAGCATAGTACCACTAAATCACCCAAATTAAATCACTAGGGTTTCAAGGAGAGAATATTTACTTTTCACAGATGCGTGAGCAAAAGCAAAACACTGAAAACCCTCACCTGCCCTGTCAGGAAAGGGACCCTATTCATAAAATAAATGTAGGGTCATGTTCAGCATAGGCATTAATTCCTCTCCTCAGGTGCCGGTGACAAACTCAATGTGTTGGTTAAATCAGTGTGAGGGAAAATAGAGGTGTCATTTCCCTCTAGGCTGAAAATGGTACCAAGGAAGTGATAACGACAGACAAAATCTGGAATTTGCATAGCAAAGGTGGTAAATAATTTTTTTTTTAAAGACTAGAAAGTGAAGTTATTGTGGAGGAGATAAAGGAGCTGTTGGGTCCAGCTGGAGTGAAGAAATGACTTCTGTTGCTCTGTGACACAGTAAGGAAATGATACTGGATAACAATCACGTTTTTCCAAACACAAGATAGGGCTGGAATACGCCCCACGGCAAGAAATGATCACCCTCAGCAGTGATGGAGAAGCTGGACATTCTTATCTGGCATCATTTATTGTACACATTAATTGAAATATCCACTAAGCCTCGTAAATATTCACCATGGCCATGTTGCAGCTAAAATAAGAATAATGAAGTTGTGTTTCTTCTAAGATCCTGGGTCTCAGGTCCGTGTCTAAAGGGAACCCCTTCTGTGGCTCACAGAGAACTGCCCCCTAGTTGATTCCTGCCTTCTTGGTCCTGGGAGCGAGGGAGGAGCCAGCACAGGTGGGAACTCATGAAATACTCATCTGTGGACTGACATGGCTGCTGGACTCAGAAAGGAAAGGAAAGAGGAAAATTTCCTGGATTAAGTTTTTTAAAAAATTGAATGTAACTTTGTGACCTTCTCTCCACACTTAGCCCATCATTATCATTATCCTTGTCTCCAGAGTGTATGGGGATGGCTTCAGATGCCCTGAAGTCAATCCTCTAGAACGTCTTGAGATGTCATCTAGTTCATCTTGCTGTCCTGGGGCAGGGTAGTAATTAAACTCTAAGAGAAATGAGAATCTACGCTTTTTTTTTTTTTTAAGTTCCTCAGGGGGCTGGAGAGATGGCTCAGTGATTAAAAGCACTGGCTGCTCTTCCAGAGGTCCTGGATTCAATTCCCAGCACCCACACGGCAGCTCACAACTGTCTGTAACATTGGATCTGACTCCTTCACAAAGACATGTGGGTCAAACACCAACGCATATAAAAAATTAAAAGAAAATGTTTTTGTTTTTTTTTTTTTTTTTTTAAAAAAAAAAGTTCCAGGAGATGCAGAGATCCACAGCCAATCACCAGGCAGAGCTCTAGGAGTCCAGTCAAAGAAAGAGAAGAGGGATTCTATGAGCAAGTGCATCAGGATCATGATGGGGAAACCTGCAGGGATGACCAAACCAAACTAGAGGGAACTCATGAAAGCTGGACCGATGGCTGTGGAGGCTACATGGGACTGGAATAGGCCCTCTGCATGGCAAGACAGTTGTGTAGCTTGATCTGCTTGGGAGACTCTCTGGCAGTAGGATCAGAATCCATCTCTGGTGTATGAGTGGGCTTTTTGGAGCCCATTACCTATGATGGGATACCTCACACGGCCTTGAGGCAGGGGAGGGGCTTGGACTTGCCTCTGCTGGATGTGCCTCCCCATGGGAGGCCTTCCCTTCTTGTGGGTGGGAGTGGGGAGTCGGTTGGGAGGGGGAGGCTGGGAGGGCAGGAGGAGGGAAAAGGGGCATCTTTGATTGGTGTGTAAAGTGAATGAAAAAAAAATTCTTAATAAAAAAAGGGGGGGGGGGAAGTTCTTCAGAAAGGAACCGTTTCTGAGCTCACTTAGAGACATGTGGCATTCCAGACAGAATGGGAGGCAGCTGGGAAATAGGACTAAAAGGTAAGTCCTCCCCCACCTGGAGGGGCCCAGGAAGACTCCCCAGCGACATCTATCCCTTCCTCAGCACGTGGAATGATCTTCTCAACTGTAGAATGGGAAGGCAAGCTCTAGACACGACGGTTAACAGCTGCTCCAGCCCCAACACCCATCCCTTCCTAAGTCATAAAGGTGTCTAGTGCTGTCCCACCATCTAGGGGTGACTCTGCCAGGTTGTTCCGGTATTTTCTGGCACAACTAGACCAACATGAGTGACTCTTTAAGAAAGCTGAACAAAAGGTAGAGGGTGGCCAACGGATGGTTCTTCTAAAAGCCTTCCTCTTTCTTTACTGGCCAGAAAAATAAAAATTGTCTAGCCTCTGCTCAAAGCAACCAGTGGAAGGCAGAGAGAGGCACATGGCTGAGGGATCCCTAGCAGAGGGCAGGGGGTAGGGGGTTATCCGGATAGATTAGAGTCTGAGAAAGAAGAATATACTTTCATTCACTTCAGATCTGACTTGGAATTCTAGAGAATGGAAACATCTACACACAAGAGAACTTTAAATAGTAAACATAATACCCAAATTTGGAGGGAAGAATAGTTTCCTCGGCACAGGAAATTACGCAAAAAAGAACTTTTATATGAACATAGCACCATTATGAAAAAGACAAGAACAGACCGAGGTGGATTTGATAGACAAATGCTTGATGCATTTGTGAGATCAAGTGGTCATAGAAGCAATAATATTGTAACCTGCAGAGATTATATGCAAAGAACCGCAAATAGAATCATCCATGTAGGTCTGCTTTTTGCCACTGTGACAAATGCAGAGAAGACCAACTTGAAAGAAGAAAGGCGTGTTTGGCTCACAGCTTCAGAGGTTTTAGTCCACAGTCACTTAACACTATTACTTGGCCCAGAGGAGACAAATGGGGAACACCAGGCCTAAGGAAATGGCTTTCCTCATGCCAGCTGGGAAGTGGGAGCGGGTATTTAGATCCAAATTAGAACAGAAATCCGAATTCATAACAAAATGCGAGAAAAGGCAGTCATATGGCTTGTCATCAAAGCCAGATGAATAGAAACAGCCAAGTGACCGTTTTCTATTTGCATATTTAACTAAGGCATTTAACCATTACACCGTTGTACTCAGTCTCAAAGCCCAGGGAAATGAATACAGCCATTTTACTGTAAACTTCAAAGGTACGTTTACTAGGATTTAAAAAGAAAAAACCCCAGAGTGAGACGCTGTTAACCTGCACAGCTGCCCAGAGTGGGGCGAGGAGGAAGACGCGGGCCATTGGAATGAAGCCAGCATGGAAGTCAGCTACAGCCACACGGCAGACAAGCAGCCACAGGAAAAGGAGCTTCCGAGAGAGAGGAATGAAGCCCAGAGAAGCAGGAAAGGCATGCCTGGGCTCTGGCAGCACCCAAAAGGAAAAAACAAATGAAAGAGAAGCAAAGGGACAAGTTACACAGAGGCAGGCTGATCTCTGTGAGTTCAAGGCCGGCCTGGTCTACAGCGCGGATTCCAGGACAGGCTCCAAAGCTACACAGAGAAACCCTGTCTCAAAAAACAAAACAAAACAAAGGACAAGTTACACCTTGGAGTCAGGACAAGAAGCTCATGGTGGTGCTGTAGCAAGCGCTCTAGGGAATGGGAATTCTTGGGGGGGAGGGCGGTTGGTAAATACATTGTTTCACTAAAGGGATAATTATTCTTCCTATTTCTTTAGCATGGCCTAAGGTGATCATGCCTTCCTTGGGGGTGGTCCCTTAGCCAGGTGGTTGACTTGCCCAACTGGAATGTTTGGTCTACGCCCAGAGCCAATGTTACACTGTTTGGACTTTCAGCTTCTACTGGTGTGAGCTACACCTCTTTAATGATGAGTTAGCCAGCCTGTGGTGTTTTGATAGAGGAGCACAAAATGAACTGAGACGTGTACTAATTTGGCTCAAGAGATCTTCTTAATCTCCTCTTGAAGGACCCACCTCTGCATAGCTGTTCTAGTGGGATTTTTCTGTTGCTGTGGTAAAACCCTGGTCTAGCCAGGTGTGCTGGCTCACACCTTCAATCCCAGCATTCAGGAGGCAGAAGCAAGTGGATCTCTGTGAGTTCCAGGCCAGGCAGAACTACATAAAAGATCCTGTCTGAACGAAAAAGCAAGAAAGAAGAAAAGGAAGGACAGGAGGGAGGGAGGGAGGGAGGAAGGGAGGGGTGAGGGGACAATCTTTAGGCAGGAACTAAAGCAGAGGCTATGGAGGAACACTGCTTACTGGCTTGATCCCTCTGGCTTGTTCAGCCTGCTTTCTTATACAACTGAGGACCACCTGCCCAGAGATGGCACTGCCCACAGTGGGTAGTGAAAGGACCAAGCAGATGCCATAACAGGCTGCTCAGTCTTTTCTCAGAGATCAGGCCTCAATTTCAGTTTCCTGAGACTTGAGCAAGCAGTTTCTGGGAGGGCCATGAACAAAAGACATGGTCCTTGCAGTAGCTCCCTTTCTGCATGTACTCTGACTGCTCAAAGTTCAGCCAGATGTTTACTCTCTGGGGCCCCTCACCAACCTAGAGTTATGTGCAGTACGTGCTTGGCCAGCCAGCCCCCATGGTGGCTCAAGGACAAAGCCTGGGACTTGTGCTGGACTGCCCCCAAAGTAATAAATTGTAACCACCAACCAGTAAATTCAAAGGTTACATACCCTCACCCAATTAAAAGAGAACAGAGATAAAAATAAACCAATCCGAGTTGCAACCATGCAAAACTCCCCCAACCCCCCTGAAGGGCTTGTGGATTTTGCCTTTAAAAAGCTAGCCACACAAAGAAAAAGCAAGTTCCTCCTGGCCTCACGGTTACTACGAGTGAGTGCTTTGGATCGAGCTTCCCTGCCCGCGGCTTGTAAACAAAAAGAAATAAACCATGCTATTGCATTCTGAACCTAAGGTCTGTGGTGGTTATCTTTGGGGTCACAATCTGGGCATAACAGGTAGGACCCTCATACATCTGTTAGAAAAATGTAAATGCCCCACAGACACACCCATGTGCCAATCTGATGGAGGCAGTTGCTCGGTTGAGGTTCCCTCTACCCAGATGCGTCAAGTTGACAATGAAGTGAACTATGACAGTAGTGTCATGAAGGTGAGTTTGCAGCATGTGACTTGTAGGGTCTACATTCAGACCACGGAGTGTCATCAAACACCAAGGTCATCGTTTGAAGGAAAATATAGTAGAAGGAAAAGAATCCAGGATGGCACTGATAGTTGGACCAATTTGGGATCATTTCTTTTTTAAAAATTTTAGTGTAAGGCTTATAAAACATACAATTTAAAAATCAAATTCATGTAGTTAATTCCTTAAAAGATGGGAATTGGGAAATGTTGGTTTTCCAGCTAGTGGCTGTGTATTGAGTTGAAAGAAGCCATCCAGATTTGGTTGAATGTCTCAAGGGACCCTAATCCATGTTTTTTGGTCCATTCTGGTTTGGGATCCTATCTAATATGTATTAATTATTGTTTCATATGAGTCAAAAGGTATCTTTGTTGACTTCCTCTGGATGCTGCAACAAAAAGCTATGGACGTGGTGGTTTTAAACAGTGCTGTCATTGAGAGGGAGGGACATGGAAGGCTTCTGTGACAACCCCTACCCACTCACCACTACCCCCCCAAAATAACAGCCCAGACAGGAAGCCATCTAAGAGAACTCTTATAGAGTGTGATTGGGATGCTGAAATATAGTCTTTACAATTGATGGCTTTTGGTTTGGCAGGGGTTTGGAAGGTGAAGGACTCAGTTCTTTCTAAGGGGCAGGCCACTGAGAGTTTGATCATGCTCCAGTTATCTATAGATAACACAAATTGAACTTTTTTTTTTAACCTTTTTTGAGTGGCGGTGGGGGGAGGTCACAAGGGAGGGGCAGACATGGAAGGACTGGGAAGTGAGTGAGATGAGGGTGCATGATGTGAAATTCCCAGAGAATCAATAAAAATGTTACATAAAAAAAAGAGTGTTGTGTGTATCCTCACAGTTCTAGGAAAGGCCAAAAGTGGAAGAGACTCTTGCAGGATCTAAAATCATCCTGTGTGGCTAGCTATGATGGGAAATACATTTAATCTCAGCACTCAAGAGGCAGAGGAAGGAGGATCTCTGTGTGTCTGAGGCCAACCTGGTCTACTTAGACAGTTCCAGGCTAGCAATGGCTACTTAGTGAGACCCTATCACAAATAAAATAAAACAAACAGAAACTCCAAACAAACAAGGAACAAAACATAAAAACCATTCCGTGAGCAGGCTCAGTTCCCTCTGCGGGCTCGAGAGAAGAGGCCATTGCTTTGATTTTTCTAGAGACTTTTCCCAACATTCCTGGGTTCCTGGTTCCTTCTGCTATGCGCCCCCCCATCCCACCTTTGACTTCCCTCTGCCTCCAATGGTCTCATGCCTTTTCTTCTGTCTGGAGTCAAATCCCCCTCCTCTAAAGGCACATATAGCCACATTTGGGGTTCATAAAGGTAATCCAAGATAATCACCCATCTCTGGGTCCTGAATCACAGCTGTACACTTGTTCTCCATGAGGCAACAGTCACAGGTTTCAGGCAGGGGTCAGGTCCTTCACCTCTCTGGAGGCTACTCCCCATCCCATCACCCTGCCTTTCTCTGCTCTTTGATTGTGGATGTGATGTGATCAGCTGCTTCTGGCCCCCAACTCCTTGTTTTCTTTGACATGATGGAGCGCCCCATGAAACTGTGCATGGAAATAAACCTTTTCTCCCTTAAGTTCTGTCAGGACATTTTATCCCATCATTTAGCAACAGAAAGAGAAACCAAGATATTTGTCTTCTTGCTGGGAACAGGAAGCTACTCTAGAGAATTCCACATATATTGGAATTACCCAGAATTCCCCCAGAATTCTTCCCTTTTGCCCTGTGTTCTGCTTTACAATCCTTCCCGCAAGTTGTGAATATGGGGTATTCTGTCTTACAGCATTTGGGGCACAAGGTAAAGTGGGGAGAGGGGGATTCTGGTTTGTGCCTCTTCCCATGCTATGGAACAGACCAATTTTACCCCAGTGGCTTATAAAGTGCATGCCCATCGACTGTAATACCCCTTGATCGCCATCCTGGGGCTGTCCTTTGAAAGGCCATCCTCATCATACTATGTAGAGAATTTAGTGGAAGAAGCATTAGCTACAAGTATATCATAGACTGCAACCCAGGAAAAACTTCAATTATAAGAAAACAACAAGCACACTTCATCTTCTGTTTTGTCAGTACTAAAACTTTGACCTTCTGTCTATCACACTGACTTAAGGAAGTACAGCTCATTAAGCGAAAAGTATTTGTTACAAAATTTTGTGGTTGAAAAACCAGAAAATGGAGATGCTTAGGAATTCTTAGGGGAATATGAGGAGTACAGCCCAAGCTCTGTGTCTGCCACAGAATGTCCAACCTCTGTCGCCATGGCTCTACCCTTCAGGGTTCTCCTTCATTTTACCTCTGAGCTCATGCCTTGAGATGGGATCTTCCACACTACATACACCGTGAAATGATACATCCCTGGAGCCGAACAGCGACATACCAGGAGCCCCGGTGTTGCCTACATCCTGGAACCTCTGAGAAGTCAGAAAAAGAGCATGTGTAAGGAGCTGCTTGGGGAAGGCTTCTCATATCTCCTTGGCTTAATATTGAGGATCTGATTGCAGATTCATTGTGAACTGTTTGCACGATAAACAGCTATTTACCATATTTCAGAATTCAGCTTGTGCTAGGTCAAGGGTGATTTCTAAAGCCCCTGAGGGAACACTCAGATGGAAGGGAAGGACCCAGTATCTTACATTCATCTTCAGCCTTTGGTTTAGGATAATAGAAGCTTGTACACTTGAGCTAAGAATAGTCCTGCTTCCTTACTTAATGTGCGTAGCCTCAAAATAGCTTGGCAGAACACCCCTACCCCCGCCCCGGCATCCACAGGAGGAGAGACTTCGGCTCAAATCTCACTGAGAATCAATCTCTCCTGCCACTGAAGTCACCAAATTTTACTTCGGTCTCAGGAGGGTTGGCTAAAATCCCAATTTCACTTCTAGAGGGAAAAAAGGCTTTCATTTGTAATGGGTCTGGAAGCACCATACATGTTCCGAGTGATAATGTTCAGCATCCCTGTGTGGGTAGTTCTTAAAAGCAGGGAGATCCATCATGTCCCTAAAGAGTGACTGTCACTTCCTGCTGTTCACTTTGCACACTGGCACATGTTCACACGTGAGACTCACTGTTTCCTGTCCATGAACATCCTGACACATGTATAGAGCCAGTGCTTTGTTTGATCGCAACATGCAGCTGATACTTTGATCAACCGCCCTGACAGCTGATCAAGCTTCACCCATGTGGCTTTTCATGAAGCTTTTGCTTACAGGGAAGGTGGAGACTTGGGTCTTCCGGAGATCCGGTGGGTACCTCCAGGAGCAGCTGAGGCCACAGGCCTGAAAGCCACCGTGTAGCAGTTAGTCATCTCGGGAGACAACTCAGGCAGCCAGGCAAGTAAGGAAAGGCTCAGCTCCTGCTGACCTGCCCTAGCTGACTTCACTGTGGGGGAGGTATTCTCTTGCCCTGACAAGGTCATTCTGTGTGCAGTGTGCCCTGGAAAGGAACTGCTCTGATTATAGAGGAGTTCAGTACCTCATGTGTATTTTACTGAGTAAAGTAGAGCTTATTGTTTCCAGGTGCGGTGAGGCATGCTGTTAGTTCCCTGCCCCCCACCCCAGGAAGCCCTGGAGTTTCCATCACTGTTGTTACTACCCATTCTTGACTTGGATGGCTACAAAATGCCAGCAAGATGTGTTTCCTCCTTTTTTTTTAAACTTTTTTAATTTTTTTTTTTTTTTTTTTTTTTTTTTTGGTAATAGGTGAGATCCACCATCCACACATGTGTTTTAGTCTTTTTCTGTTGTAACCAAATACCACAGTCTGGATAATTTATAAAGAATAGTTTATTTAATCTCATGGTCTGGGCACTGAGAGATCCAGAGTCTGGCACTAGCTCAGCATCCCGTGAGAAACCTCTGCGGGGTCATGGCAGACGGCGAGACAAAGCACGTTGTCCAAGAAGAGCTACTGTAATTATCCTCATCATCCATCCGTCCATCTATCCATCAGGGCTGAATCCACGCACTAATGCAGAGCCCTTCTGATCCAATCACCTCCCAAAGGCCCTGAGTGCTTCCATCTCTTCACACCATCAGCAGGAGACTGGGAGGGCATTTCAGACCACAGTAGCCCACTCTTTGAGTCTGTGGCTTGCTGTCTGCTAGGTAGGAAGTTGTATGAATCAGGAAAATTTGGATTACAGAAGCAAGAATGTTCTTCATAATCCTCCCTGGTAAGCGGTTTCCTGGGTGATATCAGTGACACACACCTCCCAGGGTCGAGGTCCCTTATGTGATATCCGTGCCCTGCTCAGGAGTTACGACATTGTGATTTGCATCTTACAAACAGAACACGGCAAAAGTAAGCGTGAGTTATAGAAAGTCTGTGGTTTCAGTCTAGAAACTCTAACTTAGACTGGCTTTTCTTGAAAGAACTCAGAAGCCGTCATGAGCTGACCCATGAAGAGGAACACTTAGGAACAATGAGGGCCACGGTGAGGTGACAGACTTTCTGGGGGAGATGCAATACAACCGTCTACTCATCCCTGCTAGGTAGTCCATGACAGACAGAAATACGGATACCACCAAAGTCCAACATGGTGAACCAATGAGTTTTATTGGGGTTACTTACAGGAGTATGGGTAAGGGGCTACTTACAGAAGCAAAAAATGATGGAAAGACAGCTGCATCACCAAAGCCCACCCCAGCATGAGTGACAGCTCATAAAAGCTGGAAACCTGGAGCCCCCTGCACAGCCTGCAGTCAGTTCAGCAGATTGGAGAATATTCTTTCCTGATGGCTCAGCTGGTCTTTGCGTCTTCTAGGTGTCTGGGCATGTCTGAGAGTGACCTCAGCAGTCCCTATTGTTTATTCTTGGTGAGGGAGGGACCCAGTGAATCTAGTCGGTTTCAGGGACTTCATGAAGCTATTTTGTTTGAGTTGTTTACTTCCTGTCTCAGTGAGCTTTTCTGGAGGATGGAAAGTTTCAACCTCAGAGGAAACTGTTAAGACAATAGTAACCTCTAATGAACCCCTAACCACCCATCCAACAGCTCAAAAGTGTCCTGCAAACAAGTCCATGGTGAGGATAGAGACAGGTCTAAAACACCTGGGAGGGCCTTCAGCAAAGGTCATACTCGTAGTCTGGAACACAGCTCTACTCATGGAGATTTGTACCTAGGGGCCCCAGCAAGACTGTTTGATATTATAACCCATAGGAACTGAGAAGTAATGCATGTGTCTTGCTTTCAGAACTAAATTCTGGAGTCATTTATTACATAGTAATTTGTACATATGTGAAGGTCTAAACCATGATCAGGAATATAGAACATTGTAATTGTATGAAATACGAATTCTTCAGAATCTTTTTATCTTGCAGATACTTTCACACAGCATCAGAAAAGATTAAAATATTTTTCAGGTCAGTAATTCTAAATGTTTACATCACTAAAAACATTTTGGTAGATGTCCTAATTAGCTCTACCTTTCAACTGGACACCGATTAGAGATATCAGAGAAGAGATTTTTCAATTGAGGGATTGCCAGATCAGATTACCCTGACAGCAGACATGCCCATGGGGATTGTCTTGATTGTAAATTGATGTAGGAGAGTCTAGCATACTATGGGTCATACAGTTTCCTGGACAGGCAGTCTTAGGCTGTGTAAGCAAGCTAGCTGAGTACGAGTTTGTGAGGGAGCTGCAAGCAGCCTTCCTCCATGGCTGCTGCTTCAAGTTTCTGACTGACTCTCTGCCATATCTTCCCTCAAACGATGATCAACCACTCATTCATTGAAATAAGCCCTTCCTCCCCTTGGTAGCTTTCGGTCAGAGCGTTTATGACAGCAACAAAGAGAGAGTTCGCAAAACGCCACGCTTTCTAGGTGTCTGGTGATCTTTTGGCTTCCACATTCTGTTGCTCTATGGGAAGTAGTCTGTTCATCTACAAAGTTAGAGCTGAGCAGTGAATCAAGGTCACAGGCTCCAGGCAACAAGAGAAGAGAAAGGGGAATTACAAACCGGACCATCAGAAAAGTTGCTGCCACTGATTTGTGCTGTGACTAAAGAGTGCCGATGGAGTGCACCAGAGAAAGCAGAGCTGGGACAAGACCTGGGTGTGCATGCCTGTGAAGAGTGAGAGAGGGAGGGAAGGAGAGAGGGAGAGAGAGAGAGAGATAGAGAGAGAGAGAGAGAGAGAGAGAGAGAGAGAGAGAGGGAGAGAGGGAAAGAGAGAGAGAGAGATTGAATATATTTAAAATACTTGGGGGAAGACAATTTGGGGTTGGGGTTTGTGGAGTCTTTGCATTGCATAATATCTTTTTGTTGTTGTTGTTTTGTTTTGGTTTTTGGTTTTTCGAGACAGGGTTTCTCTGTGTAGTTTTGATGCCTGTCCTGGATCTCACTCTGTAGACCAGGCTGGCCTCGAACTCACAGAGATCCACCTGGTTCTGCCTCCCAAGTGCTGGGATTAAAGGCATGAACCACTGCCACCCGGCACATAATATCTTGGGAGGGAGGCTCAGTCTGACATAGGGTTCATTTGTTTCATATGTACTCAGCCACTGACAAAATCGGAAGGTGATTCAATCCATTCTTTCACGTATCTGTGTTTTTGACTGTTTCCACAAAGCAACAGTTATGAAATTTTCCATATGTGACGTAATGTTGCTCTCAGATTTAGAGAATTTGGGGCTTAGAGATATTCAACCTGCATGTTTGATTAGAATACTGCTCCAATATTTGGGAAAACATACAAGTTTGGTTCAAGTTCAAATTAAAAGAGAGTCGAGTCTCTAGAAATGAAAATGCTTTTACAACCCATGGTCTCGTGGATTTTCAAAATGTGTTTTTACATACGGAAGGCTTTTTTTAACAACACTAGAATCTTAGAGCCTTAATATGTGTGATAGAATATGTGGATAAATGTATTTTATATATTACGATCCACCTTCACTCATAATGAAATTCACTGAAAGGACTGATAAGAATACAAACGGTGAGGATTAGAACATGTGGACATCAGATGGGGTCTCATGCCCCCTTCAGTAGAGATATGTAGTACTTAAATGACTGACAGTCGCAAAAACCAAGTTTAGGTGGTAAAAGTGTACAAAAGATCTGTTCTGTTATCTCAAATGCTTGCTAATTAAACTAATTCATACATACGCACACTAATACATTTAAGGCAAATTCTTACTATATATCTCAGGCTGGCTCTGAACTTGCTTCATACCTCACACTGGCCTCAAACGCCTGATCCTCCTGCCTCAGCCTCTCCTGTGCTGGGTGGGATTACAACTATGTAGCACCATACCTATCGTAAATCAGAAACTAATAGAAAAAGAAGGAGGCACATTTCATTTGACAGTATCCTGAAAATGATATTATGTCTTACCTGATGACTGTTAATTAAATACCTTAGCTTTAATTACCACCTAGAAGAAGTTACTTTCCAAACATGTCTTTGAACAATACAAAATACAAGAGCAGATTAGTTTTTAGCAGTCAGATAGGGTCACATGCAGTGTATGGCCAGAGCACATGAGTTTTGAAACAGTCTGATTTCCTTGGCTTTGCGTGTTGACACCAGACCTTCTGTTCCATGGCTGGCATTTCAGCTGTAGTTTTAGCCCTAGTAACACAAGAACCTTACATTGCCAAGCTTAGTTCTTTAAAACTATCTCTAAGACATGAAAACTCATGTAGCCACACTACACTTGTGAGTTTTGCTTAAAAAACAATTCTAGCACACAATAATAATCATTTCATCTTATCTGAAGTAGCCATGTGGATTCGGGACCTCTGTGTAACCTCCTTCAATATTGAAAGTACAGTCTGTAATCCACCTTTACTGTGAGCAGCTGAAGCCTTACCACGTGAAGACGGCCCTCATAAAGTTAGTTTGTATGACATCACGCAACACTTGAAAAAGAATGTGCAGTTTTTTTCAGCGCAGAAACCCGGTGTTTCTTATGCAAATATATTGCTTGAGCACATACTGGCCATCAATTTTATGGGAATGGTAGTTTTTGTTGTTGTTTTTAGAAACCACTGCTGTCGTTCACTGTATAGATATTGCTACATTTCAGTACAATTGTTTGTGGTGGATTATATCCTGAGCATTGAAATTTTCCTGCTTCTGATAGGTCTATCGTGAGTGCTTCACACAGTGATAAATTTCTTTTTTCCCCTAGGACATACATAAAAGCAGAGGCTGGGTGTGGTGGGGAAAGCCTGTAATCCCAGCAATAGGGAGCCCAAGGCAAGATTGTGCAGTTAAACGTTAACCTGGTTTCCTAGTGAAACTCTGTCTCAAAAAAAAAAAAAAAAAGGAAAGAAAGAATAATGAATAACAGCAAAAAGCAATATCTATATCCCTCTCTACTTAAAATAAGAGCATTGAACTAATCTCAAGGCTTGCAGCCAATGGCTTCAGAGCCTTAGATCTGGGTCTTTAGATTCTCCTGTAGCTCATGTTCCTGGCCAGTAGTAAACACTGTCTTATCCGGGCTTCTCTCACACTACATTTTTTTGGCATTACCAATGGCACAAGATCCAGTAACCGTTTCTCAACCTTAAATACTAAGGTCCCGCCTGGCTGGTTAGCTACAAAGGGAACTTCCCACAGCTTCATGCATGTTCGGGGAAAGACACAGATGACAGCCTTTACGACTCACAGTGAGAGTGTCGCTGACGTTTGCCTTCGACTGCCTGGCCACCTGAGTCCCACAGGTAATGCAGAACGACCCAGGTGGGTGCTGTGCACCCACAGGCTCCATCTCTGCTGAGGAATGCAGAGCTCCGGGAACTTGACTATTACAATGGGCTGAAGCAACCACAGCACTGGAAAGAAACCTCATCATGATTACTTTAGACAGTAAATAAAGCCGCTATTGGTCCTTTGGGAGACACCGTCTCAATTTTCCAAGACTCTCTGCTGTACAGCATTTTTAGAAGACAGCCAAGGAAGGAAGGCTGCCAGAGCCTCTGCTTGTAAGATGTACGGGATCTCAGCTTTCCATAGAGAGCCATCTCTGTCAGGAATGGCGTCTTCTCCTCCACTTGCAGCCTCATAATGTGAATGAGTTTATAAATGCCTCCCCAATGCCTTCCCCCCCACACCCCCCTGCACACCTTTGTCTAGAGAATCCTTCAAGGAATATATACCATGAAAATTTGCTGTAACACAAACCCTTCCTTTACATAGTAGTGGTTCTCAACCTTCCTAATGCTCCTGTTATGGTAACAGTCCCCCACCCCCAGCCATAAAATTATTTTCATTGCTACTTCATAACTGTAATTTTGCTACTGTTATGAATCATAATATAAATGTTTGTGTTTTCCAGTGTTCTTAGGTGACCCCTGTGAAAGGGTCGTTTGCTCCCCAAGGGGTCGCCGAGATCTATAGTTTGAAAACCACTGAAAGGGAGGCACAAAGAAGTGGTCTACTAGGTCTATGCTATTTCAGTGTCAAATTCAAATCGTGGAATTTCACATCCAAGTGGTCCTGTACAACTGCGGAACTGTCCTTTCCAGTTTAGACGATTTCAACCGTGGAAGAGCAACAACAGTCTTTGCAGAGCTTCTCCTGGCTTCCTCCATAAGCATCGGATCCAGGGCTTAGAGTATAAGGTCATTTGATCCCAGGAAGCATGCGCAGTGGAGAAGAGGGGAGAAATGGAGAGGATGTGAGGCAATCCAAGTGTGTTATCAAGTAGGTAACCACTGGGAACACCTGAACCTCTTAACACACTGGAGAAATCTGGAGTTCCCAGTAGGTGGAAGGAGCTGGAATATTTATCAAATATCAAATCTCATCCTCCCTAGCTCAAGGCAACTTTGGGTAGCACTTGGGTCCTACACTTAGGCTTGTCCTCAGGGAGACTGCATTGGCCAGAGGCACTTCAGGTAGGGCCTCCAGGAAAGTAAATGTGTGCGGGGAAAGGGCTGGGCACCAGCTGCATCTGCTCCCTAGGCCCAGTGCCCAGGGTCAAGGATCATCACCCCTTTGGGACTTTCTAGACTCTGACACACCTCTCCATCAAGGGGATGCCTGCAAGGCTTCCAAGAATACACACCAAAGTAGTTTACATAGGTTTTTTTTTGTTTGTTTGTTTCTGTTTTAATTTGGTTTAGTTTAATTGGGTTTCTTTTGTGTAAGTGTGGTGAATGTGCACAGGTGTGGGTGTATGTGCCTGTGTTCACACATCCAGAGGCCACAGAAGAACTGCAGTCATCCTGCTTTCTAACTCTCAGTCTATTCCCCTGGAGCTAGGGTCTCTTACTGAACCATCAGCAAGGCTGACAGGCAGCAAGCCGCAGAGATCCGCCTGTCTCTGCCCCTGGCCCATACGGTGCTCTGGTTACAGGTTACAGGTTACAGGCATGCATATGAGCATGACCACGATTTTATGTGGGTGCTGGTATCTGAACCCAGGTCCTTACATGTGCACAAGTGTTCTGACCCACCTAGACGTTTCTCCAAGTCCTCAGATGGTTTTTCAACGAAATAACATTACACAAGAGGGTAAAGAATGGAGAAAGAGCTGATGGGGAAACTGAGAAGAGAAAAGCTACCTGAATGTAATGGAAAACACTGGTGGAGAAAGAGCAAGAGAGAGAGAGAGAGAGAGAGAGAGAGAGAGAGAGAGAGAGAGAGAGAGAGAGAGAGAGGCGGGACCAGGGAAACAGCTGGAATAAAAGAGCCGTGGGCAGTGGGGGACACCATAAGGTCTCACAGGAGACAGCTTATAGATTCTGTGCTGAGGTCAAAAGAGACTAAACTGAGGTAGACATGGTTCTTGACTACAGCATAAAACAGTGACTTCAAAGCTTTATAGGGAGACCCCTTCTTGCATAAACAATGCTTTTTTTTTTTTAAAGATCTCAGTCTGTTAGTGGTTGTAGTTTCAATTTCTTCTCATTTAAAACAAAGGGCTGCATGCATTCAGCAGCCTGGCAGGCTGAAACATTTCATTGTAGTCACCACGCTGGCATTGCGTATATTTTTTTTTAATGGTGGCGCACGCCTTTAATCCCAGCACTCGGGAGGCAGAGGCAGGCAAATCTCTCTGAGTTGGAGGTCAGCCTGGGCTACACAGTGAGTTCCAGGACAGCCAGGGCTACACAGAGAAACCCTGACTCAGAGAAACCAAACCAACCAACCAACCAAACAAACAAAAAACAAAAAGCAGTTTAGGCATGTACAAGACATGTGATTTGATCCAGCCCCCTTGCGGGAGATGCACTGGATTCGGGACCCACCACGAGGACGGAGATGCTCACAATGGAAGGAGCCTGAGAGTGTTTGTCTGAACTGCTTTGGACGCAGGCCACAAAAACCACGACAGGAGGCCTTCCCAGAGGCTGCTCCCTTAGGCCGTCTGTCCCCCCACCTTCCCCCTACCACTCTTGAATAGTCTCACATCCCGCTTCCTGTGTGTAGAGCAACGGTATGAGGCAAGCAGAAAGAAGTGGGCACGGAGAAAGTGAAGTTCTGACTCCATTCTGTGCTTCTTTTTAGGAGCAAGCCCCACCTACTCTTCCACATTTCTTGCTCTTGGGTGGTATTCCTCGAAGCTGCCCAGAATGTGACTTGGCAGGCTCAGCAGTGTTTTGGGGTGTGCAGAATCCCTGCTCTGCCAAACCAGGTGAGTGTGACTGTGTACGTGTGAACATGTTCTTTATATAAACTTTGGATTGCGGTATAGCTGTCTTCACTGGAGTTCTAACGCTGAGATAAGGATTTGATCACACACAATTCATTTGGTGGGTGTGACAGAATAGCATTGTGTCCCCCTGCGGTACACAGTCACTTTTCTCAACTCGGGGACAGAAACAACTTAGAAGAAGGGTTTGTTTTGACTCATGGTTCTGGGGATGCAGTCCACCAATAAATAGGAAGGCATGGTAGCTGGGGGTGGTCAGTCTAGGACAGCAGGAGCCTGTAGCTTGGCCTGTTCACATGTTGGCAGATACAGGAAACAGAGTTCTGGCAGGAACCAGAAGAGGTATCAAGTTCAAGGCCCGCCCCAGCACTCTGCTAGCTAGGTCACATCCTGTAACTTCCTGTAGCTCTGCTGGCCAGGCGCTAAAGTTCACACATGTAGTTCCTTGGGAGATGCTTCACACTCAGCCGTGACTCTCAGCACATAAGCTTGTTGATGCTCTATCCTCCAGTGTGACTGTGGTTGGAGATGGAGCCTTTAAGAGGAGACAAACATTAAGTGAGGCTCCGAAGACAGAACTCTACTCCAATAGGACAGATAGCCAAAGCCAAATGCCAGGGAAGTCTGTGCTGAGGAAGAGCCATATGAGGGCACAGTAGGAAGGGGCGAGGCCTCGAACGGGACCAAGCCTTATGATACCTTGACCGTGGACGTCTAGTCTCCAGAACCCCACAACACATTGTTCAATCACTTTGATCTGTTCTGTTTTGACTCCTAAGTAGTCAGAAGTCATTAAGACAGTGAGTGGTGCCAGAAGCATGGGGGAAGAGTAAGAGGTTAGAAAAAAAGAAAGGAATGTAACCCAAGGCACCCAGCCAGAGCAGCTGAGACTCAGTCCTGCTGAGGAGCCTCGAGAGACATAGAAAATTCTTCAGAATTGCCTCACGAAGCATGAAGAAGCTGATGCAGTTGTGAGTAGGCATGCTTTTAGGTTCATGGGGACTTAACTCCACAGTGCCACTGTCCTGCTCCCTGGGGGCCAGATGCCTTCTTATGGCCAGGAGAGTCCCCAGCAAGAGCAAGCAAGGCTCGGGATGGAAGGACATGGCATGTAAGAAAGTGAACAGTCTGTCTAATGTCTCTGGCTGAGAACCCATAAGGAGCACATGGTCGGTGCTGACAGCCCCTGCAATAATTTGAATTAAGTACTAACACTCTCTTCTTTTAAGCTACTCTGCTGTTTATAAATTAGCCCAGGTTTTAGACTGGATTCATCAACAGCATCACATTTGTGCCCTCTGCTCATATTAACTGGTCGGGAAAGGTAATTTACTGATATGCCCCCTGCTAGCTTGTGTTATTTTGGGACTCCTTCTATAAATAACACCAGCGTCTTGAGGTTTCAGGGTTTAAGGAGCATGATCCTCTGTGGATGTATGTGTGCAGCAGGTTTTTAGGAAGCCAAAGGGTTCTTGGAAGAGAAGGTGCACAGGGGCAGCCCTGGTGACATCCTGGGAGAGCTGATAGGCCCAGTGAAGGGCTTCAGGGCCCTGGCAGGGCAGGCGCCTCAGCAGAACCCCAAGCTTTGACATTAGTTTCCAGCGCCTTCAGAATGTCTCTCTGTAGGGCATTAGCATCTGAGGTCACTCGGTCATGGTTTGAGCACCTCAGGGCAGACGCTGCTGGGTGTCCGCTACACACAGTGGGGAAACCCCACCTTCCCCCAGCTCACTACATCTCTTGTCAATAATTCTTGCTAGTTATACGTTTGTCTCCAGATTTGATTGCTGCAGACACTGTACCATTTCCTGTAGTGGGTAGCCATTCCAGCTTTGATCTGGAAGTTCCAACCCCCATTGAGACTTCGGCAATGTCACGCCTACAAGGCGGGGCCAAGGGAGGCGCCTGGGGACCCGAGAGCGGGATCGGCGGGCGCTCGCTCCGTTGCGGGCCCCTGGACTGGAGAGGTGGACTGAGCAGAGCTCCAGAGAACACCGCTGGACTGTGATACACCTTCCCCAGACTCCGCGACCTACCTATTCCTTAATTTGTAAGTTACGCCATTAAATAAATCTCCTTTTAACTACGTGGAGTGGCCTTAATAATTTCACCAATATCTGGCGCTCACGTGGGGCAAGTTCCAAAGGCCTGGGTGGCTCCCGCCCTCAGCCTTCTCCCCGGCTGGCGGGTACCTAAACCCGCCTGCAGAGTTCCATAGAACCAGGGAACGCCTACACGGTTCCATTCCCGAAAAAGGGAGCAGCTAGTCCGGTCTCAGCTCCCTAGCTTAGCCCCCAGACCAGCGAAAAACCGCTGTGAGTGAGGCGATCCCCCTCCTCCCCGAGTGTGGGCCCCGGCTCCCGCCATCCCGGCTCCCCGCCATCCCGGCTCCCCGCCATCCCGGCTCCCCGCCATCCGGCTCCCACCATCCCGGCTCCCGCCATCTGGCTCCCCGACATCCCGGCTCCTGCCTCCAGCTGCCGCCCGCCAAGGTTGCCAGCAGGCCCTGCTTTGGAGCTGTACCAGCGCCTCCTGCTGGCTGAAAAGCGCCACTACAACCCCACCACCACCGAAAGGTAAGATAGGCAAACCAGCGTTTTATTTCAAGTAGAAGTACTTGATAATTTTACACCTTAAAACTGACTAACAAATTTTGAGTAATTCTTGTAATATGACTGACAACATTACCTCACAAGAATTTGAAAACCTTTTTGCCTGTATGATGAATGACATCTTCCTGGAAATATATGACCTTCCTAAGGCATATCTGGCCTGTACCATTTTGGTATTCATTGTAATAATCCACACAGTGTTCAAACACTGGTTTAATAGCAAGAACAAAGATGAGTCATTATTGGGACTGATACAGGCTTTAAGCGAGAGCAATGAAGGCTTACAGAAAAAGATTCTCTCTCTGGAATCTGCTTTAACAGATAGCAATGAGACCTTAGAGAAAAAGATTCTTTCTCTGGAATCTGCTAACCAGGATTTACAGGCTTTCAAAACTAACAATGAGGGCTTACAGAAAAAGATTCTCTCTCTGGAATCTGCTTTAACAGATAGCAATGAGACCTTAGAGAAAAAGATTCTCTCTCTGGAATCTGCTAACCAGGATTTACAGGCTTTCAAAACTAACAATGAGGGCTTACAGAAAAAGATTCTTTCTCTGGAATCTGCTAACCAGGATTTACAGGCTTTCAAAACTAACAATGAGGGCTTACAGGAAAAGATTCTCTCTCTGGAATCTGCTTTAACGGATAGCAATGAGACTTTAGAGAAAAAGATTCTTTCTCTGGAATCTGCTAACCAGGATTTACAGGCTTTCAAAACTAACAATGAAGGCTTACAGGAAAAGATTCTATCTCTGGAATCTGCTTTAACGGATAGCAATGAGACCTTAGAGAAAAAGATTCTTTCTCTGGAATCTGCTGATCAGGATTTACAAAACAGGCTTGTACCAAAAATTGATCTTATTGATAATAAATGTGAATATTTAATGGACAGAACACTAACTCTCCAGACACTATATAAGGAAGAAAGATTATCATTAATTGATAAGATAAGGTCCATGGAATCATGTGTTTCTGAGGAACATAAAAACTTCTATGATTCCATGAGAAATCTGGAGTCCCTTGCCAGAGAGGAGGTTCACTCCATAGAACAGACTCTAGGTGCTCGTTTGCAGGCCTTAGAAGAAACTCTCAGTAAACATGACAAGGGACCTAATAAGCAGAAGGGCAAGACCATAGAGGTTGTAACATCTCCAAATGGCTCTCACACAATGGCTTATCCTGTTATCATCCATGAGAAGCCAGCGGATGACACACACCCTGAGCCATATACTACATATACAGTACAACCAATTTCAACAAGGGACTTTAAAAATATAAAGGAAGCAGTAGTTACATATGGGATACACTCCACATATGTAAAACAATTGTTAAATTCGTGGTCTACCTCACATAGAATCATCCCAGATGACTGGCATCAGTTAATTTCAGCTGTTCTAGAATATAGTCAACAGCTACAGTGGAAAAGCTGGTTGAGAGAAGAGGCAAAAAATTTAGAACAACAAGGTAAAATCAGAGGTTTTGTGATCTCCCAAGATCAAATACTTGGTGAGGGATGTTTCGCTGACAGGAATGTACAAGCCACTTATGATGAACATACAATATCCCTATGCCGTACAGCAGCTCTAAATGCTTGGGAAAAAATTCCAGAACCTGGAAAACCAACTGAGGTATACACAAAGATATTTCAGGGACCACACGAATCCTTCACTGATTTTTTACAAAGATTGAACACAGCTATAACAAGAGCTGTATCAGATAAAGAATTAAGAAAAGTATTAACTGAGTCCTTGGCGTTCGACAATGCTAATGCAGAATGCAGAAGAATACTTACACCATTAAAGATCAGATCAGCTCCTTTGGAAGAGTGGATTCAGTATACTAATGGTGTTGAGTCTCGTAACTACAGTAATGAGGCTTGGATAGGAGAGACAAATCCCAGAGGTGAAAGAAGGCCCCGTGTTACCAAATGTTTTAAATGTGGTACACCAGGTCATATAAGTAAAAACTGTACGTGGGGTACTCCTAGGAGTAATACTCCTTTTAGGAATAGCCTAAACAGGAGACCCCAACCACCTCCCGGATTATGTAGAAGGTGTGGCAAAGGCCGACATTGGACCAGTGAGTGCAGATCAAAAATAGATATACGAGGTAACCCTTTACTGGCGGGAAACGCCTCAGGGGGCCTCTTGCAGGCCCCCAAATCAAATGTAGTACGAACATTCCCAGCCACTGTGGAAGAAATTCCTCTCCAAGACAACTGAATAAACCAATGCCTAATGTAAAAACCGATACTGCAATGGATGATAAAACAGCTCTGATGGATGGATCACAGTTTACAAAGAACACTATAAAACAAATATTTTGGCAGACTTCCATAAATGATCAAAGACCAAAGCTTAGAATTCGAATTAATGGCCTGGTTATGGAGGGACTGGTAGACACAGGTGCAGATGTGACTATAATTACACCAAAATCATGGCATCCAAATTGGCCTCTTCAAGAGGTAGATGTCCAACTTTTAGGGATTGGCACCCTATCTCAGATAAAACAGAGTTCGAGATGGGTTGAATGCACAGGGCCAGAAGGACAGAGAGGAAGGCTGAAGCCATATGTAGCAAATGTAGCAGTAAATCTTTGGGGCCGAGATCTGTTACAACAGTGGAATACCCAGATTAAAATTCCTACACTTTCAGAAAAAGAATACAGACAAATGCATGTTTCTAGGAATAATATCATCACATGCTATAAAAATCAGGCACCAACCATTCAGGCTGTTCACAAACAGAGCACAACTGCTGTTGAACTCTCAGAAGTACCAACTGCCTTACCTTTAAAATGGCTAACTAATAAACCTGTCTGGGTTGGACAATGGCCTTTGACAAAAGACAAGCTACAAGCTTTAGAACAGCTGGTTCAAGAGCAGTTAAATGCTCAACACATTGAAGAATCTACCAGCCCTTGGAATTCTCCTGTATTTGTTATTAAAAAAAAGTCTGGCAATTGGAGAATGCTGACAGATCTGAGAGCTATTAATAAAGTAATTCAGCCAATGGGCTCCCTACAGACTGGGATGCCCCTGCCCTCTATGCTACCTAAAGAATGGCCTATAATAGTTATTGACTTAAAAGACTGTTTCTTTACCATACCCTTACAAGAAAATGATAGAGAAAAATTTGCCTTCACAGTACCTAATTATAACAATTCTCAGCCAGTCAAGAGATATCAATGGAAGGTTCTCCCACAGGGAATGTTAAACAGCCCTACTTTGTGCCAATACTTTGTGCAGAAACCATTGGAGATAATTCGTGTAAAGTTTCCACAATCCATAATTTATCACTATATGGATGATATCCTATTAGCTGATCCAAAGTTAGATACATTAGAAAGCATGTTTGAAGAAGTAAAGAAAGTTTTACCTCGCTGGGGACTGCAAATTGCTCCTGAAAAAATACAAAGAGGAGATTCTATTAACTACTTAGGATATAAGATAGAGCTACAAAAAATTCGACCCCAAAAGGTACAGCTAAGGAGAGATCGATTGAAGACTCTTAATGATTTTCAAAAGTTATTAGGAAGCATTTCCAACTTACTGGGTATCATGGGAATACCCAAAGAGGGACTACAAAATTTGGCTAATACTCTAGAAGGGGACAAAGAATTAAATAGTCCAAGAGAATTATCAGCCGAAGCTGAGAAGGAATTGGCCCTAGTAGAAAAGACAATTCGAGAAGCACATGTGGATCGTGTGGATCCAGAACTTAAATGCATTCTTGTCATATTCCCCTCCAGACATTCCCCAACAGGTATTTTGATGCAGAGGGAAGATATTATATTGGAATGGATATTCCTACCACGTAAACCAAATAAGAAATTAAAGACTTATATAGAAAAGATCTCTGATTTGATTCAAAAAGGTAAACTAAGACTTCGCCAGTTGACAGGAATGGACCCAGCAGAAATTGTAGTACCTTTAACTAATGAAGAAATTTCATCACTATGGAAAGATAATGAATACTGGCAGAGAGCCTGCAGTAACTTTTTGGGAGAGATTAACAACCACTATCCCAAAAGCAAGAGAATAGAATTCATAAAGAAGACCGAATGGGTCCTTCCTCACATTGTACGGCAAAAGCCAATTTCTGGAGTCCTCACATTCTATACTGATGCAAATAAATCAGGGAAAGCAGGATATAAATCAGGAGACCTAAGTAAAGTGGTACAAAGTCCATACAGCTCTGTACAAAAGGCAGAACTGTATGCCATTCTTATTGTACTGAAAGACTTCACAGAACCCCTCAATATAGTCACTGACTCTCAATATGCAGAGAGAGTTGTTTTACATATTGAAACTGCTGAATTTATTCCTGATAATACAGAATTAACTTCATTATTCATACAATTGCAAGAAATCATCAGAAAAAGGGAACATCCTATATATATAACACATATCAGATCCCATACAGGTCTGCCAGGACCTCTAGCACAAGGTAATGATGAGATTGATCAGTTACTAATAGGTAATGTGCTAGAAGCTTCAGAATTTCATAAGAAATGCCATGTAAATAGCAAAGGTTTGAAGAAGGATTTCTCCATCACTTGGCAACAGGCTAAGGATATTGTGAAAAAATGTCCTACTTGTTCCATCTATAACCAACTTCCATTACCTGCAGGGAGCAATCCAAAAGGTATACAAAGAAATGAAATTTGGCAGATGGATGTGTTTCATTTTGCAGAATTTGGAAGATTAAAGTATGTACATCATACCATTGACACCTATTCAGGATTTCAATGGGCAACTCCTATGAGTTCTGAAAAGGCTGATTCTGTGATTACACACCTATTAGAAGTTATGGCCATCATGGGAATACCTGTACAAATTAAGACAGACAATGCCCCAGCATATGTCTCCAATAAAATGAGACAATTCTTTGCTTATTACAATATAAAGCATGTTACGGGTATACCACACAATCCCACAGGCCAAGCAGTCATAGAAAGATCCAATCGAACTTTAAAGGATATGCTAAATAAACAGCGACAGGTAACAATGACTCCTAGAAATAGATTGCATAGTGCTTTATTAACCTTGAATTTTCTCAATGCTGATGAAAAAGGAACAACAGCTGCAGAGAGACATTGGACGACAGACAAAACTCCTGAGCTAAACCAACCGGTTTATTTCAAGGATGTGCTGACCTCAGAATGGAAACCTGGATATGTTCTACGTTGGGGAAGGGGTTTTGCCTTTGTTTCTGCAGGAGAAGAGAAGCTATGGATACCAACAAAATTAATAAAAATTCGATTTGAACAGGAAAAACCCCTTGATGAGGTGAAGTAAAAGATCATCCACCAATGTGACATCTCTACAAGTTGTAAGAAAAATTTAACAATCAAGGTTGGGGTAGGGTTCTGTTTTTGTCTTTCCAGGATAATGGAAATATCCATCTTCCAAAAATCATAAGGCCTTGGATATCCGGATGTTTACAGCAGAAAGAAAGAATCTATTGGTACCAATCTACACACGGTAAAATCTCACTGTCTAACATCTATCTCTCTATCAATCTAGAAAAGTTGTGGTTCCAATTCAATTATAAGCCAAGCTGGCTTTGGAGATGGAATTGGCTCACTCCTTCTCTAAACCCAAGCACATTGCTAAAAGAAAAGTTTGAAAGATTCTTCAGTTCCATATCAGAAGAGCCCTCTGGTGTGGGACAGAAGGAAACCAATAAAAGGGACCATTGTCTTCTAGATTCTAATTCTCTGCATGCTTACTCTTGATTTCTCAGAATCCTTTCTTACATGCTATGTCCTCTTTAAATCCAAATCTTCCATTTTGATAACAAATAAGTTTTTCTAATAGCAATCTCAGAAGTCTCCAGAAGGAAGATGGGGCCCCAACAACAACTCTACCCAATCCAGAATGATGCCATGGTAATCATCATCATACTACACTTCTTACCGGAATTTCAGACAATCTTACCCATTACTCTAAGACTTACTGCAGAACCTACAGTTAGTCTAACTGAGATTTAACTATCTGAGCTTTCTCACAGTACCCAACAGAGATAACATCACCCCCTAAACAGCAGGAAGCAATTCTAAGAAAACGACGCCCCTTCTCCCTTAGGTTTCATAATTCTCAGGGTTATGGATGATGGTTATAGGGTTGGGGGTGGAAGGAAATATTAAACTCAGTATTCCAAAAAAAAAAAAAAAAAAAAAAAAAAAAAAGAAAAGAAGAAATGGAATGGATAGGTATAAGATATTATGTTAGATTATTATGTATACTAGTAAACAAATTTAGTAAAATAGTAGCCTTAAATAATTTGCACTGTAATTTGCACTGTTATGGGTTCTTATATGTTGATACAAATGTAAACTATTTTTATATTCCTGTTTAAGATAATTTGTATATTGATACAAATATGGAACTATATTTGTTATAATGTACATATATTTCTACTCTTATTTGAAATACTTGTATATTGATACAAATGTAAATTTATATCTGTCATACTTTATGTAGGTTCTACTTCTGTTTAGGATATTCGGTATATTGATATATATTTAAGATTATTGTCATATTGCATATCACACTACATACTCCTACCTCTGTTATAAATATCGATATATATTTAAGATTATTGTCATATTGCAATCGCACTATATACTCCTACCTCTGTTATAACATCTTGTGTATTGTCACAATTTTGAAGTCATCGTTCTTTACCATACACTTGCTTATAGACTTGTTTACGTGAAGCTTTAGTCCTTAGGTTATTTTGGTAGATAAGACTTATAGATTAATAGTCACCTATGCTTGTCATCTCTATAGTTACGTTAGTTAGGTTATCCAGATTTACAGATACATAGGTCAGATGGACAGGTAATCTTCAAACACTTCATAGACCTAGAGAATATGGCATTTAAATAACTTAGAATTCTGTTGATGTGAGACATAATTGCTCCTGGCTGCACCAATTTGATCCCGAGAGAATGTTGGGCTTCTAAGACATTTCCATTTGGAAGTTTGTCTTCTTGGCACAAAATGGCCTACTGGGCAAAGAACTGCCCTTGCCTTGACGGCTGACAGTACTAATGCAATGCTATCCTTTCTGGACAAGTGGGACACAAGGAAAGCGACCACTGTACTCTGCCAAGACAGGGTAAGATGGTCTTTCAGATTTCCTGCTTCTGAAAATGGTCTGTCAGATACTTTAGGCCTGTCGCCAGTTTGAATGCACCAACAATGCTGAGAAACATTAGGTGACTGTCCAGGCTGCCAGCTGTCTCCGTCTACTCTCGCAAGATTCCCGAAAGTTGCTTGCATCCATCTACCATTTCTCAGGTACCATTATATTCCTTCTCAGGTCTTTGATGGGATTGAAGACTAGCAGTTATAGTTACAACTTAGTAGATAGAATATATTAAGTATTAGATTCAGGTTCTTTAGGATAGGACACCTTTTGGAATGATCTTTGTAACATGCCATTTACCTATGCTCTATACTTCTCTGGATTTTAGTATGTGTTTCTTGCTTGATATTGTTTGCATTGGTTGTAGTTCCATCTTATCTAGGTCATTATCCCTCATTATTCCTGGACAATATTTGATAACCATTCCTTTGTATATAGTCTTGTATTAGGTTAGAACTTTCTTATTTAGACAAAAAGGGGGAGATGTAGTGGGTAGCCATTCCAGCTTTGATCTGGAAGTTCCAACCCCCATTGAGACTTCGGCAATGTCACGCCTACAAGGCGGGGCCAAGGGAGGCGCCTGGGGACCCGAGAGCGGGATCGGCGGGCGCTCGCTCCGTTGCGGGCCCCTGGACTGGAGAGGTGGACTGAGCAGAGCTCCAGAGAACACCGCTGGACTGTGATACACCTTCCCCAGACTCCGCGACCTACCTATTCCTTAATTTGTAAGTTACGCCATTAAATAAATCTCCTTTTAACTACGTGGAGTGGCCTTAATAATTTCACCAATAATTTCCCTTAGTAGAAGAAGAATTGATTTTTTTTTCTCTTCCGGACTGAAACTTAAGATGTTTCTGAATATATGTATGGCCTAATGAGAACAATGAAAAAAGAAAAAACAAACAAACAAAAAAACCTACCAGAGCTTCTATCTGAAGATAAGAAGAGCTATAAAGTCAGAAGGGTTAGTCACTTCATCCCACCAAGCTTTACTTAGCTCTCCGTTGGTTCCTGCTGTGACCGCCATGCGGAAGTCACCAGTCACATCTAGCCCTAAGACTGTGACCTGGACAGCTTCAGTCCTCGCATCTGCCAACTTCTCACCCGTGACAAATTATCTATAACTCATCAGCTTTTGATGCTGTCCCTGGTAACTGGGGCTCATCAGCAGAAACCCACATGAAGTCATGTGTCCTCCAAAACACCCTGGTATGGCTCAGTTGTGGTCTGAATGTGTCTTCTAAGGTTCCTGTATTGAAATTTGACCCCCACTGTGGGCATGGAGAATTAATCTGACCGTGGCGCTCAGAGGCAAGGCTGTTGGGCAGTGATTAGAATTGGTTAATCAGGGTGAGGCCATCGTGATTGAATTCTGGCGGCTTTAGAATAATAGGCATAGAGACCGGAAGGTAAAAGAACATTCCATATCTTTTTGCCATGTGATACCTTAAGGATTCTGCCAGCAAGAATGTCATGGACCACTGTGGCCCCTCAACCATGGACCAAAGTCATGAGCCAAAAGAAACCTCTTTTCCTTATTAAGTACTCAGCCTTCTATATCAGTAGCAATTAAAAAAAATGAACTAATAATACATCTCTGTAGCCAAAGCCCTTGTCTGGAGTCTCAAAGGGCACTTTGAAACCATATCTTCTCCCTTTACCCCTTTGGAGAGAGCATTTTGTTCTTTGCTTTGGTTATAATGGACATGTCACTGTCCTCTATGTTTCCTATAATTTTGTGGTTATGTCCCCAATAACTTCGTAATTGTGCCACTTAGTTGGTTAGGAAACCATGAGCATCCCTGACCTCCTCCAAAAGGTTCTGGGATAGAATGTGTGATCCGTGGATGGAAGTGGGTTTCTCATAAGAGAGCTAAGAAAGTGTCCTTGCTTCCCCTAACCCATGATGCTCTGGGGTAAAGAGCTGCAGCAAGCATCCCCACGCAGGTGTCCTCCTTTCCACGTGCTCAGCATTTTCCCCCTCCATGTACCTGAGCCAGCACACCCTCCTTCCACTGTAGCACGAGGCAGAGGCACCCTCATTCTAACCCAGCCCCTCCCAGAAACATCTCCAGTATTTAATCTGCCCCTTGAGGAATGCTCCAATCATGACCCCTAAAAGATACTCCTCCCGTAATAGCTGGAACTTGTGACCATGTGACATGTTGCAAAAGGACTTTGCAGGGGCAAGTTAGGAATAAGCCTCGAGAAGGGAAATGATGGTGGATTCTCCAGGGGCCCTGCTATAATTATGAGTCCCGAGGGAGGGTCACTGTCGTAGTCACTGTTCAATTGCTGTGAAGAGACTCTATGACCAAAGTGGCTTATAAAAGAGAGCATTTAATTGGGGGCTGGCTTGCAGTTTCAGAGGGTGAGTCCGTGATCACCATGGTGGGGAGCGTGGTAGCAGGCAGGAAGGCATGGCACTGGAGCAGTATTTGGATTAGCTCACCACGACTAGTCCAAAAATTACAAGTGCGTGTGGGAGGGACTGGACTTAGCCATGGGCAACTGGGAACCAAACATTCAAGTATAGGAGTCTATGGGGGCCAGTCTCATTCGAAACCACTATTGCCACCTCTCCTGACTGAAGGGAGAGAAACTTGAGAAAGGAAGCAAGACCAGAAACATTGCTGGCTGAGGAGATGGGGAAGTCACCACCAGCCAAATAAACCTTCTCCTCCCCAACTTGCTTTTTGGTCATGGTGTTTCACCACAGCAATAGAAACCCTAACTAAGATAGGCTTTCAGATCAGTGATGGTAGCCTGTAGTTATCTAAATGTGTTGGCATTTAAAATTGACATTTTATTGAGCACGTGGAACATTCCTATAACCCCAGCACTCAGGTGGCTAAGGCAGGAAGACGGTGAGTTTGAGGTCAGTTGAGGATACATGGCAATACCTTATTTGTTTGTTTGTTTTTAAAGTAACGACAACAAACAAGAACGAAAAGTATTCTATTTCTAGTTGTCCTTTCTCCCACACCTTCCCCTCAAAGCATCATTAACTTGCAACTTTGAGTGACATGTCAATGAGACACTCCACGGATCCACGGAGATCCTTTGCCTCTGAATTAGTGCGCCATGTTGGAATGTCATACAGATATGAATTACTAGACAACAGGGCATTCTTGACTACATGCCCCCCATGGAGGCTCATAGAGTAAGAGCCACTCCAAAGAAAGAGGGCTCACTGTATCCTGAATGGACACTGTGGTCTAGCTGGACAGGCCCAGAGCATCGGTTATTAAATTACACAGGCTTGTTCTTCAAACATGGCCCATTTCTAGTCTGAAAACTTTCATCAGATTTGACATCGCTACTCTGAGCAGTATACTACAAACAGCAACGGTACCCCTAAGGCAAACTTCCCAAGAACTTACTCACTCTTTAATGAAGGATGGGACTAAGGGAGGCATCTGTTTGCCAGTGCTTTGGCGAGATTTTATACTTTAAAAGTCTTCCCTGTTAAAATATGCATGCAAGTGAGGGCTAAACAGGCTTTGGCTAGTTGGAACCTTCAGTCACTGGAAATCTCTCAACACTTGGGCAAAAGAATGTGAATCTTGTTAACCTTTTATTTGTTTGCTTATTTTTGGAGAAAGAGTTTTACTATGCGACCCAAGATGGCCTAGAACTTGTTGTGTAGTCCAGGCTGGCCTAGAAATCACAATCCTCCTGCCTCAGCCTCCCAAATGCTGAGATTACAGACACGAGCCACCACACCTGGATACTTTTGTGATCTCTTTTAAAAAAAGAGTTCTAACAGATGGCTTTGATTTCACAAACACGCCACTTCCTCTGCTACACATTTAGCACTGCAGGATGAGGGTGAATGTTGGAACAGTAACTCTGAGGCACAGAGGGCCCCAGCACCATTCTCCTTGCCATGCTGTGCTTTCTAAGGTGACTTACCAGTTCGCAGTGCATCTGTTTCTAAGATTTCAACTTATATTCCAGATGACAGGACTTTCTAGTTAATTTTTAACCAACACGGAAATGTAATTTTGCAGAATAGCTCCGTCTAGGATGTTCTGATTAATTGAAGACTGATTGCAGCTAACAGAAATGTCGCACACATGACAGTCACCCCAAGGTGGAAATCTAAGTGGAAATTCTAGCTTTCCTCTTCAAATTGCTTTTGTCCAGAATGGATTATGCCCTGGTGCTAACAATTCAAAACAATGTGAAGTCCAAGCACTTTTATTTTTTGGAGCAAGCTAGCTTTCAAGGTTAAAAGTTTCATTGTAGCATTGTACCACCCTAGTAAATGTTTTCACAAAATGCACACTGAATGAGTGATAAGTGCTGAGCACACCCAGTCCTAAACTACATTCAACTCTCTAGGGCTGCCTTATCTTCCCCCTTTAATTTAAACAGTGAGATGTGTATAGATGTTTCCAGAAGCCCAGATCATAATTCATTTAGAAGTAGGAGAGTTATATGGATCCTATGTAGGTGACATCTCATTTGGGGGAGAGTTTATATGAAATTCAATGATTTACAGTAGTGTTATTTGTTTGTGATACTATGGGTAGAACTTGGGGCATCATGCATTCTAGTCACAAGCTCTCCCACTGAGAGCTCTACACTCTCAGTCAAGAGGCTGACTTTCAAAATTGTCCATTCTGCCAGTTACTGAGAAGGTGTCAGAAGTCTCTAACACGTGTGTTCCCTCTTGAGTCTGAAGAGGGAATGAGACAGTCACAGCAGTGTGGTGGCCCACAGAGGCTTCCTAGTGAGACCTTAGGGTTAGAGAATCTGAGCTTGCTTTACCCAGCAGGGCGGCATAAGGGGATGATTTGGCCAGGGGCGTGTTTACCAGGTGTTTGGAAGGGTCTACACTGGACTGTATGGTGTGCTTTGATCTTGCAAGGGGGAGGTCTTTTGCCTCTCCCCTTGGCATATTATAAAAAGCCCTTTTGAATAATGTTCTGGGCTACTGGGTATTGATCCAGGGCCCTCCCGAAGCTACCCTGTGTCTCTGTCTTTCTCCTCGTTGTCTAGGTCTCTCTTTCTATCTGATATTTTCTTATCCCTCTCTCCTCCACCTAAGAACCCTTGGATAGGTGGGAGCAGGTCGGAGCTGGACTCCCACAGACTCCCACACAGTAGTTTGGGTAAGAAATCACCACACCATCGTAAGAGTCACACAACTGTTCTTTCCGGCAGCCACAAGCCCACTAGGATTTGTTTTGAAAATCTTCCAGCCCCTTCCCTTTTACATCTCTTGGCCAACGCTTAGAACCTTTGCTCTTTTCGGCAAACTCTTAGAAAGGTGGGATTTCTAACCGTCATGACAGCTTTATAAACTGTTCCGTCCTGGTCTGAGGTTGTGCAAGAATATCAGCCTCCATTCCTGCCCTCAGGGTGCTTAGGTCCATTCCAAGATGGATGGCGCAATTAAAGAGGAACAAGGCTCATTACTCCAGAGGACTATTTAAGGCAGCAATAGATAATTTTCTAGCAAAAAGTCACTTGAGGGCAAGAATTGTCACTTGATCATTCGTGAGCCTCCTGGAGAGTCCTTGCTTGCAGTAAGTTGGCAATAAATAAATTCATTAAATCAAACAGAACATAGACACACACACACACACACACACAGGCTCATCCCTCACAAAACAATGTCGATTTTTCTACTTCTGATACAAGCACCAGTACCCTTAGAGTTAAGCACCTCTGGATACTTAGGCTAGATTTGATGTCCCATTCTTTGATCACCCACATCCCAGTAGCTGCTGCAACCTTTGGAGTCCGTTCTCTCAATTCTCCTAAGCCATTTCCCCATCCATGCCCCTTACTCTGGTGGGGCTATTACCTCTCTGAGTAATGGTAATGTATGCACATTCTTCCTAACCAGGCACTCTTGCATACATGTGCCAAAGGTAAATGTCCATTTTTGACTGCCTCTTCTGCTGACCTCACCTTTGGATCCTCACCCTGGCATCCTCTGCTCTTCAGGAAGTCCATTCATACACCCTCTTCACCCCACTATCCCTACATACCTTCCACCTCTCTGCTGAGTCCTAAAGTACTTCCACTGGGAACTCTTCCCTGTCTTCACTCTCCAAAATCCCACAGTTAATGCCACTCAAGGGTTTCAGTGGTAAGAAGAGAAAGTGACTCTGGTTACCATAGGTAAGACGAGAGAATTTATTAGAAGGATGCCGAGTAGTACTAAGTTAAGACAAGACTTAGAACCCAGTGGGTTAGCAGTGGCTGGAGGGAAGTGCTGGGCTGTTTCCATCTCGTCCTTCCTTGTCCTCAATATTTACACAACACATATGCAGTATTAGGTATTGCATACCACCTTCTGATTAGTCAAAGCAAGTAGGAGGCTATGTGGAGGTTACATACAAGCGCTACACCACTTTGTGGGAGATACTTGAGAATCTGTGGGCTTTGGTATCCCAGTGGGTGAAGAGGTCACAGAAGTAACTGTTCATGAATACGAGAGGCAATCGTACTGTCAGAGGCCCGCAGAGGTTGATGACCTCAAGTAGCAGACTGGTCAGGAGACCTTGAGCCTCGGAAGTCTGACTGGAGTGGCATCCACAACCTTACCTGACTAAGGTGGAGCTGCTGGAGGGTTTGAATGGAGTTCCCCAGGAGGAAGGGACAGGGAAAGGGAACTCCCAACAGCCCCTGTACTGTAGGGAGGTAGACATTGGAAAGGCTCTGTGAGGCACATGGGAATGAATAAAACAAACAGCTCTCTGGTGAGCAGAGTTAAAGAGGAAATTGTTAGGGCAGAGCTAAATGTAAGATGCCTGTGGAAAATAAATCATAGGGCTGAATGCAGATGGGATTTTAAAGGTTTGTACTTTTTGCTCTTTCAAATAACGAGTTATCAAAGACATTTTAATAGTAAAAGAATGGCTACACTAATGAAGTAGAATGCAGAACTATAGATAGGGTATGTTATTCCATGAAACAAGCTTTAAAAAAAATATGTCCTCCATGATAGGCCTTGTAGTGGATTGAATGGTAGCCCCCCAAAATGTATTTGATTGCAACCTGTGAACTTGACCCCAGTTAATAAGAAAGTCTCTGTAAATGGTGTGAGTGGATCTTCAATCCAAGCATGCGTCTCTAGAAAGAGAGAAGAGGAAATGATGGGCTGGGACTGGGGACGAATGTTAACACGAAGCAGACATTAGGATGTAGCAGACACAAGTCAAAGAATGTTAGAGCTACCAGTAACCAGAAGAGGTAAGGAAGGGCGGTTCTCTGGGGCCTTTGGGGAGAGATTCTGGACTTCAGAGTGTGGAAAGGACAAACTTTGCTTTATGTTGCTTGTCTAATTTGTTAAGGTAGCCCCACAACTACCTCAAAAGGCTAACAGCAGCATTAGGAGGGTAGTACAGGCTTCTTAGGGCAAATTTCCCAGTCTTCCTAGGAACAAATGCTCCAGGCTTCTGATATGTGAAGACAAGACAATCGCTGATGAGACTGTGGTGGGCAATGGGGAGTTGGTTTGTTTATTTATTTATCTATTTATCTATTTATTTATTTATTTATTTATTTATTTATTTATTTTTTATCAAGGAGAGACTACAGGAGAAAGCCATTTTTAGCAAGGTTAAGATGACACCGACACCCAGTATGAGTATGAGGAAACATGCATGACTGACTGACAGACAGCGATAATGGGAAGAGCAAGCATTGTGACACACAGTTCTGGCCCGGCTCTTTCGCTGTCTGGGCTTTGGAAGATGTGAAATGGGCGTTAGAGTTGATAGATGTCCAGATTCAGTAACAATTCATGGTAAGTATCGCTGGGGCATGATGTAAATGTCAGGATCCCGTGATGGAAATGGAAGGCAAGGCCCAGTTAGATGTTTAAGAATTGTGAGCCACAAGAGTCACGTTTGGACTGCATGGGGCTGTGGGGTTATCTAGCGCCCCTCTGCTTTCTTTCTAGGGTGGTAGGTGACTGGGAGATGGGTCAAGAAGAGGTCAAGATGACATGTGGTTTCTCTTGGGAGTTAAAGTAGACTCTAGGCCAGTGGTTTTCAACCTATCGGTTGCAACCCCTTTGGGGAGTTGAACGACCCTTTTACAAGGGTTACCTAAGACCATCGGAAACACAGATACTTACGATTCATAACAGTAGCAAAATTACAGTTATGATGTAGCAACAAAAATAATTTTATGGTTGGGGGAGTCACACAACATGAGGAAATGTATTAAAGGGTCACGGCATTAGGAAGGTTGAGAACCACTACTTTAGGCCATGGCAGAGGCTGTGGGATGAAGAGCTGGCTTGGGAAGGACATCAGGTGACCTATCAGAGCGGACTAGCCTTGAGATAATGAAGATACAGTGGAGTTCTTTAAGAGTATAGTTTAACTGGGTACAGGGGCATATAAAAGATGACCTTTCATATTGCAGGGTCTGGGGAGATGGCTCAGAGATGGAGGTCCTTGTCATGTAAGCATGGGGAGCAGAGTTTGTGTTCCCAGTATCCATGTAAATGCCAGGCCGGTATGCAACCCTCAGGAAGTGGAGACAGGGGATTCCCCCTAGCAGTCTGGTTAGCTGGGGTAGGCAAATCAGAGAGCTATGGGTTCAAGTGAGAGCCATCAGTGAGAACACCAGAAGAAGCCATCTGATCTCCACAAACACTAGCACACACGTGTGTTCATGCATAAATGCATGCATGCCACACACATACATACATACAGAAAAAAAATCCATCTCATAATGAAAACAAAAGACCACATCTTCTTTGGAAATACTGCTGTCTGATGCTTGGAAGACAACTCCTCACAGACAGAGACAGGCAGGCCGGAAAAGTAAGGAAGGAGAATTAAACACCTTACGACAAGATGGCGGACTTTTAGGTAACAGCAAAAATGTCATCTGTTTAAAGAAAAACTAGGTGGGCTAGGGTTTGAGAAGGAGCTATTGAGTTTAGATGCAAGGTGCCATTGGGGATTGTCTTAGTTTGTATTATATTGCTGTGAAGAGACACCATATATATAAAACATATATAAAACTCACATATATATAAATATATATATACACACATATGCATTTAATTGGGGGTTTACTTATAGTTTCAGAGGCTTAGTCCATTATCATTATGGCAGGGAGCATGGCAGCAAGCAGGCAGGCATGGTGCTGGAGAAGTAGCTGAGAACTACATCCTGGTCCACAGGCAGAGAGAGACAGGCTGAACCTGGTCTAGCTTTTGAAACCTCAAAGCCCACCCCCAGTGACACACCTTCTCCAACAAGGACATGCTTCATAACCCCCACAGTTCACCAACTGGGGACTAAGCATACAAACACATGAGAGAGCCCATGGGAGCCATTCTTGTTCAAACCTCCCTTGGGGCTCAACAAAGCATCGGTGAGAGAAACTACTATTCAAAGCAAAAAGCTAAAAAACTGGGTCCACGTTGCCCTACTTATTTAGAGTAAATGAATTTTAAACAGCGCTGAACTATTGATTAGGGTTCTGCTTTCCTTATTGTAAAGCCAGGTATAAGCAGGACGAGGTCTGCACAAAAGGATTGAATGGAGATAGCATCTCCGATTGGAAGAGGATGTTGGATATGCTGATTTTGTACCTAATGCCCTACTCTCGGGCTACGTGCCAGGTACTTTACATAGGAGGCAGGTAAACATCTCATGTGATAAAGTTGAGAAAGACTGTGAACCGCCTGCATAAGGCAACACAGTTCAGGAAGCTCACAGTCAAATCGTGCTATGACTACAGTGCCAAGCTTCCTCAGGTTACCCATGCCTGGGAACTTCCTTTAGGGAGGGAGGCAGCTGACTGGTCACTTAGGGTGAATTGTTTCTGCCTTAATAAGGAGGGGCCAAGGGCCAGGGTTAGAATCTCATTAACATAAATGTGAGCTACCCAACCAGAAAACTGAATTCATTTGAATATGAGGGCTTCCTTCGGGGAACCATGAGAGAAGGAGCTTGGAGAAGAAACATCTGGATTCCGGTGTGTGAGGCGTATGTGTTCCTTCCTCTTGCTCTAGGATTCTAGCTTTCCAAGTTTGCTTACAGCTGGGCCACTACTCAAGGCTGCGTGAGCGGGGGCGCCCTTTAAAGCCTCCCAGCCTCCTCCTGCTCTAAAGGAGAAATCCCGGGCTACAGGGAGCTGGCCTGGGCGCCCGGGAGGCAGCGGAGGTCGGGTTTCCTCTCCTCCCCCTAGGAAGTGGTCCCGCCTGGGAGGATGGAGTAAAAAAGTGTCTGGTTGGGAAAGTAAATAGATGCAAGGCAAATAAATAAAGAAAATGCCCACAAGCAATTACTGGGAGGAAGTGACATTTTTATGTAAGTCACTTTTCTGACGGACACCAGGCCTGCTTGGCTGAGAGTGCCGTGGGAATGCTTCCGGGGAGGGGGTGTGCGTGGGGTGGGGGTGGTCGCTGTAAGACTCCAACGCACAGCGGGGGTGCGGAGACCACCCGGTGGGTCTCGCTGGCTGGAAGTTGCAGTGCATTCTCCCCTCGTCTCCCCCCCCCCCACCCCCCGCTCGCCGCCGGTCCCCAACTCCGATCGAAAGCGGGTTGCTGCGTGAAGCCCGCAGGCGGCGCTTTTCCCGGGTCCGGCCGGGACTCCCAGGTGGGGTCCCCCGCCCGGCGCGCGCCGAGCTGGGCCGGCCCCTGGGCGGCGCCACGGCAGCCGGGGAGGAGCGCGGGCGGGCGGGGAGCGCGCGGAGGCGGGCGCTGCGCGGGAGGGTCGCCGCCGCGGATCGCAGGCCGGGGCGCGCGGCCGAGCGGGCGGCGGCGGCGGCGGCGGCGGCGGGGAGGGCTCGGCGGCGGGCAGGCTCGGGGCTCCCGGGCCGGCGGGGTCCGCCCGGGCCGGCAGCGTCCGCCCGGCGGCGGGAGGAGGAGGGAGCGGCGTAGACAAAGAGCGGCATCTGGGCGGGCGCAGCGCGGCCGCCGCCCCGGGACCCGCGCTGCTGCCCTCCGGCCTCGGCGTGCGGTGTGCAGCGAGGTAAGGCGACGGGCGGGGGGCTGCAAACTTGGGCGGCTAGGCAGAGTTGGGAGAGAGGGGCCGGCGGGCGGGGACGGCCCGGGAAGGGCCAGGGAGCGCGTCCCCCTGCGCGCCCCGCTGGTGCCCTCGGCCCCGCCGCGGCCTGGGCGTCCCCGGGCACCCGCACCTCGGATACACACCTTTCTGCGAGCCCTCGCCTTTCCCAGCCCCGGGCTGGCGTGGGGGGGTGGGGCGCCCTCCGCGGGCGGACACCGGGGACCGAGGACCAAGAGCCCTCGGGAGCACAAGCAGTCCTGGCCTGCGGGCGGGCGTGGGACCGAGCCGTGGCCGGGTCGCCGGGCGCGCGTGCCTGGGAAGAATAGCCTGGGATCAGAGGGCCCCGGCGCTAGGAAGCGGAAGGCAGCGATCGCCGGGGAGAACTTACTGTATTTAGAACTATTCGTGATCCGGCACAAAGCTGCTGTCACGTCTCATAGAAGAGGTCCGTGCCTCGGTGCAGGGCGCTTTTGTGCCTGGTTCCAGTCCCTGCGCCCTGCTCGGCATTTCCAAGGCTTAAACCTCCTGAGCCAAAGTTTCTCCCAGCCGCTCTGCCCCTTTGGTTTATTGCGATTTAAGCAAGTGGTTCTGCAAGATTTTGATGGGTTACTTTTAATGCCCCGACGGCACCTCCCTTTTGAGCACTGTTAGCCTGGCATTGTGTGGAGGGGTTTGATTTTCAAAACGCTGTAATTTATACACAATAACGACTCTCCCGGAAGGTGTGCGCGGGATGCTGGGTGGTGGTTAATGGATAGCAGACGTGACTTACAGTAGTATTGTGAACAGCTTGGGGACACAGCTGGGCGCTAAGTGGAGTGGGCCTTGGCACCCTGAGCCTGTTTAGGTCGGCAATTTGCCCCTTATTTGGCTTTCCTTATTTTGCTAACAGGTTTAAGGCGGATCCTGCTGAGTTTGAGTCAGTGTCTGAGATGAACAGGTCCCAGTTTGGCCTGGAGGTGCACAGGCCTGCTCCTTGGTTGACCCCAAATGAAACAGCCCATTGGCCAGTGGGCATGGCTTGCTAGGTATCCTCCCTTTCTGGTCCTCACCCATTGCAGGCTTTCCTGCAGGGATTTTGAGGAGGAATGAAAATAATTTTAATTGAGGGTGTGTTTCAAGCCTGGGTTTTTGGTACAGTTATCAACAGTGGTTTTCTAGTGTAAAGGTCACTACTTTTATCAAAACATCTAAACTGCCTGTGGGCACTCCCTCCGTTCACTTTCCAAGTGTTTATAGATACAGAGACCTAGAAACAGACTTTCCTGAATGTGCCCAGTTTATTATAGCGAAGGCAGCAAGAAGAAAGTGCGCTTCAGACACTTAAGGTTTTAGACCTTCAGGTCGTTCCTAAGTGACCACAAGGGACAATCCTACCTTAAACTTTGGCGCATCCTGGTAGGTTAATGTAGTTTTGCTTGAGGAAAGAAAAGGTCCCAGTAGTCTGAGGCTGAAATTGAGAACTTTGTGCGGCTGTAAAGCTTGGAGTTACAGCTCACTACTTGCCTAGCTCTTAGCCCCCTTAGATGTGCAGTCTCAGGGTGGGGAGTTGCTGTAGGAGCTCTGGCCGCTGGCTAGCTTGATCAGCCCACCTGTGGAGAGACTGGCCCCTTTAAAATGAGCAGAGCGTATAAAAGGTGGTTTCCAGCTCCCTGCAGTCCGATTCCAGGCTTTCAGTTTTGCTCTCTCTCCATGCTTCTGGCTTCAGTCAGTCTTCCTCCCTTTTCTCTTTGACCCTGTCATATTCCTGATCTCTGTCATGTACATTAGGGGACTGAACATTTCCAACACACAGCGGCTCCCAGGTGTTGGGGACATGGGCTTTCATCCTTGTTAAATCTCCCTGGGGCTCCCTTGCTGGAGCAGACTGGATGACCCCTTGAAAACACCCGGAGACTCACTGATTGCAGAGCGACCTGGAGTTCTTTATTTGATCTCTTGAATTAGCTTAATTTGCCCTGGCAAGGCCAGGCTGGGTTGCTCTGTAAGGCAGGCATGCTTCTCTGACTGACTGGCTTGCAGTGTGTACTGGGGCTGACATGGCTCGTGGAAATGATTTTCTGATGACCAGGAGGCGGCTTAATGACGGCAGAATTCCAGATTGCTTGCTGCAAGTGCGGAACCAGGGTAGTGAGCAGTGTTTGGGAAAACCAGCCAGCTAACTTTTCTTACAAATGAACTGGGAACTCTTGACAGCTCCCCCAGGAGACTTAGGAAATTAGTTTTCCCCTCCAGAGGGACTTCAAGTGGTGCTTCGGAATTGTTTCTCTTTCCTAAAATGAGTGGTGGAAACATTTCTCAGGGTGTTTTCAAAGGACAGAAGTGAAGAAAAATGATGCTATTTGTGCGGTTAAATGCCCACGTGAAGGCATCTCGGAAGGTGTCCAAAGCACCCTTTCACACCAGGCGATCAAAGGTACGCAGCCACGGCGAAAAGAAGTCATTTCTTTAGGCCATCAGAGTAGCGTGACTTTTAAAAAGACTTTATGTTTTCAACGGTTCACTTTGGACATAGCGTAGAGAACCTGATGGTAAAACCTTAGGGGATTACACCTTCTACACCTCCACCCCCTACTCTATCTCCTCCCCTCCCCCCTGGAGAGTCCACTTCCATCCGAGATTTTCAGTCCTCCAGGCCGTGGCAGTGAAAAACGTTCTTTAGATTGACTTAGCAGTGCCATGTTAGGGTCCCCGTGGCGTTCCCCATCTCTGACTTGTACCTGTATGAGTGGCCAACGGGGATCTGGCCCCTTTCACAGCTTCTGTGAGTGTCTTCAGCTTCATCTCTTTAAGTGGCCACCTCTCTCCTAAATCTCACCCTCTTGCATCTCAACTAAGAGGCAGTGGATGTGTCCTGGGACCGCCAACAGAACTTGCCCGGTGGTTTCCTTTTGACATCCGTGACCTTTTTTCCAGCTGTCTCCATGGTTTCCTAAGCTGCTGTGGGCTGAAGGTGCTGGGCGGATGACTTGATCCGAAGTTCACGTGTGACAACACCCTTAGGATCGCATTGTTGGTTTCTGGCTTGAGGCTGGTAATGAAATCAGAATCTTAGCCTCTGCTCAGAGCCCTACCACACCATACGGAGCCCGGTCCCTAGGACTTTCAGACAGTGAGGGAATGTGATCTGGTGGCCTTTGTTTGGTAAATTCTCTAGTCGGGGCAGGTCATTTGTAGTCCTGCCGTGAAACCTGAAGACAGAAACAAATTCCTTTATACCCCCTTTTACACATCCTGAAGGTAATCTTACATAATCCTTTTTGTGCACCTGCATGGTGGCTTCCTGGGGCCAAACAAACCCTGCCCCAGAGCCATGCGCATGGTGGGCCGCCTGAATGGCTGTTGTTGTTTTGAGAAGAGGTCTCACTCTGTAGCGGATGCTGTCCTCAAACTTGATCCTTCTGCTGCAGCCCCGGCAGGCTGGGATTCCAGGTGTGTGTGTGTGGGGGGGGGCGCCCCCCAGCTTGACTGGTTTTTCCATAGATATGGCTGCCCGTGTCAGCCTGTTGTGACCACTCTGGTCAGAGTATCGGTTATTTTGCTAGGAAGTGGTTATTTGGTCAGTCCCCTCCTTTCCACTATCTGTATTGGGTCATGTTTTTAAGAAAAGAAGGTTCAAATTTACTCAGCTTAATTTTTCAGATCGATGATCCATAATCTGAAATGCTGAAGTGTGCAAATTTCAGGACTTCCGTTTTTCTTGACAGTCGAATAGTATTCCACAGCATACAGGTACTCCATTTTCATTATCTGTTCATCTGTTGAAGGACATTTGGGTTGTTTCTGTTTCCTAGTTAATTGTGAATAGGGTGGCAGTGAACATGGCTGAGCAGAGTCCTACTCTGTGGAGTAGGAAGTCGAGAGAGTCCTTTGGGCATGTGCCAAGGAGTGGTATAGCTGGGTCATATGCTAGATTTATGGTTAGTGGGTTTTTTTTTTTTTTTTTTTTTTTTTTAGGATTCTCCATACTGATTTTCGGAGGGGCTGCACTAGTTTGCATTAACACCCATAGTGAATGCGGATTCCTCTCTCTCCACAGCCTCGCCAGCATTTTTTGTCAGTTGTTTTGTTCATCTTGGCCATGCTGCTGAGGGTGAGATGAAGTTTCAGAGTTTTAATTTGTAGTTACCTAATTGCTAAGGACGATTAGCACTTGTTTAGAAAGCATTACCAAAAAAATCGAAGGCTTTCCAAGCACTGACATGATGCCATAAATGGGAAATTCCACCCTTGACCTTGTGACAGATTGCTCAAATTCAGATGGACTAGAAATACTGCCTAAGATTACACTCATTGGGCATATAAGGTGTATATGAAACACATGAACTTGAATGTTTCGACCTGGGTTAACATTGTTTCCTCCAAATTGTGATGTATCCAGCTTGTAGATCAGGATGATAGTAACTAACTAGTTCATCAGCATGATAAACAAACAAATTTTAGCCCAGGAGTTCTGGTTGAGGATGGAATATGTTGCACGTACTGAAAGGCTGACATACTTCTGACCCCAAACAGGTGGATGAGGGACATTCAGCTTGTCTTGCCATTTCTTCTTTTAAGACAGTTTTGGGAAATAGATACATTGGCTAACCAATAGTTAGGAAGACCTAAACTTTCATCTAATGAGATAAGAATAAGATGTTAATATGATTTGTAGTTTACAAAGTACTTTTTACACGCTCAGTATTTAGTGTTCTGCATAGAATGACGTAATTGGGTCTGACTCACATCTGTGTAAAAGACGGGGATCCAGGACAGTGCCAGGGGTGATAGATCATGGCCTTGGCTGAAGTCTTCTTACTCAGTGCCCTGTCACCTCACAGAAGGCGGCAGATGAGGCCACAAGTGTCACTGAGTCCTGGAGTATTGTCATAGCCCTTGGGTGTTGTCTTGGTTATAGTTTCTATTGCTGTGATGAAGCACCATAACCAAAAACAAGTTGGGGAGGAAAGGGTTTATTTATTTATTATTTATTTGGCTCACACTTCCACATCATGGTTCATCAGGGAAGTCGGGACAGGAACTCAAGCGGGGCAGGAACCTGGAGGCAGGAGCTGATGCAGAGGCCATGCAGGGGTGCTGCTTACCGGCTTGCTCCCCATGGCTTGCTCAGCCTGCTTTCTTATAGAACCCAGGACCACAAGCCCAGGGATGGCACCATCCTCAGCGAGCTGGGCCCTCCTACCACAAATCTATCCTGTGCTGTGTTGCAGGTGTGTAGAGACGTGGTTGGGGCAGTTCACTTGTGGGGGCCCTTGGAAGAAGAAAGAGCCATTTGTGTGGGGGCAAACAGGAGATAGGGCAGTGACTTTGTGTCCTTGCTTCACTTTGAGTGAGCCAGAGCCGTCTCGAAAGTCGCCTTGTGCCCAGGGTGTTCATTCCTGCTTAGTGTGTGTTTGCGTCTGCTTGAGCTTTTGTAGTAGGATGCTACCGACTAGGTGACTGAGGCAACGGACTGAAGGACTGAATTTACTCAGCATCCTGGACCAAGTTATCATGTTGTCTGGTGAGGCATGTTCTTCCTGCTGGTCTTCTTGTCTTTAACTGGCTTTTTTTTTTTTTTTTTTTTTTTTTTGGTGTAAGCACAGAGTAAGGGATCTCTGCTGTGTCCTTGTTGTCTTAGGAGGGTAGCAGTTCTATGAGATAAGGGTCCCACTCTTATTATCAGTTATAACTGTAACCTTCCCCCACTTACAATTTCTCTTAATTATATGTTTGTGAGTGTGTGAGTGCAGGTGCCCAAGGGGGCTAGAAGAGTGTCTTGGATCCCCTGAAGCTGGAGTTAAGAGTCAGTCCTGAGCTGCTTGACATGGGTGCTGGGAACCAAACTCGCCCTCTGCAAGAGGGGTCTAAACTCTTCACCAGTAAGCATCCCTCCAGCCCCAATATGATAATATTGCTTTTTGGAGATGAGATCTCACTGTATATTTCTCGATGACCCGGACCTTGCTGTGTAGACCATGCTGGCCTCAAACTCTGCATTTCAAGTGCTGGGATTAAAGGCATGTTCCACCATACCAGGTCATTCAACTATCCTCTGTTTGGTTTTGTTTTCCGAGACAGGGTTTCTCTGTGTTACAGTCTGGCTGTCCTGGAACTGGCTTTGTAGACCAGGCTGGCCTGGAACTCACAGAGATCCTCCTGCCTCTGCCTCCTGAGTGCTGGGATCAAAAGTGTGTATCACCACTCCCAGCTTCAAAATATCATCTTTAATGCTCTGTGTCCAGATACGTTTGGCCTTCAGCATCTGTGGTGAAGTTTTACCAATGGCAAAACTTCAGTCTGTACTAAATATACACAGTTTTTTCTTCAATGTATTTCTTAATAGTTTCCTTACCATCGACATTATTGGATCTATACATAATCTAGAATGATGTAGAATGTATGGAATGCAGTGCCTAGATGATGTGCAAAGATTGTGTGATGTCGTTACAGAAGTGATATGAACATTGGAGGATTTGGGTACTCTGGGGGCCTCTGGAACCAGTCTTCCATGATACCAATGGAGGACTGTATCATTATTTGGGGGTTAGGGCTTCAGCGTGTGAATCTGGGGCTACAATTCCATCTGTCACAGTGTAACTCTGTGTTCTCAAATGGCTGATTTTGGGACAGGCGGTTGCTTTCACCACCCAGATCTAGAATCTGTTTATCTTGGTCTGAGGACAACTGCCAGGGATGGTTTCTGAATAGCGAGAGGTTAAAAGAAACTATCAGCTCATTGAGTCTAGCCCTCAAATCCCATGGCCGGGAGGAAGCCTTGGCACTGGCCTTTGAGGCTTTAAGCAGAGTGATTAAAACGAAACGGCTTGACTCAGTCCATTATGGACGCTTGCCCTCACCATGTGGTTTGGCTCTGGGCACTTGCTGTGTTTTGCTTGTGTGTGTGTGTGTGTGTGTGTGTGTGTGTGTGTGTGTGTGTGTGTGTGTTTTTTCTCTATAAGGACTTTGATAAATACAGTGGAGAACATGGTGGGTTTTGTATGAGAAAGAAAGCATTTCCTAACCCCCGAGAGTAAAGTATGGGGCAAAGTGTGCCCCTTCAGTGACAGTGCTGTGGGCATGTGAGGCAGTGAGTGCCCTTCCTGGGCTGTGCCTGCTGGTGTTCAGTGAGACAGACATACCTTCATCTGTGTGGGTTTATGACCAAGGCTAGACTGTTGTTCCAAGTGACCACATTGGAGGGTGGGGGCTAGCCTGTAACTAGTCTCCATCCCTATAGGTCTGTTAGTCCATGGTTCCTTTGTTGCTTCAGTTTTTTTTTTCCCTGTTCATTTGCTTATTCTTTCATTCATTCAGAGAATCAACTTTCTTTCCTAATTATTTCTGAAACTTCCGGTGTCTCAAACGGCACCATCTCCTGGTCTGCCTTTGTCCTCTGGTTGCAGCTTCTTCATCCATCGGCTCATTCCTCCTTGAATTCCCCTTTGTCCCCCCCCCCCCCCCCCCCAGTCTGGTTATCGGCTCTATTGATCATGCCTCCAAAAGATTGCCTTCACTGGAACTCGGCTGTGTCCCTTTTCCTTCGACTTGGACATCCGAACAGATTCTAACCACTGCTGCCCACCTCTTTGCTCCTTGACGCTGACACTCAGTTGTGACCAGCTTCTTGCACTGGGTGACTCCCCACTGCCCCGGGCTCCGTGTACCGAGATGCTCCAAGCCCCTGGTGTGACCGATGTGGGTGTACACACGCCCTGTTGCCTCTGTTCTCCAAACCTCCCTCTGCCCTAAGTTACCGCTGTCTGTAACTGCATACTGACAGCGGTGTGCTCATTCTGGTAAGGAACCACTCTTAGACACTGCTGTCCACTGGGGCAGTTCAGGGCTAGCCTCAGACTGCTGCGCTGTTGTGTAACTGTGGCTTTGCATACGGTGCTGCTGGAGCCTGGCTCTTTATGGCAAGAGAGATTGTCTGCAGAAAGCATCGTGGGTATGTGCCTTTTAACGCAGAGTGTCTCCCTGTAAATTCCTCTTGAAGCCATTATCTGTCAGGAGCAGTGCCATCCCGTTGAAATACTGTGTGAGTCACCCATGCCAGCCCCAGATGTAACTTTTAAGTGTTCTCAGGGCCACGTTAAAAATATAAAAAGAAGCAAGTGTTTTACTTTACCCGTGTATATCTAAAGCAGTTTAATGTATGTATATAATCATTATACAGTGTGATGAATGTGTGATTAGATTTTTATTTTTTTACTTGGTGAAGTCCTCAGAATCCGGCACACACGGTGTAGTTCCAACACGTATCTTTTCCTTCTTGGTGCATTTTGGGTGGCCCCACAGCTGCAATGTTGGGGAACTTGGGGATATACTTTCCATGGTTTATGCTTCATTCAGCCCACATTTTCCAGGTGAAGATAGCTAAAACTGGTAGTTAAGATTGTAGCGACAGTTTAGGGTAATAATAGTGCAGCGACGATTGCGCTTTTCTTTGGATGTACAGCCTATGTAGTGTAAGGAATGTCTCTCTAAAACATTTTTGGGTTACTAAAATCACGTTGGATTAAAAGTCAGTACACATATATAATCAGCGTACTTCGTGTGTTTTACAAATCTTCTTAAAATGTGTTTTTAATTCTAGAGATTTAAATTGCCAACATAAAATAAGGTTTTACATATTTCTGATCAGTGCCTAAGTACTTAATCTGTATGTAGGTATAGAAGCTAAAATCAGTTTTTTGAGTGTTCTTTAGATCGCGCATATGCTGTACCAGACATTGTAATTACTGTTGTAAGCACATTGCAAACAACAATAATTCATTGAACCTTCACCAGACCTGATCGTGGCACTTTCTGCCTTTATCTTGGGAAGAAACTCAGGGGGACTGGGTTGGTCGCCTGATGTCACAGCTGCTCAGCTGCTGGTCTGGGACTGTGGTTCTGATCTCCTCTAAGCTAGGCCACCATCTCTTTGTTAAGATGTGTCCAAGATGCATGAAATAGATCATAAACTTTCCTGATAGTTAAGATTTGAAAAACATTGAAAGAAAAATCACTGGTAGGGAGTAGAGCTTGGATATAGAGTCATTCTGGAAAGTTCTTAGCTACATGTGAAGGAGGCTCTGGACTTTGGAAGGACTCAATAAATAAAAGTACTTCAGTGACCTTGGAGAGGTGGCTGTGAAGGGTTACACTGTTCTCTTGACTGCTCCTCTGTGCCCATCTGACATGTGTGAAGATCTTGAGGATTTCCAAGTTGACTTTGGTATCTTTTCTAAAGTCAGAGAGGGCCAGGTTGCCTCTCCGTCTGCGTTCTTGAAGGAAGCAGCTGCTTCAGAGTCCCCATGGGAACTATGGCACTGGCTGCCATTCCAGCCCAAACTTGGCCTTTAGCATTTGGAGTGCCCTTGGGGTCATCAAGAGGCTTTTCTCATGAGGAGCTGAAAGCACCTGGAAATAATACAGTCTGTTTATGTCTCTATCGATTTTCCTTCAAGGATGTGCCTCAATTTAGTAATGTATGAATTTTGGCTGAGTATTTCGGGATGTCTGTAAGTCAACAAACATTTTAATTATATCACTTAGGAGCCTGGCTGCAGAAGCATTTGCTGTCTTGTTTTTCCTTGTCTCTTTCCCTCAGCTTTGTCCGTTTTACAGGTGATCACTTTATAAGCTTGTATCAAGCCTGTGTGTATGTGTGTGTGCGCGAGGAGGGCCAGTCAGGACTGGTAATAAATTGTTCTTATTTTACTGTGTATGATAGAAGCCAGCTTGATGTTGATACAACAATTGCAAGCTACATTGTCGTTTTTAAATTTAAAAGCATTTCATTTTTTTTCCCCCTCTTAGAGCAAGAAATAAAGGGTTCGGGGAGTTATGTTAGAAAGTTTCCAGAATCTTGGTATGGGTGAACAGTGAATTTAAAGAAACAAACTCAGCAGAATCTAGCAGGCTGGGTAGGAAGATGGGTCGCTTCCTTCTCTTCATTTCCCCCTTTCTGTGCTTTTGGGGTTTCCCTTCATTTCTTCACTCTTGTCTGGGCTTTTCTGTGTGGTCTGGTCACCTGGGCTCACACGCCACCCTTTATGTCCTTGTTCGTGGTCTCCGTAGGATCTCGCCTGCTCGGCTTCAGAAGCTAGAAGCTAGACTCTTATCCCTTCTGATCAGTCCTCTGCTCTGCCAGGGCAGAACTGCAGCGCGTTTGATGAGCCGCTCGTGGGTCAAGAGTCTCGGCGTTCTTTTCAGACTTGATTGTGCCGGGAACCTGCTCACTCGCTTGTCCAAAGAAAAGCCGAGTCTGTCTTCTGTGGAAGTGGATTCTCTTTTCATGAATGTGTCTAGTTCCATGCCTAAGGGGGAAAATACGTTTTAACGTGCTGCATCTTAGTACATGCACAGCTTCCTGGTCCTTCTAGGATCTGATTTGCTATTAGATTTGGATTGGGAAATAGAGGCAGTTTTCACTTTTGCAAATCCGAGATTACTTTTTTCAGGGTTAATATCTTGAAAAACTTGATGGAGCCCTGAACATCCTCAACCCATGTCTTTAAAACGCATTGATTCTCAGCTGAGCAGCTTTCCCATGCTGACATCTGGTAATGTCTGGAGACATTACCACTTGTTGTCATGTTTTGGGGTGCTGCAGGTGGTTAGTGGGTGCCGGATGGGGTGTTGACATCCTGTAATACAGAGGCCTGTCTCCACAGGCAATAATGAACTGGCTCAGAACGTCCAGTTAATTGAGGTAAGTGAATGCTTGGTCTCTCTCCATTTAAATGCTTTTGAAGTCAGTCACCGTGGACCTCACAGCTGCTTTTGGGAGACCAATTTCATTCTTCCACTTTAATCAACATAATGAAACTATTACATGTTTAGAACTCCTGAACACCGCTTGTACATCTGTGCCGTTAAGTATGTAAAGGAGTGTGTCATTGACTGTTTTTGTCAGGAGTAATGTTAAAGTTTGACAGTCCGCCTATCTATGTCCAATCAGCGTATTTGCACCACATACCTAGAAAGAGCTGACTGTTGCATCGCCCCACCTGGCTGGGATGTGCATAAAGTCCATTGCTCTCCGAGTGCCCACTGATGTGGGAGTGATGGAGGGCCCTTTATTGCTAATCAAGGACATCTGTTTTCTTAGAAACTTGACACTGATGATTATCCAGAGAGATCCGTTTATATACTTACAAGTTCATGGGCTTCAGGGCTCAGCCCTGGTATGTTTTGACCTGGGTGCATGCGTTAGGGATTGAATGTTTGATGCCTTATCTTTGTATGGTCCTTACCTTCTTCAAAGGAGAGAACACAGATACCACAAATTAGACCTTAGGAAGGAAAAGGAAAGGGAAAATTCTAATTTGGCTGTCAGTTGCTGACTCCTAGCGTCTACAGAACTACCGATTAGCCAGCCTAAGGTATGATGGCTGTCTGAAACTTTTTCCCTTTGTAAATAGGCTCTTTCTTGATCAAGCAGGAAAAAAAAAAAGGATGCTAGAAATGAGGAGGCGGTCTGCCAGCTGGAGTTGTCTTGTTCTCCTCATAGCTGTCTGTTTTGAATCGATTATTTCCTGTCCTTGTCCTCTTCCTCTTTTGACTGAATTTCTTATCATTCGTCCTGTTCTGCTACTAAGGATAAATACAGTAGCAACAGTTGGTGAAATTTCGAAGTACGGAGATCCTTTAAAGCATAGCCCATCTTTTCTTCAGTCCTATCTCAGGTGGCTTGAGGATCCTCGGGAAAGTTAATGGTAACTTTTGGGGAACACTGGGAACTTCTGAAGTGACCAGATGCTGATCTGTCTACGTATCTTTTGGTTGCTTGTGGGCTGTTCAGTGTCGTTGCTTCTTCCAGTGTGGGTGGAAAGGAGTCCTCTGTTGTGAATTGGGTGTTTTGTAGATGAAGAAAGTACCCAAACTGGTTTATGGCTTCCCAGCTGTGAATGGCTCTCGGAGAGAGCTCTGCAGTGAGGCGGTCATGTGGATGTTTCTGAAAGCTGCTGGCCCTGCACTCCGATGTGGCTTGTTTCCTTCAGCCCTTCAGCATTTGCCTAAGGTGGGGATTTCTTGGCTTTTCATTATGCTCCGAGCTGGATTAAATTGTATATCATTCAGAGTTTGATTAATAGGCTTATCTAAATTTGAATGTCTGAAGTCTTGATTCATATGCTGAGAACCTTTGCTACTGATTTGGCTAGTTACAATGTTACTTTTTTCCACCTTCTCTTGATACCTGGCCTGTTTTGTGAAATAAGGGTTTGCCACAGTCTTCCTTGAGCCCTCTTACAGGACTGCCTTTGGGTTAAAGTTAAGAGTGGTGTAGCCTTTGATTGGTAGAATGTTTCCTTCATTCAAGCAGCATGGATAAATGATTTAAGTGGCAGATACAGAGGCCTGCTACTTGTATCAGATCCTGGACAGTGGTTAGGGCTGGAAGGGGATGTGGAGGCAACAAAGCTGTGTTACTTTTCCTGATCTGGCCTGTGTGATAGATTGCTGTTCAGATTGTATTTTGAGTAAGTTACGTTCACTTGGTGAATGTTTATTGATACCACCTGTGTGTCAGGGCTGTGGGCACCAAAGGCCTACCCTCAAGGAGCCTGTTTACTAGCCTGGAGATCTTACATGTTCACCGTCACCTAGTTCTTATAACAAGTAGTTAAAACACCACCTTCACCTTTGTGTTGGAGGCGAGGCCACAGAAAGTCTCTCCCACCCTTTGCAGCCCCAGTAGAAATGTGTTTCCAGTATTTGGGAGGAGGAGAATGCTTTCCCAGGTTCCTCGGAAATGCAATCACCTGAGTGGAGTTGTTCCCTGGAGTTGGTTGTGACTGCTGGTGGCTATCACAGCCCCCTCTTTCTCTCTTGTTTCTATTTAAGGACCCAGGTGAGAGTCAGACCATTTGCGCAGAGTGGACTCTTGTTTTTTTTTTTTTGGGGGGGGGGGGTCAGCTAAATCTGTTCTTTTCAGATAATGCAAACTCTACTTGTCCATTGCTCATTTAATTAAAAAAAAAGTCAGTAAAACTACTTATTGCTGCTTTTAGCTGAAGACAGCATTCAGGTGACACACAGATAACTTATTTCTTGTCTTGGTTAATAGTGGTATAATGCATTTCCTAACATTTTATTTTTGCTTTTATTAATGGTTTTTGAGAGAAGGTATCACTATGTAGACAAAGCTGGCCTCAAACTTAAAGATCTATCCTGATGCCTTTGCCTCTTGAGTGCTGGAATTAAAGGCATAGGCCACCACAGCTGGCTCATGCCCTCACTTTTTATTGTAGAGAAGGTTTACTCAGTCAGTTTGTTTCTTCTGGAGCAGTGGATGATGCAGATCAGTCCTGTGCAGCCATTATAAGGGCACGCTTTGTTTTCTCGTAGGTCTGACTTATGAAGTCCTTCCTTTGGAACTAAAAACTGTTTCTTACTCTCGTGTGGATATTTCTTCTTGCATGAGGGTTGCCCCTAGGGCCTCCTAAATGCCTTCTTTTGTATTTGTAAGTGTGGCCTTTCAGACTGGGGACTTCTCCAATTCAGCACCTAGATCACAAAGGTGTTTTGAAGGTGAGGCATTGCAAAACGTTTCCCAGAGGTGGACAGACCTCACCTTTTAGGTTTAAGCTCTGTTTAGCATAGGAAAACAAACTAGTGTTGCCTTTCAGTTTAAGTAGGAGCATGATTACTGAGGACTAATTCAAGCAGAAACAGCCTCCATCTCCTTTGGCTTTGGGTGACATGGATTATTGTAATTTGTGAAATACTATAATTAATTCATGATAGACTGTAGTTAAGGCTTCGTGTTCCACTTGAACTTAATTTGAGAGTAAGCCAAGTTTAATTTGAGATATGAGGTTTGTGATGGGATTAAAGGTAGAAAGAACAATGCTTGGATTCCTGGTTTGGGGCCTTGAGGTGGAGAGAACTTGTTCAGTTTTATTGAAAGGTATAAGTTTGCTTATACACTCTTATTTATCTATATGTGTGTACACATAGTATGTTCTGTTGGATTTCAGTCATGTAGAAAACTCATTCTATTGTATTAAGGTAAGCAGTAATGTTTTTCTTATTTTTTTCTTTGTTTCTTTTAATTTGAAAAGTTGGTATTAAACTGAGAACCTAGAGCCCACACACAGCCTTGAGCTTGCCGGGCAAAGGCCCTCCCACTGAGCAGTATCTCCAAGCTCTTTATTTTCTTGAGTACTGTGATTCACCAATTTTATCAAAGTACAGTCTGTTACTGTTCAAAGTCCACCGTGGTGCTTTATGCATGTGCATGTATTTTATAGTTTACATTATGTCCCCCACCCTCCAAGGATCTCTCCAACACAAGCTAGCTGTGAATTTCTATGTAGCCCAGACTTGAAGTGGAGATCTTCATATTAGCTAGCCCTGTGGGCTAGAATTACAGGCGTGTCCCACCATACTCATCTGCACATTTTAAAACATTTTCAGATGATGGAGAAATAAACCCAGAACTGCTTTTCCTCATTTCTTTGTGTGGCATTCCTGTAGAGCTCTGGTCACACATCTCATGATCAGTGTTGATAAACGATGTCAACCAAAGCCTGTGCTATGTTTAGGTTTATATAATTAATACTTGCTTCAGCTTTTCTGTCCCAGGACCCCACATTGCCTTTGATCCTGAGTTCCAGGGACACTGGGCAGGCGTTTTGAGCATCAAGTCAGTTTCCTATTGATAAAATTGGGGTTGTGGGCTGAGAGGTGAAGTTCCATTCTCTTCATATCATGAGTCATGAATGCCCTGTTTCGTTTTTGTTGCTGGGCTATAACACCCTGACAAAAAGCAGCTTTGTGTGTGTGTGTGTGTGTGTGTGTGTGTGTGTGTGTGTGTGTGTGTGTGTGTTTTAGCTCACAATTCAAAATTTAATTCTTCATTTTGGGAGAGTCCAGGCAAGAACTTAAAGGAGCTAGTTACGTCCCCAGTTGAGACGGATAATCAGATCATGGGTGCCCAAGTTCATTGATTGCCACTGCCATTCAGGGCCCAGGCATGAAACGGTTGCTGCCCATGTTCAGGGCCAGCCTTCCTACCTCACTTAACCCAGTTAAGATCTCCCACAGATGGGCTTACAGACCAAGACTATTTACCCGGGTGGTTTTAGATTGTGTCAGGTTGACAGTTAAACTATTGTAGGTCTACGCTGTCAGCATGGTTTGCAACTGTTTGTTAACTTCGGTCACCTGGTTGAGGTATAGGTTTCTCTAATGTTGATCTTTTTCCTTCTTTCCAACCCTGGTCTTTGGGCAAACTCATTTTCCCAAAATGGAGTCGAGCTCTTCCACTTGGAAATAATGGTTCCGTCTCCAGTAGCTGTTTGGAACTCTCCATGGGAGGTGACCTGTTCATCCTGCGGGAGGATGGTTTCAGTGACCTTAGGAGGCATGACAGCATGACTCCCTGGCACTGTGGTAGAGGAGGTGATGGGGTGGTGCTTTATCATATTTCTAGAATGTGGTTTCCGGATATGGAGAAATGTCAATTCTCGGGGCCTGCTTTGGACTTAATGACTCATTCTTCTGAGACAGACTGACCTGGAATCTTCTGTTGAACGAGTTCCCCCGGTGATTCTAATCTGCGTGGAAAGTTGATTCTAATCTGCTGTGTCTTCGCAGCTGAACGATTCTCATCACTGCTCCTGTGGAAGCCCTGTGCTGCTGTATACACTTGAGACCCAAGGCTCCATGCAGGAACTTTTATTCTGCCTGCCTGGGCTGGCTAAGTCTTAGGTCAGCTTGACACACAAACTAGAGTTATCTGAAAGGAGGGAACCTCAATTGAGAAAAATGCCTCCATGATAATTTGGCTGTAAGGCATTTTCTTAATTAGTCATTGATGGGGAGAGCCCAGCCCATTGTGAGTGGTACCATCCCTGGGGCTGGTGGTCCTGGGTTATATAAGAAAGCAGGCTGAACAAGCCATGGGGAGCAAGCCAGTAAGCAGCACCCCTCCGTGACCTCTGCATGAGCTCCTGCCTCTAGGTTCTTGTCCTGACTTCCTCTGATGATGAACAGCGATACAGAAGTGTAAGCCAAATAAAGAAATAAACCCTTTCCTCCCCAACTTGCTTTTTGGTTATGCTGTTTCATTGGAGCAGTAGAAACCCTAAGTAAGACAGCCCCTTCCACAGCTTCCACCATTTTGGCCTGGCTCCCTTTTTATGAGCCTGTGGTCCCTTCCTTCTAGACAGACAGCCTCACGTCTCAGTTTGGTGGTTTCAGATTTGCAGTAGAGGAAGAAATGGATCGACAGCTCAGAGACCTACTCCGGAAAGGTCTGGGCCAAGGAATGGAGGTCCTAAAGTGCTAAGTCTGTCAGAAAGTAGTTTGGTTTCAAGGGAGGGAGGGGCACCCAGACCTCATGTGGACTGGTTCAAGTAAGTCAGAAACCCCTAGCAGCAAATCTTGAGTTTGTAAGCTTATCCAGTGGGTATGCTGTGAGATAGCCCTACAGCTCTGAGGCAGACCCCCTTGTTGAAGTAAGTGGACAGTGGCCTCAAGTGGCTTTGCAGCCTTGGGGTCTGGGCAGCCCTTGTCTCAGGTATTACCTTTAGAGGCTTTGGGTAGGAATAGGATTGGCATAGTGGTTCAGATTTGGTGCTGAGACCAGGTACCTCCAGATAAAGAGCTTGCTTGCTGTGTGATATGTATGTTCGTCTGCCCTGAGCCTGCTGATCCAGGGCAGTCTCTCGGGCCAGTGCTGTGGTTGGCTCAGAAGCTGGCTTGGGGAACGTCTTGACACCAGCCTTTTTCTCCATTGGCTTACTGGTCTGAGGTTCTAGAGCTGTCCTCTTTTGGGGAGGGGGTAAAGGGAGAAGAGTGTTTGGCTGGTCTCTTGAGTGCATCCAAGGTCATAGCCAAGGCCTGTAGCTTCTGTTCCCATGATTTCCCCTGTAGTGATATCATTTGAGTGTGAGGTCAGGGAACAGCTTATTCCTCTGCATCTCCAGAATGACACAGGTTACAGAGCCTCCTTGCATCCATTTATATGAATATAACGCATGGCGCTGTATTTATGTATTAAAGTGACTGAGTACAAATTCAGGGATGTTTTTGAACCTGCTTTCTTTTCAGCCCATGCTTCTGTTGTAGTTGATGTCCATTTTGAGCTGCAGATATCTGACACAAACATATATTCCATCACCTTTTCTTTACACACGCGCGCGCGCGTGCGCACGCACACACACAAACACACACACACACACACAGACACACAGACTTTGTTTTAAAAAGGGTCTCACTGATTTGCTAACACATGATTCAAACTCATGGTCTCAAGGATCTTCCCAAATACTGAGATTGCAGGCATGTGTAACTGTGTCTAGCTAGATTTCTGGTGTTACTTCGTTTTTATTTTATTTATTTATTATTTAAGACAAGGTCTTTCTATGCAGCTCAGACTTGCTATGTAGACCAGACTGGTCTTGAACTCAACAGTGATCTGCCTGTTGAGTGCTGGGAGTAAAGGTGTGGGTCATCACACCTGGCTCTGTTTGTAGCATTTTAAAGAAAAATCAGCAGTAGTTAGCACGAGTAGATGTGAATTTCAGTGGCTTTATGTGGAAGTCACTTGTCTCCATGACACTTATGGGGCTGGGGAACATTCAGGGCTGGTTTGTGGAACTGACTGCCTTGGGGCTTTCCTGTCACAAGGCTTCTGGAAGCCCCAGATGCCTGTGTGAGGGGGGACTGAGCCAGGGTTTTCTCTGAATCTCCTACATTCAAAGTGGGGGAGGCCTGACCCGAGGATGCAGGCTCCAGTAACATCCTGGGCAAGCATCATGGAGGAGGGGGCGGGGAGGGGAGGCAGGCCTGTAGTCAGTAATCTCCTCACATTAGCCTTCCCTTCTTATAGTCAGAGAAGTTCAGAAACTCCTCTCTGAAAAGAGGCTCATCTTTGCTCTAGCCCTGAGTTTGGGATCTAAAGGTTTATTAAACCAGGTAGAGGATGAGGTCAGAGGATGAGGGCTGATATGGTACAGAGTTCAGAGTTATTTCTTTGAGAAGGGTCCTTAGCCCACCCACATACCCCTCTGCTGATGACTTCAGAGAAGTTCGTGGACTTGAGATGGAAAAAAACAAAAAACAAAACAAAACAAAAAACAGCAAAAGAGGCATTTTTATTTTGATCAGTTTTTAGTTCGTTATATAATATTTTCCTGTAGTGGCGCAGTCCACAACCTTTGCAATAAGCAGAGACATGGCAGTGATTTTCCTGTGATTGCGTGTTGGCTGTGTGCTGGGGACAGACCCCTTCCTGCTTTCCTTTGATCTCCGGTTAGACCCGCCACTGTACTGTCTTGTTCACTGTGTGCATAAAGAAGTCCCCAGGTGACTGTATCAAGTCTGATTTTGAATACTGAATTAATAACTGTTGTGACATTTTAAATAGCCTAAAACCAAAACCATTTAAAACCCCAGGGGACTCTTGAGAAAGAGTCTCCAGGCCTCAGTATTGTGTCGCTGGAAAAAAAAAATCAGTAGTAGTTAGAGATTTACAGATGCATAAGGCACAGGAAGACCCGCCAGTCTAGGACCAGCATCATCCTGCCTTCTGATGATGCCCTCGCTACTGGCCAGAGGCATTCTTCCTAGGCCTTACAGGAAAATAACCCAGTTTTGTTACCTGACTGAACTCTTTCCAGCCTCGACATGTTTTATCTACCTTCAGGTAGATCACAACATGTATTCTCCAAAGGAAAAATGTAAAAATAATTTCATTTAAGTTACAAAAGGACCCGTTATTGTTTTTATAAATGAAATTAATTCTTTAAGTTGTCATAGTAGGGAAGTATATATTGTTCCTTGGCTAAAAACACTAATGTAAATTTGTTTGGGGATAAGTGGTTGTTTAACATTCTGGCAATTGGGTTAGGGCTTCAGGGACTTAGGGTGACGTCTAGGAACAGGAAATGTGAGTAACTTTAAAAGATCTCTCATACACGAAGGCTTTTTGGCTCTCTGGGGTGCGGTGGCAAAGCAGCCCATGGCTCTTTTGACCCTGTGTTTAAAGACAGATGCTGTGAAATTCAGGGATCAGAATCGGCACACACACATTGCTTGCGTTTGACTTCCCCGGGTTCAGCACTGTAAATACCAGAGGTGAGATGGTCCCTTCAGTGACGGCCTGCACAAGGTGCGTTCTCAAAGCACCACTGCCACAGCAGTCGGAGCTGATATTTATTGAGTACTTAAGGGGCTGAGCATTTCATACCTGTTGTCTAATTTGATTCTCTCTATAACCCCGAGAGGCTGCCCTTAGCCTTGTTGAACAGATGAAGTGGCCCGCTTGAAGAAGCTAAGCAATTGATGGAAGTGCTAGTCTTGGCAGCTTTACTTGGGAGCATTTTCCTGTGGGCGGGTTACATTTGGATGCCCCCGCCACCATGCTTGGCATTGGTCACAACCATGGCGTGTTGTATCTGCATTTTCCAGGCTAATGGGTAGCACGTGGAAGACATCCTTAATTATTTTAGCCGTGCAGTTTGAGTGGACATGCTCCCTTCTCTCTGGCCACGAGTTCCACATGTTTGTCTGTGGTTACCCTCCCAGGACGGCTGCTTTAGGGTTCAAGCACAAAACACAGAAGCTGCCTCTGAATTTGATAGCCAGTCCTGTCTGGGAAAGAAAGCAGCTCTGGTTGTCTAAAGAGAGGTTTGTGGCTTTGCCAGGAAAAAAGATCTGTAGGTACAAGAAGAACTCCAAGTACTTTATTGGGACCCAGACTCATCCCTTTCCTTCCCCTCCATTCTTTCCTTTCTTACTTACTTATATATTTACTTATGCATTGCTTTGGATGGAACCCAGGGCCCCAGACATGTTAGGCAAGTGCCCTTCCAATGTGCCACACGTGCCTGATCCAAGACCTTGATTTCTTAAGATAGAGTTTTCTGGCACTTTTTATTTGCTTTCTGTGGTGTATTTCTTTGAGTGATAAGGATGGCATACTAACTTTTTTCCTCATTATAGAATGCGTCTCTTTATTTTAATTTTTTAAGTACATGTGCTGCCAAGATGAACACAACATCGGACTCCTCAAGACAGTTGGGAAAAAGAATCGCCCTCTTGTTGACCTCTTTTTCTCATCTGCCCATTTGCAGTCTTTGTATCAGTGACCGCTGTGTATAACTGTATACTCTCAGGAATATGCTCTCCGGCTCTCTGTAGTATTTGTTCCTGTTAGTGCAAGATGTCTGTGGAATTGCAAACCCATCCCTGTGCGAGCCGTCTATAGAGTTGGACATTGAAGCTTTCACTCCGGTAGACATGATGTCTCTATATGTTTCTCTGCAGCAGAGTCTTTTCCTTGGCATAACTCTTTCAGAGGAGGCTGCAGAACTTCGTAGTATGGATATCTTTATGGCTCTTGATTCATTTTGCTGTGATGTACCGTCAGAGTCACACCAGTTTAGAGATGCACAGCAATAAGTTTTACCTAGGCTTTGCTCCCTTGGAAGTTGGAGCGTGAAAGGCTGCTCCAGAATGGCATGGAAGTTCATCTCCCCTAGAGGATCTTGGCTTAGAAAGATCAATAACAGCCCCGCTGCTGGTTTCCACCAGCTAGGATTTGTACACTCTGTGACTCTGTGTCTCTTAGAATTAGTTTCCTCTTAAGTAGTCCTTGAATTTCAGGGGTAGTTCTCAGCCTCACTGACTTATAGCCCTGCCTGTTGATGGCCTCCATGGCCAGTCCTACTGTGTGTTTACTGTGGAGCATATGATCCATTGTTTGAATGGACTCTCTGAGAGCAGATGAAACACTCTTCCTCTTGGCATGTCCTTTTCTCTTAAGAGTGACTGTCAATCTTGTCAGTGGGTGTTCTTTGGAGCCGTATTTGGGGCACAGAGCTAATGGTAGTGTTGGATTATCATGCTTTTAGTCAGCTTGCAAATGAAACAGAAGCCTTGCTGTTCCTTTGTTAAGTAACCTGTTCCCTATGGACACTCAGGATGTGTTGCGATTGTAACCATGCATCGCCTAATAGGGGGTGTGTGTGTGTGTGTTTGTGTCTTGAGAAATCTGTCATGTGACTTCATGCCACAAACCTAAATGGTACAAGAGTACCAGCCAGTCTTATACACACCTGAGAAGTGTAGACTTGATTCTGTATGTGTGTGTGTGTGTTCCATTGTTTGAGGGTCATAATGACAGAGGGACACAAGATGAAATTGAGCACAAGAGAATATGAGGCAATCGGGACACAGGAAGCTCCAGGTATTTAAGACAGTTACTGCCAGGACAAGGTGGCAGACAGAGTAGTTTGACAGTCAACTTTTTTTTTTTTTTAAAAAATGTAAGTAGGAGTACAGGCTAATGATAAAACGTATAATACAGTACATACATATGCTGGGAGCAGTCATTTCTCATCAAGTGTAAATAAAGTCCTGCACACAACTGCATGTGCACTTACATGGGACTTGTGGCATAGTAGGTGTGTTGCATCCGCATCACCACAAATGTATTTTGCTGTGCCAGGGTGGCTGTGATGTCACCAGGCTGTACGAGGTATTCTGTTCCGTTATCCCCTAAGAGACCACTGTTCTGTATGTGGTCTGTCAATGACTGAAATTTCATTGCGTGGCACATGATTGTATTTTCAGACCATTTGTCATGCCTGAAACGGGCAGATAGCCTACCAGAGGTACTGTTTGGATGCTAAATTTTAGAAGGAGGCGTGTTGGGACTGGGCATCTTTGTAGACATGGCATGCCCAGACTCCCAGAGATAAGTAATAGGTTGTGTTTTCAGCTGCTCCACAGGCACTGTTCCATTATACAGCATCAGGTGACTAATACAGCACACAGGAGACACCTGTTTTTATCACTTCTTGGTCAGCATTTGCTACCAAGCGTGACTTCCCCCCAAATTACTATTCTAATTCTTCGTGAGGTTTTTATGGTGGTGTCCCTAATTTTCCAAGAGTACAGAAAGAAAAATTACTTTGTGTGGGGTACCTTTGAAGAATTTTTTTTTTTTGCGCGGGGGGAGGGGGGGGGGAGAGGGAATGGAAGGGTGAAGAGAAGATGGAAGTGAGGGCTGATGGGAAACAGTGGGTATGAGAAGCCACTGCGCTAGCAGTACTGACTGTATAGAAGCTGTGCAGCTCTTCCGGTTGGGAACTGTGTGTGCTGAGGATGGTCCTGGGGGCACTGGAAGGTGTAGGAGAACTTGGTGCACACTGTCTTTGCCTGTCTTAGATCATCTCCCCAAAGGCTGCTTTCTCTTACACAGTCAACCCACAGTGTGGCCCATACTAGGGAACTCGGGGACAGGGTTCTGCAGGCCAGTGTGGTTCCCTCCACACATCTTGCCTCTGCTTCCGTGGCCTGCCTAGGTTTTCTTCCCTCCATTCTATTTCCTTCTGTGGCGAGATCTGTTAGATTTATTAGTAATCTTCAAATGATTGTAATGATGGACTAGGGCCTTTGTTTTCTTGATGTATAATGCTAGTCGGACTCTGGAGTGGAGGGAAGTGTGGATCTCAGAGAGAACCCTGATGTGCTTGAGTGTGTGTGCTGGGGGGTGTGGCCCCTGTGTGGAGACTTAGGCAGGAAACAGGAGCTTTCATTTCTAAATTTAACTGATGTTAACAGTAGTAGACGGAACCAGGGACTGGTCCTTCTGATCCTGAGTACAGTTCCATCCAGTCCCTCCTATACTGAGTACAGTTCCATCCACAAACCTTGTTTCTGTTCTGGAGGACTTAGAAGGGCTTTATTCCCTCTGAGCACTTTCTCATGGCAGTGAGTTCTGTGATACTGTGCAGGTGATGTCTACGCTCGGAATGCTGGACGGTCGCGCTTACTTCCCCCTCTCTAGAAGTCCTGTTGGCTCTGTCCTGGAAGCCCCGAGTGTTTGATGGTGGGGTCTTGTTTCTTCCTTTCCCTCCGTATTCCTGTCATTTTATTGATGTCATGTTGTTGAGCAACCCTAGGCAATAGAATGCAAGCCACATAGGTCAATTAGAGGTCTAACTTGAACATTACTGGCAGCCACATCACAAAAGTAAAAAGAAATGCATGCGTGTACTTTGTCATTGGTTGCTGCTTCTAGAGTCTGGTGTTATTCAGTTGTTACCTCGAAGAGTCCAGTGCACATGCCTACAGGGTCTGCTTGTGATGGGCAGCGGACGTTGAGCCTGACAGCGAGTTAACTTGGCAGGGTTTGATACTTTGAGCCTTGTTTCCACAATGGGTCACCGGTGTTTTGTGGGAAGGTATTTTTGTAGGTTGTTCTAACTTGCTGCACTGGTGAGACACATGGATTTAGAAACATCTCTCTTCGTGTATAGAACAGGGCTTGGCAAACAGCCCATGGACTGAATCTGTCTCACCCTCTTGTGTGATCAGTCTTACTAGAACGCAACCTGGCCAGGCACGGTGGTACACTTCATCCTAACACTGGAAAGATGGAGGCAGGAGAATCAGGAATTCAAGGCCAGCCCGGCTGGATGAGTCCCTGTCTCAAAGAAACAAACACACAAAAGACAGAAAGAGAAAAGAACACAGCCAGGATTGTTCAGTTGCATGCTATTTGTGGCTGCCTTCCTGGTAGCACCGTTGAATTGAGTAACTGTGAGTTTGTGACCTACAAAGGCCGAAATACTGTGCTTATTAGGCCCTTTCTGGAAGAAGCCTGTTTACCTTGTGTGCAGCGGAGTATAGGGCTGGAGTGGGATGCTGCTGTATTGGAGCCTTGCCTGTCTCTTTCTTGGCACCAGAGTTCTGTACTCTTTTTTTTCTGGGGCAGGAGGAGGAGGCAGCCTTCAGCGGAGGGTTCCTGAAACACGGCATGGTTCCTGGCAGATAACAAGCCCTTCCTAAATGTTAGCAACACCCCCTATCTTTCCATCCGATGCTTGAATTTGTAGACTTACTTGTTTCTTCATGGGAAAATTTGAGATACGATTCTAAGTATTATCCGGTGGAAATAGAATGCAAGCTGTGTGTGTGTACTTCGAATGTAGCTTCAGTGACCCCCGCAATGGCCTTTAAAAAGTAAAAGGAAGCAGACAGGTTTAGTAATGTGTGGATGAGCCCAGTAGAGCCCACGTCATGTCAACATATAGTCAGTGTAACAAATGTAGTCATGCCAGCCTTTCCTGAAGACTCCAGAGTCCATCCCTGCTATGTGTCTGTGTTTTTTCCTCCGTAGCACGTCACAGCTGGAATAACCACATCCCGAGGAAGCCACTGGAGTATGCAGCCTCATCCTCTCATACCAGCTGGCTGTCCTATAATAATCACTCCTGAGGCTGACGGTGCCGGGCTGGTACATTCCTGACAAAGTTATGAGCGCTTGGCCCAACAAAACATCTCCCCACTGCCATCTGCAAAAGAACCTCCTGTATTTCCAACTGATCCGTTCCTTAGAAGTTCCCACAACTCAGGAAAGGCCCTCAGTCCACCTGCAGCAGCGGCACAGCTTACAGAAGTCGACTCTAGATGATAGTTTATCAGGAAGCACCCAAGTTAGGAACTTGGTGCCGGGGGACAGGGATGCACACAGTGTGGCTGGGGTGAAGAGGGGCTGCAGAGTTTCTATGCCCTCCGCAGTTTCTTTCAGGGTATCGCCCCAAGGGGCTCACCAAACGGAGAAGTCTCCAATCCAGTGTTTAAGAGTTAAAGCCCAGGCACTGTTCACCTTCCCTCTCAGGGAGCAGCGAATGTAAGGCTGACAGTTCCCACTCTTTAACCGTCTCGGGACCCCCATACCATGTCCCTTCATAGGCACAGGCTCAGTTGTGGCCCACTGGGGCTCATGATCAAACTGTCACTCAGGAAATCCCGAGGGAGGTTTTCGGGGAGCTCTGTATCAGAAGCTGGAGAACAGCGCAGAGATACTTTTTTATTGTTTCCGTGACAAGGCAGCACCAGCACAAGGCCCGCCCCTTCCCCACCCCTTCCCCAGCTGGCAAGACCTATTTAAAAAACGCTCCTCTGCGAGCAGCTGAGGCTTTCTTATTTTCCATCCTCCCTTGCCCTTGTCTGAGTAATCATGATTCTCACACTGCGCCGGTAACTCCCCCACATCTCGGTTCTCAGGAAGCAAATGCAGGAAAATATAGTAACATTACTAGGGATCTTTAAATGTAGCACTGTGACTGTGCTTACAATAACTTGCTGAAGAATCACTGAGCTGTAGAAGATAAATCGCCCTGTGGGTTTTCTGAGAAATGGGCTATATGGCTGAGCTCTCCATCCTGCCCGCTGTCCTTGTGGACACTGGGTAGGGCAGACCGACATGGGAGTTCCTCTCAGAACCTCAGTAGCCCTGGGTCGGAGAGACAGCTTGGCCCCGCCCAAGCAGGTCTGGTGGATAGGAGGTGGGCATTGAGATGCTGTTGGTAAAATTAGTGTAGCAATGGGTTTCTAAGTCCTCCGTGTAGTCTTTCGCCCCTCTTCCTGCCTTGGGTCTTATTTCTGCATTTATTTTTCCCTCATGTTGGGGATAGAAACCCGGGGCCTTCAGTCTATGCTGCGTGAGAAAGCTCAGTCACTGAGCTCCAGTCACTTGAGTTCTACTGTTTGCTTTTTCAGGTTTTTATCTGAAGCTGCCTCCAGGACTCTGGAGCCTGAGCTCTGGCTTCAGCTCGTGCCTTCTGTAGTCGGCCTTTGGCGGGTAGGTTGTTTCTTGATGTCCCAGTGGCTTTCACGAAGGAGAGTTGGAATCCACGGACAAGGCTGAAGTGCGGTTCTGTGCCGGAGCAGCTCTTGCACTCACGTGAGGCCCTGGGATCCGTCCCCAGTGCCACAGAACAAATCCAAAACGGACAAGGAGACCAGTGCCTGGTGCACAGTCCTGCTTTACCTTTTCATATAAGCCGTAGATACAGAAGAGCACAGACGAGTAGTACTGGCGTAGAGGAGAGTGGTGACCGTGGAACTGAGTGGAACATGGTGCTGAAGGGATGGATGTATGAGAGGTGAAAGGTTTAAGCGTTTCCCATTCTGAACATGGCTTTGTGTAGCTTCTTTCACACCGAGGAGCATGGCTGAACGGCCTCTGAGTGTCTTGCGGCCTAGGGTATAAGCACACTTGGGGTCTCCCTCTAATGCGGAGATCCTTGTAAAGGATGGTGTTTGCATCTGGCTTTTACTTTTCTAGGGGGCAGGACACACGGCAAGGCATGAACCTTGCAGCGTGTATGTGGGTGTGTTTGTGTAGATGGTGCTATTTAAAAGAGTGTCTATGGAGGGAGGAGCCTGTAGAATCTGCCAGGGTTAGTAGATTGCTCTAGGAAGGCCATGGGTCTGTAAAACAATCGCGGCACAATTCAGAATTTGACTGCACGTGGTATCACAGTGGGTGATAGATAGTGCCTGGGATGTGAACGGGAAAAGTAGATTGAGTAGTTGTGTGTGTGTGGTGTGTTCTTGGGGGCATGGCGCACACGCCCAGTGGAGGCCAAAGTCAGTGTCAGATGACTTCCTAGGTTGCTCTCCAGAGGGTCTCACTGATTGGCTAGACTGGCTGACCATCAAGCCCCCCAGGATCCTCCCATTCATGCCTTGCCTTCCTACACTGGGATTACAGGCATGCCCCATCATGCCTGGCCTTTTAGAGGGTGCCAAATCAGCGCCTTACTTTTGCTCAGCAAGTGTTTTACCCACCCAGCCATTTATTCCCCCGGCTCCTGAATTAGTGTTCATTATTTTAAACATGGAGATAGTTAGCAGCTTGAGGAAAAATACTTCTGAGAGGCTATTTTTGGCCGTTTAAAACACTTGTACTATTGAAGGACGTGTTCTGAGTAGCTGCCTGGGCTTTGTGCGTGGCCGTTTAAAACACTTCCACTGTTGAAGGACGTGTTCTGAGTAGCTGCTTGGGCTTTGTGCGTGGCCGTTTAAAAAACTTCCACTATTGAAGGACGTGTTCTGAGTAGCTGCCTGGCATGTAACTTGCGTCTTGTCCCTATGTTCTTGGTTTTGTTGCTGACACCACGGTTCTGTCCTTTTAGAACTGTGGTTCTTTTTAGTAAGAGACGTGGGACCTGATTTGGACAGATAGCTCAAGAATATTTTCACCTTTTCTTACCATGCCCCTTAGGAAGAAGCCAGTATTTTGTTATGACTAAAAGAGAGCTTTTTTAAAGCTGGTATTTCTCATAAGGAGGCAGTCGAGACTTTCTTTGAGCCCCCAAACCTTTCTAGAAAGAGCATGGTGGTTCTGCCAGTGATCCCTAGCCTTTTTCTTCTGCCCAGAGTCAAAGTCCTGGTCTCAGAGCTGTCTGTCCTTTCTCTCTCAGACCCACCTGTCATTCAGATCTATATTTTCCCTACAGCTGTTCCCAGAAGCCCCACGGGCTTTGACTTCCCCTGTCCCTGGGCCCTCTCAGGGCTACCTGTCAGTTCCCCTTCCCTGCTTCTCTCAGTTCAGGCTTGTGAAGTGTCTGGGAACTCCCTGGCCTTCTAGTTTGGGGGAACTTTGGCTGGTAGAGTCCCCCTTTACATTGGCTGCTGGAGGCAGAGGTGGCTGGGTTGTAGGCCGATGGTGGTGGTAAGGATGGCAATGTGGTGGCTGGGGGAGGCTCGGTGATTCATTCTGGTACCTTCCCAGCAGCCTCTTGGGAATGCTTGCCCGCTCTCTAACCCCTAGTTTGAGAACCAAGGCCTTAATTTGTTGACTTTGACCTCCTCAACGTGAGCTTGCATACTTGGTCCCAGAGGAGAACCCACCCAGCCCTTGCGTGAAACACACCGAGCCCTATCTATCATCTGCCTGTGTTTACAAAGCAGAAAGCCGAGGTAAAGGAAAGCATACGCTGTGTTTCTCCCTGGGACACACAGCGTTGTTCTGTAGTTCGCTGCAGCCCTATGTAGACTTCGTTTCTAGCTAGGGGATCAGGTCTCAGACCTCCTTCTCCAGGAGTGATCTAATCTCTCCCGTCTGCATTCTCTCTCACCCAGCACTGGGACTGGCCCAGTGCGGTGGGCAGTGCTAAATCATGCCTTGCATGTCACCATGGGCTTAGCATGCAGTCACCAGTACAGAGGAAATGCAAAGGACAGTGACGCAAATATTGCCTCAGAGCCTGAGTCTTCCCTGCCTTGTCCTGCATCCCAGACTCCCAGCTTCCACCTTCTGGAGTTTTTCTAGCAGTCTGTAACATCATCTCACATGTCACATGTGTGGGACTTCCCCTTCCTTTCATTACCACAAGGGTTTTCCTCGTAATCAGCTTTCATTCTGTCTTTATTTCTTCACCAACAAATCATCCCCAGCTCTAAGCAGATCTGCCTTCTCACTTGCTAAGCGAGGAGTGTCTTCCTCAGGCCGTTGCTTCACGCGGGACTATTTCCTCCTCCTCCTCACCTCTGTGTTACCCCGCACTATATCTGGAGCCCCTGGGGCAGGTAACCAGTTTCCATAGTGGTGTGGTGATTGACAGTCTGAATCACCGGAGCAGGGTGTCTCAATGAGGAAATATCTAGATTAGGGTGACTCGTGGGCCTGCTGTGAGGGATTTTCTTAATTGAGTTAATTGAGGTAGGAAGAAGACCCGCCCTGAACGTGGGTGACACCATTTCATGGGCTGGGTTTTGGATGAAATAAAAAGGAGAAAACAAAACCTCACTGTTGGGCTCACGTTGACTCACTGCGCTGTGCTTCTGACTGGGTGTGATGTGTCTAGCTGCTTCAGGTTCCCCTCACGGATGGATGGTGACAAGGAACTCTGAGGCAAATAAAACCCTTTCCCCTTAAGTCAGGGTGTTTTGTCATAGCAACAGGGAACAAAACTAAGTCCACATGGTACCTGCCATCTGTGGTGCTTCAAACAAGAAAGTCTTTCCTTCTCCGGGAAGTAGCATGTACTGTATGTAGACTGTGTCTCTGGAATCCGGATTCAGCCAGCCTCGGATGGAAAATGTTACGGCCTGTACAGTGCAGTCCCATTTCACGTGATTGCTTCCATGTGTACTGAGCACTTGAGACATTTTTCTTGTCATAATTCCTTGAAGAATATAGTCTCATATGCTATCTACACAGCATTCCAGCGTGTTAAGTATTATGCATGATGTGGGAGAGCACGTGTAATAGGTTCCTTACAAACACTGTGCCCTTTTGTTGTAAGCGATTTTGGCATTCTGGGATTGTGGTCTGGTGAGGGAGGGTATCCTGAATCTACAGACCCTATGAAGACATCAAGGAGTATCTGTGTATATCACCTCTAAAGCCACCCTTTTCAAATTGTATGTATGATGAAAGAAGTATGGCCCAAGAAGTTTTACATGGAGTGCTGTTGAAAAAAAAAAATGCTTTCTAAAATCATTACCAGGTTAGCTTGTTTTAGAAATGGTCATGTCATCTGCTATTAACTTGGTTTTCTGAAAAATGACCATGGCAGATTTTGAGGGGTGGAGTTTACCTGTTGGTTCAATCTTTATTCAGACAGGTGTGGCACATGTTGTAGAATTTGACTATTTCCGTATAAGTTTTCCTTTTTTCATAATTTGGGGAAATGTCAACCTGTGACACGTATTGAATCCTACAGAAGCAGGGTGGAGCCGTGGTCATTCAGTATCCCCTTGGTCCGTCCCCCACCCCTCCTCGTCCTGATGATGTGTTCATTGTGAGGTTATTTAGGCAAGTTCTAGACCAGTATGCTAGATAACGTTTTGAGACCATCTGTAGCCAGATGCCGTTTGTAAGATTTAATGGCAAATGGCTTTTGTTTGAACATAGTTCTTTCCCCCTATGACTTGCTTATTTTCCCCTGGTGCCTTGTAGCACGTTTCTTTTTTTGTTATCTACTTTTGGGTGGTTTTATGGCTTACCTTAAACAGCTTCTGCTACCAACAAGAGAGCCGTTTCTTGCTGCCTTCTAAGTAAAGAAGAATCGGCTAATTAAGCAGTTTGAAAATTAGTTCTCCCACACCTTCTCCTCTTACCCTCCCGGCTGTCATCACAGGAGCATCTCACCCCCAGGGTCCAGGCTGTCACAGCTACATTGAGCCACTTGATGTGTGTGTGTGTGTGTGTGTGTGTGTGTGTGTGTGTGTACACAAATAATACTTGTCTCCTTGTGTACAAGTGAAAGCATGAGACCTGGTCTCAGAACCAGAGAAGGAACATTGGAAGACAAAATGCTGGTGGTGGTGTGCTTAAAATGTCCATGGGGCAGGCCTGGATTCTCCCCAGGGATCTCCAGAGCTCGCTTGGCTGTGTTGGGTTGACATCAACTCCTATTTCCTGTGTTCAGGTGGGGACACCACAGCTTCTGTCCCACTGTGACACATAGCATTAAGATATCTTGCAATTGCAGCAGCTTGTGGAAGGTTTGGGGTGTGTGCGGGCCTTTGTCGTGGAGACGGTGACAGTACAGGGTGACTCCTCTCCAGGGACTGCTCTGGTGTGGTACCACCTGCCCATGGAAGGCTGCTGCAGTCTGGCTGCTGTGGATTTTCCCCTGGCCCACCTGGGGACCTCTGTGACATTTTGACGTGACCAGAAAAGAGAGCAGCTTATGGATTTTCTTCTCTTGTTCAGTTTGTGGCAGTGAGCAGGCTACCCAGCTGCCTTCCTCCCCCAGCTGGCCCAGCTGGTCCCAGCCCAGCTGCCCCAGCAAGGCGGACTTCTGCCCAGGCTCCAGGGACGTTTCGACATCATACCACAGCCACTTTTTGAAGAATGGCATAGCCCCTGGGTTTCTTTCTGTTTTGCCTGAATATGAGTCATCCCTTGTAGCGACCTGTGCCTTACTCCCATGGCCTTCATTAGGAAGTGGAAACCTTGTAGGGATTTTGTGCAGGCGAGTCTAGTACGGGGAATGGTTATGAAACAGTGTGAAGGGCTAGAGGAAGGGAAGAGCAGAAAATAAGAAAGCCTAGCTGTGCCTGGAGATGAGAACAAGGACGGGATTCCCAGAGCCCGCTCTCAGGCCTGTCTCTCTGCTGCCGCCACCAAGCAGAAGCCTTGGCTCCCTGCTGCCTGTAGCCGCCTCCACAGCAGCCTGCTGTTCTCCGTGGAGGTGGGGAAGGGAAGCAGGGCTTTGTGTTTGCTGTTGTCTTCTGGGGTCCCTTCAGGGCTTCTGGCCGAGAGAGCCCCCAGCCAGAATTCAGCTGACCAGGACCTGTGAAATACAGCTTCCAGGCCCCTCAGCCCCCAGCCATGTGGAGAGATGCCTGTGAGGGAGGTCCTGATAGCAACCCACACTTGGTACCAGATTCTCTTAAGTGGGGGTGGACTTAATGACCCAATGTTAGACACCTGGCCGGGGGTGGGTGGTTTGAAGTGGCTGCTGCCCAGTCCTTGTGTGGGTCAGTGTAATTAGGCTGTTGGAAATATGCTAATGATGCAGAGACACAGACCGGCCAGAGCTGGAAAATATAAAACCAGAACTTAACGTGACTCTTGACAGGCCTCAGCGGCTCACCGTCCTAAGGTTAAAGTGGGTTTCCGGAACCTGGTGAAACCATTGGCTCTTAGCGCCATTTTCATTGCCTCTTGTAGAATGGCTGTCCCTCCCCCCAGTGGCCTCCACCTACAACACAGAGGCACAAATGTTGAGCCCAGATTTCCCCGATCTGTTTGATATTCTACCCCTCAGGGAGGGGCATCTTTGCCCTAGTTCAATTAGTCGCTACTCCGAGGCAGTCAGCTTCCTGGAGGAGGAGGGTGGCATAGAAGAATACATCTGCCCTGATTATTGTCAGGGAGCCAAGGGAAGGGCTGCAGCAGTGGCCAGGAAGGAGACATACTGATTCTGGGCAGAGTCCAGTGGGACTTACCAACAGGTCACAGTGATATCTCTGTCACGGTGATAGAGGATACAGTGACTGTCAATCCTGGCCACCATTACTTGGTGCCTCTGAGTGTTCTCCCTAGGCTGGGAACCAACACCTTTGTTACTGTTCTTGGTAAATATGTGCACCAGCTCGTGGTTTTGGGGGGAAAAAAAACCAAACCAAACTCAAAAGCTTCAAGAGTTTGCTCTGAGACCATATCCTTTTAAACTTAGAATTTCATTTGCCTTCAAATATTAGCTTTGGGTAATAAGACTAATTCATGTGAAGAACTGATAATAAAATGTGTCTATTAGAATCTCTCCTGGAAAAAAAAAAAAGACCCATTTAAGGGTGCCTTGTTCTGTTTTCTGTTGCTAGTAATATAAACTTCATCCTGGCTCAAGGTTCTGGAGGTCAAGGGTCCATGGCTCCTTGCTGAAAGAGTCCCAGGGTGGTCTTGGGTGTGAGTCAGAGCATTGCATGATGAGGGGTGTGTGTGTATGTGTGTGGAGAGAGAGAGAGAGAGAGAGAGAGAGAGAGAGTCAGTCAGTCTTTTGATTATTCTTAATGAGCGTAGAAAGTAACCAGGATTCAGTCATAGGGGCTGCAGCCTGATGACCTGTTCTAACTCTAATCACTGCTCAGTGATCCTACCTCTAAACGTTATGGTCAAATTAAGGTGTGTCCTGTCCAGTATGGGCTCCTCCTTCTCCCCTCCCATCAGTAACTTAAAGTGGACGGTGGAGAGATTGAGTTTGGACACACGAGCCCTTGGGAGACACACTTAAACCATATCTAAATCATAACAAAGGGGTGTTTTATGTTGATTGCTCTGTAGAGGTTTTGGCTGTCAGAATACGATAACTTTACCCTTTCAGTAGACGTGGTATAGTGTTCATTTTCCCAGGGCAGGTTGGGCCCCTGAAGAAGGGGTTCACATTCTGTGCTCCATGTTTGACCTTGGGCCTGGCACATGGAAAAGGGAAGTTCCTTGAGCATGGTGTCTGTGGGGAGGGTACCAGAATCACAGCCCCGTTTGTTGCATTTATAATGTAGCTTTTGCACCGGGCCAGTTGGTTTAAAATGCACACTCATGCTCATGCATGTAGTAATTCCCTAGCAGAGGTTTTGCTTTGTGGGTGCCTTCATTTGGATGGTGGTATTCATTTCTTTGACTGTAGAAAAGGTAGAACTGGCCTGAGAAAACCAGCATGAGGGTTCTGCAGGCTGTGTGAAGTAGTGTGTGGTCCACCCCCCAACCCGCCTGCCAAATGGTGTTTGTCCGCCGCATCCGTCCATCCATCCCACCATGAGCAGACGCATTGGGCCACAATGGCTTGCAGGTCTTCATTTCTTGAATTCATTTCTATTTATAAATGACTCTACTTCTTATCTGTTTAGCTCACCCTTTGCCTTATATATGGTGTTTATTTTAACTAAGTATGTTTTGTATGTGTTGGGAACAAAGCATACTTCAAGTTTCTGGTTGCAAGATAAATGTAGGATAGTAATTATTATAGACTATTTGAATAACCTTTAAAGTGAAAATTTCAATATTTTCTTTGCTTTTTAGACTCTACAGTTACTTGGGTCCTAAGAGTTATAAATATTTAGATATTTCCATATGCTCATTTTTCTCCTGGCTTTTGTACATGTTAATTGACCCAAAGGAAATACACCACCGCTCCCCTCCCTCTCCCCTCCCCTCCCCTCCCCATTAGTATGTTAACTATACAGATGATGGGTTTTATTGTGACAGTTTCATACATGCATGTGCTGTGGTTTTTTTTGTTGTTTGTTTTTTGTTTTGGCTTTATTTATTTATTTATTTATTTACGTGCCTGCCCTGGATCTTGCTCTGTAGACCAGGCTGGCCTCGAACTCACAGAGATCTGCCTGGCTCTGCCTCCCAGTGCTGGGGTTAAAGGCGTGTGCCACTGCCTGGCTGCTTTAATTTGGAGTTTTTGTTTGTTTTAATTTGGAGTTTGGACTTAAGTTCTGATGTTTATCCTCATTCTTCATATCCTCCGTCCTGTTGAAATGGGTGTTGAATAACATGATTTCCACAGTTTCTGTGCCCTGGAACCATGGAGAAAAACGGTTGCCAGGCAGAGTGTGGTCACTGTGTGGCCTGAGGGTCTCTTCCCTCTGAAGTCCAGGTATTGGGAGTCTAGTTGCAGGGTGATGGTGTTAGAAGGGGAGCCTTGGGGAGATGTGTACATCTTGAGTGTGGAGCCCCAGTGAATGGATTCGCTCTCTGATCTCTTTGCCTGTTGTGTTACGGGGCACAGAGAAGGTGCTGGTCTGTGAAATAGGAGGTAGCCACCAGACACAAAATTGTCCTGCGCGTTCAGCCTCAGAACTGGGAAACAACTGCTGTGGTTTGCCAGGTACCCTGACTGCCGGCAACCCTGACGGATGGTGAAGGCCGTGGAGTGCCCCTCTTCATCAGTGGCTCAGGTGGAAAGTGCTGCTGTCATGGGCAGGGTGGTAGTTTTGGGCATGATGGTGGGGATTGCCTTGTGGGGACTTGCAAGCAAGTTAGAGAGTTCTGGAAAGTAACAGCGCTGAAGTGTGGTTTCCACATCCTCCCAAGTTCTCCCTTGCTCTCCCTGGCTAAGCAAAATGGGCTTGTGCCCTAGCTGCTCTAGAACCAGCTCTCCCAAGATGGCAGGCTCAACTTCGGGGTTTCTTTAAAGTGGTAATAGTTTGTGGACATGGAAGAAAAGGGTGGTGAAGTTAGTTACCTGAGTGCTGTGGTCTGTCTTCTAGGCTGAGATGTCCTGGCTTACCTACCTTGGGATCTTCTTTCATAGTTGCTGGGGATCATTTCCCTGGGTCTCATTTTTCTCTTTGTTTGAAGCGCCAGGCTGTCCCAAACAGGAAGCTTTATGGCGTCTCCCACGGACCCGAACTGGCAGTTGAGTTGGTTCCTGCTCCTAGAAATGTGGTCAGAAGTGTTGATGACAACTCAGGGGTTACAGGATGGGGACTTGTCTGTTACGGGACTAAGACTTGTCTTAGTCTGTTTTCCATTATCACAATGAAATATCCAAGGTGGATACTTTATTAAGAGCAAAGGGCTTATTAATCTTAACATCTCGGGAGGCTAACAGTCTGAGATAGCTTGGGTAGGTAGCCCCTGGGGAAGACACCATGGCCAGTGATAGCATCGCAGCTGCAGGCATGTGACAGAGAGGTAATACAGTGACAAGGGAAGCCAGGCTTGGGAGGAGCCAGGCTCACTTTGAAAACAACTCAGTCTTCCAGAACTGACCTCGAATTTCACGAGAATAATGCAGTTCCTTCGGAGGGCAGCACCCTTCAATCTCTTGGATCCTTCCCAAAGACTCTACCTTTTAGGCATTCTGCCACCTCCCAACATCTGTGTGAGGACTAGGCATTTCACATCCCAAACCCCTGGATTTGTTCATGCCTACTGCAGCCAGGATGATAATAAGAAGAATAAGAACTCTTAGCTGCTTTGAAACCAGGATGGAAAGGTGATTCAGTGGCATCAGCCGTGTGCTCGGTGTTTGTCCACTGACTGAGGACGAGGGTGAGGGTACATGGTCAGGTGAAGTATGGATCATCCTTGTCAGAGGGTGGGGTAGCATGGGGTGGTGTGTGCAGGGCTGCTGTAGGTGGTTAAGAGCTCAATGCTTCCTGTCACAGTGAGGCTGTGATGAATGTGCCTACCTACCCCTAGCCGTTTCTGAGTACTGCTTGGAACTTCTAAGCTGGTCTGTATGCTCTATTCCTGTGTGTCCATTGTACATATAAAATAATGTATGTTATTAATTGTTCCTGGTGCTGATTGATTCTGACCTTATCTGTGTTGTTATTTGGGTTTTACTAATTTTTTTTTAATTGTATTTGCATGTTTGTGTATGACATGTGCATACGTGTGTGCGCGTGTGCGCGTGCGCGCACATGCGCGTGCGCTCAGAGGTGCCTCTTCTCTTGTTCTTCACCTTACTTCTTTGAGACGGGCTCTCTCCCTGAACCTTGAGTTTAAGTTTTCCAGGTAGGCGAATAGCCAGTTGGTCACATCAGGGTGAGTGAGTGAGCCTTAGAGGATGGTCCATTCTGGAATAAAATTCATCTGTCAGCATTGCGGAGATCAAGGAGCCTTCAAGGTCTGTGCCCCTCTGCTTCCTATAGCGGAGACTTGGTTTGACTCTCCCTCGGTGCTTTGCTGGCTGTCTCTGGCCTTTGGCTTGTAGGTGGAGCATTTCGTGTCTGTGCTCCGTGTGACCATCCTTCGAAGGACACGCGCCACACTGAACTGGTAGCCCAACCAATGTACTTTGGCTGTGATGGAGAGCCGTTTATCAAGTCTGTCTGTGCGCATGATGGTCTTCTTGTGGCTCACCTGTAGGTTGTTGGTCTGTCTGTAGAATGAATAGCTCATCTTTACTGTGGCAGGTAAAAACCCGAGGGAGATCCTCACTTCAGGATGAGTGCCTGGCCATTGTGAGGAAAGAGCGGTCTCCAGCTCTTAGGAAAAAAAAAAAATTAGGCAACCTCATGAATCTGTTGCTGTGTCAGTGTAGATAAATTCCTTTACTGAAAATAAAACTGTCACGGCAAAAACGGTTTGTCTTGTTTGGCTTATGTGGCGTGAGAGTAGTTGGCTGACTCTCCTTCACTCACAGCCTTGGTCACTGGCGTCCTCGAGACCCGTGGGTTGCAGACACTTCTGCAGACCTGTTACTTACATTCACAACATTATAAGCTGTGTTTGGTCTTTAGCAAGCAATAGGAGTACATGAGCTTGCCCGTGCCTGTAAAGAGCCGAAGATGTACTCCTTACTTAGAGTTTTTGAGAAGAGCAATTATGAACCCGGTGCTTTGATAATTGATGGGTTGAAATGGGCCGAGGCGCTTAGGGAAAACACACCTTATCCCAGACTTCTTGGGTGATGTCAGAACGTCCCTGCCTTTGGCCTGGATCAAGTGTGCTTAAGGCATGTTTTGGAGCTAAAGGAGACTTTGGAGCTTGTCTAGAGGTTATTTGTTTTTCCATTTTCAGTTAGTGAGGGTTATGTTATGTTTTCATTGCAAAAGTCACCTAGGTCCAGACCATTAGACAGATTGTCTCGCGCTAGACTGAGTGGCTGACGCTCAGGCTGTTTTCACACTGGTCCCAGTTTCTTTTGCTTCTGTGTCCTCTGCCTACTGTTTCCTTTCTCCTGGCTTGGCTGGGCTCATCCTCTCTCCCTGAAGGCTTTTCCTGGTCTGTAGCTGACCTCTAGGTAGCATTGGGTGGGCCATGCACTCCCATTTTTCTCCATCTGTTATGCTGTGACACGAAGAGGGACACTTGCATATTCATCTGCACAGAGTCCTCCTTACACAGTGTTAGCTTCTCTGTGCATTGCTCCCCACCCTTCTCCCCAGGCCTCCAGTGTTCTTTGGTGGCCAGGCATACTACTCTGGCACGAAGCACGTGCAGTTTCCCTGGGATCATCCACAGCTGAACCTCTGCTCCTGTTCTTTCCTATGAGGAGCAGCAGTGTGGCTGTTCCTAATCCTTTGGCCACCACCCCCTTCCTCCTCGACTTCCCCCCCCACCCCCATATGGGGATTGAACCTAGGACTTCGCATAATGCTAGGCAAGCACTCTACCACTGAGCTACATCCCTGACCTTCTCTTTACTTTTTATGTTGAGACAAGGTCTCATTTTGTCAGCCCGTGCACCTGGGTCCTTGTGCCTGAGCCTCTTGGGTAGCTAGCTGGGCTTACAGGGGTGCTTCACCAGACTTGTCTATCAACCCCTCAGTTTCTTGAGGCTGAGCAGGTAACGACACCGGGGTCGCTCTGCTTCTCTGCAGAGGGCTCTAAGGTCACAGTGTTAGTAGTAAAGGTCGCAGTGGGACGCTAACCTCACTGCTTTTTTTGTGCCTAGATTCTCTGTAGCGGTAATGATTTTGGGGAGCTGGCCAGTCAGCCAGTGACACACTGTGATTCTCAAGGCTTCAGAGCCACCCTCTTCACAGGCAAGAGGTGACATTTTTTGAGGATTCTTATTAAGGGACTGTTTGGACAATGAAGTGTCTGGCAAGGGGAACTTGGCATCCCTTAGGGCTAGGCCACCGGTTGACCTGTCCCAACTGTTGCTACTACTTGTCTTATAGGTGCTGCTGGGCTCGAGACTCTTGGAACAGGAGGGATCACAAAGTCATCTGTGGGTAAGTCTGTTTCCTGTGAGACAGAAGGAAGAACTGGGAGCCACTGGGGGTCATTGTGAGAAGTGCCCTGAGGGCCTGTTTTGGGCTCTTAGGAAGGGAAGGAATAAGCCTGGCTTCTCCTGGCTGTAGGCAAGAAAACCTTGGGCTATATAGTCTATAGATGGAAGATATTTACACTTTACACCTGCCTTCAGCTTGGACAGCCTGCTTATTTTGGGCGTCATCTTCTATAGTACAGTAACTATGGCATTTACATTGTGTTAAGTATAAGTCACTTAAGGATCATTGAAGTGTTTGTGTGGGAGGGCATGGGTGGGCTTTCTGCACACACTGCTGTTTTAAATAAGGAGCCGGAGTCCATGGATTTGGGAACCCTTGGAGTAGAAATGCGTTCCTTGAGTCAGGTCACTCATGGATATGAGGAGGTGGAAGTATTTACCTTTTATGTTTTGTAGGTGGCCCGCCTGTTCCCAGCATGTGGACACCATTTGTCCCTTCTCAGAGTGTGTTTAGCTCAGGACACTGCCTGGGCTGAGCAATATGTGATGTAGGACCTGGTGTCCCTCCACTGAAATAGCGATGTTCTCAGGAGTGCATACCTGTGTCTAGCTGGGTGGTTGGGTATGGCTGGCTCTGAGAGTGTGCCATTTAGAGTTTTAGGGAACTACATGGTCTTTACGGGGACTGAACTCATGACCCAGATTGCCCTCCTGGGCAATTCTCACACTTGAGGAAATCTTCACACTCTACCAAGCCCAGTTTCCTTGTTAAGAAAATGGATGAGCGGCTTCAAGGAGGAAACATGTTAAATACCATGCTGTGTGTGCCAAGGCCAGCTGCTTTCTCACTTCTTGGGGCTTGGGCTTAGCTGCTAGGGGTTTTATAAATGAAGTCGACACTTGAAACAGAGGGAACGGGGTGAAGTAACCCAATGCTATTTTATTTCAAAAGTCGACTGGGATGCTGTTTGTCACGTGTTAGATTGGCGGACTTAGGGAGAAGAGAAGCCAAGATCCGGGGGATAGGAAGCAGAGCTGGCGGAACTGGGGTGCCAGTTTGTCCCTGTGAGATGTCACTGCTGCATCGATGTCGGTTGTGAGAAAGGGAAAGGCAGAGCTAGGTGTGAAATGATGCCCACGTTCTGGCCATTGTTGTTGAGCTCACCAAGAGCATACTTGGTGTGTGTGTTGGGGCGGTGGGGGGTGGGGGGTGGGGTGGCAGTAAGGGTTGAGTTCATGAAGAGCATACTTGGGGTGTGTGGAGGGAGATAAGGGTTGAGTTCACCAAGAGCACACTTGGGGTGTGTGGAGGGGGGATAAGGGTTGAATTCACCAAGAGCATACTTGGTGTGGGGGGCAGGGCTGGTAAGGGTTGAGCTCATGAAGAGCATACTTGGAGTGTATGTGGGGAGGGGTAAGGGGGCTCCAGGGGTGGCTCTTCCTGTTTTGATGTGGATCTTAGGGGTTGAAACTCAAGTCGTCAGGCTTGTGCAGTGATTGCTTCTATCCACTGAATCATCTCCCCAGCCCCTAACATACTTACTTAGAGCAAGAGTAGCTGGGGCAGCGCTTGGCTAAGTTAGCTCCTCGGCCATGGGCATCCCCTGGTGAGGTAGTCATGTACACCGAAGTCTATACTGATGTGTGTAGTGGTTCCCACAGTTGGTGCAGTAGCTGGTGGGACAGCCCATTACGGGTGAACAATGGTGGCTTTGATTCAGCTTGCTCCTTGGAGGGTTGTCAAATGTGCTGGCATGAGGAAGCCTAATAAATGCGCTGGGTAATAGCCCTGCGTACATGTGTTCAGATTAGCCGTTGCTCCCTCCATGCCCATGGAAAGGGCTACAAATTAAGGCCTCATGTGTTTCGAGAGCCAAACAGCAGGGTAACCTGTTCCAGCTAAGCTCATCTATGATGTCCTGGGAATTCACCAGTGGAACCTTCCAGAAAGTGGTGCTTTTGCTCCTCCCCTTTGAATGTTAATGCCTTGCAACAGAAATGTAGATAATGGGAGGTTTGCAGGACAACAGAGCTCCTTTGCCTGCAGCATACAGAGAACAGTAGTTTGGGTCACTCTGTTACTGTCCTCTGAGCCTTATGCTAGCTTGGGGACAGTTTCCTTCTGTGACCTGTGGCATGCTGCTGATACTCTGAAACTCAGTGCATGGTGTTTGACAGTGATGGAATTCATGTTCAGTCACAAAAGCCTTGACTGCATTAGTTTTCTTTTCTGAGTATTTGCAGGTCACTGGTGTTTTTGATGTTTCCCATTCCAACATTCTTATAGTGTGTACAAAAATCACGCAACTTAAAATGCGGCCCCAGGATGCATGGTTGAGGCAAGGAGCATATGGACGCTGTCAGCGCCTAAGGATGTCTTCTGAAGCAGGAAGTCATTTGTATGTGTGTGGTGTGGCTTGACTCCTGCGGTGACCATAGTCTTCAAGTTCACTTAGAAAAAGGTGGAGTTAGGTCCCATAAAGATCCTTATTGGGAGATCTTGTTCCTTGTGAAGTCTGTGGACGCAGGAGAAAGTAATCCTGGTGTTTGTCATGTGGAAAGATGTGAATGAAGTCACTTCCATTCAGATGGACAGAGTAGAAACTGACATCCAAAGCCTCATTCAGAAGACAGCCAAGGGGAAAAAAAAAATCTTATTTACAAGCTTCCCTGTGAGTTCTCAGAAGCCAGTTGTGACCACAGACTGGTGTGTTCTTCATGCACAGAGCCGGGAGGCTCCTTGTCTAGTGAGCGGAATCCGTGTTACCCATGTCTGTCTGCTCAGGTGCTTGGGTCTGCTCTGCTGTGAGTCCGGTCGTGCTCCACGTGTGGTCATGTTGGCCTTTGTTCTTTGTAAGCCTGGGAGAACTCACTTGCACACAGATGCCATTCTAAGGCTTAGCTGGAGCCTGGGTGCCCGATGCATAATTCTTAGTAAGTGCTCTGTCTTCTTTTATTTATCTGTTTTTATCTGGTGTGCTGAAGCAAATAAATATTCCAGCTAGAGTGGTGCAATATTTTTGGTTCACAGGATTCTCTGGGGAGACACAAATTCTTAAACTGAGCCATCCTTATCCCTCTTGCATTTATTTGCCTATTGGCATATATGTGTGTGTGTGTGTGTGTGTGTGTGTGTGTGTGTGTGTGTGTGTGTGTGTTTGTGTGTACTTGAGACCTGCAGATGTGTATGTGTGTCCGCTCATGCCTGTTTGTCTATTTCTCATTTGTCTTCGGCCTTACTGGCTTCTTTCACATGTGCCCTCCACTGTATTTCTCTCTACTGGTTAGTTCATTCATTCCTCCGGCCAGCCTTTTATTGATTCTCTGCTGTTGAGGGCACTGGGATTGGTGTTACAGACAGGACAGTCCGTTGTGAATAGCCTTAGCACCCAGTGCAAAGAATGCCATGCATGTGCAAACAGTTCCTGTAAGTCTGGTGCCACTTGTTTGAGTCCACACAGTGCCCGAGCACTAGCTGCATGTGGGCAGTCTTCTAAGCACAGGCCCATTGCATCGGCCCCGGGTGCAGCCAATACAGGCTATGCCAGCAGGATAGGCGTCTCTTGGAGCCTTTGCCTCAGCCTTGGAGTTGGCCTTGGTCTGCTCTTGGGTCTGTGTCTGTTCCTCCTTATATATGAGGCACCAAGCCAGCCCTTAGCTGAGAGCCTTGTCCGCACATTCAGGCACAGAAAAGGAAGGCCAACCACAGAGCGTGGGAACTTGATAGGCAGTCCTTTGGTAAAATGCTCAGAGGTATCAGTTCGGAGAGGCTTGCCAGTATTCCATTTCTGCCTGTAGTGGCTATGGCTTGCTTTGCCCTCCTGTGTGGGTACAGAGCATCCCTACCATTGTCATGTCCCTGGTCTCACTTTTGTGGATACAGCTTCCCTCCCACCATGCTCCTAGGTCCCGTCCCATCCCCCCCCCCCCCCGCCCCCCCCCCCATGCCACTTCATGGCCCAGCTGCCTCTGACCATTTGCATCTCCATGCTCGAGGTGCCTGTTCTTGAGCGCATCTTACATCTCTGCCATCTGTTGCTCAGTCCCTCTTCTCTGTGGGGATGCCAGTACAATCCTGTAAGATCGTGAAATGTTGGTGCATGAGCAGCCTTGGTAGCTCAGTGTCCTCCAGAGACCCTCCTGGTGGGAAGGTGTATCCCTTGTTTGAACCCTTCCCTGGTCCTACTCTGGACCAGTGCCACAGGGACACGAGGCAGTGCATTGCTGCTCTCCGCACACAGCCCTGAGCCACTTGGCTCTCCCTCCCAAAGATTTGGATGATTTTTTTTTCCTTGTCATACACACTGAAAAAACTTTAGCCCTCCACAGTGTAAGAACCCAGTTCTGTTGAGCTTGCATTTAGAGCCTTGGTTGAATCCTTTATCTATGAATGCAATGGACCAAAATGTTAGTATCTTCAAAATGCATGTGGTGGAACTGAGTGACTGTATTTGGAGATGGGACCTTTAGAGTTAAATGCGAGTGGGGCCCAGATACTGAGGTTAGAACCTTTCAGAAGTCATGTTAACCAGGCATGGTGGTACACGCCCGTGGTCCTGGCACTTGTGGGGCAAAGGCAAGTGGATTTCTGAGTTCTAGGCTAGTGAGAACCTGTGTCAATCAAAACAAAACAAAGCAGAGCAGAGTGGTGGTCTTTGTCTCTGTACCACATGAGGACACGGAAAAAGGCCTGAGCCAGGATGAGAAATAGCACCAGGAGCTGCCTGCAGCCTGACCCTGGACTCGCAGACTATACAAACCTGAGCTGTGAAGACCTGTTGTGTAAGGCCCCACCCAGTCCATCACTTTTCCTAGCAACCTTAGCTGACATTGAGCCCTTCTTGGTTCTTTGTGGTGACGATGCCATCTTAGGAGGCGCTGGGGCACTGGTAACTCACTCACAAAGGTGTCCCTGTTGGCTAGACTTTTTCATGCCAGGGAACAAAACCCTGCTCCCTTTCCCTGATGTTACTGAGGGGGGTGGGGTGGGAAGGCTAAGACCATTGTTTTTTGATGTAATTTTGATTTGTGTTTATGTTGTAAGCTGAACTTATTCTAAGAGAATCACACATGCAGACCCCTTACGTGCTATTATTCCTGGGCCTGTTTTGGGGACCAAATGGACCTGGGATTTTCTGCTGCTTATCTGTTCTCCTCTTTCCCTGGCCTTCATCTGCTGTGAGGCCGTGACATGAAATAGCTGGGATGCCCCCTTGTCTGAGGCCAGCCTCTCTTTTAGGATGCAAAAATGATGACTTGGACTTTGAAAGTTTTGAAAGGTCCGCTTGCTTTCCCTTGTTCGTCTGAATTACTGGGAAGGATAGGAGTGGGAGGTTGGGAGGAAGGAGGCCAATTCTGCATAAATGTGTTTCTTTTAGTCAGTTATGTAAATCGAAAACAAACGCTAGAAAACTAGGCACTATAGCTGTCATCGGCTTAAAGGATGTCGTCGTGTCCCCCCCCCCCCCCCCCCCCCCCCCCAGCCCCGAAACTAACTTCCCCATAAAATGCTCTTTGGTGGGATAAAGCCGTTGTACAAAGTAAGGCCAGAAGCCATGGAAGGGGAGTGTTTCGGCTTCATCCTGTCAATCACAGTTGAAATGATGATTCTTCAGCCTTTTCTCTGGGCTGCTTCTCTCCTCTAGATTGCATAAGGTGCTCTTTGATTTATGGTGTTGCATCTCAGTAAACCCCATCCTAAATTGAAATTGAGAGAATGTGTAAGTTGAAAATGCTTTAACACACTTGCCTTAGCAAATATCCTAGCCTGCATTACCTTAAATGCCCTGGTAACTCTTGCTGCAGCACACAGTTGAGCAGACTCATCTGACAGAAAACTGGTTTTGTTGTGTCGAACAGCTCATGGAATTTATTAACTCTCATGTCAGAAATAATGCCGGCAATAGCAGTGTGCTAGTTCAGGGGTTTCCCCCAGGTTACGGGCACTGCCCATCCTCCTCGGAGAGGGTCCTACGGCATGTTGCTAGCCTAGGGAGAGAACCAGATTTGAAGTGTGGTTTCTACTCAGTGCATATTGCTTTTCTTACAAGAGTTGTTAGGTCACAGCCTGGACCCTGTCAGCCCTAAGGAGCTAGGGTCAAACACCAACCATCCTCAGTAGACCAGTTGGACAGATACGAAGCAGTGAAAAGCAGAGGAAGTGTTAGTCAGTGTTGGCCACATTAGGAAGAGAATCACATAAAGAGATATAGCGATCTCCAAGTCCATCTTCAGGGCCTGACACAAACAGGTTTAGATAGGAATAGACATCCAGAGCTATGTGTAGCTAAGCAATCTTCGTTAAGGTGTGGTTCTGCCCACCATCGTCGCCAGGGCTCCTGGTGTGTCTTAGAAAGTTCACAGAACCTCCTGGGACAGGAGCTCTCTCCTGGCTAGCTGGCAATATGCTTCAGCCCTTTCTTCCCCTACTGTGAGGCTCCTGGAGAAATTCCAATTCCCTGGAATCTGTTGTCTCAATAGTTGATGGCCAGGTGTCTCTCTCTTCAGGGTATCTTCCCTCCTGTCAGTACTACCACGCACGCTTTTACCCCGTCCTAAGGTCAAAAGCCATTAAGTTGAGCCAGTGTTGAATTGGATTTGTCTGTGCTGGTCATCATCACAGGGGCAGATTTTCCTGAGTTTGCTATCTCTCATCTCCAACCCCTTCTGACAAGTAGTGTAAGCAATAGAGATTCTTGATATTCCCACATGATGTTTGTTACAGCTACTGGATCCTGCCATTGGCCTGTAGAATTTATTGGTCTTCCTCAAAGTGCATTCTCCTGGTTTTTTTTTTCTATTTTATTGTTTCTTTCAATGATATTTATTTATGAAATGCATCCTTTTTCTAGTTTTCATTCCTTTTCTTCAAAGTAACTTGGTCACTGGCCACTGTAATTCATTGCTCCATGCTCTAAATTGAAAGCCATCTGTACTGATTCTGTTGTTTATGACAAGATTATCATAGACAGGAAAGTAAATCTCTTATTTGCTGGTTCAAGAGCTTGTATGTTTATCCCAGTTACAGCCATCGTTTCAGAATTCTAAATGGATACAGACAGACCCTTCGTTATTTAGAATATATTATGACTGAATGTATTAGTACACACTTCTGTCTCCCCCCCCCCCACTCCCCAGTGCACACAGGTTGCTTCAGATACTGAGCTTGGTCTACCTACCTGTCTGAGCTGAGTAAGAAAGACTCCGGCTCTAGCTCCCCTTCCCTCTAGGCAGCGAGAGGCCAGGTGTCTCACAAACAGTCATATAAAAAGGAATGCACATTGTGTTTGGATCCTAGATAAGGGAGTTCATTTCAGTTAAGAAAGTGTTTCCTGAGTCTTAATGATACCAGTGATTCTCTTGCTAGATAAAATCCTAACGGGCACTAAAATGTGCTGAGAGGCAACTGGTGAGGCGTGTGTCACTGGTCTCGATCTGCCCATCAGGACCCACCTTGTAGTTAGGGATTCTCAAAGTTGGTTTTCTCCAGATCAAACATTCCTTTATTTATAGTTTTTCTTAAAAAAAAAATTATTTATTTATTTGTGTGTGTATGTCCATGTGCTGTGGTGTAATGTACATATTGTTAGGATCCTGCTCTCACTCTTCCGGGTGTAACGTCTTACATCATCAGGGGGCATGGGTGACTGCGTCCCCGCCTTAAAAAGCCTGACATGGACCCCCGCCCTCTCTTTCTGTTTCTTCTCTGCTGTCTGCTCTGCCCTGCTTCCCTTCCCCCGCCAGGCCTGGCTTCTCCCTCCTATCCCCGCTTCTTTCTGATAAAGCCCATTCTAACTCTGGTAGCCATGGCCCGTGACCAACCGGCCATGGTTTTTCACCGACCAGCCAGCGCCGTTCATCCTTTCACATATACCAGTCAGAGGATAACTTGCAGCGGTCACTTCTCTCCCTACACTGTATAGGTTTCAGGGTTCCTCTGGTTGTCAGGCCTGGCACCACCTCACCAGCCCAAGCAGAAAGTCTTTTAAAGACACCAGCTGCTCATCACCCGCTCCCATCTAGTTTCGGGAGTGGTTCCTTGTAATTTGCATTTCTGAAAATGTCCCCAGGTGATGAGGAAGTCAGAGCACTGCTCTCCCATTAGACACAGAAGTGCAGAGTGGATAGGCACAGTCCTTAACAAAATTCTCCCAGTGAACCTAGAACCAATCCTTCACCTTGGAGGAGGGAGATGGGAATGAGGGTATAAAAGTAATGGATTCCTGTATTGTCTGCTAGGCAGAGGAATCCACTTCTCTTCTAACATCTTGATTCTGACTGCCTCCCCTGTATAGAACGCTGTTTCCTGTGTGCAGGGCAGGAAGGGCTAGAAGTTGATTTATAAACCCAGAATACAGAAAACCATTCTCCTTCCTCAAAGCCCATTTAGACCTTACATCATCAGGCATGTGGGTGTGTGCCGGCACACCACTAAGGAACTGTTCTTGAGAGTGAGACCTCGGAACACTCAGCCCTAAGCCCTAAATGTCTGTCTCCTTCAAATCTCTACCATCAGGGCTCAGGGAACCCTGTGGAAGAGGAGGCAGAAAGAGTGTGAGAGCCAGAGGAGATGGAGGGCAGCAAGGCCCCCTAAATCAACAGGATCGTTGCACATACGAACTCACAGAAACTAAGGTAGCATGCATAGGGCCTGCGTGGGTCTGTGCCAGATGGGGTCTTAGAGCTGGAAGGAGAAGGCCCCCATCCCCAACCAGAAGCTATCTCCAATTGATGGCCGCTTGAAAGAAAATTTAGTTTTTCTCCAAGGAGTCTCCCTGGGGAAACAAAGGACTCTTAAGGGTAGGGCTCATGCCCAGCAGTAGATGGCCAACAGGAAACAAAATGAACTCAGTGGCATCTTTGGGGGTCTCTTGTCTCATGATGTAGCATTGTTCTTTTTTTTTAATTTTATCTTATTTTTAAACTTTATTATACATATATATTTATCTTTTAACCCTACAGGGTCTTTGCATATATGTTATGGCATCTAGTTTAGTGTTTTTATGGTATTGAGTGTGTGAATGAATGAGTGGGTCTCTATATTTGTTTCTTGTGCCTTTTAGGGGGGCTCTTTTTCTTCTGTTGGTGTGTTTTGTTCTATTCTGATGTGTTAGTTTTTGTTCTATCTTATTTTAATTATGTGTCCCATAGACCAGTGGTTCTCAACCTTCCTAATGCTGTGGCCCTTTAATGCAGTTAGTTCCTCATGGTGTAGTGACCCCCAACCATAAAATTATTTTCATTGCTACTTCATAACTGTCATATTGCTACTGTTATAAATCATAACGTTTTCTGACGGTCTTAGGAGACCCCTGTGAAAAGATCATTTGCCCCCCCCTTGAGGGGTCGTGACCTACAGGTTGAGGACAGCTGCTTCAGAGGCTTGTTTGCTAATGGCAGACACAAAGTGGGTGGATCCAGGTGGGAGGGGAGGAGGGGAGGAACTAGAAGGAGTAGAGGGAGGGGAAACTGTACTCGAGATATATCAAATGAGGGGGGAAAATATCTATTTTCAATAAAAGGAAAAGAAAAAGAATTTAAGCAGTGAAGCCAGAGAGAGAGAAGGGGGGGGGGTGGAGAAAAAAAGAAAGAACTAAAGAAAAAGAAAGTGTCCTTGTTGTTAGAGTTTGTTGATGGCTCACACCGACGGACCCACTCTGGACTTCCTGCAGTTTGTGTAATGGCTCGCCATCTATTTTTAGTCCATCTTGCATGACTGACTCAGAGCAGGGGCCGCTGAGTATCACATACTCAGTGTCACAGGCTGGCAGGTGGCTAGGCCTGGGCACTGTGAAAGGTGGAGTGCCTGTGTGTGTGTGCGCGCGCCTACTGCCCTCCAGGAGGAGTCGCAACCAGAGTCCTCATTTCCCTGGCGCTCTGAGAAGTACGACAGGCTGAGCTCTCTGCCTGGCCCGAGCAGTCCATGGGACACACGAATGCACCCTCCCCTGTCTTCATCTCGGGGAGAGCTGTTGGAACTCCTGTACTCTGGCCTCCATTCTCAGCACACCCAGGGAGAACTAGGCAGAGGTGGAGTTTGTGGTTGCAGGGCTCTGCCTCCTACTTGAAGGCCGCCAGCTGGGTGTCTTTGCCTCCAGCGGATGCACAGGAGAAACACTTGACTGGAATGCTGACTTCTCAATTGTGTCAGAAGATGTGTCTAGTCAGCCCCCCCCCACCAACCCCTCCCCCCCAGCCCCCCCATGGCTGGCCAGTCGTGCCTGTGGCCAAAGGACTTAATTAAAAAAGCCACCACGATTCAGTCTCCCGTTCCATCAGCCCTAGAGAGAAACCTCTTGGGCCGTGCTCTTGGCATTTGAACTTTGTAAGAATTGGACAGTAACAGTCTGTGGTACTCGAGGGTTTTTCTAGCCACAGCTCAGGAAACTTCGGGACTCTGGAAATACCACTGGATAGTGTCAGTGGAAGAGCCGTCAGTGTATGGGGAGCCAGCCTGACTCTGGAGTGGCCTGGGCGCCATCATTTCTGCACCTTCATCTTCTCATCTGTTAAATGAAGGCCTTGGAGCCAAAGCTCTTTAATCCTTCCCTCCAGGATTCAAATTCTAGTAATTTCAGATGGAATTTACATCTCCTCCAGAGAAGCCTAAGGGAATGATGTCAATTCCAGCCGCACTGAAACGGGTCATTTTCTATCATGTCACCTTCTACCTCTTTCTACTTACTTGGGAGAAGGCTTGTCGGGTGAGAAGGAAGGTTCTGGTAGCTTCCGGCTGCTCTTTTGGGCAGGCCGGAGCAAGGGGTAGGTAGTGCTTGCTTGACAGCAATCCAGAGAATGCCCCTGTTGCAGCACAGCTGCCCGGCTGCACAGCTGGTGTGATCCTGTGGCATCTTCTTGCTTACTGCTGTCCTTGGGCTGTTCTTCCTATTTCTATATTCCTGCACACAGCAGCTTGTTGTATGTTCATGCGGTGCTGCTCTGAGGTGCTTCCTCAGACGACCTTCTCTACAGTAAGGGACTTTCTGGTTGACCTGTCATCATACAACTGATGGGAATAGCCCAGCGCTGATAACGGGGTTTAATTTTTCCACTCCATAACTCAGGCAAAATGGCGACACCGTTCTTCTTACAACTTTTGAATTGTGTGTGTGTTGCTTGGTCCTTGTCAAACATGATTGTGTGCTTTGCTAGGACATGAATTGATTGTTTATCAGCTGTATCTGTCATCAGAATAAATTCTCAAGTATAGAGGGAACTATTTCTATAATGAGGGGAGTTTAGATTGCCAAGGCCTTGAAAAGCCTTAATGTCTTTGTCCTAGCAAACTGACTCTAAAACGCCAGCTAAAGGACCAGTGTGCTGCGGCTCTATACATACTCACCTGAGATGCTTCCTGGTGTCTTCCCAGGCCCAGTCACGCTTTATGCCTTGACAGCTGGAGGTGGATGCGATTTTTTGGAAGCTCTAGCTTCTCACTTTAGCCTCACCATGAGCTGTGACTCTGTTCTGGATAGGGTTTTGTTCTGCTGGTCTTCAGGTGGAGTAAGTGTTTACAGCCCAGTGGTTTTTAAAAGCCCCTTAGGCTGTCACAGTATGTGGTGGCTTTGACTCATGGTTTCTTGTTTATCAGTATCATATCTAGTGTTAGGTTTTAAGGCTGAATCACAGAACAAATCTCCTAGTATCAGCAGTTACCGACTGTGGTCTGTCTTGTTTAGTTTTTCTTCTTTCTTAATCTTGTTTCTTATATTAAGCCCACATGTAATTTTTAAAGGGAATTCAGATGCCAATTCATGACATCTGTAAATACTATGGTATTTCAGTACCAATTTCTTAAAACCACCAGATATACAGTGTTCAAATTGTCTCAACTGTCTACAAAGAAGTTTATGTACTTGTAGTTCAAAGATGCAAATAGAGTGCATTAATTTCGATGGGACAACCCACAAATCAGTGGGTTCAGTACCATTTTTTCTCTTGCATTGCCAATTGGTTTATTTTGAGAAACTTATTCTTTGGCTTTCCCATAGGCTAGCATTTGCTGACTGGATCTTCCTAGAAACATCGGGCCAGATCTAGAGCCGATGTGATTGGTTTTCTGTCAAGACTATTTCTACCATTGTGTGAGAAGGTGTGTGTGTGTGTGTGTGTGTGTGTGTGTGTGTGTGTGTGTGTGTGTGAGAGAGAGAGAGAGAGAGAGAGAGCGAGAGAGCACATACACCAGGAAGTGGCCCCTGTGGATAGCCTGGGTGACAGGGCCCCCCCATTCATAATTCAGGGGGATTGCATCGATGGCCGATCTATTCCTTTCACATTTGCTATGCAGATTTGGAGGACACTGAAATACAGGTACCCAGAAAAGTATCCTGCTCGGCGTAGGCTTCCCAGCGTCTCCTGACACCTGAAACATGTCTGCTTTTCAGAGGACAGTCTCCCAGAATTAGGATTGTTTGCCTGACTCTTTTGACTTTAGGGTAGTATAAAAGTGATGCACAGTCAGGGGAAACTGTACATTGATTATTGAGTATGCATCCCTCTTTGACTCCTCGTGGGCACCCTTGCATGCATGGTACCCTTGCATGCAGCGTGCCAAGGCCCTCTGGGCAGGGTGTGCTGTGGTGGGCGTGGTCATTACATCTTAACTAGAAGTATATTTATTCTACAGTGGGCTTATTTGTAGTCTAACCTCACAAATCAGAAAGAGTTAGAAATTATGAACTCATGGTTTGAGATGGTTCTGAGTTCTTTTCATCCACTGAAGCTGACCTCCTTAAGAGTGCCCCAGTTTGGGCCAGTGAGAGCTGCAAGGTGTTTGTGCTGTTGCCTGTCACATCTCTAAAGTTACCTTAAGAGTGGCAGGAGCTGTGGCCCGAGGCCTGCAGCTGGAGCCCACCTGAGTCAGAGGCTGCAGTTCTGTAAAGGGCAGTGGTATTGTGGATTTATAAAATAGAATTTGGGGATCACATTGGGAGTTGAGGGTGCCTATTGCTCCTGCTTGGCCCTTGTGTCTAGGCCTTTTTAGCAGACAAAGGATTTTAAAAAAAAAATGGTTGCTTGTTTTTGAGATGCACTTTAAATTTACTTGACATTTTAATTCAAAATTAGAATTATAAAGTCTTGGTTTTACATTTGTATGTGCTTTCTCTTGAAAATAATAACTAGGTATGTTTATATAATTACTTCTTAGCTTGATAATTTTATGTGTACATCATACATATGAATGTTTCAAGTAGCTATCAGTGTTATTGTTAACAAGGGAGTACCAAAGAGAATGATCCCTCTGTGTTGATGCTACCAACTCAACATATAATTTAGTTATTTCATTCTATGTTTTTAGACACTCAGAAGCTAATACCCAGTCATAATTATGTTAACTGTGTGGTTCCAAAGCCAAGGCAAGGTGTTTTCAGAGGAGTCTCATGTCCTCTAACAAGCAACCCTCTCTAGCTGTGGGTTCTGCATCTGTGGATGTAACCAACTTTGCGTGGGTAATGTTGCGTTTCTGCTGACATGTTTGCAGTTGGGCATGTGATGATTGACCTGTAATCAGTCAAGATTTTCTTGGCCTCTAGGCATTGTATTTAACAACTATTCTCATAGCACCTGTATTTATATTAGCTCTAATCTGGAGAGAGTTTAAAGTAGTACCTAGGAAGGTGTGCATAGGCTCCATCCATAGCTTTTCATGAAGGAGCTGAGCAGCCCTGTCCCCTCTCCCATTTAGCAACCCCATGGTGGTGGGTTTGTTGAAACTGTTGAAGCTGCATGGACATGCCTTATCAAACCAGGGCTCATAGTCTATTTTGACACTCACTTTCGGTGTGGTACATTGGTGTGTGTCCATGGATTTGGACAAATAGATGGTAAGTTGTTTTCTAGTGTAAGCAAATACACACACACACACACACACACACACACACGCACACACACACACACATAAAGTACAGTTATAGTTTTAATATTTCCTATTAAAAAATAAGCAGTGATACCTTTCGTATACTTTGTCCAAGCTAGAGTCTCTAGACTTGCTCCTAACTCTGACATCTTGTAATTGAGTTAATCCTGACATTGAGCCGCTGAATGTGCCATTTATTCAGTTATTTTAGAAAGGATAATTACAGCAATGTCTGTCTAAATACTTTAATCATATGCCAAGATAGTTAGAAAATACATGAATATCCCTGTCTGCTTATTTCTGTTTCTGTAATTTACATGTCATCTGGTTCAGTGGTTCCCACCGGGATGATTTTAACACCCAAGGGATATTTGGCAACACCCAGGGACATTTTTTGATTGCTCCAACTCCAAGAAGAGTTGAGGTTTCTTTTAAGTATCCCCACGATGCTGGGGACAGTCCCCAACAAAGCACTGCCTGTTCCCAAGTGACCATGTGCCGAGGCTGAGGAAAGCTGTCAGAGTCAACCATACATTTGAAGGCTTGTGCTCCTCCCCCCAGACGCACCCCTAACCCCCATTCACTTCCTGTCTTCCTTCCTCTTCCACTTTGCTGCTTTTTCAGCAAAACCAGATGTTTACAACTAGCACTTTAGGAAGACACTGGCCATTTAAAATGAAAAGTCACAAGAATGTTAATGGTGTGTTCTTTACCCGGCGTCATAGAGAAAAACCAATTAGCACATGATGTATGTTGCTGGTTTCTTCTGGGATAAGTCCTGTGTGCAGCCGGGTGGTTTGGGAAAGTTACTTTTTTTTTTTTTGGTTTTTCGAGACAGGGTTTCTCTGTGTAGCTTTGCGCCTTTCCTGGATCTCGCGCTGTAGACCAGGCTGGCCTCGAACTCACAGAGATCCGCCTGCCTCTGCCTCCCGAGTGCTGGGATTAAAGGCGTGCGCCACCACCGCCCGGCGGGAAAGTTACTTTTATCACAGGCCTCAGGGAAGCAGGCTGAGTTAGGTGTGCACAACACCAGCTGAGAGAGGCCCACTATCTCATACAGCATTATAGGTTCTGTGACTTTAGGGCTGATTTCGAGATACTCTCCTCTGGAAGGTGGGTCATTCAAAGTCACATATAAGTACCGGTGATTGTGGGGAGGGAAGACTTTTGAGTACCTGGAGAACTCGGGGTTGATGCGTGCATTCCCTTTCTGTCTCTCTTTCCTGTTGCCCGGTTTTACTGTCTCATGAAACACAACCAAGCCACATACACGATTATGGACCCATGGGGCTGATGTTGCCTAGGTGGTAGGTATTCCCTCAGTGCGGAAGTTACCTAATGGCATATTTCTTGGATCCTGTCGCCACTGTTGAATGACTCCACTCAATTTCGTTTAAATGGAGTCAGTAATTTAACCACAGATGTAAGCAAGGATACATGGGAGGAGGTGTTCCTTTTCCTTGTGGGAGATCCGCTGGAAATATTGGCAGTACAGTTTAGTTGCAGAGATCATGTCTGGGCGTGTTGGATGTGTGCAGAATGCACGGGTCAGGGCTGGTCTGTCTGGTCATTCCTTAGGAGCTTGAGGCCTTCACCCAGGCCTTTCCCCTGGATTTAGTCATGGAGAAGAGTATCCAGTTAGTTGAATGCTATTCCAGAAGTTTGCAGCATCGCTTAGCTTTGCCCATACTATCATATGGATTAAATGAACGGCGGTGGGGAACAGCGGCACCACAGAGCAAATCAGACTCCAGCTGGTCGGCGTTTCTCTTTGACCAAAGCGGATGCAGTACAACGTGGAGATTGCAGGAGGATATGTATATATCTATATCTGTATCTGTATCTATATCTATATAGAGAAAGAGCTTCTTGATATTCCGGTGGCAGTTCACAGGTGTGTCTGTCCTCCCCTCCAGCAGAGAGTTTTATAGTCAGCTTTAGAAAACTGTTTCCCCGAAGTTTTCAGCATGCCTGTTGCTGGCTCTGGGCACCTGGGTGAGTGTGGTGCTCCTGGTTCCCAGGGAGTCTTTAAGACATAGCTTTGGCTCTCAGCATCCCTTGTTTTGAATGTATGCCCCTAGGGCAAAAAAAAAAAATTATTCATTTTTAGGCCTTTGCCTCCCAGCATATATCACCAACCTTTTAAATCTCAGCATCTTCTGTCCTGTCTCACAAGGAAGATACTCCCCCCCCCCCCCCCCAACTGCTGTCTGGTCAAATTCAGAATCTTACAAAGGAGACCTACTGTTTTTGGTTTTTGGAGACAGGGTTTCTCTGTGTAGTTTTTGTGCCTTTCCTGGAACTCACTTGGTAGCCCAGGCTGGCCTCGAACTCACAGAGATCCGCCTGCCTCTGCCTCCCGAGTGCTGGGATTAAAGGCATGTGCCACCACCACCAGGCTGAGACCTACTCTTTTTAATCCCTATGTCAGGCTTTTGATGGAATCTTTAAATATGACAATATTTGGGGACGTTGCCTGATACGTTTCTACATAGGAAATAACCAGCATGTACTTTTTCTAGTGCTGAGTGGCAGTTTTGGTCAAGGATGGGCTCACCAGTCCTGTTGAACTTGGTGATGGCAAGGACAGAAATGGCCTCCAGGCCTTTCTAAGGGGAAGGAGTTGGCGTGGCCAGGTAGTGGGCTGCCAGGCTGAGTGGACAAATGAAAGGTGTTCTTCGGTGCTCTTTGGTGAATTCTGGGAGGGAAGCCACTGTTTCCTTGTTTGGTCTTCTGGTAAGGATAGAGGAGAGGGGTGTCCTAGCAGAGAAGCTAGACGTCCTTGAATTTGTTCGGCTCTGCAAGATAACTTCATTGTGATTCCCAGCAACTGGCCAAGCAGATGCCTAATCTTCCCCGACCACCAGACAAGTGTCCACACGGCAGCCTCCTGTCTGCTTTTTCTTTCTCCCAGAAACACCATGCTCAGGAGAAGAAAATCAATTTGTGAATCTGCTACCCAGAAACTCAGTGATTTAGTGTGAACTCTGCTTATGAATTTCTTACTCCGGGTTTCACAAGGTTCCTAAACTGGAGGAATTTGCGGGTATAAGCAGCGTGACCATCTAGGTAGGAGGAGGATGGCTGTTTTAATCTGATTCAGTTTATTTCCTAGAGAACAATTATTACGACATTCATTCATTTATGGTCTCTGTTTCAGAGCCAGTGTTAGTCATTCGGCTTTCAGGAGAGCCTTTGAACACAGGTGTCCTTACGATTTCAATGGGAGTTCATAATAGCCTGGGGAAGGGTTTGTTCTCTTCATCTACTGTGGATATTTTGGCTGGAAAATATTTTATTTCAAAGAATAACGTATTAATAATATAAGCCACACTTGAACTTTCTGTTCCTGGCACCCAGAGGCCAAGTTCATGTTTTCTTATGTGCAGCTAGCTCTTCTGTTTATTTTTATAGAGACATTTGTTCACCAAAGGATAGTTTTGATGAATAAGTAAGATCACTGAATTGTACACTTTTTACTTTTTTAAAGACAGGGATCCACTATGTAGTCCTGGTTGTCCTGAATTCAATATGTAGGTCCAGGCTGGTCTCGAACTCAGAGATCTGCCAGCCTCTGCTTCTGCCTTCCAAGTACCGAGATTAAAGGCACTGCCGTGGCCAGCTCCTTTTTCAAATGACATATGTTTAGGTTATGTGAAGTAAATTTCAAATTAATAAAATTTGGAAACTAGTTTAGGAGATGAAATACAACCAGGAGATCGACGAATTTTAGATTTAAAAATAAAAATGTGTTTATGGGTTGCCTAGATGGGAACCCTGGAGTGAGCCCATTGAGGTTACAGTAATTAAATGTGTGTGGATTAATGAGTCTGGATGATGAGAATAAGGTGGGAAAACACTGTGATGTTGCTTAAGCAAGGAGTAAAGCACTGGTTGTGCTTTTCTAGGTAAATATTTCAGAGGGAAACTGCAGGTTTTTTTTTTAAGCTCTTTGGGGGGCCTGCCACTTGGCTCCCAAATAAATACACACAGGCTTATTCTTTTTTATGAATGCCTGGCCTTAGGTTGGCTTATTTCTAGCCAGCTTTTCTTAACTTAAATTATCCTATCTATCTTTTGCCTCTGGGCTTTTACCTTTTCCTATTTCTCTCTCTCTTTTCTTTCTTTCTTACTCCATGACTTCATATGTAGCTGGGTGGCTGGCCCCTGGAGTCTTCCTCTCTTTCTTTCACTCTTCATTCCTCTTCCCAGATTTCTCCTTCTATTTATTCTCTCTGCCTGGACAGCCCCGCCTATCCTGTCTCCTGCCTACCTATTGGCTATTCAGCTCTTTATTAGACTAATCGGGTGTTTTAGACAGGCAAAGTAATACAGCTGCACAGAGTTAAACAAATGGCAACATGAAAGAACGCAGCACATCTTTACATCATGAAAACAAATGTTCCACAGAGTAAGCAAATGTAACACACCTTCAAATAATGTTCCACAACAGAAAACAAAAGCAGTTAACCTGCCTTTGGAAGTCTCCTGTTTAGAAACCAGGAAATGTTTGTGGTGGGTAGTGAGTGTCCCAGCATTCCAGTGCTCTGTCACCTGCTAACAGGCATCCAGCTATTTTTATCTCACCATTTCCCCGCCCCTGGCCTCTCTGCCCTGCTGACACCCACAAATGAGACCCACCTCTCCAGCCTGGACATCATAACATTCTCATGCTTGAAATGTTTTTCTTCTTTTTTTTTTTTGTACCTTTTTATTTTGAAATAAGTTCAGATATTCAAAACATTGCTGAAATACTTGAGAGAATTCCTATCTACTCCTCCCTTGTCAGATATCAGCACTGCCCCTAAGCAAGCTCAGCTGGAGGCAGCGCTCGGTCATCATACCTCATCTCTGCCAGTTTGACGGGTGAGAGTCGATGGCTCTTTTCGGTAGTTTATTCTTTGAAAGTCTGTACGTGCATATAACACATTTTGGTCCCACTCACCACCCCACCTTTTTTTATCCCCAGTGTACCGGGCTCCCATTCTCTCAACAAGTCTTCCTCCTATCATGTCTTTTGGGGTTTAGTTTTTTTGTTTTTGTTTTTGTTTTTTTGAAACAGGTTTTCACTATGTAGCCCTGGCCCTGAACTTGCTAAGTAAACCAGGTTAGCCTTGAACCCATGCTCCACCATGCACCCTTGTTTTTGTGTTGTGACTCATAGAAGCATAGGTAATGATGCCTCCTTCCCCTCCCCCAAAGCCATCAGCTGCTAATCACTCTCCTTTGGGAGTGGTTGTTGTCCCTGAGCCCTGCCTTTATCTGTGATTGAATGTTGGTAGACCTATTCTTATGCAGGCCTGTGAGTAACTGCATGAATACAGTAGTCATGTCATTCCCAGAAGACCTCAAGGTCCTCCCTCGTACCCTCTGAGTCTTAAATTCTTCTCCTTCCATAATATTCCCCAGACCTTGGAAGTGGGGTGATATGGGTGTTCTGTTGATGGCTGAACAGAGAGTTGATGTCTCTGTTGAGACCAGCCTCTTCCACATTAGACAACCATGTCTTTTCTATTTTCCTCTGCCTTTGTTTTCTTGACTTGATCACCCCATTCCTGCTTGGCAGGACCCCTGGCAGGATCAGGAAGGTTTGTCCCTTGTGTTGTAAGTTTCGACACTTTTTTTCCCCTGGCTTCTTACTTATCTTTCGAATCTGCCTCTGGTGTATTGACATGTGAGAAAAGGTTTTGTATTTATCTGATTGAATTTCTTTCCTTTCACCATTTTGGGGTTTAGTTGTAACTTTCCTCAAGGGTAAAGAATGTTTTCCATGTTCTTCCTATGGCTCTTATTTTTTCACTAAATTGTAGGTGCTTTGGGTTCCTTTTGTTGTAAGTGTGAGGTGTGTCTTCCCTTTCATTTGCTGATGCCCTCCAGTGGGTACATTGTTGGCATTTATTGAGCAGTTACTTTCCCTTCGGTGACTGTCTGGTCATGTTTTCTGTGTTACTATTCCAAATGTTTCATTAGCTTCTACCTACCCTCTCCATGCCGTACCCAAGTAGAATTGATGAACTCTTTGAAATCGTTGTAATTTAAAGCACCTACAGAGACAGAATACTAATATATTAAAGCCTGAAGTTAGTAAGTTTCATTAGCCTCCTGTGTCGATGTTCTACATTCTCAGACTCAGCCAACTTGGATTCAGCCAACCTCAGATGGAAAATATTTGGATCAAAACCTTGAGTCTCCTGAACACATGTCCACTTACTTCCAAATACTTACATAGCATTAACCATTAAATAAATAGTCTAGGTATATGTATGGAGAATGTGCGTACGTTACATGTAAATATGACACAATATTTTTGTAAGAGAACTTCAGCATCTGCTGGTTTTGACAGCCAAGAGGTCCTGGAAACAGCCTTCTATGGACACCAAGGACCAGCTGTACCATGATAACCTGTAAGAAAGTGAGACAATAACAGCCTGAAGGCCACTGAATTAGTTTAGCATAGGAAAGAGGGCGGATGGTTCCCCTCAGCTCAAGTCTAAGTGGGCCACATATATTCACTGCAGGAAGCCATTGGTCCCTTCCTGGACCCATCCTTGCCCACTTCTACTATATTCTAGGTTGTAGGAAGCAAGTTAAGGATGCCTGGGAGAAATTTGATTGAAACTTATAATGGCATAATGTGTGTGTGTGTGTGTGTGTGTGTGTGTGTGTGTGTGTGTGTGTGTGTGTGTTGAGAGAGAGAGAGAGAGAGGCTAAAAGCCAAGTCAAGCGCATTGTGGAAGGGTTGTAAGAATCCCTGACATTCCTATGCAGAATCTGGCAGTGGGTTGCAGGAGAGTCTCATTTGGGAACGCTGTTTGCAAGATGTCATTAGATGTGTCTCTGCACCCGTGTTCGATGGATGGAGCTCGTTAGGCGTTTCCTCCTCTGACATGCCCTGTGGCAGGAGGAGTCAGTGTGGTGGTCATCTGTGTGATCTGCCATCCTTGGTCTCTAGATCAACTTGGGCAATGAATACAGTTAAAGGTTGCATACTCTGAGAGCAGCAGGCACCAGATTCTGACTGTGCCGCCTGTTTCTGCCAGTCCTGTGCACATTATCTCAGTTCTGTGCCATGTAGAAGTGTAACGAGGTGTCACACAGCTGTTAGGACTGAACGTCGTAATGTATGTCCATGGCACCCAGGGTATGTTCAGTAAGTGACTGTCAGCATCCGGGTCTATTTCTCCTCTTTAGCTTGTGAACCCTGAGGCTCGTAGTTCCCAGGATTTAACTTAAGTGCCGAAGGGCAAGGAGAACAGCCACATAGTAACCCTCCATTGTCTTCAGGGAATGTGTTCTAAAAAACCTAGCTCACATCTAAAACTGACTAGTACCAAACTCTGTGTATACAGTGTTTCTTTCCTATATGTATGCCCACCTATGATAAGACTTAATTACAAATTATGCCCAGTAAGAGAGTAATAGCAGCAACTAATAAGATAGAACCTTCGTACCCTCATTCTATAATAAAATTGGTGTGAATGTGGTCTCTTGAGTCAAGACAATAATGTCCTCCTGCTGTGGTTAATTGGGAGTGACCGAAACCATAGGAAATGAGTCCTTGGATACTGTACACTAGAGCAGTTTAGAGTTATGTATGAGAGGCCCTGAGTTCCGACCCCAGTAGCACAAACCAAGACATGTATGTGTTTGGTTAGCAGGGAGAAGGTTGAGACCCCGCTCAGGTCTGAGAGAAAGTTCTGCCTGATGTCGGTCTGTGTTTCTTGAGGTGGTGGAACCTTTAGAGTGGTGTCTAAAGGAAGCAGGTTAAATCACAGGGGGGCATTACCCTTCAGGGGGGCATACCCTTCAGGAGGATGTGGGGACCCACACCCCAGGCTCTTCTTTTTTGTTCTTTGCTTCCCGATACCATGAGTTGAACAGCTTTGCTCCATTCCTGCTCCCGTTCTGGTGTTTGGGCTGGCTAGTCTCATGTCAGCTTGACACAAACTAGAGTCATGGGAAAGGAGGGCACCTCAGTTGAGAAAATGCCCCCATAAGATCCTGCTGTAGAGCCTTTCCTTAATTAGTGACTGATGGGGCAGGGCCCAGTCCGTGGTGGGTGGTGCCGTCCCTGGGCTGGTGGTCCTGGGTTCTGTAAGAAAGCAGGCTGAGCATGTCATGGAAAATAAGCCAGTCAGCAGCATCCCTCCACAGCCTCTGCATCAGTTCATGCCCCCAGGATCCTGCCCTGTTTGAGTTCCTTCAGTGATGGACTATGATGTGGAAGTGTCAACCAATAAACCCTTTTCTCCCCAACTGGCGTTTGGTCATGGTGTTTCATCATAGGGATGGAAACCCCAACAAGGGCACGCTATACCATGCAAAAGCAACTGACGAAGGCCCGGGTGCTCTGAAGCCGAACCGGAATAAACTTTTGCTTCTTGGATGTTGCTTTTCTTGGATATTTTATCACAGTCACAGAAAGCCAATTTACAGCATCTGCTGCTGCAGGAATGTGGTTGATCATCCGGATTTTTGTTGTCTGTGGGTGGGAGTGATCTTCAGAGCAGAGCAGGTATCACGGAGAAGGGATAGAAATTCAGAGGGCGGGGGTGGTGTCAGTAGGAGAGCCTGTCCTGGTGCAGGGTGGAACACCTGTGGGTGTTCTCTACGGGACCTTGGAGAAGAGTGCCAGGAGAGTAGAGCCCAGTAAATGGTCTCTTTATCTCTCTGGAGAAAAATGGCAGAATCAGGAAAGAGACAGTTGAGCATTTTCTAAGAGAGTTGAAGCCGGTGAATTACTGGCCGTCTGTGTTTCCCTCACAGGGGCAAAGTGGCTCGATCTCAGGGTGGAATCTGAATAAGATTGGAGTCTGTGATGGCTAGTGTTTGTCAGCTTGACACAAGCTAGGGTCATTTGGGAATAAAGAATCTTAATTGAGAAAATGCCTCTGTAGGATTAGCCTGTAATTAAGTCTATAGGGCATTTTCTTGATTGATAATTGATGTGGGAGGGACCAACCCATTGTGGGTGGTGCCACCTCTGGGCAGGTGGTCCTGGATGGTATAAGAAAGCAGGTTGAGCAAAACATGAGGAACAAGCCAGTAAGCAGCACCCCTCCATGGCCTCTGTTATCAGCTTCTGCCTCCAGGTTCTTGCCCTGGCTTTGGCTTCCCTTAATGATAGAGTCTGATCTGAGAATTGTAAGCTGAAATAAACCCTTTCCTCCCAAGTTTCTTTGGTCATGTTGTTTTATTGCAGCAATAGAACCCCTATTGGCATGGCACTTATGGGTTTTTTTTAATGCTATTTAATGTGTATGCATCTACAAGACAATCTTTTCTTTTTGTTTTCCACATCTCATGAGAAAGATGCACCTTCTAACCCAGTTTTAAACTAAGCTGTGTGATAGAGCATCTCGCCCCAAAGCTGATGTGTGGTCCCCTCATCAAGTAGCAGCCTCATCTTCCTGCATATGTACCTGCTGGGAAGGTTCGTAGCATCCAGCTCAGGGGTGGCATTTGTTCCAGAATACTTGTTGAATGAGTTAACTTGCAGTATATCTGGACGAATAGTATTAGGATGATAATGATTGGGAAACTTTGTTTTCGCTTGTCAAGTTAGGAAAGTTCTACTCTGAGAAATGACTCTAGGAGATGTCATGGTTCCTTTTTTGCTTTAGAGGTCAGTCTCTACGAAGGAAGATTAGATACACTTTCTTAGGTTTTATCTGAAACGATTATGTTAATATAAACAGTCATTGGAGTTGTCTCCGTAGACTGTTTACTGTAAGACTGATGGTTTGGATAGTACACAGCAGCTTTAGAAGCAACCTAAAAGTTTAGTTTAGTTTTTTTTTTTTAAATAGATTTTCTTGCAGCAAATAATCAAGAAGCCAGGCTGTATGTTCTTGGAATTCACTTTGACCCCACTAGTGTATGTTCCTGGAATTCACTTTGACCCCACTAGCCTGGGCTGCTTTCAGAAGGGCAGGGCAGCATCTGGGTCGAGCCTTCTTTACACAGTGTTTGCGCTTGGCAGGGATGCAGTATGTCTGGCTTAGTAAAGGAGACTTTCCATGTAATGCTGCCAGGGAGGTGACTGAGCGCTAAGGCAGTGTGGTTCTCAACCTGTGGGTCACGACCCCATCGGCAAACCTCTGTCTCCAGGAAAACTTACATGACAATTCATAGCAGTAGCAAAATTAGCTATGGAGTAGCACCGAAATAATTTTATGGTTGGAGGTCACCACAGCATGAGGAACTGTATTAAAAGGTAGAAGCATTAGGAAGATTGAGAACCACTGCTCTAAGGAAACCCGGCTTCTGCGTTAAGTAGTGGCCTCAGCATGGTACTCCTGCCGGCTGTGGGCCGGGATTGGCTTCCAGTTTGAAACATTCTGTGTCCTCTGCATGCAGAAGGTTGCCGGCATCCTCACCCAGACCAGTCTTTCTGTTCATATTTTGAGGTGTCTCCAGTTGGCCCTCGTTCCTTTCCTCTACTTTTCCCTAGCCCCTGGGGAGCACTGGGGAGCTTTGGTCAGCAGCCTGTATGTATGCTAATTCTGTAGGTCTCAGGTAGGATTTGTTTGGAATGAAATGGGCTGTGAGCGGTTCTGCTTCTTGACCGCCTGCTCTCGGCACTCCTGTTCCTACTAGCCTAACCTGCAGGCTTCTGGTTTGCCAGTTGTTAAGTCTGAAGGCAAAGCGAAGCGGTGATTTCATTCATTATTGGAGCAGTTCCTAAACCCCTACCTCTCAGATTTTTCTGGTTTTGTTCTTGTTTTGCTTGGTGTTGGCTTTGCTTGCGCATTGTCTCGTGAGACAAATTACGTGCATACAGGCAGGGGTGAATTTGGGATTTACTAATTTCAAGAATATGCTCTATAAGGCTGACGGATAGAGTTATGAGTTCAGAGCAAGTTCAGAGTCTGCCCTTGACCGTGTTTCTCCAGTACATCACCCTGCCGCATGGAGCTGAAGTTGATTGTTTTAAAATGTGTAAGTGGATGGACTCAACACGGAGTAAGGATTATCTGAGACCTGGCTGGACAAGGATGGCATTTGGCTTAGTGCCAGGTGGTTTTCGACATGCCTGTTGGTTGGTTCTTTGTGCCTGGCTAAAAGGCTTGCCGTGTCTATGTCTCTATGTTCTTGTCTGATTTCAGAAGTGCTGACACAGCTAATGTGAGCATTTATGGCTATTTCCACTTCAAGCTCAGTGGATGGCTCTTTGGGGATATTCACACAGAAATGGCTTAATTGGATTTCAGCCCAGACAACAGTATCTGAATGGTTCTTTATGAATTGCATTAATTGGGCTGCTGCCATAGGAAGTCACACACACGCACACGCACACACTTAGAAGTGCTGTGATTCAGGCCCTTTTGTTGGCTTGTTGCTAATTTGTTTAATAAATGAAATAGTCCTGGTTGTGGTAGCTCATCTCTGTGGTGAGGCTGAGGCAAGAAGATTGCTGTGAGTGTGAGACCACCCTTAGCTGCATATAGTGTTCCAGGCCACTTCAGGTTATAGAGGGACAGTCTATCTCAAAGAGAAAATCAAGATAAATATACTTGAGAACAATAGGTCTGGTGTGGTGCCACACTCCTTTGATCCCAGCACTCAGGAGGGAGAGGCGGGTGGGTCTTTGTGAGTTCAGGACCAGCCTAGTCTACAGAGTGAGTTCTAGGACAGCCAGAGAGCTACATAGTGAGACCCTGCCTCAAAGAAAAAGAGAAGAGGGAGGGAGGAAGGGAAGGAGGGGGAGGGGGGCAAAATAAATAGAGAGCCTTGCAGTTAAGAAATACAGTTTCTAAGTGTAACTATTCTTTGGTTGTGGAATATTTGTGTTATTTTCTAAATTCAAGGTTCATGTGCCTGTGCAGACTGACTCAGGAGTATAGTCTGTAAGGGACTGACATTTGAAAAGAGAAGATTTAGGGCCTAAAGTGGTACTGACTGCTGCTGCAGGCCATTGGGTATTAACAGTGGATCTCATGGGCGTAATTAAGAAGCAACAGTTAGCTGGCCGTGGTGACTCAGGCTTGTAAGCCGAGCACCTGGGAGGCTGCTGTAGATGGGAGTTTGAGGCCAGCCTAAGCTGTTTAGTCCAGGGATAGCCTGGACTAAAGTGAGACTCCGTCTCCAAAGCAAACACAACCAAACAGGCAGGCAACAAATAACAACAGTAGACCTCCCCCAAATCTCCCCAAACAACCTGGAAGTTTACTGGCTGGTAAATGTGCTATGAGGGTCTGTCTGGAGTCACGTGGACACCGGGAACAGGGGAAGTTGCAATCTCTACGTGGTGACTCTTCCTCTCTGGACAGTTGCGCACATGTTAGACGGCGGTCTATGATTTCTACGGGAATAGAAGGCCATCTTCCAGAAGAGCCTCACCAGTGAGGGTTTGGTTGGACAATGAAGTTGGGAGCTGAGACAAAGACGCTTCCAGAAGAAAGAAGAAACTTCTGACACAGGCTCGGGGTTGGAGGGGTCTGGCGTGCAGAAACAGTGTGGGCGCCTGTGCTCTGGCAGTATTTGGAATTTGTTAAAACAGCTACGTATACTTAAAAAGCACAATGTATTACATTTTAATTCAGTTACGATAATTCGAAACCTCCATGTTAAATTTTTATAATCATTAGCTTTTTCAGAATGTCACTTATTTTTTAATTAAAATAAATTTAAATTAGCGCAACCGAACTTATTCATGTTTCTGCTGAAATTTCTCAGCTGTTGGCACAAATCCCCATCCAGGCTCCCTGGCTACCAGCTTCCTACTGTTCTGTGCATTGAGACTGCCCTGTTTGTTTTTCTGTACCTGGGATTTTTCACTGAGCATAAAGTCCTCCAACTTACCCACGCTGTAGCATGTGGTTCTGCTGCTTCTTTTGTTAAGCTAAGTAATGTTGTACAGTGTGCCTGTATCTCATGTTTTATTGTCCATTCATCTCTCAGTGGACGCTAGTTCCTTATTTTTTATTAGCCTTACGGTCCTTAAAGGTTCTACTATTACTACTTAATAGTGCAGGCTTGAAAGCAAGCTTTTGACACATAGGCCTGATCCAGACCATAGCAGCTGACACTGTGATATAAGGGTAGCCCCAGCAGCACTTCCTGTCCTGACATAGCCCTCTTACCTGGAGGTACAATGCCTTAGTCCTGAGTTAATGAGAACTTGGGCCCAGACCAGCACAGAGCTCTGGATATTTCCATTCTGTGATGCACAGATGTGTGGCTGGCAGGCTTCACAGGCTCAGCATTGGCCTGTCTAAATTAATATGTGCTCTAAAATGGCACTCAGGTGCTCTCATCAAATAGCAGGGGTAAGGTTTGGGAGGTTTCTGATTTGATTGACTGCAGGGTATAGGGGAACTCGGGTTTATATAAGACAATAAAATGTTCTGTGTGTGAAAAAAAAAAAATTGACTTTTCCAGAAGAACCACAGAGAATGCGAGGCACAGTTGTGAAATAGGGAAGCAGAAGCGGGGTCCTGAGTTGGAGGCCAGTCTGGACTGCGCAGTGAGCTCGGCCAACGGGAGCTGTACGGGGAGGCTGTCTTTCCTGAAGAATAGGAGGAAAGGGGAAGGAAATAGTGGTGTGCGTAGAGATAATGCCGGCGTATAATGTGGTACAAATGGTGTTGTGTGTCTCTTTCGGGGTCATTTGGGGACGTAAAATGCCCCTTTTCCAGGGTGGTGTGGGTTTCCTGGAGGCATCCCCCTGGTAGATGGAATCACCGTCTATAGTTCTCTCGTCCCTGCAGAGACTCATTGGCTCCTTGAAACGGTTATAAACAGAAAACCTGACCTCGTCAGTGCTTCGGGTGATTTTGTAATTTTTTTTTTTCGGTTTTTCGAGACAGGGTTTCTCTGTGTAGCTTTGCGCCTTTCCTGGAACTCACTTGGTAGCTCAGGCTGGCCTCGAACTCACAGAGATCCGCCTGGCTCTGCCTCCCGAGTGCTGGGATTAAAGGCGTGCGCCACCACCGCCCGGCTGTGATTTTGTAATTTTTATCCTTAGGTTTCATGTGCCCTCACGCAGCCAGAAAAATACGGTATACGCTTACTTATTTCTTCTAGAAGGAACCCTAAGCCTAGAGGAAAGCACAGAGCCTTGGCCCCCAGGAAGTCATAGGTCAGGATAGAGGCAGGGGCTGAACAGGGCTAGGAAGGGGTGGACTTCTCCCGTTTGCTAAAGCACCAGATAAAGGGGGGACTTCTCCATGTCTAGCACTCAGTCAGGGCTGGTCCCCTTCCATCAAGATAATCTCTCCCATCTAAGGAGTCTCTATGTAGCATGAATCTTAAAAGTTCTTATTAATAAAATCAAACCTGAGGCCAGTTATTGGGGTGAACTGGAAGATGAGAGAGACAGAACAAGCCACAGCTAACCTCACCTGGCCAACTTCTCAGCTGATCTTGTTTCCTCAGACTGGAAGCTTCTGTGTCCTCATCCCAATGGATCTCAGCTGAACTGCTGCTCGAAAGCCTGAATGCTTAACCAGCTAAAAGCTTCTAGTTTCTGGTCTTCACACCTTATATACCTTTCTGCTTTCTACCACCACTCCCTGGGATTAAAGACTCGCTTTCTGGGACTAAAGGCGTGAGTCACCATGCTTGGCTGTATCCTTGAACACATGGATTTCTGCCTCTGGAATGCTAGGATTAAAGGCATGTGCTACCACTGCCTATCCTTTATGTTTAATATTGTGGCTGTTCTGTCTCTGACCCCAGATAAGTTTATTAGCATGCACAATATTTGGGGGAATACAATACCACATCTCTAGTCATAAACTGCTAACCTACTGGAAATGTCAGGGGTTGGGGAGTGTATGGAAAACCCCAGTGAGCCTGGATCCACCTGGTGTCAAACGTCCTGCCTCAGCAGAATGGACACCTTAGCACTGTAGTCCCTCTCATGAAAATGAAATAGAGTTAAACTGCCTCAAAAGACAGACTAGAGGTTGCAGTGTGTGGACATGCCTTGCACCCTCATTCAGATAAATTTGCTATAAAAAAGACAGTTGCGCACAATGCAGCTGGGAAATTTGTATTAAGGAATGGATAGTTATCCTGATGTGGTAATGGAGTTGTACTTGGTTTTGGGTGTGTGTGTGTGCTGAGCTGTCTGGGTCAGTGAAGTTGTCTGTGTGATGTTCTTTACACTCACCCGGGGAGGGCTGTGTATGTGCCTGTAATGGTGGGGGTTGGATGACAGTGCATATGGGGTGGATATACAGTGTGTCTGCTGTTTTACGTCTTTAAGCCTGATTGTGCTACGGCAGCAGGGGATGACACCTTAGGGCTTTGCGAAGGTGTGGAAAGGCCAGACTTCTGTAGAGGAGACTCAGTGGTAGGGTCCCAGAGGCTGTGGTGGTGCTTTTGCTGGGTTAAGAGACCATAAATGTGGAGAACTGGTGAGTCTGTTTCTTGGGTGCAGGAGGAAGGCGCTGGCCAGTGCCTGAGGTAGGCGCTTCTGTGGTTTGACGCTTGGTTCCCATGGACTTAAGCTTCATTGATTCATGAAATATTTTGAAGTTCCTGAGAATTCATAGTTGATGGTCTCAGGGAAGGCTCAAGCTGCCATTAAAAAGGCGCTATAGGCTGTGTAGCTCAAGCATCAGGCTTATTCTCGTGGTTCAGCAGGCCGAAAGTCTAAGGCCTAGGTGTCATGAGGGTTGGTTTCTTCCAAGGCCTCCCTCAGCTAGAAGATGGCCATCTCCTTCCTGTGGCCTCACTTAGTCCTTCCTCGGAGTGCAGACCTGGTGCCTCCTCCTCTGTTCATAAGGACACTGTCCTGCTGGGGTAGGACCCCAGGCTCACTGCGTCATTTTAGTTTAGACGCCTCTTGAAAGATCTGTCCCAGTGTCCTCCTGAAAGTCAAGTGACTGTGATGTTTCTCACCCTTCCGAACTTGTCACTTGTGACCACTTTAGCCATGGCTCTGTCTGCCTTCCTGGCTCACTTTTTGAGGTTTTTGTTTGTGTTTTAATGGGAGTGGGGTGTTGTGCATGTTTGGGAGTTCCGGAGCACATGACAAAGGCAGACTTTGCAGCCTCGATACTATATACCATTGTCAGCTTTGACCGTTCTTAACAGTTTCATTTATTCAGTCCTTTATCCCCAAAGGTAAGGGTCATGAAGTAATTAGTGTTTGACATAGATTTGTAGTTAGGCTAAATTATCTCAATCAGGAGATGTGCCTGAATTATGTCAAGTAAGAGAGGAATTCACTGTCCCTTCCTCTTTCCCTTTAAAAAAAAAAAGTGTGTGCGTGTTTTTTTGTGAGCATGCTTTTTGTTAATGTTGCATACATCTTGACCATTACTACACCCCGTGGTGTGCACACGGGGAGGGTGGTGTCTTGAGTTTGGGGCTAGCCTGGGCTGTGTAGCTAGACCCAGTATCAAGAAACAGCAAACAGAAACAAAATCACAGGGAAGAAAAGAATGCTGGCGAGCCTTCTCCAAATGCTGGATGTGATTAGGATCTCATCAAGCTGTTGAGAGGCGTTGCAAGACATGCTCCTGATTAGGAGAGTGGGACTGAACTAAAAGGGAGTGTAGGGAAATACCGTAGCCCAGGAGAGAATCCACCATGTATCAGCTGATCCTGTGTTTCAGATGATTATAAAAAAAAAAAAAGTTCAGTTTAAGATTTGAATGAAGACTTTCTTTTGTTTCCGATACGCTTTAATAAACTCTTGATTGCCTCATGATCAAAATTTGGTAGTGTAAGATGCATTGGCACTGGTCTTCAAACAGCAGAATTCTTGTGAGATCCTGTCAGGTCCTCAAGATTCTGAAGGGGCTGGGGAGAAAACATGGTTGGTAAAGTGCTTGCTGAAATATTAAAACCTGAGTTCCATCTTCAAGTCCTATATAAAAAGCTAGGCATAGTGGTGTGTGTATGTAATCCCATGTAATGCTGGGGAGTTGGGGACCGGAGTATCTCTGGGGTTTGCTGGCTAGTCAGCCCAGCCTGATCGGTGAGTCCCAGGACTCTTGTCTCAAGGGGGAGGCAGGGTCAAGGTGGACGGCTCCTGAGGAAAAACCGTAAGATGGATATGTACACACACGTACACGCACAAACACACGCGCACACACACAGAGATGGTGTATGAGGAAGTGTAAATATATTTGGCTAAAAAACCTGGACTGCAGCTCAGTGGTTCTCATCCACTGGTTGCCGCTTTTTTGTTCCATATTTTATTTGTAATTGTATATGGTTGACCCATTGTTTGCAGTTTTGATTTGTCTCATTCCTGGGATATTTGAAGGCAGAAACCATTATTCCAGAGGTTAGACTCAATGCTGGCTTTTCCTCTCCCGCTGTCAGGAATACCTTCTAATCTGATAACCTGCGTTACTCTTTGGAATTGATATATGATCAGGTCAGCACAGAAAACTTGATACCTTGCCGTCTCATGAGAGTTTTCTGTTGACTGAAAGATCAGGGTTCTCTGGGACCTTTTGGAAGCCTGGGACTCGCCAGTGGATTTCAGCCCTCCTGGAACCCTGACCTTTTTGGTGCTGGGGTGATAGACAGTGCTGAGGTCATCCTCTGGTCATCTTTTGACTCAGGTTGACAAGCTCTGAGCTGCTCAGGATCAGGGTTGACTTCAGCCAGGGAAATCATTCAAGCCGACTTGTTGGTCTGTTCACTGTCAGAAAACAGCGTCTTCCATTGAATAAGGAATAGCAAGGAGGCATTCCAGAGCCTGGAGGCTTCTACTATTCACATCACTTTCTAAAGGATTAAAAACAATTGCCTGTAACTGTCTTTTGATGAGAGGTGGGGGTCTTTCTGTGTTTTACATTCACGCTGGGCCTTTCCTAATCTGAAGTCTTTTGGTGCTCAAATAGTTTCACACTTTGATACATTTTAAATTTCAGGTCTTTGGATTAGAGGTGCAAACCTAGTAACATCTCTACAGATAGTTCGGAATCAAATATTTTCTAAGCATTTTAGACAAGGAATGCTTAACCACATACCTGGGCCTCGGGCTGTGTGTGCAGCGTTAGCTCACCCAGACATTGTTACTCAGCAGGTCTTTCTTTGACATGCAGTCACTTTAAAAATGGAAGTCATGGTGCCCTCATGGGCTTCAGTCTCCTCAAAGCCTGACACTGTCTGCTTGGTGTGAGTTTGAAGCCAATCTTTTAGGGTAGGAAGCACTCCTGGAAGGTGGTAGTCACCACCAGCAGTTGCTAGCCTTTTTATGGTGACCATTGCATGGAGAGAACATAGGCTCCCATTCTAGCTGCTGGCTCCTATGGGCTGGCTCCTGGCGGAAGGATGGGAAGGGGCTCCCAGGTTGCTGTGCAGCTTGCTGAGGCCGGGTCAGCCACGTGGGTGTGGCAATGGAACCATTGCCTGTTCTTCTCTGTCCATTGTTGTGTTTCTGTCAGGGAGACAGGGAGGAAAAGTGGGTTTCCAGTGCCTTCTGAAGAGTAACTTCTACTGGTAGCCAGCCATCTGGACAGGTTGGCCATCTCTGAAGCAAGGGGAGTCCTGATGTCCAGCAGTAGCAAGCCTATAAAATAAGCCTATACAACCCTTGTATTAACCCCAAGTGACCAAGCTAGAGTGAAGTGTGTTAGCTATGGATGTCAGGGGGGATCCATATTAGACCCTAGATTGAAAGGATGTCAGCTTTGGGGATCCATATTAGACCCCATACCACACAGGGCATGCTGCAGTGAGCCTTTAGAAGTTCGGAATGGCCAGGTGTGTTGGTGTATGACTTTACTCCAGCACTCTTGAGGACGAGACAGATAGGTCTCCTTGAGTTCCTAGCTAGCCTGGTCTACATAGTGAGCTCCAGAATAGCCAAGGCTAATAGAGAGACCCTGTCTTAAAACAAAATAAAGTAAAACAAAAAAACAAAAAAGAATGGTCGAGGTCTGCTTACACTGAGCTTTTATCTATGCCCATTCTCAAACTTGAGTAAGAAAACTCTGCCAGGGTTTACAACCCATGGGTCCAAGCTTTCCAATTTGGAATATTCTCTTAAGAGTTGAAGCAAGCTCTGCCGCTGTATCCCTCTGAACAGACTGTGGAAAGCCCAAGGGATGGCTTTAGTTGAGGAAAAGAAAATCACAGTGTTAATGGGGAATTAGATCTGATCCACCTTTGGATTTTACAGTGGAAAAAATGTTATATTACTAAGGTCCAAATTAAAGTTTTTAAAAAAGATACATATAGTATAAATGTTGATCTTATTTTTTTTTTATTTCTAGAGGAGCGCAGATGTATTTTTAAAAGCAGCACACACACGCATTTTTTTCTTATTTTCTCATCTGCCCATATGATGACTTGCAGGAAATCCTTGAATAAATTCTTTGGTGAGGTCTTTCTATTCTGCGTGTAGCTCTGTGCTCAATAGCCATTATCTAAGCAGGCTGATGGGTTTGCATAGCAATGTTTTTAGATCACAGATTGTCATTAAGACCTGATTTGAAGTGTTCTTGCTGCCATGGTTTTAGATCACAGATTGTTATTAAAGACCCGATTTGAACTCTTCTTCCTTAGCCAAAGTTTTGAATAAGCTGACAGCCTCAGCTTCAACAGGGACAGTGGTGAGTTCCTATGGAGAGGTCTCAGTCGGTGTTGATTCTTGTTTCTGTGCACATTTGTGTGCAAATGGTTTGATAGCCTCTTGCTTTTCTTGTGGAAAACGCTGTAAACATTTCTCACATTTGGATAAGGGTGGGCCTCTGGTACCTTAGGATGGGTTCTAAGCTGTTTCATCAACATCCCAGCTACTCCACCATCAGAGTCCTGCCCTGAGCCTTCTCACTTTTTCTTGCCTCGGGGTGCTGACAGGCACTGTGTTGGGACCTGTCCAAACATTAGACTCCAAGTGTTTCCAGTTCCTAGCTTTGCCTGAGATCAGTGGATATGTTGCACCCGGTTCTCTGTTCCTATTAGAAGCATTTCTTCTCCACTCACCATCAGAAGGAGCAAAGGGTATGCAAAGAGCAGGTGAATTCGTATCTGTAAAGCCAATTAAGGAAGACCCTCAGCGTCCCTGCTGTGATTTGAACCTTAAATGTTCTATAAAGACCACATGAGTTAAAGGCTCCATCTACAGCCTACGGCACCATCAGGAGCTGGTAGAACCTTTAAGAGGTAGGGTCTAGAACAGCGGTTCTCTCAACCTATGGGTGGCAACCCCTAGTGGGGGGGCGTTGAGCCTCCCCCTCACAGGGGTCGCCTAAGACTATCAGAACACACAGAGATTTACATGATATTCATAAAGGTAGCAAAATTATAGTTATGAAGTAGCAACAAAAATAATTTTATGGTTGGGGTCACCACAACATGAGAACTGTATCAAAGGGTCACAGCGTTAGGAAGGTTGAGAACCACTGGTCTAGACGGCTTTTGGGACACAGGCCACCGCCTCTCTTTCGCTTCTGTTTTCTATCCCATGTGAGATAACAGTGTTGTTCTAGCTTGTATTCCCTCCATGAAGTGCTGTCTTGCCACCAGCTCCCAAACAGCTGAGTCAGCCTGCTATTGCCTAAATCCTCGAAAACCCCAAACCCTAATAAAGCTTTCCCCCATCGAAGTCAATTGTTACCCTTGGGTATTTTGTCATAGCAACAGAAAGCTGACCTACGTAGTCCCCAAGGGACTTGTAAACTGAGGCATTCGTGTGTGTCCTGGAAGGTTGTTAGATTCAGCCGCGACACAGATAGTCTTTAGAAAGCCTAACTTCAGACAGGTACCTCTTTTCAGTTAAAAATCTTAAAAATCCAACCTTCTAGAATAGCACCCGGAACTTAGAGATACAGAGATGGTTGGCAGGGCCATAGCTAAGTCTTGCAGACGATAAGGTCAGTGGTATCAGCAGTAGAGTAAGAACTCAAGTCCAGATAGATACCAGTACTACATTTCATCTTACAGTAAACACTTGGCAGAGAGAAAGGCACCTAGTATTTTCATTGTATTTGCTTATGTTTTTTTTTTCCTTATAGTAAATCATATTGTTAAAACCATCCTACTCTTGAGATAGAGCTAGAGAATGCATAAAGAGGGATTCATTTTTAAATCAAAATTTATGAACTTGCCTTGTAACACTTCATAATAGTTCTGCTTGAATTATCACTTCCTATTCGGGTAAAATAGAATTCAATTTTTCTGTGGGCTTTTTTTTTTTTTTTAACATTTTTGGGTCATAATCATCCTCGGGATGAATTAATAGATCTTCTCCAAGTGAACTGTCAAGACAGGTCCCCTCTGGGTTTGAAATGTGATTAAAGATGCCAGTGAACTCCCTTGGGAATCTGCAGAGCACATCAGAGTCCCCTTGAAAATGCTAGAGGAAACCAGAAGTGTTTGCCCAAGTGTGTGCACAGTGAATGCACAGCCAACTCAAAAAGCAGGAGGAAGCGTGGCCACCTTTGTCGGGCTGCTTGCCCCTTAACTACTGTGTAGCTTTGAGGTGCCAGTCACAGATTCCCTGGTTCGGGAATGGGATGCTTTTAACCTTTGGACTGGGATTCAGTTGGTGACACTTTGGTAAATGGCAGTGTAAGAGACACTCAGTTGTGGGCAGGAAGGCTCTGTGTGGTCCTTCTCCCCATAAGCTTGCCTCTGTTGTATCTGAAAGCCTTCCTTCTGTTGGGGACAGCAGTGTTGTGAGGGGTGTGAGTAGGGAAGAGCACTAGAGATGCCTGGGAGCCTGTTCCCTATTGCCCTTTCTTCCCCCTGTTGCTCATGTGCACATGCGTGTGACCCAGGCCCCTGCAGAGGGCCTTGTAGAGGAGGGAAAGTGGTAAAGGGGAACAGTGGCTCTTCACGTTTCTGGATGTTTCTCAGTGGGAGGAGCTTTTCCTTGGTCAATCAATGACCAGGTGTTTGGGGATTTTAAGATGTGTGTGTGTTTGTGTTTCTGCATGTGAGAACAAGTGTCTCAGAAGGCCAGAAGAGGATATTAGATTCTCTGGGAGCTGCAGTTATGAGCAGACGTGAACCTCCAACATGAGTGCTAGGGACCAAACACTGGTCCTGTTCAAGAGCAGTAAGTGCTCTTGACTGCTGGGCCATCTCTCCAGCCCTGTTTCACCAGTGTCTTCCTATTTCCTTCCTTCTTTCCTTCTTTCCTTCTTTCCTTCTTTCCTTCTTTCCTTCTTTCCTTCTTTCCTTCTTTCCTTCTTTCCTTCTTTCCTTCTTTCCTTCTTTCCTTCTTTCCTTCTTTCCTTCTTTCCTTCTTTCTTTCTTTCTTTCTTTCTTTCTTTCTTTCTTTCTTTCTTTCTTTCTTTCTTTCTTTCTTTCTTTCTTTCTTTCCTTCCTCCCTCCCTCCCTCCCTCCCTCCCTCCCTCCCTCCCTCCCTTCCTTCCTCTCTTTGGTTTTTTTTTTTTTTGGTTTTTCGAGACAGGGTTTCTCTGTGTAGCTTTGCGCCTTTTCCTGGAACTCACTTGGTAGCCCAGGCTGGCCTTGAACTCACAGCGATCCCCCTGGCTCTGCCTCCCGAGTGCTGGGATTAAAGGCATGCACCACCACCGCCCGGCCCTCTCTTTGTTTTTGATGGTTAGTTGAGCTCAATCAAGCAAGCACGTCTAATACGTGCTTTCCGTTTCTAGTGTGTTTCTAATCCAGCCTTTCCCCTTCTCTCCAGATCCCGTAGGTTCCTCTCCTACGAACGAGTGCCACTCCGGCTCATGCTTCTCTGCTGAGGTCTGAGCTGACTCAAGAGCTTAGAGGATCCCTGCAGCTTTGTAACCTTCAAGGTGTCCTCAGCAGGAAATCAAAACCTCATCTTTTTGAAGCGTGCTACGTTTTGCCAGTCACCTCTTGCCACTGTGTGCCAAAGGTAAGCCTGCCGACTTCTGCAGAAAAGAGGCAAAAAAGGTCGGCTGGTTTTTTTTTGTTGTTTTTTGTTTTTGTTTTTTGACTTGAGTGCTTAATTTGCACAGTAATTACTTGTTTTTTTTTTTAATTTTAAAGGTTTTTTTTATTTGATGTGTATGAATGTGTTTATATGTGTATGTACATTGTGTGCAGGCCCTAGTGATGTTCCAGAGTACGCAGGTTCAATTCCCGGGCATGGCTCAAACAACCACCCACTACACCCTAGTGCCTGTGAAGGTCAAAAGTAGGTGTCAGATCTAGAAACTAGAGTTACGGATGGTTGTAAGCCACAGTGTGGGTGCTGGGAGCTGAATCCATCCAGGTCCTCTGCATGAGTAGTAAGTGTTCTTAGCCAATGAGCCATCTCTCCAGCCCCCTGCATAGTAGTTACTGAACTCATAATACAGCAGTAGGTGATGCCCTGATTTGTTGAACTGCATTAAATTTAGGCTCTGAAGGGACATAGTTCAAAAGCTGGGTTGCCACTGTTCTGACATGAGAGCGGGTAGTTTTGAGGGTTTAAATAAAAGCGTGCAGACCAGTTCATAGCTCTGTCCCAGGCATTGAGGTTCTGGAACATGCTCTGAATTGAGGTTGCCTGTGTACTAACTGAGGACCAGAAGCATATAGCAAGGAGGAAAGTGGCCTTGAGCCTGGTCAGGTTCAAGTCCAGCTTGGTACTGAGAAGATAAGTTCACACCAGAAGAAATGCAAATAAAGAAAAGATTCCTAGGACTGTTTCACAAGTCTGTATGAGAGATGTGCTCAAGCTGTATTAGAAGGAAATGCCAATTGTAATTGACCTCATGCAGCTGGGACCACGGAGCCCCCACGGTGATATGGGTAGACAAAGATGAAGTTGTGTAACAAGTATGAGAGAGAGAGAAGAGAGGGAGAAGAGAGGGAGAGGTGTGTGTGTGTGTGTGTCTGTGTGTGAGTGTTGCTGGGATAGATACATGCTAGACAAGCATTCTGTGACTGAACTATATCCCCAGCCCACAAAAATGTCTTGGCCATGACTGGTAGTTTGAGGCCTTTGACTAAGATGTGGTGCAGTTTATCCGGTGTTCCCTCTGGCTGACAGAAATATCTCGTGAGAAGGCATATTTTCATCTGTAGAGGGTTGCCTTGGAATAGCAGGGCTAGCGCCCACCCACTGACTGTCCTTCCCTTTCCCTGCAAATCCCATACTGTTTCTGTTATTTAGATTATCTTGAGATAGTCTCAGATCTATGATTTGGTCTGTGGAGTTTGACATAATGATTTCTGTAACTGTACCTTTATATGAGTTAGAATTCTCTTTCATTTGGTCTGAAACAACCACCGAAACACTTTGTGAATGTGCTGGTTCTTCTTGATGCATTTTAAAACATTTGTCTGGAAGCTCGTTAATGTCCTCACTGTGCCTGTTACAATATGTGGTATTTGAAATGCTACAATGTTGATAGGCCATATTTCATGAGAGTGCAATTAATGTAAAGTGTCCCAGGGCTTTACCTTGGCATCTTTATGATTTCCTGTGGAGAAAGTTTCTCACTGTCCCAGGTGTGTTGGGTATCTGAGGTGGATTCAGAACTAGGTGCTGGACTAGAATCCAGAGCTGAGGGGCAGGCTTTGGAACCCTATACCCAGCCCTGTCCATGCCTGTTATCCCCTCATTCCCCACGGATGGTGCTGTGGAGCTTCAAATCCCTTCCTGCCTTCACGGGGCTCTCCACCCTCCCCTTGACAAGCCCATGGGGGTAGGGAATATCCCAGTCATAGCAGAATTGCTTACAAAGAGAGCTTCTCAAACTCCGGGGACTCAGGGTCTTAGAAATGGGTCCTGAAGTGAAGCCTTATTGGATTCAAGTCATTTGTAAATGTGGTTACCTGTCAATCCATTTGTCAAATTTCATGGGCATGTAAGTTAGAAATTACAGCTTTTCGGATCTGGTCACTAGAATTCATTAATAATTCATCAGGAACAGACTGGCACTGCTTATGAGGAAGTTTTTAATGATCAGTCAGTGACATTTGACAGACTTAAGAGTTTGCAATGTGGAGGGAGAGGACTGTACTGGCTCCTGGCTCTGGACCAGCCTGCGCACTCAGCAGGGTGCATTACACCAGCCTGGTGATGATTTCAGGGGCTATGTTTATTTCATAAGGGATGAGAGCTATACAGAAAGCATTTAATTTTGTGGTTTCGAGGGGGTAGCAGTCACGTAATAAACGCTGTGAGCACCGGCCACATTCCAAGCCATTTCGCTATCCTTTAGCAGCTACAAAACCAGATAAAATACAGTTCCAAATACCCTTCCATGTGTCCTGGCTGGCTAGGGTGAGAGATTATGCAGGACCAGCTAGACTACCATGGGGCTATAACCTGTGTCTATAACCTGTCTGTCTGGAGCAGAGAAGCACTGCTTTTGGGAAGGAGCCTGGGAAGGCTCAGGGATGTTATACTGGATCCAGTTTGAAGGAATGAAGGGAGGACACATGGGTAGAGATTTAATTGTCCTGCTTGGCACCGGGCAGGCCTAGTAGCCCGAGTGAATATGAGTCTTAGAGGCAGTGGTGTTTGGGGCTAGAGATAACCTTTTCTGGTCCGTGATCTTTTGAAGAGCCAGTAGGAAGCACAGTGACAGCATCTTCAGTGTGCCAGACCACAGTGCCATCTAGGAAGAGTGGTGACTGGGATGGTATATCTTGAATGTGTGTCCTAGTTATTGGTCACCCAAGGTGTGTACCAGGTTACTAGCCTACACCTGGGGCTGGGCTGAGGGAGCACTTGGAGGGTGGGGCCTTTGATTTCCAGGCCTGTGTTTTCCTGCCCCGGGGTCTTATCTCATTGAAGTAAAGGCACAAAATTTGGGGGACCTCTGGCTTGCCCTCTCTGGAGAACGGAAACCATGGAGATAGGATGCTCACGTGCCGTTTTCACACTCTGTTCATTTTGTTTACAGACGATCATTCGGCATTTCACTTGAAAACTGAAATTCCCTGTTGCTGGAGGTGGCTGTTCCTTAGCGGGGGTGGATGCTGTGAGGCCTCTGGGTGCTAGACTAAGAGGAGAAATACCGTCCACTGGATTTCACCCGCTTGTCAGTGGCTGCTAGGGGTATCTTGGGATATAGATACCAGCCATAATGCTGTCTATCCCTTTCTATCCTGCACAGATACTTCAATTCAGGAGAAAATAACACACCAAGCCTGTTGGTCACCCTTACCTTCCTAAGAACACGATCTAGTAATATTTTGTTGATGAAGGAAAGTTTCACTACTTACGTTCACATTGTACTTGATTTATATAAAAGCAAATTTTCCTAGAGCTTCACATGTATCAGTCTGTTTTATATTACTGCAACAGAATTCCTGAGGCTGGGGGAACATTTCTAAAGAAAAGAAGTGTATTTAGCTCATGGTCGTGGTGCTTCAACAGTGATGGCCTTCTTGCTGGCAGAGTCCCAAGGCTGTGCGTGATTCCATACACACATGCAAGTGACAGTTTGTCTTTTGCTCTCTCCCCTTCTTTAAAGGCCACCAACATTCATGGATGGATGGATCTACGTCTTGACGATCATGTCTAATCCCAGTCAGCCCTCTAAGTGTCATAGATTAAATTGAAGCCTCTTTAATACCTCCTTATTATATATAATGGCGATTTCAGCACATGAACCCCGCACGTTTCAGCCTCCATCCAAACCATAGCAATATGTATAGAAAACGTGTCTGGGATTTGTGGGTTCCTTATTTTTAGCATGGCCCCACATTTGTTGTTTTGGCGGTGGCTACGGTGACTTCCTTAGACTCTTTGCAGATGAAGCTGCCTGGTGGGGACTTAGGACTTTAGGACTCCAGCTGCTGCTGCAGGTGTTCAGCCGGAGGTGTCATCAGTATGACTGGGAGGGACTTGTTGAGTGCCTGCAGAGACAGAGGAACCTGTGATAGTCCAGGCCACAGTCTCTGCAGCCTGGACCAGTTTCTTCCTGTCCAAGGTTGTTTCCAGGGCCAAGAGAGGACCGCAGCCTTTGATGCTGCAGGTTTTACAGGGGGCAGATCTGTAATCATTGATTAAATAATTGCTCAGTAAGCATTTACAGCTGCATACTAAAGCCCTATGGCATTGTCTCCTCTATAGTTACCGTAATGGAATGGTTGCGGAACCCTGGTAGGGTCGGCAAGAGGTTTGCCCTTTCTGGTATGTCTCTGGCCTCTGCTGCCAGTGGATTGCCTCATGTGCTAGGTGAATAGGTAAGGTAAGCGTTTGAACCAAGGCCTGCTGTTGTGCTACTTCCTCAGTTAATGTTATGTTACCATTCCTGGCATGCCCTGGAGACAACAGGGATACTGTACACTTGCCTGCCTTGAACCTGGACTCCAGGCTTTGTGAGAGAAATACCTTGGCCAGAACTTCATGCTCACAGGTATCTCAGGAGGCTGCGAGTGTCCTCCCCTGCCCCAAAGCCTTCCATTTTTTACATCAACTTCCTTTGATTTTTTTTTTCCACCTCTGCCGCCATAGGAAAATCTCCAGCCAGCAAGTAGGATTTGAAAAAACATGAAGAACAGAAGGGACAGTGAGAGGGAGGGGACAGAGACCCCAGAGGCAGTTTTTGAGCTGGGCCAAGGTGATTTTGCAGGCTGCTTATCCCCACAGGCCTTGGTGCTCAGGATCCTCTTAGACCACTGGTTCCGACTTAGAGTCAGACTTGCCGTGACAGGAATTATCCACAGAGGTGACAGTAGCCACTTCCTGTGTGCTAGCGCTGCATCTGGTCACTTATGCAGAGCATAGCCTTTCGCATTGCTTTCTGACCTTTCTGTGTGTGGTCAGTAGAACGATCATTTTCTTACGCTTGGGGTAGTGATAAGCCACACCTCCCCAGCCACCTATCTTCACTGATGACTCCCCTGTACCTCAGCTTCCTAGAAAACCAGAGAAACAAAATTTTGAAAAAATCAAGTCTCTGCCTGTATCTACCTTCCTTTTTTTTTTTTTCCATGACAGATTATAGAAGTCACTAATAGTCTGGTTTATGTTTTAAATGAAAATATTCTCCTCTTATCCAAGGCTTTATTTTCTGCAGTTTGTTGACCTACACTCAGCCATTCCCAGAAAAAAATCAGTAGGAAATTCCAGGAACAATCTATTCCGTTTTCAACTTTATGCCCTCTGGTGGTGCGGTGAACTCTTGCTCGGCTCTGCTCAGGATGTGAGTCATCCTTTTATCCGGTGTGTCCACATGGTATACCCGCTCTCCCTGTAGTCCTTCAGTAGCTGTTTCTGCGGGAGACCAGCTGTTGTGTTATTGGCGTGCTTGTGTATTGACTAGGAACTGATGGTCTATGCTCTCAGGCACACAGATGCCGTGCACGTAGAGGACAGTAGCGAAGAAGTAGCCACTCAGCTGTAAATGGGAAGTGTGGCTGCTCTTGAGATTCTGAAATCGGGAAGAGTCGAGTGGTCCGTCTTGACTTTTCCTCAGGGAAACAGAAAGTTGTGTGTGTCAGGGCAGAAGGTATACATACTCCGGTTGCGTGTCAGGGCAAGCGATGTAGGCTTTTAACAATGGGACCTTGACTAGGCGACTAAAAAATGGATTGCTTTGCCAATACAAGGACAGTGGGTGGGATTCCCCACCTGTACACACGAGTAAGCAGTGGATGGGATCTCCCCCGCCCCCCCCAAGAGTCCACACAGGAGTAAGCAGTGCCTAGTGGTCCTTGTAGCCTTGGGAGTGAGGGGGATCCTAAGGACATGGCACCTGCATGTGCCTCTGGTGGATTTCTCTACAGGAGCCAAGGGAGCCTGAGTTTTTAGCTTCTTCCTGTCGGGATTTTCTTTTTTTCTCAAATCACTGGAAATGTTGTGAGTTCCAAGATTTAAAAAGGCTCTGAAAACATGAATAAATCAGACTCTTGGAGATCACAAAGGGGAATAGTTTTGGACGCTGTGTGGATATCTGAGCCAAATAAGAGAAGATCTTTTGGATGGAAACAAAGGGAGCCCCTAGTATTTGCTTTGCTGGAAGGGGACTGTGTCTTCTGCTGGGTCTGTGACCCCGGAGGCCAGCTTTAGCTCCCTGTGTAGTGCCATGCCCCCTCCAGGACTTTCGGTCAGACCTAAGGAAGCACTGACAAGTCCTTCGGTGAGCGTTGAGTGTGATGCCAACCATAGGAAGTAAAGGCGATTCTCTCTTTGAAAGGCTGCAGCCATTTCCGGGCGCAGACCTCTGTAACCTTGTCTGAAGGCCTGGGCAGGTAGCAGGGTACACCAGCCACAGTCAGGAGCGGCCCTCCACCTGTGTGGACTTCAAGCCAGAGGGGATAGAGCAGTGGCGTTCCTCCTATGTCCCCAGGCAGTTTGTCTCTTCCAGGGACATGGACGGAGGGAGTCTCCAGACTTGGCATTCAGTTTTTCTACATAGCATACATATCTCTTCTGCCAGCTATCATCCTGGGTTCTGTTGACAGTTGCTCTCTTTGTACTTGGTGTATAAGCGGCAGATACTACCCTTACCCCCATTGCTCACACAGAGGAATGCCTAGTTCACAGATGCTGACCTTTCATATGCAGTAACCCCACCCCTACCCCCAGCAGAGGTTCCAAGACCTCCACTTGGACACCTGGATAGAACTAAATACAGATCCCACCATGTGAAAACAGTGTTTTTTATAAATGTCAGTTGGGACCCTTTTCTAGGACACCCCAGAACACGGGGGATGAGAAATTGTGCTAACCTTACTGAGGGCAGTGTATACATTCTGTGGTAGTTTGAATAAGAATGACCCCCCCCCCCCCCATAGGCTCATATATTTGAAGTTATCAGGAAGTGGTGCTGTTTGAGAATGATAAGGAGGGGTGGCTTTGCTGGAGGAAGTGTGTCACTGGGGGTGGGCTTTGAGCCCTGCCCATCCCCCTGCTTGTGGATCAGGATGGAGCTCTCAGCTACTGCTCTAGCTAACAGCCTGTGTGATGCCATGCTCCCCACCATGATGCTAATGGACGAAACCTCTGAAACCAAAAGCAAGCCCCCAATTAAATGCTTTCTTGTATAGGCATGACCTTCCTTGCTCATGGTGTCTCTTGACAGCAATAGAGCAGTGACTAGGACACAGCCTGGGCTCTGTCATTTCCTCACCGGGCCCCGCTGCCTTCAAGATTGCAGTCCCTGTGTCACTGTGTCCCGGTGACTAGAGTTGGAACTCTCGGTCCTGTGAGAGCCCGTTGGAGCTTCGGAGAGCCCAGGGCTCTTTAGCAGGCTGATTCTGTGTCCTGTCTCCTTGAGTGGTTTGCTTCACAGCGTGGATATTGCTTGTGAGGAAACGTTATTTTGACTGTGTCAGGAACAAAAACTTAACAATGCTGGTACAGAATACCTTATCAATCAGTTGTTTTCTCTGCACAAAATAAATAAATAAGTAAAGCAAATAACTATTGTGTACCCACATCAGAACCAAGTTTCGGTAGATTGCATGCATGATAAAGGGCCTGGAACTCCCAGTTGCTTACATTTGAGCTGCTCTTTACTAGTCCCCACAGGACCACTGTCTGTCACAGGGAGTCCTGGGTACGAACTGTCTGTTCCTCCGAGAACATTCTTCCACCACCGACCACGACACATTGTAGAGTCATTGTATATGTGTATATGTATACAAGTTTATGCGTGTAAGTTACATATTGGAAGTATGGTTCAGAGGTCCATTAAAATAAAGCAAGGGAGGGGTTAGAGTAGTGTTTTCTAGAAACTGTCCCCAGAGGTTCATGTGTTAGAGGCTCTGTCCCTAGCTGCTGGAATTATGGAAGGTGGTGGAAACTCCAGAAGGTGGGGTCTGGGTGAGATCACTGGAGGTGGACATTGGAAGGATGTGGCATGTCCTCTGCTGCCTGGCCGACATGTCATAAGGAACCTCTTCTGTTCCCTAGTCTGGCTTTTGTGAGACCGCCTTGCACAGGTCCATTGAGGTCAAGGAAGCAAACCATAGACGAGTGTGACCATGAGCAGGTACGAGGGAGAGGTCTGTTGATGGGACGGTTCTTTGTCTTGATGGGTTGGTGGCGACAGGAACTCGCACACGGCGAGGTGTCAGAAGCACTTACACAGGCCTGACATTTGTGTCCTTATCTAAGTAACAAGTAAGCCTTGGAAGAAATGGGTGCTGGGTACAAGTAATTCTGCAGAGTCCTGGGAATTTCCTGGGAATCTGTGCTTACTTCAGAATGCAAGTTTATAAACAGTTGTTTTCAAAGTTGGGGGGTGGAGGAGGGGGAGGCCACCTTGTTTCCCCTTGTTTCAGGAGCCTGTCCTTTGGAGTCTTAAGAGTTTCCAGTTTACATTACTGTGAGTGAGTGACTCATGGAAGGGAGGAAATAGGGGCGTGGACGGAACGCCTGTCCACGACTGCTGCCGAAGGTCTTTATCAGCAGCACTCTTGTTCTCTCCTTGAGCCCTGGCTGCGCTCCTGGTTATAATCTACAATAATTTAGATCGAACTGATGGTGCTCAAGGAAAGAAAACGGAGGCCGTGTGCACTGACTGCGAGAAGACCGCAGTTCAAACTCCAGTCGACACACACACCATGGAATGAAAGCAGTGTTTCCTCTGTTTTGACTCCTAAGTCTAACAAGCAAGGCTATAAACAAAGGCTTTGCAAGCAAGGATTTGCAAATTATGTCAGTCATTGCAAGCGAGGTGCCTCCTTTGAGAGGTCTACTGACTCTGGGTCGGGAGATGTGGGCTGTGGTCTCATCTGCTCTTTTATTATTGACTGTCGCCTCTTGAGCAGGTTACTGGCTCATACGCCTTCGGGCTCCTTGTCTGTAGGGTAGCAGGCCTGACGCTCTCGGAGGGGCCCGCCTCGGGATGAACTCGCTGCGTTGTGAGCACCTGGTGAGCTTGAACTAGAACGTGTTCTGTGGAGAGCAGCAGTTACTCTCTGTTCTTGCTGGCTGTACCCTTGGGGAAAGTCATGGTCACTGAAATGTCATGTTGATAGGGATCTAGCTGAGTGTGACTTCATAGACTTGGACTTTTCCAAACATGGGTATTATTTAACCGGATGACTAACTGAACTGATGACTTACCTAGAGACTGTGGTCCTTATCAAGAGTCAGGCGGCCCTGAAGTTCAAAGTGGATGCTCACACTGATCTAACTGGTGTCCAAGAAGCTTCAGTAAAAGCTGACTGACAGAACACTACCCTGTTACATGACTGCCATACACTAGTCGTAACTGGTGAACCTGTTACGTGCTAACTGAATGCTCAGCTTCAGTCGGGTTTTTAACAGACATCCGTTTTCTGTTCCAGGAGTCCATCCCGAACACCACCTTGTTCATCACCATACCCTTTAGGTACCTCCTGGGTGTTATACCTCATGCTTTTTTCGATGAGCCCTGTGGGTGTCAGAGGCTCAGTACTTGGTAGAAGGCCTTTTGTTGCGCGGTCCCGTGTTTTTGTTATGATCATAGGGGTCCTGATAACTACACAATCAGCGTGGCCTCGCGGTTGGCATTGACCTTGGGCATCTGTCACATTTCTCCTCTGCAGCGATGCCTTCCTGTGGAAGCAGGGTTGGATGCACATTGGCACTCCCAGCTGGGGGATCTACCTCACTTATTCCAGATCCTTCTGCCCATAGGATTTCCCCCCTTCATTTACTTACTAGTCATTTCCTTGCTTTTTAAAATGTATTCCAGCATCTCTGTATGTCAGCCTAAGCCACACTGTCTAGTTTTGCTCATGTTAGCACGTTATAAAAATGGGGCTTTGACTTCTGTGGTCCTTAGGCTTTTGCCACTTCTGTATTCCGAGTCACCTGTGCAACTGCAGGAAGAGATGATCGCTTCATTTGTTTGCACTGCTGTAGGATACTGAGCTGAGTGGTGGCGGCACTGCCCATCTGTCCCTTTGGCTGCTGATTGGCTGGCTGTTTCTTGCCTTTCCCCATCATCCCTGTTGCTGCTGCGAGCATCATCGTGCGCATCCCTCGTCAACCCGCTGAAAGTGTCTCTCCAGACTATCAGTGGGAGTGTAGCCTTGTACTCACGTCCACGGTAGCTCTGTAGGGTCATTCTGACTTGCTTTCTAGCGTACCCCCATTTCTTCCTCGGCAGAGCGTGTGGCCTCACTTCGACCAGCGGCCTTTTCTGCGTTCCCCAGCTAGTGTTAAAGTGGACTCTTACTGGGCTCCCGGGTGATGAATGAGTTTGAATGCTGTTTTATGTGCACTCGCCATCTGTGCTGTCTGTCTGCAGGCGACCGTGTTTTGCCTGCCTTTTCTCTTGGTCTTTTTCTCTGCGGTCTAGGGCTTTTCATTATTCTAGACGCCAGCCGTTTGTCATTACATACATTGCTTCTCAGCAGCCATTTGTAAACAAGCACGTTCAGTCTTTTGATCTCTAAATCCAGGATTTCTACTTGCAAATAGCCCATGGCTCCACCAGGTGTGTTCAGCCTGTGGTCTGCTGCTGGCTTCCTCCCAGGAGTCTGGTGATTGTGGACCAACATTGAGAGGCTGGAGAGGTGACTCAATAGTCTAGAGGGCTTGCTGTTCTTCAGAGGACTGCAGTTTGTTTCCCAGCACCCATGTGGCTTACAGCCACCTGTAATTCCAACTCCAGGGGATTAAAGGCCCTTTATATGGCCCTTGTAGATACCTGCACACACAAGCATGTACATACATAGTCAGTCAGTCTCTCTCTCTCTCTCTCTCTCTCTCTCTCTCTCTCTCTCTCTCTCACACACACACACACACACACACACACACTTTTAAAAAATATTAAATTTTTTTGAGAATATTTGCAGTGTTTTTTTTTTATTTTTATTAAATGGCACCATTCCGGAGGGTGAGCTTTTTGGATGACAACATTATTTTGTGCTGTCAGAAGGCTGGATGCTCATGTTAGACCCTCTGCTTAATTAGAATAATCTTCAGTCTTTACCTGAAGCGACAGTGGCTACCACTCTATAAAAGTCAGCATTTTCGGGACAGAAGATCATGTGTGCTGATAGCCCTTCCAGGGCCGAGGGCTTTTCCTGTTTCACCATTTCACAGCCTAGCTGTAAACCATAGGGTTAGGGAAGATCAACACAAGTGTTTGTTTTAAATGCTAGAATTTTATTAAAAGTATGTAGATTTTTCTTTTAACCAGGTAGACACTGAGTCTTAGGCTGTGCCTTGGGAATTTCATGTACTTTATTATCCATTAATTTTTTTCTTTTTTAAATCTCTTCCATGATGATCACTTGCTGGAGAACCTGGGGTGCAGCCTGTGAGTTGTGGGAGGGGTGGGAGTGGGGTTAGGTGTCTGTACCAGGCCTGAAGAGGTGCAGCAGAGCTGTAGGGCTGGGCAGTGGAGGGATAGAGAAGTGATTAGCCTCCAGCACAGTTTCAAGGCCAGCCTGCATGCAGGGCTTGGCTGGCACAGTGGCTGGGAGTTGGAGATGGGGGGTCTCAGATTTTTGGCCTGACATGAGATGAGTGGTTCCGTGGCATTTCATTTACCAGGATGGGAATCCCTGTGCAAACAGCTCCGGAGTTTTTGTTGTTTGTTGCATTGATTTTTCTTTCACTGGAGCGGGAGAATCCCAATGATTTCCGACATCCCAGATTTCAAGCGTACATTGGACATCCACATGGAGATGTTCTCTCGGCAGCTGAATGTAGAAGTCTGGCGGTAGGTAGGGGGATGGGGCTGGAAAACAGCACATGGATAGCATAAAGTTCAGGTTGTGGGTGGGGGAGAGGCTGCCCCTAGGATAGAAGAAACCCAGGAGACTAGGAAGAAATAGCTAGGAAACAAGCCATCGGGCCAGCATAGTGCAAGAGGAGGGTTTGCAGAAAGGCTGGCCATAACTGCCGCTCTAATGAAGACCAGTGGATAGGGGCCACTAACATGGAAGGGATAAAAGCCTTCAGTGGCCTTAAAGAGCGGATAGATGGGAGTGTGGGTAGAGATGGCAGGCTGGACAACATTTGGAACTGTGTTGTGTTGCTGTAGAGGAAAGAGATGGCATAGATGTGGTTTGGGGTAGGGGATGCTGTCACATGTGAAATGGGATGGTTCAGAAAGACCTTACAGCCAGGGGAACTGAGACAGGTTCCATTCAGGAAGTAGACTGCCTCACAGGGGTGCAGGCAGCTCACCCCACTAACACAGGGGACTATGGAATGTTCCCAGGTACAGTAGCGATCATGCATTCTTCTGGTGACTCCCATCCTTCACCCCAGAATACAGAAAGCCAAGATTAGAGTAGATGAGAAGAAAGGTATTGAGTAGAGTTCTGGGCACTCCGGTCAGGCTCACATCATAGCTCTTTACATCTTTACATCTTTACATCCTGCACAGAAGTTTGAAAGCATTATTGTCACTGGAAAAAGTCTTTACTTTGTAAAGATTGTGTGGATAAAACTAGGTGTAGACAGTGCTGGCCAGTATAGGATCAGCTACACAGATTCTGAGACTGGGGGAAGCTGTAATGAACTTGAAACTGCTTGTCTTGTGCTAAGAAAGCAAACAAATACACATAAATTTCAAATGCTGGAATGTACCAGTGGGACAAAGGCAGCCACAGTTGACAGGTACTCAAGGTCCAGACCACCAGCCATACTTGTTGGTCGTGTGTGTGGTCACTTGACACACTGGTGAAGCATGATGCTTTCCTTTCTGTGGTGGTTTAAAAGACCATGGCCCCCATAGGCTCACAGGGAGTGGCACTATTAGGAGGCATGGCCTTGTTGGGGTAGGTGTGGCTTTGTTGGATGAAGCGTGTCACTAGGGAGTGGGCTTTGAGGTCTCAGAAGCTCAAGCCAGTTCTCTTCCTGATGCCTTTGAATCAAGATGTAGAACTCTTAGCTCCTTCTCCAGCACCATGTCTGCCTGCATGTCATACTTCCCGCCATGATGATAATAGACTAAACCTCTGAACTGTAAGCGAGCCCCAATTAAACGTTTTCCTTTATAAGAGTTGCTGTGGTCATGGTGTCTCTTCACAGCAATAAAACCTTAGCTAAGACAGACACTTTCCTAGCCCACCACCCAGGGCTCATGAGGAGAAAAATATCCTAAGAGTTGTAACCGAAGGCCATTTTACAGAGCAGCTGACTGGCACTCCTCAAAGCAGGGGATGTCTGGGCATTTTCGCCGTCAGGAGGCACCTGAGCAGCCGAGATGCCTAATCTAGTATCCTTGATAGGATGCAAAGACAGAAATAGGACATTGGGGAGAAACTGTCAGTATATAAAAGTTTCTTTTTTATTGAGATAATTATGTCTTAGTAATCCTTCTAAGAATGCAGTGAGAAGATTCATAAAGGGATTTTGGGAGTACCTCACACCTTTGTAGGATGCCTGCTGTTAGGACGAAATGTTGGCAGGAATAAGGAGATATTGAACCTTTGTGCCTTGTGGGTGGAGATCCTGTAGCTCGGGAAACAGATGTGGGAATGGAAGCCCCGTCACTAGTGGGAAGCTCTCACAGGCTTCTGAAGGATGGAGGACAATGGGGACACTTGAATATATCGGGAGGAGCTAGGGGTTCACCTGTCTTAGGTGCTAAGTGCCTCTGGCTGGTATTTTAACTTTCTCTTTTTAGCAGTAGCTTGGTTATAGTTCTTTGTGAAATATATTCTGGCAGGTGCTCTGGGTAACTGGAACCCCCCCCCCCCCCATAAGTTTGTTGTGGGTATTAGCCACAGTAGGAGTGTGGGGTAAAAGGAGCTGAAATATTCCCAAGACTTGTTGGTACCCACTGAACAAGCCCAGTTGGAACCTAGTAACACAGCAGATGCTGGGTCTGGTGATGCATAATGTAGTCTCCGTGGAGACATACAGATCTCGGGAGCCCACTGACCAGCCAGTCTAGTGGAGATAGCTCCTGGTTCAGTGAAAGACTGTATTTCAAACAATTAATTGGAGAGTCATTGAGGAAGACAAGCCGTGTCGACTCCTGGCCCCCACAAGCCGTGCATGGGAGAGTAAACCTGTACATACATGAGTGTGTGTACACATACCTGCATGACCCACACACAGGAAGCTGAGGAGGAGGATAGCTGAGAAGGAAAAAGAAAAAAAAAAAAGTGGCAGTCCAGAGTTATCCATCACCTCCCCTCAGAAGCCACCCACTCTGGTGGCCCAGGCTGGCTTACAAACCCTGGCCTCCTCCACTGGGGAGAAATGTCTTAGAAGGTGTCACACTGGTGACTGGGGGGGGGGGGGAAACCTTCACAATCTCAAAGGCAGGGATACCTCACACCGTCATCCAACAAAGCCAGAAAACAAACCACAGAAAGAGCCCCTCCGCCATTACCTGCTGAGGCAAGCTGGCTTCTACCCCGTAACATCCAGCCTGAGCCTCGCTGTCAGGAGACTTTGCCTCGCTCTCATAAAATATTAAAACCACAAATCCTGTCCCAAGTCGTCCCCAGGAGATCAGGGCCTGGTGTTTTCTTCCTAAGTAATTCCACCTACTCATTTATCAAAAGAAAATTGAATTCGGCTTTTGTTTATCAGCATCCATCTTCCCATGGGGGTTTATTCTTTAGAGCAGCAAAATTCAACTTCCGAGTTAGACTAGCGGGCAGGGAGAATAGTAAGGAAAGGACCTTCTGGTGCATCGGAACCCCAGGTCCTCTGCTCTCTTGACTTGTGGACTTGGGTGAGTTACTGAACACCCCCAGTGCCCCGTTTCATCCTTTCTAAACGCATCTGTAGATAGCATCTATTTCAAAGGGTTCTTATGAACATTGGTACACTTATCCATGTGAAACACTGTGCCATGGGTCTCAGTTGACCTTTGCACACAGCACCCCTTGGCCGTGCAGGTACTCACGCCCCTCCCTGCGACTGTACATGGAAATGTCTCTGGTGAATGTTCCCTTTTGTGTGAGGTGTACTTTTCTGTCTTGGGCGGGGGGGGGGGGGGGGGGGGGGGGGGGGGGGGGGGGGGAGGGCGGTAAGACCTCGACTATTGTCACAACTTAATTAACTTGGTAAGAGTTGGAACAGCCCCTAGATCCCATATTGTGTCCTAGGTAGGACTAAAGTGTATTAGCTGTAATTAGTGACATTGCTGCAAAAAGCCACCAACTGGCCTTTCTGTTCCCCTTCAGGAGACCACAGGTCCTGCCAAGTGCTGCCGGATGAGTTGGCATCTGGCAAGTCCATCTACACACAACTTGAGAAGTTAATCAAGAGTTTTAGTTGCTTCTAAGACCCATTCATGAATCAGTCTCTTTAATGCAAATGGGCTTTCTCCTCAGACCGTGCACCAAGGGCCAGGAACACTGCAATAAATGGGGGAGAACAAAGGAAGCTCCCCTTTCCAAAGAAAGGCTCGCCACTGAGATCAGCTTCCTGTTGCTGCAGGAGCAAATGGCCACAGTGCAAATGGCCACAGTGCAAATGCCCTAAAATAGTGTTGTTTCCAACAGTGTCTGTCGTTTCCATCTCCTCCTTTTGTGGTTCTAAGGTCAGAGTCTGATACAAATCTTACTAGCTGAAATCAGGATGTCATCAGGGGCTACACTCCTGGAGGCTCTAAGGGAACTGTCTTTTACAGTGTCTTGGCTGCTGCCTAGCATCTTTATATCTCTCCCCGACTTTCCTGCCTCATGGATGTCTGTGGCTATCCAGAGCCTGCTGGATCATCCAGGGTCTTCCCCCACATCTCAGAAGGAGCAGACAGTTAGCGACCTTACTTCCTGTTGGCCATGTCATCCAACAGATCCAGAGTTGCACTTGTTAGGATGTGGACACATGCTTACCACACCTTCCAAAGCCTGTATTTTGAGTGAGTTTTCGTGAGTTGATCAGTTGCGGTCCTCCACCACCCAAGACGTGATAGTATTACACAAAATAAAAAGTTCCAGAGACCCTCGGTCAAGTTGTTACATGATTGAGTAATTCAGATTTGGTTGAAAATTAACATTGGGATGACATCCGTCTCCATTTGGTCTCAGTTCGTCCCTCTACCCCTACCCTCTCTCTAAGTCAGTTACTTGCTCACAGACACACATATTATGATGTGTCTGTATTTTATATACGTGCACCAAATACATTTTCCCAAAGTTGCAAGTCAATATCCTGCCAATAAAGTGTTAGACTTGTTTTGCCCTCCTGCCCGTCTATGGGTATATTTTGAATTTTGTTTGTTAATTAAATCCTTATGTCTTCAGTCTCGCATTTAGACTGGCAGTCCCCCAGTTCCTATATTAATTTTTATTAAGATATTTATTAATCATTAAAACAAAGTAAATGTTGTTATTATTCCTTTTTAAATAGTATTTTATTCTTTGAGATTTTCATATAATATGTTTGGCTCATGCTCACACACACTCCAGCCATCCTCTCCATCCTCCCATCCCTTCTCACCCAACTTTAAGGTCTCCTCCTCCTCCTCCTCCTCCTCCTCCTCCTCCTCCTCCTCCTCCTCCTCCTCCTTCACCCATGGATTCCAGTTTGTGTTGCTCAACAGATTTGGGAGCCATAGTCCTGGGTGAAGATCCTGACTCCGTAGCTACACAAACCACTCTTATCTCTGATCCTCAGTCCCTAAAAGATGCTGCCCAGAGTGGTGACCGTTCCCTGGGTTAAATGATGGGTGCCATGTGTCTCACCAGGTATCAGAATTTACTTTCCATCACAGGGCATCTTACACTCTTCCATTTACTACCCCATGCCACTGGAGAGCAAGTTTGCATACGAATGGGCTCCCTTACTTTTTACATGAAGAGTTAAACCTTTCCTTAATATTTGGTTCTACAGGATGAAGAGCGTCTTCAACATTTCTCAAAGTTGATTGATACTTTTATTTTATGATCATCAATGCCGAGACCACTGCATCACATACTTTATACAGAATAGCAGAAGTGGGGGAGGGGCACGTCTGAAATTGCTGGAGATTCTGTTGGGATTCAGAACACCTGAGTTTATTACCAATGTTTTATGAGGCTCAAGTTAGCCACTCAGCATTTTAAAAACCAAGCATGATACAGCATTCTAGCATGGTACAACCCTACAACCCAAAATCTACTAGTTTGGAACTTCCATGCAGAGAGGGCTGACAGCGGGAGACTGTTGAGTGTGTCCCTGTCCCTCCCCCCAAACAAACCATTCTGTTTCTCCAAAAACAGTGGATTCTGTATGGGTAGGACGAATATGTCAGTTCAGTTCAGCTGGGGGCTTTGGGCAGCCTTGATTGGGTTTGTGTGGTGCGCGCTGCATGTGCAGAGCCAAGGCTGTGAGGACCACCTCAGGCTATTACCGACTTGACTCTGAATTACTTTTGGTTGCACATTCAGGAACCTTTTATTGTTGCCAAATGTGTCACTGAAGGGTTGATGCAATGCTTCTAGGTTCCCAGCTGACAGTTTAAAAAATGTGGGTCCTACATAGAAGGTTCTGCCTTTGTTGTTGTTGTGCTTAGAAATCTGACCCAAGGAGTAACCTTGAGACAGTTTTCTGTGTCTTGGCTCCATTTGAAAGCCTGTGAAAATCACTTGAAAATTGTGGGGGGTAGGGGGGGGCTGAGGAGGATGCACAGGTGGAGAGGGGGAGGGTGCCTTGGTACCTGGCCCTTTCCTGGAGGCTCTGATACAATCACCAGAGGAAGAAAGGATCAAGAAGCAGTACTACCTCCCACAAGGGAGAAAGGGTTTATTTGGCTTCATAGTGTGGAGGGGCATGGTTGGTCCATCATGGTAGGGAAGCCAGGGCACCAGAAGCAGCTTGGTTTGTGACCTGACCAGGAAGGAGGGAGGGCAATGCTGGGCTTAGCTGCCTCTCTCCTTTTTGTATTGAGTCCAAGATGCCAGCCCATGGATTGGTGGTACCCGTATTCGGGGTAGATATTCCCTCAACTAAATCTCTTTGGAAAAACACAACCATAGCCAACACATCCTTGTGCCTCATTAATGTTCTGAGGGTTTTTTAGTCCAGTAAGATTGACAATTTAAACTAACCACCACAAGTACACTCCTTGTCAACTTGACAGCCAAACACAGCACTTAAACTGTAACATTTTACCCCTGGCTCCCGTAGGCTCATGGCCATCTCTTACTGCAAAATGTCTTCATTCCAACTTTGAAAGTCTTCTTAGTCCTATTTCAACAGTGTTCAAAGATCCAAAGACTTTTCTAAGACCCGAGACAAGGCTTAACCATGAACTCCTGTAAAATAACAGAACAAGTTGAACACTTTCAGTATATTAACACAGAGCAGGGCATAAAAATCAGGGCATAGCAAGGTAAGATTCCACCAAAACAAGACTGAAGCCGGGCCAGACAAACACCAAGTCTTGCACCTCCATGTCCAGCACCTGGGGCTCTTGATGGCGTCTGAGCTTCCGGTTTTGCCACCTGCAGGATATGCAACTTTTCTCGCTGTGCTGGGTGCCTGCCACATTCCTTACCAAATGTGGCATGTTTCCAGCCTCTCCAGTATCCTGTGCTGTGGCTTAGCAGGAAGCTGTGTTTTTATAAAGCTTTAGACTTTGAGCATGCACCACCACGGTGAATGTCGCCGGCTCCTACCTTTGCTACTGTTGATGCAGAAGGCCGTTCAGTAGAGAGCTTTGGTTGGCTGGGCAGCAACTGATTTAAACGACGATCCGTTCCTGTTTTAAATCAGTTTGGAAATAGATAGGTCAGTAGCAAACCTGGTATTTAAGTGGAATCCCCTCTGAGCCTCACTTCTATTTCTGCTATTGTCCCTGTCCTTGACTTTAAAAGAGATGCCCACTGTGATGATTTTCACAGGTCTCGTCTGACAGAGACATCAGATGTGTAAGCTACAAGGTGTGGACTAGAGGTCCTCTGATGGCAGGTCTTCACCTCTCAGAAGAACTTGGTGGAAACTCCACCCTCGTGGACATTATGTACATTGTATGAATGGCTTACAAGCATTTTTTCTTCTTCCCAAGTGATTTTAATCTCCTAATGTGGAAATTCATAAGTGAGGAGACAGGTATTACTCCTCTGAGCCTGAATACGGTGGAAAGCGTCCTGTTCATGCCTCCATGAGTCAGGTGCATGGGTTTCCTCTGTAACTCTGAACTCATAGTGTAAGATGAGAACTCTGTCAGGAGAACAGAGGGGTTTGGGCCCAGCATCTTCTCCTTGTTCCTTCTATAGTTTGGAGACATCTCCAGTCAGTAGAGTGATTGAATATCGATTTTTTCGCCACAAGAACACTTGTGTATCTTCTACCCCAGAAGAGTGGCATTCCTGAAGTATGTGTTGTCCTATGTGTGGTGTTCTTCCCTGTTTATTACTTCCCAGATGGACATCATCAGATTGTACCGTAGCTGTTGTTTTAATAAGCTGTGTTTTGGGATAGTTGTTTTAATAAGCTGTATTTTGGCATCGCTTTAATGTGTATTTTGATCTGTACAGCAGACGTGTCTTGACATATATTCTCAATTATATGCCTTTCCTGTCTCTCTGCATCCCAAATATCCACTAGTCCTGTGTCTCCATAGATTTTTTTTTTTTTTTGGCTTTCCCAGAATGTCATATAGTGGAGTTGCTATTGAAGAACCAGTTAGGGGACATCAAGGCAGACTGTTCAGGTGGTCCTGCAGGGGAGTTTTAGAGTCAGGAAGATAAGGTTCAGCCTCCCATATGAGGATAAGTGGGAGTACATAGCTAGAGAGGAGGAAGAAATGTGGGGGGATCCCAGATGAGTGGGCCTAACTGGCTTCTTGCTGAAGGAGGCCACGTGACCAGACATCACCTGGCCTTATGGTGGGGGGCGAGGAACCTGACCAGGTGTGGGGTAGAGGATCTTGCTGACACTGGGACATGCAAAGATGGACACAGAAGCCACAGAGAACAGGGTTTGCAGGGTCCTCAATAAAGTTGACTCAGAGCCCCATGTCTAAATCCACGTGCCCAGCCTTTCTGGCCTCAATGCCTGCTTTCAGTTGTAGGAGGCATCTACAGTTCCTCTCGCTCGTTCCCCAGCACTTAAGTATGCCGTCGTCAGGTAGACAGGTTTATCTTGTTTCCCAGTTTGGGCAATTATGCATAAAGTGGCCTGAATATCTAAGTACGGGTTTTATGTGGATACCAGTTTTACTGGAGAGTTGTAGAGTTATTGGTGCAGAGCATTCTTACAACCTCTTAACTAATTTCTCCACTGCTAACACAGTATACTGAGTTGTCAGAACTAATTAACACGGGCACATTGCTGTGGCCCAGCCTTCGCTTACATTTCAGCAATGTTTCCACCAATTTTCTCTCTATTTTACCATCCGACTCAGGATACCACGTTGCATTAGTAATACAATAATTTGAATTTGAGTTTATGGAAGTAGTTTAGACGTGTTACATTTGCTAAATATCTTCAGAATCCTCAGCATATGCTGAGAACATGAGTGTAAAGTTATCAGCTATAAGGGGCCGGTGTCATGTAGTCAAGTGAGCATTTTAATTGTAAGATCGATATTTTGAGGGTTTTTTTTAAGTTTGTGTCTGGCTTTGGTAAAATGTGCAGCTCATCAAGTGCATGGAGAGGGCCTGTAGGCTTTGGTTACAAGATGTTGTTTCTCAGCCACACTGGAACTTGCTGGAAGGTCATTTTGAGGACGAGTGTTTCAAGGACCTGGAGGAGACTAGTGGCAGTGTAGTCATAGGAGCTGTCATTGCCTAATTTTTCAGATCTGTCAGAGGACAAGGTGTTCAGGTAGCTAATGAGCATCTTTAAATGTTTTCCTGGCAGAAGGACTCCATGAAAGATGACAGAAGAGGTCATCGTCATAGCCAAGTGGGACTACACGGCCCAGCAGGACCAGGAGCTCGACATCAGGAAGAACGAGAGACTGTGGCTGCTGGACGACTCTAAGACGTGGTGGCGGGTGAGGAACGCAGCCAACAGGACAGGCTATGTGCCGTCCAACTACGTGGAGCGCAAGAACAGCCTGAAGAAGGGCTCCCTGGTGAAGAATCTCAAGGACACGCTAGGTGAGTGTCCACGCCCCACCTGGAATAGCTAGGCCATCGCTGAGGCCAGAGGACAGCATTGCTGCTTCAGCGTGCGTGTGTGTGTGTGTGTGTGTGTGTGTGTGTGTGTGTGTGTGTGTGTGTGAGAGAGAGAGAGAGAGAGAGAGAGAGAGAGAGAGAGAGAGAGAGAAGAGAGATGTGTTGCAGTGTGAGTGTGGTGGATAGTGTGTGTGAGTGTGGTGTGGTGTATAGGGGTGTGATGTGGTATGGTATGTGTAAGTGTGTGTGTGTGTGTGTGTGTGTGTGTGTGTGTGTGTGTGTGTGTGTGTGTGATGTGATGTGATGTGGTGTATGGTGTGAGTAGTGTGTGTGTATATGTGGTGTGTATAGCGGTTTGATGTGATTGTGTGTGTGTGTGTGTGTGTGTGTGTGTGTGTTTGTGTGTGTGTGTGTGTGTGTGTGTGTGTTGGGGTGGGTGTTAATATTGACAGCCTCCTACTTGGGTTTTGTACAGAGATCAAGTTAAAGGCTCTGTTTATCATTTTCGGGATAATTTACAGAGTTTGGAGTCTTAGGTAAATCGACACTTCTGTATACTGTGGACCCCTACACAGCTGTCTCCTTGCATCCAAACTCTAGAAGACCCTGACTTAGGCTCAGGACACGTTTCATAGCTTTGCCTTACCCGTCCGTGCACCAACCCTTTCCCCTTACAAACTCACACGCGTTTGGCCTTTGTACACATTGAAAGAAAAGGCAGGTACGTTTGGGTCTGTTGTTTTTGTTTGTTCCTGTCGTAGGCGATAGGATATTTTATACCACAGTTTCAGGCGGGCAGTTGATGTGTAGTTTTGGCGCTGAGCAATGTGACATCGGAAGCCTCCCAAATGGACGCTTCCACAAGCTCTGTTCCTGTTCAGTTACGACATCCTCTGGTACTTCCTGCCTCTTTTCTTCCCCTGGTGTATCAGCTCATTTCCTATCACTGTAACGAACGCCTTGACGGTGGGTTACTTTATAAAGAAGGCGGCTTAATTTGGCTTACATAAGGTCAAGTGGCTGTATGTGTATTGCCTTTTTAGCAAAGTTTCAATGTGGTAGAGGTATCGTATGGCAAGAGACCGGGGGAGGTAGAGAACTGTATGTGTGTGTGTGTGTGTGTGTGTGTTGATATTGTTCCCTCTGTAAAGCCACCAGTATTCATTTATACACCTTCTCTCTGGTCCCCTTCGCCACCCAAAGGCCCCACCTCTAAGCACTGTGCTAGGGACCACTTTCTTCCTTCTTACTACTCTCAGTAGGGATTAAATCCAACACAAGGACCCAGGTAAGGAGATGCATTCAAACCACGTTAACCACTGGGCCGACGGGAGATCACTACCACAGTGGTGGCCAGCCATACCCGAGTGTGCACACGGTGCCCACTAACCATGGTTACCGCTCCAGATTACCCTGGAATACAATCAGGAAGGTTGTGGAAGGACAACCGAGCTGAGCTGACAGTTTACAGTGGTTGCCTCCTCAGGTAAGTATGAAGTTGTTTGTAGCCAACAGTGCCCGCTTGTCCCTTCAGGTTTGCTGTGGAAGTGGGCCCGGGGTCATCACCGAGGCCAAGTGGATGTAGGTTTTTCTTTGTTGCTAGAAGAGTATCAGTTTCACTGGAGTGGGCAGAGGTGAGGGAGACATGGGACAACTGAAAACAAAATCATACCAGATGTGGTGGGTGTTTGGGGTGAGGTGCCCATCTTGTCTTCCTCCTTGTACAATCCATAAAGGTCCATGCTTACTGCTCAGTGGGTGAAGCCTTCAGTCATTAGGAGGCGTTTTGTGCTGCTCATGGATTTTTCTCAGGATGTCTGTGGCCAGCATAGACTCCAATAATGCTGGAAAAAATTCCATTTGTTATTAGCATTCTAGGGCTTTTTCCTCCGAATTCTTTCCCCTGTGTATTCTTTTTCTTTGCTTGAGAATGTCACTGCAAAGAAATGCCCCTGCCCTATTCTTTAGCCTTTCAGTTAAGAATGATAAAGAGGCTGGGCGGTGGTGGCGCACGTCTTTAGTCCCAGCACTCGGGAGGCAGAGCGAGGCGGATCTCTGTGAGTTCGAGACCAGCTTGGTCTACAGAGCGAGATCCAGGACAGGCACCAAAGCTACACAGAGAAACCCTGTCTCGAAAACACCAACATGAACAACAAAAAGAATGGTAAAGGGAGCAGCGTGGTGAGTGCTTTGGTGGTGTTCTGAGAGTCTTTGACTGACTTCCCAGGCGTCTCCTAACACACCCTCTGTAGTAATGTTAAGCATTGTTGACATATTTTTGCCTTAAAAAAAAAAATCTTCAGAATTCTGTAAACCACAAAATACACATAACTTGAAATTGGAAAAAAGTCAGCCCCCTGAGGTCATGGAGAGCCCCCCTCAGACAGCTGCCTACTGGCTTTCTTAGGAGGAAAGTCAAGGCCTCGGGGTGGAGCTCCAGGCCTCATCTTTGTCCAGTGTGTTCAGATTTCCCTGAGTGTGATCAGTTCATCTCGTCCCGCACTCCTCAGTCCCGGACCAAACCAGCGCATCCTCACCCACCCTGGTGCTGGGCCTGTTCCCCTGTCCCTGACAGATTGCCACCCAAGCCCTGCTGGAACGCATAGGCTGCTACAGAAGGCCAGTTCCATTTTTGGAGAACACAGATTGTTAGAAAGTGCTTCCTTAAATAGAATCAAAAATTTTACATTTCTCCAACTTCCTCCCCTTGGCTCCGACTCTGCCCTCCAGGGCTTTGCCAAGCAGAGCAAATCTTCAGTGAGAGTGATGTTTCTTCTGTGAGCTTCCGTCCCAATTTCAGCCCATAGTTCTTTGGAAACGTTTGCATTAAGCATTAAAAGATTGCACAAATACAGATAAAACTGTTTTAGATATCTATACTTCTTAGTAGGAGTTCATTTTCATAGCCAAGGGGCCTTTGGGACTCAGGGGAGAAGTGGCCCCCATTACATTTTTTTTTCTGCTTTTTTATATGTGCATGCTCACAGAAAATGAGGACAGGTGTGCCGCAACATGTATGTGGGGGCCGGGGGTGTCAGAAGATAACCCACAGCAGTTTGTTCCTTGTTTCTACCCTGTAAGTCCCAAGGATCGAACTCCTCAGGTCTTCTGATTTGATGTCAGGCGCCCTTTCCTTTGAGCCCCCTCACTGGCTTGGCTCCCATTTTTAGTAATTTCGTTGTTGCTGCTGCTGCTGTTTGTATGTTCATGTATCTGTCATGATCGCCTTTGCTTTGGACAAAGAGGGACCTTGTTATCAGAGCACACGCTTCCTGGTGAAGCACACGACCTCCGTGTGCAATAATTTCTTTCTCCACAGCCTGACTTCCACCAGTTTGTAGGCCGGAGAAAAGTGAAAGTGCTTTCCGTGGCCCCTCTTGTCTCCCGGGTGTCTCTTGTAATACAGACCTCGGAGACTTGAGTGTTCGTGGCTTCCTGTTTAGTTAGGGACTCTGATGTGTCCTCGGAGTTAAAAACATGAGTTTACAGACTGTATGTGCAGAATGGAAAGCATCCCTGCTGTGTGGAGGTATCAGAACAGTATTGACCTGTGCCCCATCCCTTAGCTTCTTGTACTGCGTGCTGTCATCCATGTGGAATTTATACTGCTATAGTGGAATTTATACTGTTATAGGAACCCACCCGAATCTGAGGTCCATGGTAGGACTTCCACACTCAATGCCTAGTTTGGAGTACAATGCATAGGAGTCACCCACAGAGCCACAGTGCGATGAACTAGAGCTTCTCTCTATGAGGGGAGGAGACAGTGGCTCTGTGTGGCTGTCTGTGCGCCTTGCAGACTTAGGTCTTGTCTCACACAGTGTATTCTTCCAACCACTTGAAGGCAACAGTATATTTGACAAAAACATCTCTTCGAAAGTATTGACATTCTTTCCTTTCAATGATTTGTAATTGAGTAAAACAAGCTCATCTCGTAGTATTTTCTTTGATGAGGGCAAAGCATTTATCCGCTGGATCTCCTTTCATGTTCAGCTCCTGCTCACGAACAATCAAAAAAATGTTCCCTTGCAGAACAAGGAGTGATTGGTTGTCAAGTGCTGTTTCTGCGGGCAGTGTCCTGGCGTAGCTCTGAGCTCAGCCGTGAGCCAGCCCCGGCTACTTCTGGCCTTGACATTGCAGTTTGCCTTGCATGACTGTGTGGGCTAGATCTTGTAAAGCGCTGTGCTAACTAAGCCTTTTGGAAGGGAGACACTTCTCCCTGGGAGATGATTTTTCAAAGATTTCTCTGCAAGGGCCTCAAGTGCAGCTTTTGTTACTATTCTGATTCTAGCCAGAACTCACCACAGCCACGAGGGAGTTGAGCCTTGCCTGGGTGATTATGAACAGCGGAAGAATTAGCAGCATTTGGATGGCCTCTGCAGGGATGGGAAGAAAACGGGGGTGAAGAAAGGGGAAGGTCAAGAGACAGACATAACCTGATCCAGACCCAAACAGGAGACTGGGAGGCCTTCAAGCAGGGCACATGGAGGATGGGAAGATAGGCTGGCAAAAGAGAGAGGCAAGATTGCCCCCGTGCTGGTGCCCTGGGGGAGGTGATGATCCAGATGCTTGCCTCCTAGGGTGGCACATGTTTTCTTTGCTTTCACCAAGTTCCTGCCTGGGACCCCTCAGGTTCTAGGATTCCTTTGCTGTACTGCCAGGGGATCCAGCCTGATATTGGAGCCCTCAGGCAGACAAGGACAAGAGCTGTGTGCTTAGGAAAGTGTTTTTACAGTGAATACTTAAGGAGTATTAAGAATATTAAACACCCCTGTCAGATCTGGCTTTAAAGTTTGAGTGAACTAGGAAGTGAGTTTCTCCTTTATGTAAAAAGGAAACATGTGGTCTAACAGTCGACATTATTATAACTAACCCCCCACCCACCCACCCAAGGCAGAGAGGACTTGCCTTGGAGGCTGGTCTGGTCTTAATCTTACCATGTAGCCCAAATGACCTAAATTCCCAGCAGCCCTCCTTATTCAGCCTTCTAAGTGCTGGGACTTACAGGTGCGAACCATGATGTGTGACTTCTCACAATTTGAACATGAGGACCACATGCGGTCTTCCAGGGTACCATATACTATACAGACTTCATGTATTTGGAGGAAAGTAAACTAGTGGTCCTGATTCTGATACCTCTCTCTGACAGGGATGAAGTGGTCCCCTGTAAGAACCGTGTGCTAGGTCACAGGGTCAAGCAGTCTCTTTCCCATTGGTGCCATCAGATTTTGCTTCTCTTAAAGCATACCTGTTTTCCATGAAGGACATTTACAGTTTCCTTAGCCGTTCTAAGTTTTGTCTTCCCCCAGTCTGTCAGTGAACTGGTAGGAAGTAGTAGTGGGCAGGAGCTAGGTGTCAGAGATTGCAAGGGCCACTGGACACCTGCAGCAACTACTTGATAAATGAACTCGGAGCAGCTTGCAAGTCACATAGCATGCTGTCCTTGCCACAACAGCCTACCCCACATACATTTTTCCCATCAACAGTAAAGATGCCAAATTCTGTCTAGAAAGGATTTGGGGGCTTCATACAGTAGAAAGAGGCCCTTGAGCCAGTGGGCATGCTAAAAGGTTTTTTTTTTTACTTACATAGAAAGATATAGCTTGTTGAATTAAGCAAGATGTGTATAGTCAGTTGGGATGTGAACTTATAAAAACATCTTTTGTTACATAGAAGCAGGTGATACCTTTCCTGGCATGAGAATGGCCCTGTGACCTCCCTAAGAACACCAGATAGGAGATCCAGAGTACACTTCAGCTCTGACTGACGTGTTTGTCTACTACATAGAGTTGACCATCTGGGTTGAGTGGCAGGCCTCTTTGTGCAGTAGATTGGAAACTGTCTTCAAGTTAGCATTTGCGGAATGTTGGAGAACAGTTTAGAAACAACGCTTTCCTCATTTTGGACATGAAAAACTAGGTCCTGATTAGCACCCAGAATAGATGATGATGATGATGATGATGATGATGATGATGATGATGATGAAGAAACTAGGTCCTGATTAGCACCCAGAGTAGATGATGATGACGAAGACAAAGACGAAGACGAAGAAGACGAAGAAGAACAAGAAGAACAAGAACAAGAAGAACAAGAAGAAGAACAAGAAGAAGAAATGTAAATTTCCCAGTTTGGTGGGTGTGCTTGTGTGTAGTACTAGAGTGGTCTCAGCAGCTTAGTCTCAAATGACTCATGGAAACAGGGCTCCTGTCACCTTGCTGTGCATTAAAAACGTACAGGCGTGCGTAGGGAGTTCTTTAGAGACCACCCTGGGCCTAACTAAAGGCATCTCTTGGTCAAGGGGATGCTATGACATGAGCCCCAGCTCTGTAGGATCATTTGCAGTACTGTAGTGACTTCAGTGTGGAAGTAGCCTTTCAGAAACCAGACATTATCATGAGTATGCACTGCCATCGAATATAAGGCACAAGAAAACCACAGGTGCCCTTGCATTCTGCTGGTTCCATTCCTCATCGGAACAATGCCCTGTTGTGGTTGACCTGTTTTCTGTGTATCTCTAGGATGAGAGTAAGGAATGCCTGCCGCTTGCTCCAACTACCCAGACTGTTTCTGAGCCATTGTTCAGGTCTTGTTTATGCAGCTATTTCTAAGAGAGGAAGTCTCACAGCAGACCTCCTGGGATCCTGGCTCTTCCAATCTTTTCCCCCCTCTTTTCTGTGGCGGTCCCTGAGCAGGAGCTGTGCTGCTGCTGAATCAGTTGGGGTGAGGATCCATGCATCATCGTGTCTATTTGTCATTTTCTGTAATGGTCTCTCCAGTACAGAGCAGTCAGCCCTCAATCGATATACACACAAACAACGAAAATGAACTCAGCAGGTTGTATTTATATATTTGTCCTTTTGTATGTAATATATATGTAACAACAATAATCAAAGAAAAAGAGGCTATCAATTTGAAATGGTGAGAGCATGGGAGGGGTTGAGCAAGGAAGAGGAAAGAGCCAAGTGATGTGATTATATTTTAATTAGAAATGTAAAAAATATAATCTCTGAAATGGCTATATTTCATAAAACTGTCAAGTAGTTGTCTTCAGTCTTTAAAACGGCATACCTTTAAGAAAACCGGAATATGTAGAAGAAAGCACAACCTCTGGGGTCTCTTGGCTCTGAAAGAACCAGTTAGCATTTGTATCTAATCTCTTGGTGTTGGTATGCATTACAGTTAGATTGCTTGATCGCTTGTGGCTGTTCTCAATGGAGTCAGTGCAAAGCATACAGACGCTTTCTGCAGGGTGCCTGACACTGGCCAGGGAACAGCAGTTTTCGGACAGTCCCTACACTTCTCAGTTTGGGGGGAATGCTTAGAGTTTTTGTCCTTTTTTTTAAATCCCGTTGATTTTTGCAGTGTATTTGTTGTCGAAGTCGTGGGCTTTTCTGTCCTGACTGTTCTTCAGGAATGAGAACACTGCTGCTAGCCACCCTGCCCTGCCTGGAGCATGCTTCCTAGCCAAGTCACTCCGTGGAGCGGCTCCATTAAAGAACAGGACAAAGCCCAGCACGCCCTTGGAAAATTTGTATTGTAACCTGCGAAAGGCCGGATCTCAATTCTGTCTTAGATGTCCAGCCTCTCCCGAGGTCTGTTCTGTCATGACTTCATCCTCTCCGTGGTGTCGTATCTACCGTGGTGCAGGCATGAATTAAACATAATGCGTTGTAATTTAGAATCCATGACAGCTCTGTCTCACCAGATTGTTCACAATAGAAACAGGCTGTCACATGTATTACTGCTGGAATACTATGGAAACTTCTTTAGCTGTGCTGCCAGACATTCAGAAGAAACTCATTTGATTTGTTTTTGTATGTCACAAGCTTCCGAGTATTTAGAACCAAAAATGTAAAACAACTTCCAGCAGGTTAGTGGGAGGGTAATTAGAAAATAAGAGACATTATTTTGAAGGAAAAAAAAATCACTAATAGGACAAAAGCGAGGTGAGACCGTGAGATGTGGGAGGAGTGTGTACCTCGGAAAACTTGGAGCAGCAGGTGTGGCGCTAACCCGCGTTGCTCTGCCCACTGGGCAGTAGTAGCCCCTTGTGTCTTCATGGAGGGACAGAGAGTCAGGTTGAGTTCTGTGAGCCCCGGTGTCTGTCTGTCGGTTCCACACGAAAGGTTCTTCCACCAACTAGGCGCAGATTGAAAATAATCGGGAATGTTACTGTGTTTATATGAGTACGTACAGAGCTCCGTTCTTGTCTTTATTCCATACAGTACAGTACATCATCTACATAGTGCTCACATTCTATTGGGTGATACTTGACTAACAGTACATGGGAGGGTTGCGTAGGTTCTGTTCTATGCAAGTACTCTGCCATATTATATAAGGGATGTGAGGAGACGTAAGTTTTGGTGACCATGGCAGACCCAGGATTGCTTGCTGCTCTGGGGATCCTGAGGACTGTCTGTGTTTCGAGATAACTGACATTGATTGCTTCTTACAGTATCACCATGTGGCAGCTTTCTAAAGACACCCCTCCCCCCCGACCCCCCCCCCCCCCCCCCCGCCCCAGCTAAAGAGTTTATTCAAGCTGTGGAACAGAGCGACATGGACTAAAAATGCCTGGGAATGAGTAAAAGTGTCTTACCGTGTTTCTGACTGCGTTTCCCCATATGGCCTGCATTTGTTGTTCGATCCTATCCATATGTCTGAAATGTTCCTTTTCTCTACTGCATGTTTCCCTCCATGGCTGAGGCTCCTTGGGGGCATCGCTAACTGGCACCATGTACCTGTACTGACTACTGAGCACACACACACCCCCCGCCCCCATACTTAATCTGAGCTCCTGCTGGCACTCGCTTTCCTATGGCTCTGGTCTTGTGCTCCCTCTTGGTAGTATAGAGAGGGTAGGTTGGCATCCAAAGGCTCCTCTGCTTGGTGCGCAGAGAGCCAGGGTCTCCTTAACGGGCTCAGCCAGTACAGATGGTGCGGTGTACTTTCCTACGGGGTCAGTCAAGGTGCTCACATGTGTGACCTTTTGTCTAGAGCAGTGATTCTCATCCTGTGGCTCATGACCACTTTGAGGTCAAAAGACCGTTTCACGGGGGCCACGTATCAGCTCTCCTGCTACATACCAGTTATTTTCATTACAATTCATAACCGAAGCAAAGTTACAGTTATGAAGTAGCCACGGAAATAATTTTATGATCGGGGGTCACCATGACGCGAGGAACTGTGTTAAAGGGTCGCGGCAGTGGGAAGGTTGAGAACCACTGGCCTAGAGGTTTGCCCCTCCAGGCCGCTGTTGCTCCTCCGCTCTGTTCCTGAATTCACAGGGTCTGCAAATGTGCTCCCGGGTGGATGTTCGTTTCCGCAGCTGTGGAAGGCACTCTGCAGGACAGTTCTTAGATATTTCTGAGCCGCATGCACCACCTGTGTTCCTTCAAGGAAGTACGGCGTGGGTAATAGCGAGTTGTAGGAAATTTTTTGATTTTCGTCTTTTTTGTTTCCTTAGGAAACACAGCTGTTGACTGGCTGACTTGTAAAATTCGCAAGTAGGTATCTGTGAGCAGAGTTAGTGGTAACACACGGTCATTGTCGTGCTACTAATTGAAGTTGACCGGATCCATACTATTTAACCTGGTATGCTATGTTAAAAATGTAGCATTGACGAAAGTTAGCTATGTGGTCCTCAAAAGGACCCCTGGATCCACTGTGGCTTTTATATATATATATATATATATATATATATATATATATATATATATATATATATATATAAATTTTCTTTTTTTTGCCTGTGTAGATAGTTTATGGACTTTATGCTGATTTCTAGAAGGTACTTTTAGACCACTATGCCACACTTTGCTGTGAAAGCCAGACAGTTGAGGCTTAGCCAAAGCAAAGTCCCTTGTGTCCCACCTGGGCACTGTTCATTGTAGGCCATCAGTCACTGAGGACTTAGAGATAGGAGCACAGGCCTCTGGAGGACTGGGCATCAGTCACCTCTGTCTACCCAGGGCAACAACCAGTCTGTCCAACTATCCTTGCCTTGTTAATGGTGACGCTAAGACCGTTTGTTGTGTAGACTGAGTAGCCTCTCTGGGATTATTCTTGGACACTCCGGTGCATAATCTACTTCTGACCCCGAGGGCAGGAGGGAGGTGACACCTGCCCCCGGGGAGCGCTATAGGAGATAAATCCACGCAGCTCAGCTGAAAAATGAGAAAGCCTTGCCTTTCCTTCTCTCCAAATGATCCACCTCCGCCTCTCACTCCAGCGTTAATCAAAATCCTTGTTTACCGCAACCCCCTAGGCAACTGCCACTTGGGTTCTTGCTGTGTGCCAGTCACTTAAATCCAGGGCTTTCCCCAGCTACTTCACCCACCTGGCACCGCCCTCCCCACCGTCCATATCTGTGGCAGGGACAACAGAAGAGTTTTGCTCTAGAATTCCCAAGCGCTAGGCAGCCTGGGAGCTGGGTCCCAAATGTGACTCATTAGACGGTCCTGCAGGAAGGCCGTTTGCCTGTGTCTTCCCCGTGACCAGTTTACTCCTTCTAATTTGTAATGTTCAGTTTTGGTAGCTCCAGTACAATCTTGGAAAGCTAGGTGTGTGCTCAGCTTCTGCTGGGGCTTGGACACCTCCAGTCATCCTGGGGAACGTCACTGGTAGTCTGTGCCTCATCTCATATTTGAATATGCAAAAGGTTGCATATTCAAAACATTCATACCCCTAGCTCGGGTGTATGTGTTGAGAGGTGCTGAATATGTATTTTCATCAAAAATTGTAATGAAAAATTAAGGTATTTTCATTGGCATCTGTGTTACCATTTGGCTTTTCCATTTTTTTTAAAAAAAATCTCTAAATCATTTTTTTTCCAACCTTGAATGTTTAGCGTCACATTACTTACCTGCCTGCTAAGAAAGGAACAGCTTTCATTTGTGCCAGGAATTCAGAGTTCAGAGCCCTGCGCACAAGGAACTGTGTGACTCTGGGGGAGAGCCAGTTGCCCCAACCCCTCCAGCCCCGAGATGGCTCTTGGTGCATCTGCCCCGTGGAAGAGGGACTGCCTGGGCAGAGAGAAGACCAGTGATGATGGCACTCACCCGGCTCACAGATCTCCCCATGGCCTCCCGTCCTTAGCATTCATCTCTGAACTTGGGAGTTTTATATGACACTCAGTAGAGTACTTCATTATAAGGCACACAGTCCTAGAAAGAAATCAACGTTAGTTAGTTTCAGAGTTAGGAGAGAAGAAAGAGAGGGAGGGTCAGGAATTAGTATGACCCCTTGTTGGCCTCACCCTTCTACCCTCAAAGCAGGCACACAGTAAGATTTTTGAGCTTTCTCAAAGGGCGAGGAGAAGAAATAGCTCTAGGAGACAGCTGTGGGGCATGTGCCGGGGGAGGGACTTGACCTGCCGAGGCTCCTAGCAGTCCCCAGCACTGGTTTGGAATGGTTGACGAAGTGTATGAAGTGGTAGTGGTGAGAGAGAAGAGTGGAGTTCATTCATTGAGCATATGTTGTTTCTTGTTTGTTTGTTTTTAATGGGTAGGTGGCCCTGAGAACCTGTAGGGAAGGACTACATACAAGATGGCTTCCTCACAGGGCGCTTCACTGCTGAGTTTTAATGTTCTTGACCGATCTAGGAGCTCAGCTGATCTTCAGGGTAAACCCCCCTCTTGTGGAGTACAGACCACATTGTACTTATTCCTTGGACACTGCCATCGCACATGTATGTGCCCAGGACATCTCGCCACATAGCCGTGTTGTCTGTGACCCACAAAGGGACTTGGGGGATCAACTCAGCCTGTGGAGAAGGCATTGACTTTCTCTTATCAAAGCTGGAGTTAACGTGGAGGAACTAAAGTTCCTGGATGAGTTTCCTGCCCACTCTCTGTCTCCTGGGGTTTACACACACAATCTGGCTGTCAGAGGGTACATACTCCCCTCTGTAGAGCATAAAGACACCACATGACCCCAGTGATGGCGGCGACCCCAGTGACGGAGGTCTTCGGGTGAGGTGGAATGGAGTGTTTGTGATCCATGAAGGAAGAGGGAAAGCATAGGCATCGGTGGCGTGTTGCCTTTGGTGCCTTGCTTCCATAGTGGTTTAGAATTCAGAATCCCTGCCTTCCTCATGACGCTTCCCTAGGTAACGAGGATTTCCCATTAGCAAGATACTGAGGCGGGAATGCCCAGATGACAAGCCTTTTGCTTTGCCAGTGTTGTTGTGTCGGCCTCTGGGGAGAACTCGGCCTCTCCCTTGCACACACACCACCCCTGTAGATTCTCAGTGGCTTCTGGAGCCTCCAGCCTATGCACCTGCTTTCCCCAAGTCCACCCACCCCCACCTCCACCCCACCCCCGCCACCTTGTGTCCCCTGTCCCTGCTCTCCATGCTGAACCCAGACCACCACATTTTGGAGCATCTCTAAGTCTATGTGCTGCTGACTCCAAATAGCCTGCAGTTCCTGCCATGGGACACTCCTGGTCCTTATCTAGGTAGGCGCCTCTGCTTCCAGTAGGCTCAGAAGCCACAGGCTCACAGGGACAGTCCCCTGAGTCTTTTATTTTATTTTATTTTATTTTTTTATTTTTATTGTACTTGTCACCACAGTGACATTTAGTATTAAGAGCTTTTCATTATTTTTAGTTGACTTTACTAATAGGTCCTAACTCTAATGGAGGAAATGCCCACACATTAGCAGCCTCTGGTCATAACTTAGTATAAACAACATTTTAGCAGAAGCAAGATTTTTGGTTAAATTCAGTTTCGGTTACAGATCTAATTAGTGACGGAAGTTGTTGTTGGCATCTGCGCTTAGAGTGTACATGAATTATTCTTCTGTGTTGGTCTGTGATGGCCAAGGGGCCAGAGGGACATTCCATTCCTCCTGCTTTTCTTCAGGCCGAGCACTGGACAGCAAATGAGCAGAGATCTTTCTTGATAAGACAGAGAAGAAAGGGACACAGGCAAAGGTGCTGTTTATAGAAATCTACCCTGCACCCGTGGCTGACCCTAGCTCAGTACTTGAGGTAGGGGGTGGCGGGGAGAGGGGGAGTGTTGGGGACAGCTGTAGTCTGGTAGAATGTCCCTGAGCTCTTCTGTGGCCTAAGAGCCACCCGTTATACAGGAAATCATGCAGAAGTGTAAAGATGTTGGAAGGTGTGACCCTGCCCCCATGTCCCTCCCTTAAACCCACACTGGTGGAGTGGATGAGTTGATTCACACTCTTCTTCAGGATGGGTCGTACATTGTCCTTCGCCCATCTTTGGTGGTCATGCTGTGGCTGAGGTGACCTGGCTTTTAAAAAAAAAAAAAATCACTAGCCTTTCAGATCCCACTTCTGCTGTGCTGTAAACATCTGCAAATCGTTACTGGCCTAATCCGGTGTCGGTAGGGCCAGAAGAACTGACCACATTTGTGACTGAATCCATTTTGATTTAAACTTGACTTTGTCTAAAATTGGTTTGTATCCAAGAGCCTGTCCTGTTCCCTAAACCACAGGTGGGGTTTCTTTGATACTTTCGAAGACGCTGGCCACAGGGAGATGCATCTGGACCACTCCACTCTCTACCCAGTCAGCTTGCAGAAGACAGGCTGCTTGGTGAGCCCTCCTGGCTGTTGGTACTGTCTATCTGTCATAGATTGCTCATGAGAACTCTGGCAGTGAAACCTAAGACACTCTAGGCTCAGAAAGCAATGTGCACCCTCCCGGTGCCTCTTGGAGCCAATGAGCGGGGGCCTACCCATGGTATTAATCAAGAAAATGCCCACAGGCTTGCCCACAGGCCCGTCTGCCTGCCAGGGGGGCATGTTTTTTTTTCACTTAAGGTTCCCTCTTCCCAAATGACTCTTAACTTGTACTGTATTGACAAAACACTAACCAGCACACAGCACATTCAAGGTTTGTCTTTTCACTTATCCTGATGGTTTTGTTGTGGTTGTTATTTTAAACTTTGGTCTGCAACAGCTGAGTTGCTCTTACCAGCGTTTACCACAAAACTAGATGCAAATCACGTCATCGGACGGTGATGTGGAAGCCCTCACAAGGCATGTGTTAAATGCTTCTTCTCACATGGAAAATTTTCAGTGGCCACTTCCCTTCCTCAAATCTTGTCAAATCTCATGGCCTCTAAATAACAAAGGCCTTTCTTAATTTTTAGTTGACTTTAATAACAGGTCCTGACTCTAATGGAGGAAATCCCCGCACATTAATACCCTTTAATCACAACAGTTTAAATAGTATTCTAAGTGTAAGGAATATTTTTAGTTAAATGTCACTTATGTTACAGATATGATTAGTGACAAAATGGAGTGATTTGCCCCAGAGTTCCCAAAATTCAAGCACACACCATCTGAACGAGTTAGCGTGAATATATTTCAGAACTATCAAATTTGTTTGACATGTTCTGTTAAATCTGCGGGGCTCCAGCTGGAAGATGACAGTCAGAGCCATGTCTCATAGGTGTTTGTTATAGCAGCTCCTCATCTTCGGGGTTGGGGGTGCATAGAAGATTTTGACTTTAAAATGACTAACATTAATAATGTATGACATATTCAAACTTTTATTAGAACTCAGTCTTTAGTGTATGTAATGTTATTCAGGAAAGTTAAAATGTGCCTATTATCATCAATAAAAATGTAGCTCAGGACTACAGAGCTAACACCAGGTGCCCAAAAATTGTCACCAACGTGGGAAGTGTAGTCCGCCTTTAACTCCAGCTCAGCTGTTAGCCATTTAAAAGGGCGCTGTCTATCTGCTCACAGAATAAAAAAATACAGTTCCACAGTGCACATTTTATTTCGTACAGGTGACACTGTGGTACAATCTGTGGCCTCTGGGTTTCTAGAGATGTGGCTTCATTAAGAGCTTGATCGGCTTCTGTAGTGGGCAAACCTTACCCACCTTGGGCAGCTTGGTGCCAGGGAGGGCTGCTGCCTGGCCTGGGACAACTCAGCCAGTCCAGTCGGCCCTTCGGAGGTTCTAAAACCCTGTGTCGACTGCTGAGCGTATTGTTGATCTCCCTGCTGCCTAGGGTCCTGTGGAGAGGAAGCAGCATTGTAGCTGCTCAGAGGTACTAAGGAGGAAATATTAGGGACAGGGGCACTTGCCTCTGAGTCTCCTTGGCAGTATACAACAGGACTCACCACAGCAGGAGCTGAAAAATGCCAGCCAGGCTGCTATGCCCCAAGCTTGATGTGTTAAAACCTCATCCCATCCCCCTCATCACCACCACCTCTTGGGAAGTGTGAGTCCTTTGAGAGGCCTCAAAAATGGTGGCTTAGTATTCTTTTTAAAGAGGCCTTAGGGAAACCTCTTTTCCCCTTCCCACCAGGTGAGGATACAGCCAGGAGACCCCACTCTCACTGCCGTGAGACAGGAGGTGGGCCCTCACCCAGTCTGTGAGCTCTGTGATTTTAGACTTCCGACTTCCAGAACTTCAGGAGATTAATTTGTGTCGTCCGTGGTATTGCGTAGTAGCAGGTTATTGCACAGGTGGACCTCTAAGGTTTCTTAATTGTAAATGCCACAGCTGTATTTTTCTGTTGGGAGAAGTAAATGCAGGGCCCTGGAAACAGTCTGTAAGTGTTTTGCTACCCTCAGCCCAGTACCATCCTCGTATGCTAATAGATTTCAGAAGATTGAGAATTTTCTCAGAGCGCAGCTCTTCAATGTAGATGTTAAAATCTTGCTCCTAAGACCCAGAAAACAGCATCTTGCCAGTGTTTTGTTTTGGGATTTTTCACTGGGATTTTCTATTCCTCCTTTGTTCTGTCCCCCCCCCCCCATGCCACTGTATTTCAGTTTATGCATTATTGAACAGGCTGTAGGTAAAGCCATTACTTTGCACAAGCATGATACTTTACCTGACCCAACATACAGCTTGCTAGCAGTTGCAAAGTTTCTAATGGGCTCTTTCTAGATATTCTCATCCATATGATTTATGTAAAGCGAGCTGAGGCAGCACAACCCAACTGAAAAGCTCACACCCTCAGGTCAGTTCTGTGAGGGGTGATTTTATGATTAACATGAGAATTGGAAAGAGGGATGTGTTGTTGAACTCTCACGCAGAGTTTGGTACAGATAACCCGCTATACACTGTGTCTGGGTCAGTATAAGATACCAGGTTCCCGGCGTGTTTGTTCTGGATGGGATGTACTGAAGACAACAGGAGGGACCCCACTGCTGGTGCCTGTCTCAGGCACCCCAGTTGTTGGAACCCCAGTGAGGAGGATTCTGGAGACAGCACTAGAAAGTACATGTCCCTACACATGTGGAGATGGGGTGAGCAGATGCTCTGGGTATGAGGAGTTCTGGTCTGCCATGTTTACATGGGTTTGCTATTTATAGCAAATATAAATATATGACTTGGGTCCTTGAGAAATGGGTGTGAAGGCTTGCCTCTCTCGATGAGGAAATATGTCAGATTCTAGAGAAATTCATAGCACGGTGTTAAAATAGTGAACCCATACTGGAGTTCAGATTGTGTTTCTGTTACAAGTAAAAAAAAAAAAAAAAAGGTGGCGTTGAATTTAATGAGAGAAGAGGTGGAGTCAGAAGGCACGCTGGAACAGTGCACACAGAGAGCAAGGGAGTGGGGCCACCATCATGTGCCTTCTTCGCCTCAGCTGCCTTGTCGTAGCTTCAGGGAAGGCAAGGCCGGAAGAGCGGGCTGGGAGCTGTCACAGGCCAGTCTGGACCTGGGATTGCAGTTTCTCTTGTGGTCCCTCACACAGGTGGTTAACACCACCGTGCTGTAGGTGCCCAGCTCCCCGCTGCCCCCAGCCCCAGGCCACCACTGCTCTCCCTGAGGTCCTCAGCAGTAGAGAGAGGGGGACAGATTAAAGCTTGTTGTGCCAGTATTCAGGGTTTCTTGTCCCTTCTGTTTCAGATGACTCTAGCTCTACCGTTGGGCAGATTCGGGGCAAAGAGAATAGGGGAGGAAAGTGGGTAGATGGGTCCCCTTCTCAGCACCCCGCATGACTTTCCCATGCACTCTCTGCCCACCCAGCGTCTCTCCAGCCTGTCTGTGCCTGCTCTTCTGCCCATACTCCTCACCCATTATTCACGCTGCTTCTTTAATCCTAAAGTCTCCAGGCTCTGCCTGCTTCTGACTGGAGACTCAGGGAACTGTTTTCATCTTCTACCATCAAAGGAATCATTGACCTCTCCTTTTCTGACTAGTGGATGGAAGTAAGTTCCTGACACCCCAGTTCGCTCTGACAGAGCTGGGCATCTGGTCTGTTATGAATTCAACATGCTATGATGGGGTGCGCTGATCTGTGCCACTTCACTGTCTGGGAATGTCCGTCCAGTTCCCCCATCTTGGTCTCCCCACTTGCTGGGTGAGGGTTGGGATCATATCCATAGCTGAGATAATGTGACACACCCACCAGCACCACCACACACAGTCTGTACAGCTGCCTCTTGGGTTTCTCTGTCCTGGCCGCTGCCATGAGAATACCTGTTGTCAGAGGCCCAACTCCCAGAAGGCTTTCTACACCCTTGGCCTTCAGGCATCGCTGGGATTGTGGATAAGAATCTTTTGAAGAGGACTTTGGACCTCTTGTGACAAAATACTGTTCTGATCCAAGAAATCCAGAACCCTTACTCAGTTAAGAATACCTTGATTCTGGAATACTTACGGGTTTCATGTGCATCGTCTGAACTTAGATGCCCTTGACAGATGAAATTGTGTCATTGTCCCCCCCCCCCCAAATCCAAATGTTGAAATCCTGACCACCCCAGGACCTCTAAACTGGGATTATCTGGAGATGGGGCCTTTAAAATAGCAATTAAAACAAGAATAGTATGACTTGCCCCAGTGTGGCCTGTATGAGAAGAATGTCACACACAGGGAAGCCTAGGTGAGGATTGAACCAAACCAAGATGTTAAGTAAAGATCTTCAGTAAAATAGAAATCTAGACTTTGACCTAAACATTCTGACTTGCTCTAATGTAACCCCTGTACGTGAGTCAGACGCTGTGGTCCAAATCGAAGCAGCCGGTGCCATCACCTTAACTGGGGTAGTGTGTTCACTTTGACCCGTTTGCCTCGTCTCAAATGCTCCTGGCTCTGAGCTGCGGTCAGTGGCACCACTACACGGTGGAGGATGATGGCAGCTCGCAGCCCTTCCTCTGGACCGGCACCCTGGGCAGAGCAACCCTGAGGGCCAGCCTGCAGGTTACAGATGAGAGAACTGAAGTACCCCTGGAGGTCATTTGGTGTCACTGGGGAGTCTTCAAGGGGCTCCACAGAATGCCCCAAGCAGAGCTGATGGGAGAGTAGTCCCTGAAAAACTGAGAAGTCTTGCCCCCTGCAGCGCGTCCCCTGTTCTTAGCCAATGCACTTTCCTCCCCTAGAATTTTCTGGAGTTCTGCATTTTAACTGGGTCAAAAGCTTGCTTAGGTTAGGACTTCTTGAAATTACTCTCCTACATATGGAAAGGAGTGTGTTTCACATCACAAGACAGTGTGTACTCACATGCGGCTGAACAGAGTGTGCACAGGCTAACCACGCTGCTCTCTGAAGATTTTCTTTTTCACTTAAACCCACTCTATCCGCTGGCTTTTTTGCAACCCGTTCAGTTGATCTGAGGATCCGCTTGCAGGCTTCCCATCACAATCTTCAAAGTCCTGCCTTGGAATCAGTATGTCAGTGGATCTTTTACTAATTCACTCGTCAGTCTGTTGTGAAAAAATTCAGTCCAGTGTATTATGAGTACAGATGAATTGTGGGTAGAGACGGAAGTCAGAAGGGCCACCATGCAGGCAGGTAATAGAGGGCAGTGCATTCAGGGGAGCAGAGAAGGAGGGGTCTTGGAGCAAGGTTGCAAACTATTCAGGAGGGAGTTAAGTGGCTGCAGGGCAGGATGCAAGCTCTTTGGTGGTGACCTGACCCACTGTAGAATTGCCACAAGTCTTTACGTTCATTTAGTCCAACTTCTTACCCCATGAAAATTTAGAGGCACCTTCTCTATGCCTTTTTTTTTCTTCCCAGTCTTGAGTCCCAGGGGTTCTCTAAAGCTGGCCATCCTTCTAGGATTTTTCTCTGTTCTTGTTACCTTTGGGTCATAGACCTGTTGGCACTTGTTAATGGGTAAGTATCAGCTTTTAGTAACTTCGTATCTGTTCAGCCACACAGCTGTACTGTTTTCTTTTCCAGCTGGTCACTGTCATTTGTAACCAGTCTTTGTGATGCCCTGGTGGAAAGAAAATAAGAAAGAAAACACTCCCACGCCCTCAAAGTGTGGGAATGGGCATGGTATGCAGCGTGTGCGCAGTGCCAACTGAGCCCTCTGCCATGTCTTCACAGGCCTTGGAAAGACGCGGAGGAAGCCCAGCGCCCGGGATGCATCCCCAACGCCGAGCACCGATGCAGAGTACCCGGCCAATGGCAGCGGTGCTGACCGCATCTACGACCTCAACATCCCCGCCTTCGTCAAGTTCGCCTACGTAGCCGAACGAGAAGATGAGCTGTCCCTGGTGAAGGGCTCCCGCGTCACAGTCATGGAGAAATGCAGTGATGGCTGGTGGCGCGGCAGCTTCAACGGGCAGATCGGCTGGTTCCCCTCCAACTATGTGCTGGAGGAGGCCGATGAGGCCGCAGCCGAGGCCCCCAGCTTCCTGAGTCTTCGTCGGGGCGCCGCGCTGAGCAACGGGCAAGGCGCACGGGTGCTGCACGTGGTGCAGACGCTGTACCCCTTCAGCTCGGTCACTGAGGAGGAGCTTAGCTTCGAGAAGGGGGAGACCATGGAGGTGATTGAGAAGCCCGAGAACGACCCTGAGTGGTGGAAATGCAAAAACGCCCGGGGCCAGGTGGGCCTGGTCCCCAAGAACTACGTGGTGGTCCTCAGTGACGGGCCTGCACTGCACCCCACGCACACCCCGCAGATCAGCTACACCGGGCCCTCAGCCAGCGGGCGATTTGCTGGTCGCGAGTGGTACTATGGCAACGTGACACGGCACCAGGCCGAGTGCGCGCTCAATGAGCGGGGCGTCGAGGGCGACTTTCTCATTAGGGACAGCGAGTCCTCGGTAAGTGCCCGGCCGCCCCTCTGCTGGGGCCACGCTGCCAGGAGAAAGCTAAATGCACACAGTTCCCTCACCTGCGAGTTCAGGGACGCAACGCCAGCCCGGGTCTGAGGATGTCCAATGATCTCACAGTTTGCATTACAGTTCATTTGCCTGATTCAACATCGTTAAAAACTTTACCAAGTCTTACTTACAAGTTAGACTTAGTCATGGACGTAACAGAAAACTTATTTTTTTGGGGGGGGGGGGGGGGTTCTGATCTTCCATGGTTTCAGACATCCACTGGAGGTCTTGGAACCTTCCTCAGAAAGGACCACCTATGTGGGTGACGTGACTGGTGTGCCATTCTTTTGTCACGTTCACTGACTATACTTGAAATAACAAAATGGTATTTGAGGGCACATATTAAGCTTGATAAATACTGTGTTGGCACTGGGTCACTGCTCCCAATTTAACTAAATCTGGGTTGGGTAGACTGAGGTCTCTGCTGCTATTCCTTTTCCTGGTTGTGGGAAGAAGTAGAAGGTGCCTTTGAGCTCTGGGGTGATTTTGTCCCTGCAGTGAGGCTTCCTCTTTCCCAGTTTTAAGATGTGGGCCTCCTTTCCCTTCCTGCTTCCTCCCTGTGTAGAAGGCCCTGGGATTACTTGCTTGGTGTCATCTACAGCTGAGCATGCAGCGGGTTCTCAGTTAGCAGGTGCCGGGGCTTCTGATGCAGCCTTTTGTTGGCTGGTTTGTTTTTGTTTGTAAGCCACATCATCCCAAGGTTGTCTTTGCTGCACGCAGCGCCGCTGAAAAAGCTCACCTCTGGAAAGCTCTTAAAGTACTTACCAACAGGATTGAAGAGAAACCTGGAGTGCTGGGGGGAGATGAGTAAATGGGGAATGAGGCCACCTGTCTGGTGCAGCCGTCCTCCAACAGGTGACTGCTTGTGGGGGGGTTATGGCTCATTGGGACTATCTGAAAGAACCAGACAGCTTCTCCGCAGGCAGCCTTTCTGTGTGTGCCTCCTGGGAATAACCCATTTTGTCGATCTCTTCCCAGTGACTCTTGGAAAACCTGTAAGCAAGAATTTAGTCCAGCGTGTTCAAGTGTTAACTGGTCCTCCTAGGCTTTGGTTTCCTGTTTTAAGTGCACGGTGTAAGAACAGAAGGCGTGTGTTCTGCTCTGCTAGCACAGTGAGCAGTGTGCGCTCCTCCTGCCCCACAGGACTGATCTGAGAGACGAGGTCACGGCCCCTCGTGGAGAGGGGCCACTGAAGTCTGTTCTTTATAGCGGAAGGGGCATCGAACTAGTGGAAACCGAATCCCTTTATGGCGTCAGCAGCTTTTCAGGGCCGGCCTCAGCCTCAGATGTTCTCAGGCAGGACTCCGAATGCTGACTGCATCTGAAATCTGAACACTGAGATGTCCTGATCAAGCTTGCAGGGTTCATTGTAGCTGGCAGGACTTCTTCACATGGCATTGTTCTCACGCCTTGGAGGCTGTGTGCATGGCTGCCTTGAGATCACATTCTGGGCCTGTGAGGAATTAAGGACAGCGGTGTCTCCCACACGCAGAGTAGGAACGGGGAAGGCTCTGAAAACCCAATTAGAGTACAGAATGCCCAGTCCAAGTGCTTGCGAGCCAAACGCTTGATTTGCAGTGGCTTCTTGGGAGAGAAGGGGGCAGGAACCACATAGTGGAGTGTGGGGGGCTACTAGCCTCATTTATTGACAGATGAGAAAAGGATCCCCTAGGGTTTCTGGTCCAAAAAAGACCTGTTAATTTCCTGTGTCCACATAAGCAACCTTCTTCCCGCTGATGGAGGCATTGATTATTTGCAATTTGTTTTAACCCCTTTTATGGACATTTATTCTGCCTTAAGAGGCTGAGGTCAGACAGGCTTTGGTTGCCAGAGGTGTGGGGGCAAAGAAGGCCTTACTGGAATATGTATCATCTCCAGAGACACAGATTGGTCTGCAACTGTGTGTGGTTTCTGTCCCAAAGGTCTTGGAGTTGTTAAGCTGTGTGGCTGTGCCAAGAACCCCATTACAAGGGTCTCCAGTTGTGTTGTTTTATCCCCTGATGAAAGAACGAGCCAGGTTCAGATATACTCTCTTGTCTATTCACAGCTCCATTCTGTGTTGGTGAAGGGCCTGTCCTGGAGGACACACGGGTGACTCCCTTGTCTTTTTGAACCTTCTGTTGCCTTGCCCATGTCCTGTGTCATTTTTCCTGTTTGGGGATTTTTCTGGTCGGAGCCTTGTTCTCACAGTCAAGAGCATTAATTCAGGATCACACAGAGCATTAATTCAGGATCGAATTGCATGTCATGGGGTTGGGGGATAGAAGGTGTTCCCAGGGGCGTGACTCTACCACAGGACAGAGGCAGATGCATTTGGGCCTGGAGCCTCCATTATGGAAGTGATTGTGGGAAGCCTGACTCCTGAATGGGGAACAGAAGCTGGGGGAAACACATCTTCCTGACAGGTGTCAATTAAAATCTGTCTCAGGGGATTGGAAGATAAGCAAGGCTCTGGACTGATAAATGCCTACTGTTTCTCTCCTTTGACTAATTAAAATCTATCCATATCTGGGTTCACGGAAGTCTGCTTTTGAGGAGAGAAGGGTATATTGTAAGTAAAATGAGCATTGCTTCATCTGTGCCTTCCAAGACTGGGGCTAGGCATTTCAGAGCTCTGTTGGAAGTGGGCTGGATTTGAGAAGTGAACAAACAACCAAGCAGACCCGTTTGTCCCATCCCATTTGACTGTCCCATCCCCAGCTGCGGTACCCATCATCCTCTCTCTTCTGATCTCTTCTCCTCCCTTGGCTTCTTTTCTTATCTGTAATGAGCAGTGCTTCTTGAAAGCCAAGGGAGGCATGGTATTATTATGAGAACTAACCTGCCTGATGCAGAACATCCACAGAAGTCCTGCCTGCCCGGAATGGGCATCAAATCCCTAAGTGTTTGCCTACATAGATTCTGTAGGGATGCTTACAAGGCTATACTTAAATTAATTTGATTTCTGGCCAGCAGTACAAGCGGTCAGTGTTTGTTGTTGTTGTTCTTTTTCAGTTACAAGATCCCTTGTCCTTGTAGAAGGTACTAGGGAAGCATTGGGTGCAAAGTAAGGAGACATTCTGAAAAGGTGGGGCAGCTGCTGGGTTGATACAGGACAGCACTGGCCAGAGTAGTGTCGGGGGCGTTCCCTCTGCAGGCTTTGGATCCCCAGAGAGCTAATAATCCCCCTCCGGTGCTTTATATGTCATGATAATAAATAAGCACTAATGTTTGTTGTGTTTCATACTCGTTTCAGGTAGAGAAAAACTCTCGGTTTAAAAAAAAATTTAATATATTACCACATGAGAAGTCAGGGGTGTTTCGTTTCCCCTTTTAAAACCTATTAATATTACTTGATTAGGAAATTAAAAACTAATGAGTTTTTTGTTTTCAAATTATTGCATATTTTAAGTTATTTTTGTGCATGTGGATGTTTTACCTGTGTGTATGTCTGTGTACCACATATGTGTGGGGGTACATTTGGAGGCCAGAAGAGGGCATTGGATCCCCTGGAATTGGGGTTACAGAGGGTTGTGAGCCACCATGTGGGCGCTGGGAATGGAACCTGCCTCCTCTGAAAGATTAACAGTGCTCTTAACCTCCGGGTCATCTCTCCAGCCCAACCAAGATCATTATATTTCTTCTAGAAAGCATTCTAGCCACATTCTAAGAATACAAGTTGCAACATTTTAAGAATTTATTTCTTAGGGAAACATTCCTAATGACAATTTCATTGACCCATCTGTCTAGATGGGGATTCTTACAATGCAGTTCAGATCCAAATCCCCTCAGGAGCTGTGAATGTAGAAATTAACTGCCTTCCCATCCCCTCAGCATTCCTGATCTGGGACATCTGGCGCCCAAGAACTTTCAGTTTGACACAATCCTTGGTGTCCTTGGTGTCATTGATGCTGCCGGTCCACTGATACTCGGTATATCTGTTTTGGCTTGCCATGCCAGAGATAGAAGCAGGGTCTCTCTCCTGTACATGCTTGGTAAGAGTTCCAATGCTGAGCTACATCCTGAGCCCTTATCGTGGGTTGTGGGTGGTTTCGTATATTTTACAGCAGTTATTGAAACACCATTTCTGGATAACACAATATCCTAAGAATGGTAGAAATGTATGAAGGTAGAAATTAAGACTTTCTCCTAAAGCTTAATTTTCCATAGAACCCTTACTTAGCCTCTCTTAAGTGAGACTCATGTTTTGAAATGTTCTGTGAACTTTTTTTTTTTAAAAAATTCCTCTCAGTTTTGAAAGTAAAGTAGCTATATTTGCCTTGTGTTGGGATTGGAGAATTCAGAAGATCTCTTTGTCAAAGTGTAAGCTGTTTCTGGGTCAGTTTGGAAGACAGGAGCAGTCAAGTGAGTTCCTCCAGGGTTTTCACTGCTCAGCTGCTAGCTTCGCTCCTAACTGAAAAGCAGGTTGCCCTGAGCAGCATCTGTATTCATCTCTCCTGGTCTTAGGGTTTCTATTGCTGTGATAAGCACCATGACCAAAAGAAACTTGGGGAGGAAATGGTTTATTTAGTTATACTTCCACATCACAGTCCGTTACCGAAGGTTGCCGGATCCAAAACCTGAAGGCTGGGACTGAAGCAGAGGCCACAAAGGGGTGCTGCTTACTGGCTTTCTCTCCCTAGCTTGCTCAGCCTGCTTTCTTACAGCACCTGGACTACCAGCCCCCAGGGGTGGCACTGCCCACAGTGAGATATGTCTCCCACATCAGTTATCAATTAAGAAAATGCACCACCATCTTGCCCATAGGCCAGTCTAGTGGGGACGTTTATCAATTGAGGCTCCCTCTTCCAAAATAACTCTAGCCTATGTCAAATTTACCTAAAATTAGCCAATACACTCTTTTTTTCTTGGAGGGGGCATGATTTTTGTCATTTTTTTTTTTTTTTTGCTCAGTACCAAATGAAAAATTTTCTAACCATAACCTATTTTTAAAAAAAATTTTTAGTCCAATATATTCTAGTCATGCTTTTCCCTCCCTCAAATCCTACCCTTCTTTCTCTTTCTCTTTAAAAAGCAAGCAAACAAAAAGAAAGAAAACGCCCACACACATACAAAAACACAAAATCAGAAACTATAATATACATGCAAAAGACCAAAATAACTCCTGTAATATGAGACAAAAAGCTCACAAACATACCATTGAGTTCAATTGTTTTATGTTGACCATCTACTATTGGGCATGAGGTTTACCCTTAAGTAAGTGTGCTTAATATACCCAGGGAGACTTCATTGGAGAAAACTAAATTTTTTTTTCTTTTGAAGTGGATGTATTTGCAGATAGCTTCTTGGTTAAGGGTAGGACCGTGTCCACTTTCTCCTCTCAGTGGTAGGGCCCCATTTGGCTTCTATTTGCGTAGGCCTTGTTTGTGCTGCTACAGTCTCTGAGAATTCAGGTGTGCATCCGTCCTTCTGTGTCTAGAAGGCAATGTTTCTTAAGAGTCCTCATCCCCTTTAGTTCTTACAATCTTTCTACCTCCTCTTCCGCATACCTCCCCAGCCCTGAGAGGAAGAGTTTGATGAAGTACTGAGTGTTTCAGAATCTCTCACTCTCTCTGTGTTGTCCATTTGTAGGTCTCTATTAATTACTGTCCACTGAAAGAGGAAGCTTTTCTGATGATGGCTGAGCAAGGCACTGATCTGTGGGTATAGCAGTGTGTCATTAGGAGTCACTTTATTGCTATGTTCCTTTGGCACAGTGGTTCCCAACCTTCCTGATGCTGTGACCTTTTAATACAGTTCCTCATGTTGTGGTGACCCCCTAACCAAAAAATTATTTTTGTTGCTACTTCATACCTGTAATTTTGCTACTGTTATGAATCGTAACATAAATATTTTTGGAGATAGAGAGTTGCCAAAAGGGTTGTGACCCACAGGTTGAAAACCACTGCAGTTTAGCAGAACAATAGGATTTGGGTTTCCCCTGAGCTCACGTCCTATCCAGTCACAAGTTCTTGACCACCTAAAGCAGTGGCCAAGCATGAGTTCATCTCATGCAATGGACCTCAAATCCAATCATACAATGGTTGGTTACTCCTGCAATGCTTGTACCACTATTGCATCAGCATATCTTGCGGGCAGGTCGCCATTGCAGATGGCAGGGTTTATGGCTGGATGGATGATTACCTTTCTCCTCCTGTAGTGTGCAGAGTGTTTTCCAGTACCAGGACCACTACTCAGTAGGCGTAAAGCCTCTACTGGGTGCCAGCTCAACTTCTCTGTGTTTGGTGTGAGATGTAAACGTTGTCTTCAGCAGTAGGACCTTACCATTGACTCTTAAACTTACCAGGCTGTCCACACGTTTAGAATGGGCTCTTTTTCTAAGATCCATTGCTCATAGCCTGACTGCTTGCCCCACTCTCAGGTGAGCTAGGGCCCTTGGAGGTAGACTGCACTTCACCAGCCTTTGGCCTTCAGTGCTTACTTTAAAACAGACGGCACACCATTGTCTAGGACCTGTGAAAGGACATGACAAGTATGGGAAGCTAACTCTACGCAAAGATGGCTTATCGTGTACATGCACATACTCCAAACTCCAGGCTTTCTGGTTCCAATATTTTGAGCGAAGGAGGCTAGACCTACAGTGCTGAATCCATGTTGACCTTTATGAGTGAAATGTAGATCTAAAGGAATGTAGAAAATAGAGGACACCCTACAACACTTGGGAATCACAATATGTCTGTGAGATGAGTCATCTGAGCCAACAGCTGTCTGCGCTGTGGTGGAAAAACATCCCTTGCTCTTCATCAACGCCCACAAGTGGCCTTTTGGTTGTCCCAGCAATGTGTCTAGCTGTCATGTATCTCATATTCTCACCTCGATCAGTTCCTCCAGCTTAGCTTTGGCCTGTCCAGACGTCAGTACCAATGTGGAGAACCAAAACACCGTCCCTACCCCCTGCAGCTCAACATGCCCACCATCTTGGCAAACAAGTATCTTCCCAATCTCTTTCTGGCTACCTTTCCTTCTGAAAAGTCTTGGCTGGCTTGCAGGCTTGAACCAGGAGCGTCTTCCATCCCCCTGCATGCCCCTTTCAATGAGGGTTAACATAAGGATAGGTCAGGGACACTTTACTCTGGCTGCCTGGCGTAGCAGTGAAGCCTGAGATGGAGATGGAGACCTTTCTTTGCCACACAGAGGAGTTGTAAGAGTTCAGCTTGCCTATTGGCAATCCCCCACACACACTGCTTAAGGTAGTCTTGAGATGAAATCATAGCAACAGTGTGCCTTGGAACATGTTTGTCTTTAACAGAGCACATGCAGAGCAGTGCAGACTGAGGGTGAGTGGGTCTGTGGACCAGCAGGACCATGCTTGCCCTTCTGCTTGGCTTTCTGCTGTGAAGAACGGGGAGTGGATGCTCTTAAGCGGAGGGTCCCCGTCTCACAGGTGAGACGCCACATCAATGTCCTTTCAGGAGTTCTTTGCCATTTCCCATCAAAATGCCACGGGAAATGTTAATGCTTAGTTATAAAATAACTTCGTTGTAAGGCACTTGGAGATACAACCATCAATCACACGGCGTGTTCAAGGCGGCCGCTCAAACACTTTGCCCTGGGCCCACACTCTAACCATCTGATCTGGATGAGCCTCCATACCCTGAAGAGCCGTCCTGAAGCGGTGCAGCCTCGCTTACAGTTTTCCACGTTCCCTGTCAGTTACCTTTTTACAGACTTAGCATCCACCAAAAAGAAAGAACTACGGCAGAGTTGAAACTAGCAGAGTAATTAGCTCTGCTGCCTCTTTCACAGCTTGTCCCTTTGCCTGCGTTCCACCACAGTGTGTGGTAAGTGTCACCTGCTCCAGAGAGACACAGTGGCTCCAGCAACCACAGTCAGTGTCCTAGGATATTTGAAAGGTGGGCAAAGAGGTGACTCATAGCATGAGCTAGGAAGTCCAGAGATTCCCTGATGCCTAGGGCCATCTTTCAGCTCTCTCCTGGTCCCTAAGAAAACCGGAAAGGGTCACCCGGCGGCTCAAGTGGCCTAAGGCAAAAGCTCTGTCTGGTCTCCAGGCACCACCACAGGAGGACTGCGCCTCCTCCCCATGACTTCCCCTGTTTTTCCTGGCCACTGCTGGTGGCTTCTGTGGTAGGAAAGGAGCGGCCTCCCCACCCATTGTGATGCTTCCGTTTCCTGGAGTCCCGTCAGAGTTTCACAGATCTTCTGTAGATCATCACTTAATCTTTACTTTTGTGTGTGGATGTGGTGAAACGTCTTCAAGACCAAATTGGCTGTTTCGACAGTTTTTAAGTGTGCGGTTCAGTCAGGGGATACTTTTCCCATCCTTCTGCAGCTGTCAATCTTCAGGGCTTTGTTGCTGTCCCACAGTGGAAACTCTGTCCCCAGTGAACACCTGCTCCTAACTGTCCGCTTCCCTGGAATTCCCTTCCCACTCTGTAGTTTTTACACTTAGGGGCCTCTTATAAGTGGAATTGTACAGTGGTTGTCTGTCTGTGCCTGGTTTATTTCACTTCTGATGTCCTCAGAGTTCTTCTGTGCTGTAGCAATGTTTTAGAAGTTGTCTTTCTTTAAAGCTGAGTAATATTCCATCTTATATATCCATTCATCTGGTGATAAACTTTTAAAGTGTTTCCAGTTCGTTTGATTTTTTTCTTAATGCTGCTGTGGTTGTAGGTATATAACTATTTCTACTTTGAATTCTTCTGTGTATGCCCATTGGTAGGTTTGCTGAATCAAATGGTAAACCTGTAGATTTTTTTGAAGACCTGCATGTGTTTTCTAGAGTGATTACACCGTTTTCGATCTCTACCAGCAGTGCATGGGAACTCAAATTCTCCATCTTTGGCAACATTTATTGCTTTAAAAAATCAAAATGAACAAGAAACAGTCTAACGAGTATAGAGTGGTATAGTATAGGCCTTTAGCCTTTGCCAACCTTGTATGTGTGTAGTGTGTCTACGTGTTCCTGTGGGTGCATGTAACCTGTTAACAGTGGATGTCTTTCTCAATTGTTTTGACCCAGTCTGTTGAAAAAGAGTCTCTCACTGAACCCAGAACTCGTCTGTTCAGCCAGACTCCCCGTCTCCATCCCCCAAGCTCTAGAGCTCCATGTATATCACCAAGTCGGACTTTTTTTCCCCCCAGTGTGGGTTCTGGGGATCCAAACACATTGCTCATGCTTACGTGGCAAGCACCTAACCCACAGCCACAAGCTTGTCCCTCAGCTTCACTTTGGCGTGCATTCACTCAGAGTGGCTTTCACCATGTTTTGTTGTATTTCTCTTTAGAGTCCTTCACTTTGGGAGGGGGTTGTGTCTCAATTCCCTGCCACTTAATAAAGCCTGGAAGTCATGGCAGGAGCGGCAGAGTAGGAAGGTAGCATTTTCAATGTGCCATGGAGTCTGCTGCACACGTTAGTTTTAGTGTGTGCTGACCACAGTGGAATCCCATGCATGCCTTCCTGCATGCATTCTGCTTCACTTTTTAAAGTTCTAGTTACACGATAAGCATCAGGCATAGAATAGAATCCACTGCAGGGGCTTCAGCAAAAGGGACCGCCCTGGGGAAGTGCCTCAGAGCTTCATAGCAATGCTTCTCAGACACACAGCATCATCGTCAACCACAAAACTGGCTAGAAATGCAGAGTACCAGGTCCCTCCCCCAGTGACTTTGATGTTAGGACTTGAGAAGTCCCGCCTCATCAGATATAAGCTTGTTTGAAGCCCCCTAAACAGTGTTTATTTTATGGTAAATTATAGCTTATTGTCATTTAAACTGGGCATAGTGGCTCACAATTGTCCCAGCACTCAGAAGGCTGACATAGGAAGATCACCAAGAGTTTGAGGCCAGCCTGGGCTACATGGTAGGTTCCAGGTCAGCCTGAGCTACAGAGCATGTCCCTTAGTTCCAAATAGTGAAACAGTGTGCAAAGACAAAGAAGGACAATATTCTTAAAGTCTGTCCAGTAGAATATTGTATTGGGGATGGGGGAGATGCAGAAAAGGATAAACACGTACCAGTCCTGTCTGAAGATGAACTCTGCTATTTCCTGAGTTTTAGGCAGGTAGGACATTGGACGTTATTCCCTAGTGGAGAATTGGTTTTCCTTATTAAAATAAGTGTCTCTCACACTAATGAAATGCATGCTTGGTGTTGCCCATAGGTTTCCTTTAGGCCTGTAGAATAAATAGAGGCTTGGAGGCAGGAGAAGATAATCTTATATAAACACAAGTGCCACCAGCATTGGTGGAGACACTTAAGTCAGTTGTGACTTAAAAATGGGCTACATGGACGACAACCAGGAAAAGTGGAGAACAGTGGGGGATATTAGTCATTAGAGCCCATTTTACCTATCACACATTCATTCTTCATTTGGGGATCACTGAACCCCTTCTTTAGACAGAAGATGTTTACCCTACTGATGTAGGAAGAAAAAAGTTTCCATTTCCCAACTGAAAAGGGCTGGGCATGTAGGGATTGATAAGAAACCAATAGACTGCCCTCTCTTTGGGACGGAGGGAATATCAACATATGTGCATCCTGGAGATGGCAGAGCTCCATGGTCGCCAGACCAACAGCAGTAGCGTCATCTGGGGACTTTACAAAGGGAAGTTCTCAGGTCTGCTCCAGAAACAAACTCACCCATGGCAGAAATAGGCCATAAAAACAAAAAGAAAGAAAATCCAGAATCTAAAATACTTCTGGTCTTCAATATTTTGAGAGGCAATCAAGACCTGTACCATGAAGGGATGTCTGCTAGTGTAGCACATTTTCAGATTGCCTGAGGAACGTCTCCTCAATTTGAATTAAGAACACTCCAGACTCCCCAGCACTCCTGCTTAGCATGAGTTGATTGTGTGTCCTTGACTTTACGGTTTCCGCTCAAGAAGCCCATGAAATTAAAAATCCCCTTCCCCGCTGCATCATTGTACTGCTGTACCGTAACAAGCCCACACACGTCATGGTGTCAAATTAAGGATCTCAGATTAAAAGCAAATTTCCCTGTTTGGAAAGTCCCATTAATTAACAAACACCAGGCATATCATATGCCTACTCTACAGTCATCCCCAGTTACCCACCGGAAAACAAGGCTCCGTGGACGTGGCTGGTTAAGGAATCATCCACGTAGGGCAGTCTGGCTCCTGGCAAACTGACACAGGGAGAGCACCCCCATCTTAGCTCAGAACAGACATACTTGCAGAATATTAATCGTGAGGAGCCTGGAACTAAAATACAACCCCCCCCCCCCCGAAAGAGAACCTGGAGCCATTGGGAGAGGGTTGAGCAGCTCCCAACTTGTATATGTCCTTGTACGCAACTGTCTGAGGACTGCTTGGTGCCCGGGCTGGTGAGCAGACAGTGTGTGCCTGTTGGGTAGTACCTGGTGTTCACTTTCCAAGTGGGCCACAGAGAATGCTGAGGCTAACTTGTAACTATCTGTAGCTGTCTTGGTTATCAGGTCAGTTGGTTGGGGTATCACTGGTTACATTCCAATAACCCTGTTTAATACTGGCATCAGAAGGCACTAACCGTGGTGCCGGCAATTTGAATATTCCAAGAGTAAACAAGCTGCAGTGTGCAGCATTCTTGGGGGTCTGGGAGCATAACCGCTATTGTAGATGGTATGGCTTGGGCTGGTTGGCATGCTTCTAACTTGTGTCCATCTGTAACTATCTTGGTTACCAGGTCCATGGTTAGTATATCATATCATTCCATTCATGCAACCCTGTTTAATATTGACATCAGAAGATGTCAGGAACAGTGATCCTGGCAGTTTGAATATTCCAAAAGAGAGCAAACTGCAGCTTTCAGCATTACTGGGGTTCCTAGAGCATAAAAAGGTCTGTCTGCTGTAGATGTTGTCATGGGACTGGTTGGCATGCTCACCTATGACATCAGAGTTCTATGATCCTTTGAAGAAAGTATCAGGTTCTGTGTCTTGCCCACCCAGGGGCTCATGCATGACCCTGATACTAAAAACCTCTACCCTGAGGCCCATCTCTTGCTGGGCCTCCTCCCAGTTACCCAGTCCTGGATATAGCATGGAGATATAACATAAATTCACACTGCAGTCAGTTGTCATCCTTTCTTCGAGCAGCAGTGGCTGGTGGGTGAACCTGCTGCCCACTAAGTTTGAACTGCCCCCAGGCTCCTAACCTAGAATGGCTAAGGGCGAGCACGGGCTCCTTGTCTGCAGTACTTGCCCACCCCATCAAATAAGCTGTTGGGCTTTGTGAACTTTGCGTAAAGGACCTGCTGGGAAAGAGGGCTAGCTCCTGGCTCCTGAGTAGCAGCAAGTCCCCAGGGATGAGAAAAAGCAAGGGGCAGGCTTTGAAGGTCCTCTCATGGGTGTCCACTTACTGCTGAGGGGCAGCCTGACTCTGCCCTGGCAATATTGGAGCTTTTGAGACTATCCTTTAGGGAATGGCTAACCAGGGGACAGAGGACAGTTCGAGAACACCATAAGTGGAAGTGAAAGGGGTCTTCACTTCCTCCTGAGCCACACTGCCCCTATAGTGCCACAGAATGACAGGTCCTCCTTTCTCCACAATGGCACACTGCCAGCAAAGCCCCTGCCACCCATAACTCAGCTACAGCTCCTCTTCAGGCCTTCCCTGGCTCCACCACAAGGGTGCGAACATACATGTACATTCATATATATTCCCTTTCTCTCTCTCTCTCTCTCTCATACACCCCCCCACACACACACACACACACGGAGGTATGCATGCTTCCCATTCCTATTCACTCTTACATACAACTTTCACAAATGCTCGTCTTTTTTTCATACAAAGCACACACCTAAAATTGTGTCTCCTAGCTCATGAGCTCATGAAGATGCTTTTTCTTTATAGAAGGTAGCATCGAAGTTTGCAATCATGGACTGACCTCCGTATTCACCCTCCTTACCGAGTGTTGTTTAAAGAGTCATCTGCACATAGGCAGGGCATGGGGCTGCCTGGTACATAGTCACCTTTTAGAAAAACAAATAACATCCATTCAGTATCATTCCTGTTGGCTTTCAGTGAGTGGACGGGATGACCAGTTTTTACTAAAAATACTAGCATATCCCAAAGTATACTCAAGTAAGGAACTGAACTCATCGCAGAATTTAGACTTTGATCATTGAAATCTGTGCTTGAACCACCATGGAGCCATCTCTGGGACATAGCCAACTGTTTAAAACACACCCACGCTGCCCACTGCCTTGACGGTTTCCGTTGTTTAAAAGAGCTTAAATTCTAATAGAAATCCAAAGAAACACCTCCCGTTTTCCTGCCTGCATAAAAGCCATTTTGAGTAGTTCCCAGTTTGTCAGAAATCATTTGGGGAAATGGAAATCTCAGGGTTCTTCCGCCTCAAGGTTAACCCAGCTGTCATTCTCTCTATAATGAGTTCCTACTTGTCAGAGACCCGGAGTGCATTTATCCCTGGAATCCTTGTGAAGCAGAATTTCATTAGTGTTTGATTGAGAACTGGAAAGCCCTGGGCTGCCGGTCAGTCTGAGGACTGCGACTGCGCTGTGCTGCGCCGCGCCGCGCTGCTCTGGGTGAACCGCAGCGCTCGTTCGGGCAGACCCCGGTCTCCACGGTGCCTACCCTGCTGGTAACTCCCTCTTTGCTTCCTCCCCCAGCCCAGTGACTTCTCTGTGTCTCTCAAAGCGTCAGGGAGGAACAAGCACTTCAAGGTGCAGCTTGTGGACAGCGTCTACTGCATTGGGCAGCGGCGGTTCCATAGCATGGACGAGCTCGTGGAGCACTACAAGAAGGCCCCCATCTTCACCAGCGAGCACGGGGAGAAGCTCTACCTCGTCCGGGCCCTGCAGTGAAGGCAGCCATCGGCCTCTCCGTGCCCTGCCCACTGTGGGCCTCGCTGCCACCTCCGCCTCCCAGAGCCCAGCGCTGCCAGCCACTTCCACCCATGCGGCCTGGATCACCTCCGTGGCCCGGTCTGTCCTCCTCTGCAGCCTTGACCATAGCTGCCCAGGCCCTCACAGCCATGCCCATGGCCACTACCTTCTGGCCACTTTCAGGTAGTGAGGGTCAAAGGGAGCAAAGCTGCTCACTTTTTTTTTTTCCTTTATAATTGGAAGCAGTTTGTTTAAATCCTTCACACACACACACACACACACACACACACACACACACACACACACGCACGCAGTAAAGAGATTGGGGCTTATTCGAAGGGCAGAAAGTCTGTATGTACGTGACCTTTAGCACACTCCGAGAGCGGTGTCCACGGGTGCTTGGTGCCTCCCATCAGCCATGCTGGTCCAGGGCCTGCATTTTAATTTTTTTTTAATTTTTTTTTTTTGTGGCTCCAAGCTCTGCAGGAGTCCAAGAATGTGCGGATAGCAATACTGGAAACCCTGGGAAGGTGGTGGTGAGGGAACTGCCCAGTGCCTTTGAGGCTGTGCTTGCAATAAAAGAGGGGATTTTGGGGGGTCTGCAGAAGAGGCGACGCAGAAGGAAGGAAACTCGGGTACGTGACCCAAGGTGTGCCATCCACATAGTGCTTTTTCCCTCTTGCCCTTTGGCTTGTTTGAATTTCACGATTATGTATTTAATTCTCAAAGTAATATGTATCTGTCTGTAGCTGTTTGTTGACACTAATAACAGATGATTAAGGAAAACAGCTGATCTCTCGGGAAGGGGAGCTACCAATACTTTATACATACACACTATATTATATATATATATATAATATATGTATATTATATATATATTATTTGCTTTACAGGGAAAATTTTTCAGGGTTTACAAAAGAGTATGTGATTGGTAGTAACAGAATGTTTATGAAGAAATTGCATTTTCTTTTTTTTTCCTTTACATTTGAACTTCTTTATAGTTTGACTAGAGAGTCTTGAGATGGCACATTCCTACAATTGAAGAAGGGGTCTTGAGATCCCCTAAACTTGCATACCCCGTTTTTTGAATATTGTAATAAAAAAAAAGTATCATGACAAAGCTGTGTGTGTGTAATTTGGAAGACCTGACTCTCTTCTGGGAAAGGGACAGCTACAGGAGTCACAGAAAACCCATGACAAAAGGAAGATGGCTTGTTGAGTCCAGTGCCTGCTGCCCAAGCATGAGGACCCAAGTTAAGATCCTCAGCACCCACAGAAAATCAAGTGGTGGTCACGTGTATCTAACCCTAGCACTAAAGACAGCCAGCCCCAGGGCTCACTGGTTAGGCATTCTAAACAGTCCATGTGCGTTGGGCTCAGTGAGAAACCCTGTCTCAAACGATGAAGTAGATAGTGGATGGCTCCAATGGTAGCCTCTGGCCACCAAGTGCACAGTGTGGACATATGCACGTATTCACACATGTCACAACACACAAATGAGAGCTTTCTCAGAAGAGCTTAGCACATTGATTACTTGTGTGTTTTGTTATACTTATTTTAGTAGTAGTGGTGATGGTGTGTATGAGGCAGGGGCATATGCATGTGGAAGTCAGACAAGTTGATTCTCTCCTTCCACCCTTATATGGGATCTAAGGGTCAATCTCAGGTCATCAGGCTTGCACAGAAAGCCCATTTGCCCACTGAGCCGTATTGCCAGCCCCTGCTGTCCACATTGCTGTGTTGAAATGCTAAGTCTTAAGTGGCAGAACTCCAGGAGAACCCAACACATCAAGCTGGAGGTTCGCTCTTTGGAAATCAGTGGTTTAAAAGTGTGGCATTTACTGAGCTATTAAAGCCAGAGTCCTCTGGCTGTCTCCAGAAACCTGACTGTCTCGATCAGTGTTTACTGTTCAGTTACCTACTTTGCCAAATGCAGGAGTGTGTCCTCTGTGCTGGCTTGGTATCATCCATTAACTTGTCAAAACCCTGTGAGGTGGCCCCACGGACATGCCCACTTTAAAAGTGAAGACAGGTTTAAAATGGGTTCACAAGGCACATGGCTGCTCTATGGATAAACAGAAATGCTGACACCGGACTACCCTAACAGCCCAGTCTTTTTATTGTATTATAGTCACCTGAAGGTGTGTGACTGATGACTGAGGTTGGGTCCTCTGGTTATAGTGAACAGGCTTCATCCAGGTGAGTGACATGGTCATTACCATAGACATCAGTTCTCACCTGTGGAGATGGCAGAAGTTGCCATGGACCGTAACGTCTCACCTGCTGGGTGTTACATTGGGCCTGCTGCCTGTATGCCTCGGGAGTGGCTGCACAGCTGTTCAGGAAGAAACAGGTCGTTGAAGAGCAGAAGATACACTCTGGGACCTCTGGGATCATTGTCACTGTTGACAGTCGTCTTGGGTCTTGTCACGCATTTCCTTGTGAGAGCCGTTTGGCTGCCTGAGGTAGAGTTAGCTGGGGTAGCCCAGGAGAAAGGGTTTCACATGCAGTGCAGCCCCACTGTGTGTCACGGGGGTCTACTCCCCATTTTTTCTAACTTGGCGGTCCCCTGTTCATCAGTGGCTTTCCTGGGAAGACCTGCTGAAGAGCTGTAGTGTGCCCTTCGCCTGGTGGTCTTGGAGCTAGTGTAACCTACAGCCTTTGACTCTTCAAAAATTGGAAGAAGGATTGCTCCAGCAAACTCCAGGAGCCCCTCCTTTAAAAGTCCAGGACCAGCAGTACCATATTTAGCAACTGTCTCACCAGAGTCTGATAAACCATGTCCTGAGAAATTATTCTCTTTGGGGCATTTCAGCTTTCTCCTGGTGAGGGGTGGGGTTAGGGGAAGAACGGTCTCCACCTAAAGATGGAGCAGATGTTCAGTAGTGGAACCAGTGACTGAAAATGAAGACTCCATTCCCAGATGGTGTTCCCTTTCTCTCTGGATCCTGGCATTGCCCATTCAAGAGCAGTTCTAGACAGCGAGGCTTCCAGCTCAGATACCAGGTTTGTTTCACTCAGATTCCTCAGGCACTCTAATCCTAAGACAGGAAACATCTGTGAGTTTTAGTTGGGGTGGGTGCTGGAGGTTGCCCTCAGGGTTTTGGACATGCCAAGCACCCAGTGCCAGTGAGCTAGACCCCCGCCACTACCTTTTTAGTTTGGGGCGGTCACAATCCCAGGTCTTGTGTACATGTACAATGCATGCTTGACTCCAGAGCTTCACATTTCTCTGAAGTCTTTTTTGGTTTTTTTGAGACATGGTCTTGCTATGTGCCCCAGACTGGCCTTGTGATCCTCTTGCCTCAGCCCCTAAGTGGATCAACCCTACATCTGAGTTCTGTTGTAGCCTGCTTGGAACTTTGAAGAGCTCACCTGTTCACACACACACATACATACGTGAATTACTCTTGGCAATCCATCCTTCAGCACATCCTTCAAGCCATAACTCAGCTCCCAGACAGGAGCCTAGCCATGCAAATTTCCTAGTTAGTTTTGTATCAGCTTGGCATAAGCTACAGTCATTTGGGAAGAGAGAACCTCAGTTGAGAATATGCCTCCACCAGATTGGCCTGTGGGGCATTTTCTTTTTCTTTTTCTTTTTTTCTTAGTTTTATGTGCATTGGTGTTTTGCCTGCATGTATGTCTGTGTGAGGGTGCTGGGTACCCTGAAATTGGAGTTACAGACAGTTGTGAGCTGCCATGTAGGTGCTGGGAATTGAACTCGGGTCCCCTGGAAGAGCAGTCAGTGCTGTTAACCATTGAGCTATCTCTCCAGCCCCATGGGCCATTTTTTTGATTGATGTGGGAGGGCTCAACTCACTATGGCATTCCCAGTCATGGGTTAGTGATCCTGGGGGCTCTAATAAAGACTGAGCAAGCCAGTAAGCAGCATTCCTCCACAGCCTCTGTTTCAGTTCCTGACGCCAGGTTCCTGTCTTCTGTACCTACCCTGAGTTCCGTCATAATGTACAACTGCAAGATAAAATAAGCCCGTTCCTTCCTAGAAAGATGACCTCTTCTCCAAGAGGTAGGCATTAGATGATCGAAATTTGCTCCCCAAAGCAGGAACCAGAACACCAGGTCTTGTCCTCAGTTTGTTCCTTGATGAGGATATGAGACCTTCTAAGCTTGGATGATGACCTGAGGAAGGCCCCAATCTAAAGAGTAGGTAGACTTGTCTGAAGCACATGTCCTTCACTGGTGATAAAGAAATTGCTCACTTCAGAATTCACCACAGCCTAAGACCACATTCTACCCTTACCCATGGTGTAATTTCCAGCAAGTTCCAAAAACTCTCAGTGACCCTTCATGCTTTCTATAATATGTGCAGGGCTTGAAACCATTGCTCAGCTTATTCAGTGGGTTTAAGAAAAAATAAAAAAAATGTCCATGTACTAAATTATTACCTGCTTGAAATTATAATGGATGACCTGAGAGTTCAGACCACATTTGCTGGTAATACTATAGAGTATGACTGATCTCACCCTGAAAGTCCCATCTAGTCATACATAGGTACCAATAGGATTTATTTCTACAAGTGCTTTGGTGTTCCCATAAAAAAAAAGCTGGAGTAATAATGAGGTCATAACTCTGAAGTAATGAAGTCAACTAATTTTTTTGTCCAACCAGACACTCCATGTTCACATGCCAGCTGTCTAAGTCACACTGATCCTATGGCAGTGTTTGTTCTGGGTGTTGTAGTCGGCACTTGGATCCAAGCTTGTTCTGGTGGGTCCTGCGCAGTGGGTTATCAATGCTACAAAATCTCCAGGCTTGCTTCTCATGTCAACCCCAGATGGAGATGGTGGCTGGCACTGGTTACAAAGTTACCTAGAAGCCATGTGAAGAAATGAGAGGTGATTTTGCTTCACACTTTTTGAATATCAGTTATTCTACAGGATTGTCTGCAAATTATCCAAGTGAAAAATACCTAGAAACGCTGGTTTCATGTGTTTGTAACCAGATAGATTGAATAAATACAGGTGCTCTTGTACTGATTATGGGAAATCCTCAGCAGACGTCTGCTGTAGACGCTTATTTTCCAGGTGGAGTTAGAAAATGACTTTCCCTTTAGTCAGAATTTTCTCCCAAACACTAGTTAACATAATTATCAGTTTGAGGCTGGGATAACATCTATTAATAGCAGACTCCATCTCTACAGGTTTGATCAGTATTTACTACAGTGATTCTTACTTGCTCTCTGTCAACACATATAGATGGAACAAAGTTCCACAAAGATGGAGCTGGCTTTGTTGTTGTTTACTGATGTAAGCTAAACAGAAAAATGTTCCGTGTGATTCGTATTTGTTAATATCAGTGAATGAATTGACGTGAGAGAAAAGAACATGTGCTTAAGAGTCCTCATGTCTGAATAGGTCTTTTTGTTGCCCTTGAAATAGAATGTCAGCAGGGCTTAAGCAGCATAGGGTTTGTTGATTTTTTTTTTTTTTTTTTTTACAAATTCTAGACAATGTTCTGTATTGGTTACTTTTCTCATTGTTGTGACAAAATCCTAGACCTAACAGGACTGGAAAGATGGTCCAGTGGATAAAGTGCTTCCTTTGCAAACACAAGGACCTGTGTTCATCTCTAGCACCCATGTCAAAAGCTAACTGCCTGTAACCTCCATGCTGGGGGAAGTGGATGCAGAGACAGGTGAAACCTGATGGCTTGCTGGCCAGGCAGTCTAGTCCAGTGGTGAGCTCTAGGGCTTATAAGAGAACCTGTTGTAACATGAATCTTAAAAGGTCTTATTAATAAAAAAAACACCTCAGAGCCAGATATTGGGGTGAAAGATCAGAGGAATAGAACAAGCCAGCCCCAAGTTCTTATCCCTAGGAAATCCTCAGCCCAAGAAAGCTACTTTCTGTATACTCACGCCTTATATACCTTTCTGTGCCCTGCCTTCTTACTTCCTCTCTCTGCCCAGCTACATCACTTCCTCTTTCTGCCCAGCTCTATTACTTCCTGTCTGTCTGTACAGACCTCCAGACCTCTGTTGTTAACTAGTGCTGGCTCTGTTCTCCGTGTGGCCTTGAACTCACAGAGATCCGGATGAATCTCTGCCTCCTGAATGCTAGAATTAAAGACCTATGCTACCACTGCCTGACCTCTATGTTAAATATAGTGGCTGGCTCTGTCCTCTGATCCCCTGGCAAGCTTTATTTGTTAGAGCACAAATAAAATATCACCACAGCCTGTCTCAGAAAGTAAGGCAGCAATAGAGGTGGGCATCCAGTGTTGACCTCTGATCTCCATATGCACATTCATGGTTGTATGCTTGTACATGCACACACATAACACACATGCATACATGCACACATGAGCAAATCCACATAAGGAAAGAAGAGTTCACTTTGACTCATAGTTTGAGAGCACACTGTCCATCATGGTGAGGAAGTCGTGGCGGCAAGAACCTGGAGCTACTGGTCACATTATACCCAGAGTCAGGAATCAGCACTCCGGGCTGGTGCTCACTCACTTTCTCTCTTTTATTTAGTCTAGGAACCCAGCTCTGGAGATGGTGCCACCCACATTCAGATTAGGTCTTCTCCATCAGTTAAGTTGCTCTAGAAACACTGTCAAAGACACACTGAAAGGAGAGTCTTCGTGGTAACTCTAAATCCAATCCAGTAGACGTTCTTGGCTAAATAGTACAACTTAACAACCTGATACCCAGCCGAGACACATCATTTTAAATCATAACATCCCATCCCAAACCCCTAAAGCCCCATTTTCATTTTGTTATACAGAATGTGTGTATTCCATCTCTAGACATGCCTATAGTCTTTAACATTTCCAACACTGTTCAAAGATTTTTTTTTAATCTATTCTGATGTTTGAGGTAATCTCTTAACTGTGAGTCCGTATAGATCAAAAACCAAATTACATACTTCTGCTATAAAATTGTGCAGACTATATCCTTGTTCCAAAATAGGAGAATAGTAAAGAAAGAGAAACAAAGCCAGACCAAAGTCAGCAGGGGAACCTCCAAACTCTATAGTTCCATTATCATGCATCTAAATGTGTGATGGAATTATCTGGGCTCTGACAGGTTTAGGCAGCCCTTACCCCTCCAGCTCATCCATGTGACATGTGGTCTCTATCTTGGGCCAGCTCTGCTCTATACCCTTAACTTTCCATTGTGGACATCCATGGCTCCAGTATCTCCAACCTCCTGGGATGTCCAAGGCAACATAGGCTTCACCTTTCTACCTTCACACATTGGCTTTTCAGGGTCTCTTTAAGAAGATCCAATGGTGCCATGCATTCCCTGGACTCAGTAGCTTCCTTGCTGCAAGCCCCCATGAGCTCCTTCCTCTTGAATGTGAAGTACTAAAAGCAAGTAGATGACTGTGCCAAATTCTGCCACTCAAGATGCAGTCCGGCCCCCTCTGTTATAGCCACAGTGACCTCTGCATCTTGGCGGCTGCTCCTGGGAAAACACTTCCGGAGGGGGTGGGGGCAGTTCTCCTCCAGGAGGGGACCCATCTACCCTTCCACGGCAGTCTCAGTTCAGTCCTCCATCCTTCAGATGAATTTGCAGTTTTGGAAGTCGGAGCCTTAATGGGTGGAGTCTTAGCCCCAGAGACTTTTCCTATTGTCCCAGGACAGAATGGTGCTAGCAACGGTCACAGCTGCCTCTTGGGCACACTCCTTGTCACCAGAGTTAAACTGGCTCATGCCCCTTTCCTCAACAAGCTTCACATTTTGTCTCTCTTTCTGCTCCACTTTTTCTTTATTACCACAGACTTGGATAGAGCATTGAGTAGGGATCATGGCACAGCAGAGCTGTCGTGAAATTTCCTCTGCTAAACTAATTATCCACTGCTAGAGTTCGGCTCGCTCATGCTCTCAGGGCACAGGAAGTCAGATTTGATTTTATTTTGGCAGGATATAACCCAAATGGCCTCTAGCCTGGTTCCCGGTTGAGTCTTGGTTCCCCTCATGAACCTTCCTCGACCGTCTTTTCTGTTAGCATTCTAGTCTTCCAAACTCCCACAAGAATGGCCCATTAAACTCTGCTTCTTACAGTAACCTTTGAGGCCTTGGCTAATTCACTGTTCCGGACTCTTCCATATTCCTCCCATGTCCACCTTCAAAGGCCTAAGAATCACATGGTCAGGTTTCACTACAATGTCTCTAGAGTATCATACAAAACGTGGGACACATACAAGACAGAGCCAATGTGACTCTTTTTTTTTAAAGAAAATTATTTTGGAATTATTTCTCTATATTACAGATGAAAACTATTTACATCAAATATAACAAAAGCCTTTGTAGCAAAGGCTTTAGAAAGGTATCCTTGAACATGTGGTACTGGTAACATTGTGAATTCAACTTTCCGTTTTTTTTCTGCTATACTGAAAACACCAATAGTAAGCACTTTCAAAAGAAAGTGTACCTATAGCAGACCTACACTTGTGATAACCCATTAACTCATTAATACAGAAATAGAACCCTCAATTCATGAGGGCAGATTCCCCTATGATCCAAACACTCTTATGCCATTTCTTAATAGCACTCTATGGGCATTAAATTTCAACATGAATTTTGGTGGAGGGATTCAAATGCATAGAATTCATCTTTCATGGCTAAATAATATTTCCCACCCCTCAGTTTCTGACCATAAAAGCTCCATGGATTTGAAAACAATTACCTTCTCAGGAAGCAACCTGCCTATTCTTGAATACTCTTGAATGTTATCCTAAATGTTTTTGATCCGTGTAATGGATGTCCAAGCATTCAGAGCTAGAGTCCTCTCCTTCCTCTTCAGGTCACTATGACCTCATTGTCTCTCAGACAGAAACTTCTCAGCAGCAGCAGTCTCCAGGGAAGGATTTTATTGGGTGCAGCCTGTTGCTAGGAGTCATCTGGAGGAGCTGGCATGGGCAGGATGTGTCTTTGTCAACCTGGGCTCTTGTGAGGGCACTTCCTCAGGTCCATAGTCTTGACTGGCACAAAAACTCCACAAGTAAACACCTGCCAGTGCCCAAGCCTGACCCCTATCCCCAGGAGAATATGGTGGCCAGGCCAGACAGTGACCTCCAGAGGGGGAGGCCTCTCTCCTGGCAAAGTGGATCATGACCATGATCAGGTACCCAATTTCTGGATTCCTCTTCCGACTCCCAGTACTTGACATTGCCTTGCTCACATTGACCACCATCTGACTTTGTTGGGCTCTCTCTCCAGTTTCTGAACTTCCTTGGTGGAGGCCTCCTAATCTAGCAGAACTCACGAGTTCCCTTCTTAGGTAACTCCAGGGTGTTCTTCTGTAGAATTCTCCAGAATGCATCCCATCTGTGTGATGCTCCAGGCAGGAGCAGGTTGCTCCCCATACAGTTTGTTCTTTCTTTTCTGCTCCCACTGGATGCTTTGCTCTTTGGGCTCATCGGGTGAGACTCAAAAATCACTCTTCTTCCCAAGTTCAAGGAGACATCACGTCCATGCCATCATGTGATCCTCCTAAAATATACATCCCTCTGCTTGAGGCAAGAGAAAGCACTCCTTTCAGGTGTGTCATAGGTCAAGAACACTTCCCCATTGCTCCTCACCTAAACCTCTCCCTCCAACACTGACTTCTGGACCTTGTAGACCATGCTGACAGACCTTACTACATAGCCTCTGTGTTCTTTGATCTGGGGTATGGTAGCCATTGTACTGCCTCAGAGCATGACACTCACTACATTCTTCTCAGTCTTGGTAACTCCTGCCCCTACCAAAAGCCAGAAAAACCCAAGCAGTGTGTCCTGCCACACCTAGACTTGCCCCAAAGGTTAGGCTCTCAAGTGAGTCTATTACCAGTGAAGGCAAATCTTGAGGTCTCCATGTGAGCTCAGACTTACCTGTGAATGGATAACAGGAGAGGAGTAGAAATGAATTTGTGTGAAAGAGTTCCTGACCCTCATGAATGAATCTGCATACAAGTGGAAGGAAGAAAATAAGGAAAAAGGAGCATCCTCTCTTTCTGAGAGCCCCCTTCCCTTTACACCTTGGCTTTCCAGCCCAGCACACTGGAAGACACACCGAAGAAAATGGTATCCCAGGAAATGTACCAGGATCAAAGTAGAAGGTATAGACTAGGTCGGCCTCAATGGAAGATTGCGGTAAGTCCGTCTGGGGATCTAAGAATGAAGTCTGCAGAGTAACAAGTGAGACTCACCCTGTGCCAATGGAAGTCACTGGATAAAGCTGAGTGGGTCCAGATCCCCACCGTTAATTGGTGGAGTGAAGCTGGAAACATCAGTTATCCTTGCTATCAACCCCATGAGGAGCCCTCAGGTTGGATCATAGAGCTTCTATGTCTAGTGTCTTAACACAGCAGAGATTCAAAACCTTCCACTTTCTATCTCAAAGTGTGTGAAGACCTGAAGTCCTATCTTGCAAGATGGTACCCTTGGAGAGACATTGCTTTAGTACCTCAGGCAAAAGACTTGGCCTCCATCTCTATCTGGGCATTGTTTGAAAGTTCACTTTCTCAGAAAGAAGCTGGTGCCACCTCAAGCTTGGGGGTCAAAACACGCTGCAGAGTCGTGTACCTATAGTGTGTGTCCATTGGGTAATGACTGATCAGAAATGTCAACACCTGAAAAATGGCTTTAAATATTCCCCCAGGGCAATGTGAGCTTTGGCCCTAGAAGTCCCTTGGCTATCCTAACCCACTCCTAATTGTTTTATTTTAAACTCAAGGTCTCTATGCGTGGCACCTATAGACAGAAAGGTGAATGCATGCAAGTGTTCCATTGAGTTAAACCATTACACACCATGGTAGACCTTTCAAGTCACTCTTAGATTTCAGGCTCTGGGATTTTTGCCTGAACACCCACTGAAAATTTACAGCAACTTCCTACCTCTTGGAAACATTTTCTTTTCAGTTTCCAACACCCACCAAACATCAGTCCAGGCGAGGGGTAGGATCCGTTTCTACTGACTCAGCATTGTTCTTCCTCAGCCACAGGCACGCTGGCCCCGACCCTAGGGATTCCTTCCTGTGAACGGACTTGCACAAAGGCTGCTCTCATAGTTGTTTCTCTCTGTCCCTAGAAGTCCCCTGGCTGAGTCCCTTTGGCTGGAACCTAAGCCACAGCTAAATAGGGTGACACAAAAGGGCTACTGTGTGAGCTGTAAGTCAGTAGGAGGCGGTGGGGCCCAAGGCTGACTCACCAAGTGCATCTGCCTGGTCTTCTTGGGCCCTGATTGGGCGGAGCTCCCTGAGTGCCATGGGTAGGGCTTCCTTGTTGCCAACGGGGGGTGGGGGTGTTTCTCCACTGCCCTGCCTCCTAACACCGAGGCATGGCTTCCACCTCTCCCTGCTGTCCCAGCCAGCTTGTATTTCTAGCTGCCTAGCCATCTTCCGACCTATGCAGAGGTCGTAAGGCCACGCCCTAGGCACTGTAGCCTAATCCACAGCAGTTCTTGAGCACTGCAGTGTGATCAGAATGGAGTTGGTCCATGCCCGACATGGAGTTTAAATTTGGAAATAGTAGAGATACTGGCTACTGGCCATTTCCAATAATTAGTGTATCAGGAAAAGTTCCTCTCTCCCCCTTCTAACATTTCAGAATGCAGATTTTTAGCCAGATTGCGGCCCATTGTCTGGGCAGTAGTTAGGGGACAAGGCCAACGGAGCAAGCTGAGGTCTAAGTGAAACCCAAGAATGAGGGTCACAGAATCTATTTCTATTGCTGTGACAAACACTGGCCAAAAACAATTCAGGAAGGAAAGGCTTTATTTCCGCTTAGAGCCCCATCGTCTAGGAAAAGTAGGACGGGAGCAGAAGGCAGGAACTGAAGCAGAGACCATGGAGGGGGTACCCCTTATTGGCTTGCTCCCTCCAGCTCTTCAGCCAGGTGTAACTCAGAACCACCTGTCCAGGGATGATCATCCTGGAAGATGAGGCAGGCTGAGGACATTCTCAAGCCTGGGAAGTGTAGGAGTGAGCCACAGTCTAGTGCAGTTTCCTGAGACCAGAACTGATCCACACTGTCATCACAGGTCATGTGTGGACACTGGGCCACTTGAAAATGTGGCACATCTAAATGGAGACATGCTGAAGTGTAAAATACATACCAACTATAGAAAGAATAAAAACTCTCTCATAAGATTTTATACCGATTACATGTTGAAAGCATAATCAATTGGGTATGTTGGGCTTAATAAAATATTATTAAATTCATTTTAATCTTTTCCATTTCACTTTCAAACATTTGTCTACTAGACATTTTTAAATGGCATAATGTAATCACATTGTAATTCTGTGTGACAGTGTTGCCCTGGGCCATTTGCTTGCCTGAATACCCCAGTTCCCCCAACTTGGTCCCCAAGTTCTACGCAATACTACACACACAATACAGTGGACTCAAACAATAAAATGTTATCAGACTGGAGGAGTGAGAGAATACGAAGAGAGTTCTTGGGAAGTAAGAACAAGGTGACCTTACTCATAGACTTCTTAGATTGGACAATCATGTTGAGAAAATCTTTCAAAATGGAGAGAAGAGGAAACTACATAATTGGATATAGAAGAACAAAAAACCAAATTACCAGAATTCTCATATTCAAGAAAAGGGGAGAAAAAGATAACTGTCTAAACTACTGGCCCCCACAGGCCCAGAAGTTAGATCCTATGTCTACCATCAGAGGAAGTCAATAGGTAATGTCTAAAACTGCAAAATGGAGGAAGGTCTGTGTCCTGCTGCTGTTCAGATATTTGACCTTGAAGCATTGAGAGTGGAAACTGTCAGGGGGGGCACTGCAGGTTCTTGGGGAGGAGTAGTGTGATGAGGCTGTAATGCAGACATCTAGTCCTATCCATATCACAGGATAGGTAATCCAGAACTAAAGGCACAACATGAAAAGAGAAACTTAGAAAAATGCTATAAAACTATTTTGATGAATTTGAGGTGAGAGTAATTTCTAAAGCACAGCAAAGCGTAAAGCATGGAGGAGGAAACAAAAGCAAAGATGACTCAATTAAAAATAAGGATTATCAGCCGGGCGGTGGTGGTGCACGTCTTTAATCCCAGCACTCAGGAGGCAGAGCCAGGTGGATCTCTGTGAGTTCAAGGCCAGCCTGGTCTACAGAGCGAGATCCAGGACAGGCACCAAAGCTACACAGAGAAACCCTGTCTCGAAAAACCAAAGAAAAGAGAGAGAGAGAGAGAGAGAGAGAGAGAGAGAGAGAGAGAGAGAGAGAGATTACCATTCCTCTAATAACAGTCCAGAGGCCGACACAGTGGTGTGTCTGGTGTCCGGGCTACTTGGGAGATAAGAAGTGGGAGGACAGCTTGAGCCAAAGTGTTCAGGTCCAGCCTTAGAAACATAGTGGCACCTCCTCTCAGAAACAAACAGGCAAACAGCAGAAAATACAAAGATGGAGCAGGCATTGAAAGAAAATACTTTATATTTATATACATAATCCCATATATATAGGCTTTAAAAGAGAAACCGATAAATGAGCAGAAGGATATGTATAGCCGAAGAAATGTAAATGGCCACATGAAAGCATCAAGAAACACAAAAATGAGACTAAAACCAAATTTCAACCTTTTCATACCTATCAGGCACAGTGTGTAATGCTGGGGTTCACTGTGTACTGTTGTTGAGGAATGTGATTTTTGTTTATTTGCTTGGGTCCTGGATCCAGTACCTTGGACATTCCAGTCAAGAATTCAAACACTGGCCGGGCGGTGGTGGCGCACGCCTTTAATCCCAGCACTCGGGAGGCAGAGCCAGGCGGATCTCTGTGAGTTCGAGGCCAGCCTGGACTACCAAGTGAGTTCCAGGAAAGGCGCAAAGCTACACAGAGAAACCCTGTCTCGAAAAACCAAAAAAAAAAAAAAAAAAAAAAGAATTCAAACACTGAACTAAATCCTTAGGCTAGAAATAGAAATAGATGCAACTTCTTTCAGGAACAAATGGACAATATCTTTTAAATTTCTTTTATTATCTTTTATATTATTGATGTTTTGCCTGCATCTAAGTCTGTGCATCATGTGTGTGCCTGGCACACCAGGGAGGCCAGAAGAGGGCGCTGTAACTGAAGTTACAGACAGTTGTAAACTGCTGTGCGGGTGCTGGAAATCAAATCCAGGTCCTCTGGAAGAGCAGCCAGTGCTTTTAACCACTGAGCCATTGCTCCGGCCCCAGTTGGACAGACAATATCATAATCAAATTGAATATAACTTTACTGAATGACAAAAAAATTCTGCTGCTAAACACGCCAGAAAATTCTATAGATAGATACATAAATACATAGATAGATGGATGAGATGGCTGATGGATGAATGATAGATGAATGGGTGATAAATGGATGAATGATGATAGATAGACAGATGATTGATAGATAGATAGATAGATAGATAGATAGATAGATAGATAGATAGATGTATATACATGTATTTCCACAATAATATATGTCCACTGTATCCCTATGTTTCCATTATAGATTGAAAAGTATTTGGGAAAGGATCCTGTCTACTAAACATGTACAGACCTCTTTTACTTATTATTATTCCCTAAACAAAACAATATAACAACCATTTATAAATCATTTGTATTGCATTGTGGGTTAAAAGTAATCCAGAGATGCTTTAAAGTATATGATTGAGAGTATAAACATATTGTATGCAAATACCATGCCATTTTTAAATAAGGAATTTAGAGACCTATGAATTTTAGTAACCACACAGGGTTACTGGATCCACTCCTCGTAGATACAGAGGGTCGACAGTATACATAATCCCATAATGTATTATCTTTCATGTCTATAAATGGACTTTTCTGGTCTATTCATAGCATAGCAGATATATGTGGATAGAGCAACACAGAGATTATGAAATACAATTGTGTTCATAGTGATACTGCTTAGAATAGATTGCAAAAGTTAAAAACAGCCAAATGTTCGCCAGCAGCACAGTAGTCAGGTAAACTGTGGTGTGGTCAGCAGTAATTATGAGTGACATAATTGTGAGACTGTGCATAGATTGGCTGTTGAGTGAACATTCACAGAAACATTCAGGTAATGCATGACTGTCCACGAGTGCAGAACCATGCAGAGCAGGGCTGTATCCACTGAGGTTGTATATGTGCAAACATATGTCGAGCCAAGGCACACAAAATGAACGCAAGGACTAACAGCAAATTCAAAAGCTATTCTGGGTAAAGGAGAGAAAAGCTGTGGCCAGGGAGGGGCCCTCTACGCCTGACTGTCCAGGTGATATGTCCCTCCTTAGACTGATGTGGAAATATCTTTCTTTTGAAGATAGTGCTCAACTGTGGAACACAACATACTAATACAAAACACGTAGACTTATCTCTGTGTCTATGTATGAAGTGCATTGTGTGTTCAGTTGGTATACATATATGTTCACATGTATGTACATGTATGTGGAAGCCAGAGGTGAAAAAGAGTGTCTCCCTTGATTTTTGAGGCAGGGTCTCTCATTGGACCTAGAGCTCATCCAAACTGTCTGGCCACTGGGCTCCAAGGATCTTCCTGCCTCCAAACCTATGATGCTAGGGTTACAGGCACATACTGCCAAGCATGCCTTTGAGGTCAGTGTTGGAGATCTGAACTCAGGCCCACACATGCTCCTTGCTGACTGAGCCATCTCTCCAACCCATATTTAACATGTTCGTAAAGCAAATGCCCACAAAAACACCACCCAAATCAGGAAAAAGACTGCAGACACATGCCCGACTGTGCGCTATGGACCATGTACAGCCATGTGAGACTGAGGATAGCTATGCGCAGCTCAAGACAAAGTCATACACTTCCAACATTAAGGAAGAGTCTCCCGTGTTCCTTGCTCTGTTGGTTTTGGTGCCTTCATTGCTCAGTTCCAGAGCATATTTTTTTGTTTTGTTTTGTTTTTCAAGGTTTTCTTTGTATAGCCCTGGCTGTCCTGGAACTCACTCTGTAGACCAGGCTGGCCTTGAACTCACAGAAATCTACCTTCCTCTGCCTCCTGAGTGCTGGAATTAAAGGCATGAACCACTGCTGCTGCCGCCGCTGCTACTGCTATCACCTCTACCTGGAGCATAAACTTTTTAAAATAACAATGACATGTTGCAGTGTCAAAAGGTTGGATACCTCTGAGAGCATTCCTGGGCCCTCAGAACCCATTGCCTGTCAATCTCTTCTCCTTTGGAACCATTCTTCCCTGCAGAGAGGACCATTGTTCTGACTTAGAAGCAGCTCGTGTTCTCAACTCCATCTACTGTTTCAACTCCTGTGGAAGCCTCCTGGAGCAGCATAGATTGGTTTCGCCTGCATTAAAATTCCACTTGGGTGAAATCACTCTGTCCTAGTTTGTACTCGGCTTTCCCCCTCCATACTCTAGTAATAAAAACAGAAAGCAATGCTTGTGCCTCTACTTCACCCATTTTTGTTACCAAGTAATAACTCTATGTGTTAACAGGTAAAGTGATATCACTCTGTACGCTGTGAATTTGTTGCCGTGACTGGTTGATAAATAAAATGATGATGGGCCAGTAGCCAGGAAGGAAGTATAGGTGGGATAAGCAGATAAGGAGAATTCTGGGAAGAGGAAGGCTGAGTCAGGAGACAGCAGCTCTCTGTCCAGGGAGCAGCATGTAATGGCACACAGGTAAAGCCATGGAGCATGTGGCGACATGTAGATGAACAGAAATGGCCTGAGTTTAAGTGTAAGAGCTAGCCAGTCGTAAGCCTGAGCTAATGGCTGAGCAGTTTTAATTAAGATAAGCCTCTGTGTGTTTGCTTGGGTCTGAGCAACTGTGGACCGGGCAGGAAACAGGAAAACTTACAGCTACAATAAAGTACATTTTATTCACTCTCGATACATCTTCTCTGACTACTGGAAGTGAATAGTATTATCCAAATTTTAATGAGCTGCCCACCCCCCACCCCCACCCAGAAGTTGCCAGATTTAAAAGGAAAAAGAAAAAAAAAAAAGAATGAAAAGAAAGAACAAAAAGGTAGAGTGGGGACTGCTTGCTTCATTTTTACTTCAAGTTTTAGTTCAGACACAGAAAATGACACTGTAAGTGACCTAACTTTCACCGCCCCCCATGCTCTGTAGACCAGTGGCCCTGGGTCTACTTTAACAGACACCAGAACCCCCATAACACAGATGAATCACAATGCTGGTCCCTACTCCTGGAGTTTCTGGGCAGAGCTCAGGAAATCCCACTTCTAGTGGAAATTGAATTTAGAGGACTGGCTGCTACACACAGCCCTTGGCAGAAGCAGACAAACTTCCTGAACATGAAGTGTCAAATAACCAATAACCAAATGCTAATTTTTGAGTCAGAAAAATCTTTTTCAAGACTCCTGACCTGGAAGCTTGCTGGGATCAGGCAATGTTCTTCTTCTCTGGGTAAAATGCAATTGTAACCAAGCTAAGTCGGATTTCACTGAGACAACTGGCCTATTGCACTCCATTTCTGAAGCTGTGACTATATCATCTCAAAGGGTAATGCATGCAAAAAATGAGCTCATTTGCCCTTGAGATATCAGTAACCACCACGTTTTTCAGTTCCACATATTACAGGAAAAAAACATTACTGTAATCCCGAGTCCTTATTTTAAAATTTTGAGTTGAGAGATTTTTAGCAAGACCTGTTTGCAATCATTCTCATTAAACTTGTTAATTCTAATAATTTCTAGAATTATTCAGATTTTCTAAATTTCAGATTTTCTCTATAGATAGTTGCATCTTCTGATAAATAAGTGGCATTATCAGGCCTAGGGACCCTTGAGAGGTGCCCCTCCCCGCCGAATGACAAGGACTGCTTCTGTTGCTGGGGATCCCTAGGGTCCTCTCACTCTCCCAAGATAAACAGAGCCCCCATCATGAAATCCACTTTTTCCGTCTGTAGGAGCATCGCCAACCATCTGTCCAAGGGGTCTGTGATTTAACTAGTTAGAAATCATGGGTGGACAAGGAGCTTCACATGCCAACTGCTAGGAGCTTTCAAGTGCTTAGCAGCATTGAGCAGCGACAACAAAAGAAATAGAAAGCATTCTTTAAACAGGGCGGTCCCTGTAAAGTCCCACAGCCCTACAAGTGTTGGAGTCCCCATGGGATCTGAGTCTCCCATCCCTGAAGACTCAGCAGCTGTCTGGAGCTCCTCTGGTGACCAGGGACTAGCAGGGTCCCTTCCCTAACACCCCACCTTCCTCAGCTCTCCACTCCATTGTCATCTCTGCTTCTTCTCCCCTTCTTCCTGCCCCAGCCACTCTCAAAATATTTAGCTGCTCTTTCAGCATCAGTGGATTCTGCCAGCGCAGTTGTGGGTATCCATCTGTCGATACAGCCTTTGGAAGTCAGAGTACCCGGAGGGCCCTGCAGAAGCTGGGCACCAGGCATGGCTAGGATCATTCAGGCACAGGAACCCCCTCCCTCTGGGGGGTGGGATTGTGAAGAATGGGGTTTTCAGGCAGGATCAGTAGGCAGTAGAAGGCTGTGGTGCTGCACTGGCATCTCCAGGCATATTCAAATGTAAGGGGACAGCTAGTGGACAGTGGAGGTTATAGGTGGCCACACAAGGCCTCCACAGTACTTCCTCAGTAATCAGCAGTTGCCAGTGAAGTTACCCCCATGCATGGGAGCTGGGTACCAGATGTTAGAAATTAGATGTCAGCCACTGAGACTACCAGTGAGGCTATGGGACCTGTTCATCTGTCAAGTTGTGGTGAAAGCCTTTGCGATGGAAATTCCACAGCTCAAGAAGACACAAGAGGGTTCTGAAGAGATGTCTCAGTCATCAAGAACACTGACTGTATTCCCAGATCTCATAAAGTAGCTCACGATGATCTCTAACTCCAGTTCTAAGGGATCAGGTGTCCTCTTCTGGCCTCCTCAAGCACCTAGTATGCATGAGGTACATAAATGTGCATGTAGACAGAACACCTGTACACATAAAATAAAATGATAATTAAAAAAAAAGAAGAAGAACACACAATGGACTGTTTAGGAGGCCCAAGATCCAGGACCAGCAGAAGTGGTATGAACTCAGGGGCAGTGTTTGGCTCTGGTGGGTTCTCAAGGCACATGCAGTGCTGGGCAGCATTTCCCATGGTGCTCTGCAGATTCACAGCCATCCAGCTTCGGGCAGTGCACAGTCCTAGGGAAATCAGGTTTGCGTCTCACCTGGGACCAAGTTACCAGGGGAGATGGGTGCGCTAGCTTCAGCTCTCAAGCCTTCAGTGGTCCGCACAGCGACCACAACCAGGTTTATGTGCGGCCTATGAAGCCCAGCCACTGAGGGCTGGTGCCCCTGTTCAAGGCCTGCCCAGCTACTCATCGCTGTTTTCTGTCACTTTTCTTTGTTTCTAGCTCAGCCTATGCTACTGAAAGTAGGTCAGGAAAGGGAAGGCAACTGAGAGAAACCTTTGTTGGACCTGGAATTGTCACGCCAGGGGAAATACGACACTCTCTCGGTGAGTCTAAGCAGCCTGTTTATACAGCTGGAGAAAGGGCTTCTGAACCGATCCGCTCAAACACTCTGCTGGGGAAAGTGCTCCCCCTCTGGCCGTGTTTGTAATTGCAAAATGCCGGAAACCAACTGTTCAAACCACCCTAGTAGGGGCCTTGCCTTCAGGAGCCAGAGAGATCAGCCTCAGTCTTTTGCGTCCTGGGCATCTCTCAAAACGGCTGGAGCAGATAACAGCCTGGCTGTTAGACTGGAAGTCCTTTTGCTCAAGGCAGCAAGGCAGAGTCCCAAAGCTGCCAATTAGGGAGTGCAATTGCCCCATCCCCAGTGTCTCTGCTTCTTTATAGGAAAATGAGCATTAGGAAGAGTACTTTTGTTATAAACCTATAGAATCTCTCAGAATAATAAGAGCGATCAGAGGAGACTTTAATAATGTTTCAACCCCCACAGGTTTAAACCATGCTTATACCTCCACCGGGAAGTGGAGCCTCGGTTGCTTTGCCCTGGTCTGACACAGGAGGTCTGAGTCAGTCACTCTTCGTAGTTAAAGTTCCGAAATGAGACAGAGCACATTCTGTCCTTCGAAACACAGGGAAGCCCTGAGTAAATCCATTGACGTCATTTGCTTTCAATCACTAGAGTTCATCACTAGTTAGAAGCTAGGTCACTGAACAGTAAAGGAAGAGACCTGTGGTGGTTTGAAAGAAAATGCTCCCCAGACTGGACCTGCCTGGACTGAATCTACCAGGTTGAACTCAACCCTCAGGGGAGTCTTTGCCCTGGAGGAGATGGGAATGGGGGGTGGGCTGGGGGGACGGCGGGGGGTGGGGTGGGAAGGGGGAGAACAAGGGAATCTGTGGCTGATATGTAAAATTAAATTAAATTATAAAATAAATAAATAAATAAAAGAAAAAAAAAGAAAATGTCCCCCAAAGGGAGTAGCACTTGTTGGCGGAAGTGAGTCACTGTGGAGGTGGGCTTTGAGATTTCTTTTCTCAAGTGTGACCGTCCGACGACTACCTATTGCCTCCGAGTCAAGATGTGGGGCTCTCAGCTCCAGCACCACATCTGCCTGTACGCCGCCATGTTCCCCGCCATGATGGATGATAATGGACTCAACCTCTGAAATTGTAAGCGAGCCCCTCCAATTAAATGTTTCTTTAGAAGAGTTTGCCGTGGTCATGGTGTCTCTTCACAGCAATAAAAACCCTAACTAAGACAAGACTCTTGCCCGCCATACTGTAGAAAATGCCCCACTTCCTGTTGCCTTGTTGGTATTGTTTTCACACTTATTTTAGGGATTTGGAGATAGCTTCGTACAGTTTAAATTGAAGGAAGTCCCTGACTCTTCACTTGAACCTCTGCAAGTGTTTATGGGCAACATTTTGATGTCATAGGGCCCAGACAATCGCCATGCACAGAGAAGGTTAACAGCTCTGTTTTGTCAGCATGTGTCCTATGAGAAGCCATGGAGTTTGATTACCAGTGTGCAGGCTATGGATTATGGCCCCTTCCTTTACTTCCACCCCCTTCCCCAATTCCTCCATCTACCTAGTTCCTTTTAGCATATAAATACCTCTGAACTCCATCTTGAGGGGGCTGATTGGTGTCAGCCTGCCCCCACCTCCCCACAGTTTGCTTCCCGATGAATAAACTCATTTGCAAAACTTTGCCATTTAGGTGGATGGTTGGAAAGTATTGGGGGGTGGCTTGGCGTTCTCACCAGTACCCTCAAATAACCAGAGCCAGTCTATGGGAAGTGTTACTTCCTATGATAAGAACAGGTAAAAGAAAATGGATAGAATGGAAGCAACGGGGTTGAGGAGCAACAGAAGTGTGAAGATGTGAGGGCTCTGCTGAAACAAATGGGAGGCCAGGAAGGGCAACCCATGAAGTGGAAGAGAAGCCACCCTCTCTGCGCATCTAGGAGACAGATGAGAATGGCAACTCAGTGGAGGAATCCATCAGTGGGCTCCAACACTCTTGAGAGTGAACCACAGCAAGAGTGGGGAGAGGAGAAAGGGTAAATGACTGAGAACCCTAATTGGGTTATGTGTGTGTGTGTGTGTGTGTGTGTGTGTGTGTGTGTGTGTGTGTGTGTGTGTATGTGTTTCCTGCATGTATATCTGTATACCACATGTGGGCCTGGTGCCCATAAAGGCCAGAAGAGGGCATTGGATCCCTTGGAGCAACAGTTACAGATGGTTGTGAGCTGCCATGTAGGTCCTCTGGAAGAGTAGCCAGTGCTTTTAGCCTCTGAGCCATCTCTCCTGCACCCTGATTAGATTCTTGGTAAGAGACAATGAAGATCAAAACTGAAGATGGAAGTATAGACGGGTCTACCAAGTTGTAGCAGCAAAGGGATGTAGGCACAGTTTTCCTGTCCCAACTGCCTGCTCCCAAATAACCGGCAGCAGCTTCACAAATAACTGACTTGGAGACTTAATATAAATGCTCGGCTGATAGCTCAGGCTTGGTACTACCTAACTCTTATATTTAAATTAACCCATATTTCTTATCTATGCTTTGCCACATGGCTCACAGCTTGTTAGTTCACTTCTTACATGTCTTCCTTCCTCGGCGGATGGCTGACATCTCTCTCATTTTGCCCATCTTCATCCCAATATCCTCAGTTTTCATTGTCCTGCCTAACTTTATCCTGCCTCGATATAGGCCAATCAGCTTCTTTATTAACCAATGAGAGTAATATATATTCACAGTATACAGAAGAGAACACAGCAAAGAGAACACAACATTAAAGCCAGAGAAATCCCTCTATCTCTCCCTGTGTGCCTCTCTGTCTCTGTCTCCACCCATCTCTGTGTTAGGATAGATCTTGAACAAACTCTGCCAGACTCTGACCAAGTCCTTATTGTTGAAACTCCAGCCCCTTCCCCATCACTGCCATTGTAAGACTCAGTTACCCATTATATAGCATATATCCTGATAGCCTGGGCAAGACAGTTTCTAAAGACAAAGCAGCCTTATCTAGAATGCTCAAGGAGGGAGAAACTGGGCTTGCGTATAGCCCCAGCAAAATGCATTTAATGTTCCACTCCCCAAACCACCTATATAAACTCCAAGTAACCCCTCCCCCTTTCACAGATACTTCTTTCCCTCTGTGTCTGCCTCTTGATGTTTGAAATAAACAGTCCTAGCTGCCAAGGTCAGACTGGTCACGTTTTAACCTTCTGTCTCTTTAAGCCGCCTCGGAAATCTAACAGTGTGTGTGTAAGTCAGGAACAAGCATGCGTCTCTAAGCTGAGGATGGTCCAGAAGAGAGGATGAACATAGAAGAGTCACACTCAACACATTCAGTAAATACTATTTTGAGCTCCCTGCTTCAGAAGGCAGGAGATAACTCAAGCGGAAGAGAAGGAGGATATTACAAGGGCACTGAAATATGGAGCCCAAAGACAGGTGTGTGGCTGGGACAGAGGAGGGACAGATGGCATTAAAGCGACACTAAAGTGCTCTTGCCATATTATGGCATCCCTTCTGTTGAATCTTTAGCCTCATTCTTTACCCCCACCGTCAATGTCTCTGTCTGGACATCCGAACTACTGGCTTCTGAGTGCCTCTAAGGTGCTTGCGCCAGCTTCATGCACCAAGAGAGCCACACTCAGTCACGTGACCATCCTACCCACAGACTGCCGAGGAGATTGGGTGACTCAGCTCAGGGAATTGCTAAGTACTGGAACACCATTTTGACTGTAGGGTGGAGTTCCCCTTGGTAAGCATTGCAGAGGGGTGCTGGAGAGAAAAAAGGCACTTCACAGAATTTTGAGAACGGTGCAAAGAAGCAGGTTTGATAAAAGGAGTTGTTGAAGCCGGGCGGTGGTGGCGCACGCCTTTAATCCCAGCACTTGGGAGGGAGGCAGAGGCAGGCGGATCTCTGTGAATTCAAGGCCAGCCTGGGCTACAGAGTGAGTTCCAGGAAAGGTGCCAAAGCTACACAGAGAAACCTTGTTTTGAAAAACAAAAAAACAAAAACAAAAACAAAAAAAAGTTGTTGAACTAGAATTAGCTAACACGGAATGGTTTCTACCTGGTCTCTAGCCAATAGAAGTAGGTCCCCAGTGTCCCCTAGGGATAAACTTACTATACAGATAGCTTTTAAAAATATGAATATAAACACAGTTATAGGCTGTTGGAGAAACTGACAATGTGCACAACTACCACTCACCATCTACCAATACATGCCTAGAATCTTCTAGTCTACAGAGGTAAGTAGGTGAGAAACTTATTTCTTCAAGTCTCCTGAAATTAGAGTTCTTGACCTCATCAACAATACACCTCCTGATACACATAGGGACATTTCATTTGGAACCAGCCAAGCGATCAAAACGGCACACCCTGCAATATCTGCTCCCAAGATAAGAACAGAGGGGGTGGATCTGAGACAGAGAAAACGAGATGTTGGCAGGTTTCTCAGCCAGCATCCTTGCTGGAAAACAGGTTCTGCTAGGTGATGTACAATATGTTCTTTCAGCTTTACTGAAGACTTCATATGCCATTTAGCAAGCTATGATAAATCCTCTCCACTTAAACCAGCTCAAGTGGATTCTTTTCTCTGCAGCTGAACCCCCAAGGGAAAGCAGCATGAGGACCATGTCGGAAAACTCAGGAAGGAGTGTTGCCATCCAGGTGCAGGGCCAGTTAGGCTTAACCACCAAAGCGACAAAACACCCACAGCCTGTGTGTTCCTGCCTCAGCCCAGGCTCACTCTGGGCCCCCAGGAAGGCCTGATCTACTTATGGCAGTCCAGCAGCCTCGACAATTGAGCAATGGGGAATTGGTGGCTAGGAATTTATCAAGGCCTCCCATTTGCTGTGTTTGAGCACTGGAGTCCACATTATGAGGTCTGGCACGAACCCAACCGCCTTATCTTACAGAAGAAGGAAAGTGGATGATATAAGGCATTCTTTGAATTGCAGGAGGACTCACATCTTCATCATGGCACTAGCTCCTAGAACGCACAGGACACTTCATAAATTATGGTCAGGATGGTGAGGAAGTGTTCCTGGACTGGCATGTATTTTATCAGTAATGTCAGATCGCCCACCTCCCCTTCCCCTTCAAGCACATGTGCACCGAGCTCCCTTGTGTCCAGGGAGAATTACAGGAAGGCGAAACAGGAATAGTAGTTGCTATTATTATAGTCAGGGGAGAACAGCAGCCAAGAACCCTCACAAAATACTTACAGCCATTTTCCCATGAGTCAAACAAATATAAAGGCAATCTCCTAAGGACCAAATTTATTACTGATCGATGAAGTGCTTCCCATTAGGTGGTAGGCGGTGGTTAATTAGCACAGAGCAGTGGTGCAGATTACATCAAACATTTGTTTTACATCTGAAGACTCTGGAAATGAAAATTAATGGATTCATGCAGGAACAGCCCTGTCTGTAGGGGACCAATGGCTCTGAATAGCCTAGCAATTATTCATTTTCCTTTGAGTTCTTTTCTGTGATGGAAAAAAAAAAAGTGATTTCAAGAAGGAAACTGCTGTGTGGAAGTCTGGCATGCTTTCCCCAGAGCTGAATTACTCTTTTGTTTCCTGACCTGTGTGATATGAGATTGTCAGCTGAAACCAGGTGTCTGCAGGCCTTTGCCAGACTGGCCCTGTTCAAACCTGCAGACGCCAAGTCCTGACATGGCTCTGCTCTGGGACTGGACACAGAGGGCATGCCATGGTAGCTGGAAGAGGGTGGGTAGGCAGGTCCTCTGTAGGGCAAGGGTGCTGTGATCTTCACATTTCAAAGGGAAGCTTTGGGCAGATGTCCTCTCCAAGACAGGTCAATGGTTAATTTACTTGTCATGAGGATGATGAAGAGGGAGAAAGAACTCAACCAAATGACTGCCGAGCTGGCCTTGAAAACCCAGCTCCACTGACTTCCTTTTCACAGTTCCTTACTCCCTAGTCCCAAGAAATACTTCGTATATTCTCAGTGAATGCCTGAAACCATGGATAGTCTAATATACCCACACTGTCTCTCACTATTGATAAATAGACATAATTTCCTCATATGCACAAACAATACAATGTGGATACACTGGATAATGGAATGATTCATGGCCCAGAAGGGACACAGTAGGGCAGGTTGAGATTTTATTACACTATCCAGAACAATGTGTCATGAAAAACTTATGACTCTTATTTCTGGAACTTTCCATTGCATGTTTTCTGGTTTTTGTTGACCAAACAGAACAGAAACCTCAGGTAAGGAGGGTGTTGTATATGCAGACTCAGTAGAGGCACACCTTATGGCTCGGAGAGAGCCCTGTGCCTGGCACAGTGCGGCCATGGTGTTTCATAAACGATTGTTCATTCATTACAAAACCAGAGGGACCAAAAGGCAAGAGGAAGAAGACGCCTCTTCCTCATACAGGTGACATTTGATTTTGTCATCCTTTCATTTTAAAGAGTGTGCCAGACGTGGGACTCTGAAGCTGACGGCTGTGGTACAGTGGTCAGCCGGGCTGCTCTCTGAACTGAGGGTCTGGGAGGCATCTCAGAGTTGTAAGGGATTAGGGGTGGAGGGAGGGCAGGCGAAGATGGGACAGGCTAGCAGCCCTGCCGGCAAGATGGATAGAGACAAATGAACATCTTGGCTCCCTTCCAGCCAGGCTCAGCTCTCATTGGCTAGCAGCTTTCTGTAGCCAGGCTGAAGATTGGCTTTCCTATACCACCACACCCTGGGATGACTGGAGCCTGGACATGAAATAGTTCCAGTGATTATTGAGTAAGGTTCTTAAATGTAACACTTTACAATCTTAAAACCATCTGTTAGAAATTGGTTATATAGTTTCCTCCAGAGTTAGTGAACTAGGTATTGCTATGAGGTTCTCTCCATTACCCCCAGCACTTAAATTGTATAAAATTAAACACATACACACACACACACATATATATACATATATATGTACACACATACACATATATGCATTATTTCCATTTTGCCTATAATCATACAAGTCAGAGGGCAGTTACATTTTTCTGTGGTTCAGAGGAAAGAACGTCATTGTTATATCCAGTGTCATCAGCAAAATGCTGGGGACAATGTCAGAAGGTGGAAACGACTGCTCTTTCTCAGAGGGTCCAGCTCTGATGCCCCTTAGATGTTTGAGTATTTCTTTCAGAATGGAAGAAGCCTAGGTGTAGGCTGGAAGAGGCCCCTGTTAGAAAGGCAGAAATCAGAGCCCACACAACCTTCCCCAACGGATCTTCAGTGGAGAGTGAAAAGGCAGAGGGCTCTCTCCCCAACCATTTGGGATGTTACTGCATTACTTGTTATTGTGACAAAATGCTTGATGAAAACCAACTTCAGTTTTATTTTTGCTTCCAGTTCAAGGGGATAGAGCCTACCCTGACAGGGAAGGTATGGCAGTCTGAGCAGGAGATGGGTCGCACTGTGCCCACATCCAGGAAACACAGAGTGATGAATGTTGGTTCTCAACTCGTGCTCCCGTTCCCAGTCAGTTTGGCTCCCTTGCCTGTGGCACCATGCCACTCATATTTAAATTGGGTGTCCCACCTCAATGAACATAATCTAGAAAATTCCTTACAGACTGCACCAGATTTCTAAATACTGTCAAGATGATAACCAATGTCAGCCATCATGGTCACATACAATGGTTTGCTCTCAGGGAGTCCTGACATTTGCTAATGACCAAACGCTCTGAGAATTCCTGCAATGAGGAAGTAAGTATGCTTTGGACCAATTCTGTGTGCTCTGAGTTTGCTAATACTATCAGCTTCTTGGACTCTTCCCCAAAGATGACTTAGAAACATCCACATGAAAGGCAAGATGCGCTTCAGGGATCTCTAGAGACCCTGTCGGAGGGAGATCTTTCCTACCTGTTATCTTTGAAAGCCACTCTGAGAGGCATGCCTCTAAGAGAACATGCTAGAAACATCAAGGGGCCTTTCTTTCCTAAGGGCTCAGATTGAAATAAAGTTTGACAAAGGATTTCAATTTGGAGGCACTGTAAAGGATTGTTTTAGAGATGAATGAGCCCAAAGAACTACAATGATCTGGAACAAAGTTCATCTGGGTTCTGGGTCAGTTCTGACCTTTCCTGAAAGTTAATTCTCTGAAGACTCTGGACTTGAGGAAGTTAGAGGAATTCATTGAACATCCATCCTTCCCTGAGCCTCAAGGGAAAGAGAGAAGTAAGAGACTTTGTCTCTGGGACTGCTTGTTTCAGACCAAATAACTTAGCAGGTCAAAAGTGCCACATTTGGAGGTCATTTTCTGAGACCCAACATAGGTTTGCCGTGCTAGGTGAGTATGTTTGGATTACTTCCCAGTCTCCCCACTCCCAGCAGAGGAGAAAATTATTGTGAAAACTCTTACCATGAAATCCTGCAAGCTTTTCATAATATAGTCAGATTTTTACTTGTGAAAAACTACCTGTGATCCCTGTCTTCTCAGGAGCTCCCAAACCTGCCTGTCTTCTCCTAGCCTGCCTACATGTTGCTACAGTTTATGTCTGGAACATCTTCCAAAGACTCAGTGTGAGAGCTTGGTCCCCAGCCCACGACAATATTTGGACGAGGTGGGGACGAGCCAGGTGTGCTGTAGTCTTAGCATCAAGAGACTGAGGCAGGAGGACTCCCGAGAGCTCCAGCCCAGCTTAGCTGTATAACCAGGCCGGGTCTCCAAACCCTGAAGAGAAGAAAGGGAGGAAACTGGGCTATGGGAAGCCTGCCCTCTTCAGGACCACAGCCCCTTCCTCTGTTTCTTTACTCTCTGGCCACCATTAGGTGAGGAGTGTCTGTTATCACCTAGGAGGTCTTGATAGGGTTTCTTTCCTATGCCGATTAAAGAATTAAAGGGCAGGAGAAATCTCAGATACGGCAGGCGGCAACAGGTAATAAACTTTACAAAGAGCAAAGACTCCGGGAGAGAAATCGTTCCTGTAGACCAGTCAGGCTGTGTGTTTGCCATCTCTACCATTTAGAGATGGCCCCCTTCCCCATCTGTCTGCCTGCTGGGGATCCATCTAGCTTCTTCCCTCTGCCATTCATTCCTACCGTGATGTCTTGACTCATTAGGGTTCCGAAAGCAGTAATACCCATGTACACCAACCATGTACTGACCTCCCAAACCTCAGGCAAAAATCAATCTCCTGCCTTTTAATTTGCCTATCTCAGGGATCCTGTTACACAGAGAGAACTGAACACAAGCAGTCACTCTTAGCGTTGGAGCTGGAGTGTGTCTGTCTGTCCTTGCTGCTCTGCCAATTCCCTTTGTCTCATTCACGTTGGAGAATGAACAATAGCTTACGCTTTTTTTTTCTTCAAACAGAAAGGAATTTGATTCCTTTCCATGGGGTAGAGGCATGTTCTCACATGCCTTCAAACTGGACAGACTCAGGCTTAAGACCTGTACGGGTCTGAGTGCAATAAACTCCCCCTTTCCACTCTTGACATGTTTATTTGAAGGCTTCCCTGCCTCTGGTCCAAGTCCATGTGGCCCAGTGAGGACAGTGCATGATTTTTCCTGTGGCCCACCCTGCTCAGAAAGCTTCTCTAATTCATACATCACTGATATCCATACAGGTGGGAACTGGTAGAGGTGGGGACCAATATAAGGTCTGCTTGTGGCTCAGCACAGAGGGTTCAGGAGTGGGCTTGCTGGAGTTTGGGTGTCATCCTTCATGTTTTTCTACCTCACCTCCTGGCCACAGAGCACTATCTGCACAAGGCCATACATATCTGGTTCTTCAGGCTTGATGTTGCCCTTCAAGGGATGAGACTCATCCAGTCACTAAGAATGTCTCACCCACAGCCTCCTGCCATTTTTTTTCCCTAAGATAAACAGCTCCAACACCCACACCCACCTCTTCTAACCTGAAATCCTACCAGGTCAAATTTCTGCTCAACTCACCTGCTTTTCCTTTGGAAATACGAGGGCACATGTCTGCCATAGCCACCCAGGTTTGCTGGTGAGAAAGGTACCCACGTCAGGGAGACCGGAGAGCATTCAGATGGGACTCTGGAAAAGAAGTCCTGGCCCCAAGACTTGTGACAGGCTTCCCCCACTCTCTGATGACAGAATGAGTCCACAGTAGAACAGACTAAAAGATGACCATGGCAAGACCCCACATCTAACCAGCCACAGCAGCTCCCTATGCTTAACGGCCCGAAGTTCCGAGCTCCCCATAGGCCTCATCTTTGGCCAGCAATGTCTCAGTTCCCACTACTTAGGAGGCAAGAGCTGCCCAGGCTGTTTTGTTAGTTTCCAGAGCTTAAATCACCAACCACCTCAGCTTCTACCATGCTCCACACACTGTCCTGGGAGCCGCTTACTTTCCTGCTTCCTGGTCCCTTCTCTTCACCCCTTTCCTGGCCTTTCCCTCCTCCTCCTCCTCCTCCTCCCCCTCCCCCTCCTCCTCCTCCTCCCCCTCCCCCTCCTCCTCCTCCTCCTCCTCCCCCTCCTCCTCCTCCTCCCCCTCCTCCTCCTCCTCCTCCCCCTCCTCCCCCTCCTCCCCCTCCTCCTCCTCTTCCTCCTCCTCCTCTTCCTTCTCCTCCTCCTCCTCTTCCTTCTCCTCCTCCTCCTCTTCCTTCTCCTCCTTCCTCCTCTTCCTCTTCCTTTCCTCCTCCTCCTCCTCCTCCTCCTCCTCCTCCTCCTCCTCCTCCTCCTTCTTTTAAACCAAATTGTCCAAAAGGACAGGAAAAGGGAGAGACAGAGGAATTCAGTGACCCCCTATATGGTCTGGCAGGTTTAAAAAGTCTTTTGCAAGGCTGGAGAGATGGCTCAATAGTTAAGAGAAGGACCTGCTTTGGAGAAGGACCTGAATTCAGCTCCTAGCACCCACATCTAGTGACTCACACCTGCTATAACTCCAGTTCCAGGGCATCTCACACTGTCTCTGGGCTTCTGTAGGCATCTGCACTTACACGCACATACCACCATGTAGACACATAATTAAATATAAAATCAGTCTTCAAAAAAAAAGTCTATTGATTAGAAAGTCCAAAATCAACATCTGAAAATCTATTTTGATAGAAATGATCGCAGATGAACTCAGCTGTGGCTGAACTCTGGGAAGGAGTGTTCGAGGCTCACACAGGCATGGGGGACAATCATAGAGTTGGAGGCTGTGACTAGGGACAAGGCCAGTGAGGTGCAGGGGAAGCCTAGGGCACTGCTCATAGGCACCACTCTTTCATGATATATTAGTTACTTTTCTGTGGCTGTGACACAACACATGACCGGAAATAATTTATAGAAGAGTTTATTTTGTCCTACAGAGAGATAGGAATCCACTACAGCAGGGCAGAGGCATGGCAGTCAGTGGCAGGCACGGTGGCAGCAGGAACAGGAAGCTGAGAGCTTACGTCTTTAACTGTAAGCATGAAGCAGAGAGGGAAATCTGGAAATGTTGCAAGGCTTTAAACTCAAAGCCCACCCCCAGTGACATACCTCCTCCAGCAAGGCTGCACCTCCTAAACATCTCCCTAAAGTGCCACCAACCGGGAACCAAGTGTTCACATACTTGCACCTAAGGGGAACATTTCTCACTCAAACCACTGAACACACACCGTATCTTCTCATCCAGGGCCTCCTGCTTCTGTTACTTTGGTGAGGAGACTGGTTATTTTCAAACATGGGATCCAGCGCTTTGTGGCTTCATTTGCCTGAGAGCGAGCACAGGTGTTCCCTTTAGCAAGAACTGACTTGTTTCTGAAATAGTTCCAGGACCATGAAACCCCAGAGTTATCTGGAAACAAATTTTTGGTTGTAGTGTCTTCGAGGAGCTAGTTCTGCGACCTCACTTGAAATGATAGAAAAGTGTTCACTTCTGAGGAGGGAGACTGAGTGGAAAAGAGATGGGCTAAGAGACCCAGCTGTCTGCTGAGTTGCAGGAAGAAGAGAAAACACTTGTGGTGTTCTCTGGTGATAAGGCTGGTCCCACAGCCCACTGTTAGGACGTCTCTCAAAGGAGCCATCTCTGCCTGCCTCACAAGCTGATGTGCTTCAGAGTGTATGGAAAAGGTGAGTCTTGGTCATAACCACCCCCCATACACACACACACACACACACACACACACACACACACACACACACACACACCCCTCTTACAGCTATACCGGCTGTTATACCCTCCTTCCTGCCGCCCTTTGGGCTGGCACTCTACTTCCCCATAGGAGCTGATTCTTTCCTGCAAGACAGCTGCTGAGCTCTCCAAGAGGAACATGTCCTCTAAAACACTTCCCAGCTCAGTTTTCCGGGAATGTCCCAGAAGAGCAATGTCAAGGTCACGAACCCTGAAAAACAAAACTACGAGCACAAGAATGCATTTTGAAGATGGATAAATGTCACATGCCGTGGTCAGCCCAAGACAACTCCAGATGACCAGCTGCATGCAAGGGCAAGGGTCACGTGGGCTACACATATTATTTCATTCAGAGGGAACTTTGAACGACTTGAGGCAGTGGCCTTAACCGGTCTCAGAAGGAACAGGTGCAATGTGCTCAGCCTAGAACTGCCAGTGAGCTCTGTGCTCACTCTGGATGTAGAAGATAACACAGAAGTTGATGAGAAAGGACAGGAAGGCTTACTTGGTGGAAACAAACATTTTGATACCTTCTTCGTTCCTGAGAGTTGGAGATGTTCTAGGAAGATTAGGAAAGGCACTTGAGAAGCAGAAGCAATGGGAGTTATTCTGGGTTGTTTATCGAGTGGCTGCAGCTACCAAGAGATATTCCGGGTACTCAGTAAGCAAGTGAAGACCCCAGAGCCAGCCTCACTCCACAGAGTTTATAGCAGGGGTTGGGAGGCATCAGATGTCTCCAGTGGGGAATTCCTAAGGGAGTGACTCTCGATGCTCCAGCATGGCTGTGTGAGGACAGGTCAGTTCATTCACTTTAGGAAATGGGTAGGACAATTCAAGTCTGCTAAAAGTGACACATGAGGAAAAAACATAAGACTGGGGATTTGAAAACCCCAGGATTTTTTCTAGACACTGAGACCAGCAAATAGCAGAAAAGGAGAAGTTGGGTGTGTGCCTTTGTCTACAGCTGGCTATACCTACTGATTCTCATTCATAAGGGATGTGGATGAAGGATATGTTGTGAATCCCATACCTACTACTGATCTTCATTCGTAAAAAAATGTGGATGAAGGAAACATGGTGAATCCCATACTTACTGATCTTCATTCATAATGGATGTGGATGAAAGAAACAGTGTGAATCCCTTCCACATGTCTCATTCTACATGAAATCAGGAACAAAAAGACTTGTAGTTAAAAACTTAGAGAAAACCAGGGACCTTGGGATAAATTTCAAAAACCCTAGCCCATGCACAGAATAACCAAAATCCTTGCACAAAATAATCATTGTAAGCTCACTGGTCTCAACCCCAGGACCCCCACTGCTGGAGTAGTCTTTCTATCATTGAAACACCTGGTGTTGGCACTGGAGGGAGAGCGCATAAGATCTAAGAACCCAGTAAGTACTAATGGGATGTTCTGGAAACTTCACAGCTGAAATAGATCCCAGGGATTATTGTGTTCATACCTTGCTGGATAAACAAGCTATGCGGAGCTGAAGAAATGTTCATAAAGACATGGGTATTCTGTAGAAAGAAGTGGTTACCAAATAGTGGCCCTCTTGGTGTCCTGCCCATGCTTTGCCAAGCTGTCAAAAACTGCTGCTGCAGATAGACCAACACAAGTCTGCAAACTGAGACCGGAAGATCAAACTCAGGGTCAAGACTGTGGGGATTACATCTGCCCCTGCAAGGGTTTCTCTAATGACTTAGGGAAGTGAAGGCAGCCCACGGGGATTCAGCTGTTTCCCTCAAAACTGCATTTGAAAGAACAAACACTGTTCCCGTGTGTGTGTGTGTGTGTGTGTGTGTGTGTGTGTGTGTGCATGTGTATGTGTTTGTACACACACACACATACACACAGATGCACATTTGTGTGCACAAGCATAAATGCACGTGAATGTGAAGGGAAGAAGACAGCTTGCGTGTCTACTTTGTGTGTGTGTGAGACAGACAGATTCTCAGTGGCCTGAAACCCTCTGAATAGGCTATGCTGACTAGCCAGTGAGCCTCAAGGACTAGCGTGTCTCCATCTCTTTGGTGCTGGGATTACCAGTGTGATCCATCATGATTGATTTTTCCTTTGTTTTGCTTTGCTTTGCTTTGCCTTGGTACATGTGGGTTCTGGAGACTGAATTTAGGCCCTCCTGCTTGCAGGACAAGGGTTTAACTGACTGAACTGTCTCCACAGCTCACACATACCCTTTAAAGACTATGACCAAAGACTGGGTAACTAGAGAAATAATTAAATTAATTTAAATTAAATGGAAACAAAAAAAACTAGAGAACAGCACAAAGACAATAGGACAGTTAGAAAATTTTCTAGGTGATTAACAATGTTAATGCAATATTTTAAAATGTTCCCATCTCTTAGTTATCACAATAAACTTTCACTGAATAGCATCAAGTTGTGTTTTCTTCCTGAGATCAGTATGTACATCTTTCCAATCTAAGAACAGGTACATTTAGGAGTCCACAGGAAATGGCAGTTAAAAGGGTTAGTGTAACTCTTACATATACACCTGCTCCTTTGAACCAAAAGCTCTTTATAGTTGAATACAAACAGCCCCTCCTCCACCACTGTATAGCTCAGCTTTTGACATAACTTGAATTTGTTAAACCTTGCAAAATAACTTCTGAGGATTTGTGGTCTGCCTTGAAAATTTTTGATAGCCAGTTTCTGGTCTTCTGAAATAGTCCATCACTACCCACCAAACAGCTCTGATACCCTTCCCCACACCTGCAGGATGAGGAAGGTAGAGAAAGCAGACCTCCTTCGTCTTCAGCCCTTCAATCATTGACTGGAGTGTAGGGTGTACATCTCGCCAGGCAAATCCCTATGGATCAGGCACATGCTAGGATGCCTTTCTCTAGTAGATAGAAAAGAGAAAAGCTGTGTGATCAGAGCACCAGAACTCAACCACAGGGTATCTGTCTTGGAAGTAAGAACTGAGAGGGGTATTAGTTCCAGATATTCACTTCTAGAGACAGTCAAGATTGTTGTTTGAAATAACTGCTGTTGGGCACTCTACTCAGCATTTACATGCTTACCACCCACAACACACATATGCCTACCTGACATATAGAGGGACATACACTCACATGCACACTCACATACAAACTCATGTGGCTCTCGTACATTGACACTTCTACCTAACATACAACACTCAATCATACACTCACATGCAGTCTTACATATTCCCCAGACACACATAAACACACACTTCTGCTTAACATACCCATACCCACAAACACACTAGCATGCACAAACCACAACCGCATGCATGTATACATACATGCACACATATACACACCCCTTCCTCTATGGCACCCCCAGCTCATTCTGTAATTATCCCATCCCTTTCTTTACCCTGAGTTACTTGCATGAATAAGATCGCCCCAGACGTCTTCAAGTCTATGTAACTTAACAATCAGTGGCTTAGCTGAGGACCGGATTCCCAGTTTGAAGATTCTCGGAACCAGGAAGCAAGTATCACCTTTGTCAATATAACCATCATCTTCCAAGGTCCACAGAGAAGCCCCACATGACCATGATCCTCCCTGTTCCTGGGCAGTTAGTGAGCTATGCTCCTGCTTGCTTCCCAAATGTTTACAGCCACATCACATATTCCTGGGCTGCACTCTAGCCTAAGTTTGGTTTCTACTGACTTGAACTCCAGTTTAGTCTCTGCTTCTGGTTTCTTCCCATTGACTTCTAACTTACACTAAACTATGAAGGCTCCATTTTCACCAGACAGTCACCTAAGCTAACTTGTCTAATACACCATCCATGGGGTCAGATGGATGAGAGACAAAGGAAAAGATAAAGCCCACCCCTCCCACCTAGGACCACACAAATGGAACAAGGACAACATTAGCATCTGGACTTTGTGACAAGGTACTGTATCTGGACCGTGCCTTTATACTGAGATGGTCCAACTTGGGGACATATAAAAGAGTCCATCTACCTAGAGAAATGACCCATCTGACAAGATCAAGGAGTTGAATGACCCAGCCATCTGGTTTGGAGAAAGATCATTGGAAAATTGAACTGGCCTCTGAGACATGCTCTGGCCTGTGCATTCTATGGCACTGGCCTCTGTGATATCACATTGACCCAGTTTTTTTCATTGCTCTGGCTTCTGTGATATTAGATTAGCATGTGTCTCCCATTGCAATTGGCTCTGTGACATTACATTGGCTGTGTGCCCCATTGCACTGACCTCTGTGACATCACATTGGCCTGTGTAGCCCATTGTACTGGCCTCTGTGACATCACATTGGCCTCTGTAGCCCATTGTATTGGCCTCTGTGACATCACATTAACCTATGTCTTTCATTGTACTGGCTTCTGTGGCATGCATTGGCCTGTGTCTCCCACTCAACTGGCCTCTGTGATATCACATTGGCCTGTGTCTCACATTGCACTGGCCTCTGTCTTGTCACATTGACCCTTTATCTGACACTGCACTAACTTCTTGGGTTAAAAGTGACAGTATTCAATGCAAACAATGTGGTTTGTCTTCTTAAGTAGCATCCAGGTGGAACAGAGAACACTATGATATCACTGAAACGTATACATGAATTGGTGGTGGCAGAAGAGCCCCTGGGCCTCATGCCTTAGGATAGAAACTCAACCCCAGGTTCTCCAGGCTGTATGCCAGCTGAGAAGACTATCATCCTTCCTGGTACCTTATAATTGAAATATATATTGAAAGCTCTGCTGCTTGGCCCTCCCCTGCTGTTTCTTGTATCTATGACACCCACAGACAGCCACAAGCAAGGGAGAGTTGATAGAATCAAGGATCATGGACTCATTCATCTGAGGCCTATTTAGAACAGAGACTGTATCTTCCATGAAAAAAAATTCATGCAACAGTGGCCAGTGGCTTCCAGGACATGGAGATGATGCATTGTTAGGAGGCTAATCATCACATGGAGTAGACTAACAGCCCCTAGCTCTTTGGCCAGTACTACCGTGTCACCAGGTACGAGTAGCTAAGACATAATGTGTTTCCGCAGGGAATTCAAAATAAGACACACAGCCCTGGCCACAGGAATTGTAGTCAGGCTGCTAACTCTAACTACCAAGTTTCTGGAGGTATAATAGAAAGTGGAACACTTGATAAGGTACCAGGAAGATAAGGCCATCAGGACCCTGAATTAGGGAAGCTTCACATACCTGAAATCAATATTAGTTAGCTTGAGCTGCCATTGTAAAATGTCAGGCTGGATAACTTAAACTGTAGAAATTTGTCTTCTCATGGTTCTAGAGGATTGTCTAAAATTGTCTTCTCTAGGTCCTAGAGGGCGTTCAAGATCAAGGTAACAGCCAGTTGAGTTTCTGGTAGGGCTTGCAGACAGTTGCCTGTCCTTGTGAGCAAGATGCTGTTAGTAGGAACCATCTGGTCCTTCTTGTAAAGGCATAATCCTATTGAACCAAGATCTCACATTTATAATCTCATTTAACTGTAGGTTCTATCTCCAAAGACAGTTAGACTGGGTGTCAAGGCTTGAACACATGAACTTTAGGGGGAAACAATCAGTCTATACCATGAGAGTTGAGAGTGACTCCTCATTAAGCCAATATCTGCACCCAGTGACCCACGGTCGCTATCACCTTCAGGCCTGTATTGAAAGAGACTGGTGTATCTCTTTCTGTGTGGGAACTCCAGTTCCAGCGTCCAGTTTGCTCCCCTCACAATCTACTCTACATCTTTCCTTTTAAGTTCTTGGTTCAGCATCTCCCATGTGCCAGATTTGTGTCAGGGCCCTGAGGGGTCCTGTGAGAAGAGGTGACAAGAAGGACACCTTCCCCAAGGGGTAGTCAGGAGTCTGTTAAGAAGATGGGAAATCTGGAGTTGATTCAAAGGGAAAAAGAAGTTTGCAATTACAGATAAAATGATCCACCTTTAAGTATTTAATTATGTGTATACATGTGTATATATACATGTGTGCCTGTGTGGGAATATGTATAGGAGTACAGGTACCAGCAGAAGCCAGAGTGTTGGATCTTCTAGGAGCTGGAATTACAGACAGTTGTTAACTGGTTGATAGGTGCTGGGAACTGATGTTCCTCTACAAAAGCACTGTGTGCTCTTAACCACTGAGCAACCTCTCCAGTCCCTGATCCTGTAAGGAAAAGGGGCTGGCTAAAGAAACCCACCCTGACCCTGGAGCCCAGAACTAGGGAAAGATGGCTCAGATCAGGGCAGAAAGAAACACAGTTTGGCTCAGTCAGATCAGAGCCATCTCTGCCCCTGGCCAACTGACTTGTGAAACCAACCAACCACAGAACAGGACAGTAGAACCCTGGGCCCCAAGTCAATCCCTGGTTGACTCCACCCCCAAGACATCCTGTGTAAATTGCCCTTCCTGGTCAGTTAGAAAAAAAGGCTATTCTTTCCACCCTGGTAGAGGCAGCTACTCTCCTGGACTCCTCCTTCCCAAATAAATCTCTTTCTCAAAAGAGTTTTGGGTGTGAAGATCTTCATTCACTGGTGTAGAGAAGATCCTTGCTGAGACGTCTCTCAGTGGACAAAACAAGGGGGAGCTGAAAGAGCAAAGCAAACTGGAGCTGAACAGAAGATCTTTGCTGAGACATCCCTCAGTGGACAGAGCAAGAGAGAGCTGAAAAGTAACACTTTTCTCCAGAGCCAGAGGAGATTGCTACATTTCTTCAGGAGTTTCCCCTTTTGCAGAGTGAAGCAAAAGAAGCAACATCTTAGGCAGGAGAAGCAGAGCTCTGCTAGGAAGCCCCCTTAAGTGGGAGCTGAGCAAAGCTCACCTGTATCAGCTCTCCAGGAGAGGAGCAGGATTCCTATATCCTGTGGGGAAACCATCCTCCATCACACCAGGTATACCCTGACTTTCCCAAACAGTCAGGATACCCTTCCCTGCTGAAGCAGTTCCAGGCCTGACTTTCCCAAAAAGTCAGAAAAATTTCCCTTACAGCGTTGAACTGTCTCCTTGCAGTTCCAGCTGTCAGAGCTGTGCTAAACAGCTCCAGGTGTCTGGGACACATTCAGGGCAGAGCTATTGTTCTGAGCAGATCGAAGTGTCTGGGATACCTCGCCTTCCAGGGCTGAACTGTCTCTCCTTGCAGCTTTAGCAGTCATAGCTGTCCTACAGAGTTGTTGCAACTCACAGAGTTGCGACAAATTTACTTACTTTGTTCTTACAGATCCACCTTTTAAATTTTTTTATTACATTTTTCAGTTAGAAAGGATGCTACTGCAATTACCTGTCACCACACCAAGTTACAGAACCAGAAGCTGGATAAGAACCTGCTGTCTATGAAAACTACTGTGTTTCATTGAACAATGACCCAACTTGTGAGGAACATTTAAGTTCAAAGACAGTCATGCTCCCAGTGTGGTTGATTGTGCTTCTGTGCTGGAAGCACTTTTATGAGCAGGTCACTTGACTCTGTCATCTTAAGTGATGCATTTTATGGGCTGGACAAGACTAGAGGCTGTGGATCAAACTACCAGTGTTAACACTTTACTAAGTTCAATTTTCTCTGCAGCCACTTATAAACAGATCTGCAAATAGATCTCTGCTCCCTCCCCCATCTTCTTAATAATGTCAACAGGTCTTAGTCTGCTTTCTCTTGCTGTGACAAAGTGATGACCAAAAGCAAATTGGAGAAGAAAGGGTTTATTTAAGCCTACAGGTAACAACCCATCATGAAGGGAAGTTGAGGCAGGAACCTGGAGGCAGGAAGCTGAAGCAGAGACCATGGGGGAATGCTGCTTACTTACTTGCTTTTCATGACTTGCTCATCACTTTTCCAGGAGTGACACTACCCCAAGTGGTCTCACCCTCCACTAACAATCATTCATCAAGAATATGTCCTATAAAATGCCTACATGCAATCTGATGAAGGCATTTTCTTAATTGATGTTCCTCTTCCAAGATAATTCCAGCTTGTGTAAATTGACACAAAAAACCCTAACCATAACACATCATTAACCTTCACTACCTTAAAAAAAAATAAACTTCCCTTCCACTAAATTCCCAAAATTTCCAGTTGAAAGTAGTCATTGAGAATGTCATGAGGGAGAAAGAATGTTATAGGCTTTCATGGAAATAGACCTTCCCTACTCCATTTTCTATTGCTACAATAGAAGACCCAAGACCAGGTGCTTTATGAAGCACTAGCTAATGGTCCTGGCAGCTGAAATTTCCAAGAACATTGTGCTGGCATCTGCTTGCATCTAGAGAGAGTCTTCTTGCTGGGTCAAATGAGACAGAAGGTATTACATGGCAAGAAGGTATCAATAGTAATGGGTCCCTCTCTTCTTATAAAGCCACCAATACCATCCTGGAGGCCCCAGGAACTTTTGTGGCTGTATCTGTCCCTAATCACTTCCCAAAGGCTACACTTCTCAATTCTATCAACATAAGAATTTGGGGATTTAATTTATGACACATGACTCTGGGGAGACATTGAACCACAGAAGTTCCCAAGTTGGAGTCATTCAGAAATGAATCGGCTCTCCAGGGTCTCCCAGCCTTCCTTTCTCCCCTGTCTGACACTTCCTGATGTTAGCAGAGTTGGATGGTACCATAGAGCTATGGCAACTCTAGGCTCATTGCAGACTGCCTGTTATAGACCACAATGTGGTTTGAAATGTTTGTGAGAACATAGCATCTGAAAAGAGCCCAGCCTTACTGAAATGTTGTTTTGAATGCAGATTCTCGAGAGAACTTGTACTGCATCTGGTGGATGAGCCTGAGGGGATGTTGCTGAACTCACTTAGCATCATACATACTTTCTAGAGCCAGTGAATGGAGATCTTGCTGTTTGCTTTCAAACTAACCATGTGTGTCCACCTCCAGCTGTTGGCTGAGCAGGAAAACTGAAATAACATCTAACCGCTTTTGCCCTTGCATGGAGGAGTAGGTTGAAGACAGGGTTTTCCTTTCTTGTGGGAAAATGCAAGGTTTACTGTTAGCAGTCTTCACAAAGCAGTCTGTGCTACCAAATAAAGGTTCTCAGAATTAGACGCAGAATAAGGCAAAGTGGCAGTTTCTATCTGAGTAGGTACTTCAGGAACCTCATTTTCTCATCTACGACTGTAAGGCCTGGCATGTTTAACAACTCAAAGGCACGTACTGAAGGAGCATGCACTATAATTCTTGTTGTTAAGTTTATCACTTAGAATTTAGTTTAGCCTGCTGTAACAGAAGGTATCACTGGGTGGCTTGATCAACACATTTTATTTCTAACACTTTTGGAACCCAGAAGTATAGGATGGAGATGCTTCTAGGTTTATATATGGTGAAGATACACATCCTTGCTCATAGATAGACACATAGACACACAGCAAAAGGAGCAAAAGAGTCCATGGAGACCTACTTTTATAAAGACACTAATCCTATTCATGAATTACCTACCCCTGTGACTTAATGATCTTTCAAAGGACCCCCCCCATGTTGAGGGTTTGAATCTCTCTCTCTCTCTCTGTCTCTCTCTGTCTCTGTCTCTGTCTCTGTGTGTGTGTGTGTGTGTGTGTGTGTGTGTGTGTGTGTGTGTGTGAGTGAGAGAGAGAGAGAGAGAGAGAGAGAGAGAGAGAGAGAGAGAGAGAGAGGTCAACCTTGGGTGTTGTTCTTCAGAATCTGTCCCACTCATTTTTTGGAGGGAGCTGAGTTTCCTTTGACCTGGAACTTACTGTGCAGGCTAGGCTGGCTAGCTAGCACACCAGGGACCTATATGTCTCTACTTCCTCAGCTCTGGGATTGCAATTGCACAGCACTGTGCTTGACCTTTCACATGGGTTCTGAGGATCACACTCAGGTTCTCATGCTTGCGAAAATGCTCTGAATCAACGAAGCTACCTCCCAGCCCCAAGGATTTGAATTTCAACAATGAATTTCTGGAGGTCAAACACATTCAGTTCATGAGAATGAGATTCTATTAAATTCTGTGTGTTGATTACCATCTACAGAAGAAGCTTCTCTGATGTAGGCTGAGCAAGGCACTGATCTATGTGCATAGCAGAACGTCATTGGGAGTCATTTTTATTGCTATGTTCCTTTAATATAACAATAGTAGTAGACTTTCCCCTAGGCCAGAGACGTGTCTAGTCTCAGATTCTTGGCCACTTTAGCAATGGCAGGTTCCATTTCATGGAGTGGGTCTAAGTCCAGTAAGAAAGTGGTTGGTGACTCCCATAACATTTGTACCACTAATGCACCAGTATATTTTACAGGTAGGTCACTGTTGTAGGTTGCAGGATGTGTAGCTGGTTGATATTGATGACTGCCTTTCTCCTATGGTAGTGTGCAGAGTACCTTCTAGTACCATGAAGTTGAAGTGAGTAGGGGTGGAACTCTTAGTTAGGCACCAGCTCCACTTCTTCATGCTCAATGACACAAGTAAACACTGTCTTCAGCAACTGGATCCCATCATCAGATTGTCAGGCCCTACCTCTTAGAGTTCTATCACTTCCCAGTATAGCCAGCCTGTGGATCACAGATTTAACATGTGAACACTCAGGAGACATTCAAGATTCAAACTCCAGCATGACTTTATAGCCTTTCCCACAAAAGATAAGCTATCTCTTTCCTTAACTTTGGCCCCATGACTAGTTTTGATCAGTAAGTTGAAACAGAAACAATGATGTACCAAGGCCTTCAGAGACCTTATTCTCATTTGCTCTCTTGTACCCTTATCTGTCCCTGAAAAGACCTTCCTCCGGACAGCACCTGTCCCTTTACCAAGGCCACAAAAAAAGACACATTGAAGAGAACTTAGTCCAAACGTCATTAAAAAGGCATATCCAGTTGGATTCTCAGAAAAAAGAATACTGAGTCAGCCAAGCACAGGGTACATCAGTCAAGTTCCAACCAGTCTCAAGATTTAGGAACTGCATAAATGCTCACTATGAGATGTACAATTTGTGGCAGTTTGCTAGGGAGCATTATCATGATCAAAACTACCAATATTTACATTTTGGGGAGTGATTCCCAGCTTGCAGTTAAAAGACTGAAGCTTATCACTATAAAAACCCTAGAACAGGTACAAAGCAACTAAGATAAATTATTTTAGAGTTATTCTTCAGGGTGTTTAAAATATAAAGGAAAAGGCTTCATTATTTTCAAGGAATGTCTCTATTTATTTACAAACCTGTGGTTATTGAAAGATTTATTCCCAATTCCATCCAGGGATGGTGTTGCATGACCTTTTTTATGTAAATGCAAAGAAATACCTATTAGCTTTGGATATGAATGGTTTCATCCAAGTCCAGCTTGGTTAACCAATTAGATAGTGGAGTTACATATGGAAGCATGGATATCTTTTAGGCAGCTGCATTACTTCACATGCCCACCCAGGCATGGGTAATGCTCATGAAATCTGCATCACTGCAGATCCTGCCTGTATTAGTTGGGGTTTCCCAGAGAAACAGAACCACCTGATAGAATGAATCTACCTATGTCTACTATTTATTTGTTTTTAAATTATAGTGCTGGGTACCAAATGTAGACCTTCTGCGAAAGTGGAATGGGAAGGGGGACAGGATGTAATTATATTTTAATTAAAAATAATGTATAAAAATGCTTTGAGAGTGCATCTCACCCCAGACAGAATGGATATTATCAAGGAAACAAAGACAACAAATTCTGGTGAGTATATGAGGAAAAGGAGCCCTTGCCTTCTGTTGGTGGGAGTGTAAAATGGTCCATTCATTATGGAAATCAGTGTGGAGATTTCTTAAAAAGTTAAAAGTAGGATTACTATAAAACTCAGCTATGTCATTCTTGAGCATCTAATCAAAGGAATCCATATCCTAATACAGACACCCTGGCATGTCCATGTTCACTGTTGCTTTTTTTTTTTAAATTCATAATATGTAGGAAATTGAATTAACCTAGATGTCTACCAGCTGGTTAACAGATAATGAAAATGTGGTATGTATATACAATGGAATTTTATTCAGTTGTAAAAGACAAAATTACAAAATTTTCAAGAAAATGAATGGAACCGGAAAACGTACTGAATAAGGCAGCTCAGGTCTAGGAAGACAAACACTCTCTGTTCTTGTCCATACATTGACCTTTGCTTGGCATTTTTAGATTTGTTTGTCTAACTTGGGAGTATCTTAAAGGCTAGGGAGCTAGAAAGGGACCATCAGTGGTGGGTTTGGGAGGACAGTAGAACACTGTGAAATGCGATGAAAGTATAGGATGAGAATACTAGGGGTAGAAGGTTTAGATGGGGACGTGAGAGACAAAAGAGTAGGGAGGCTTAGCCAAGCCAAGGCTCTATGAAAAAGCTAGACGGAAGTCTACTACACTGTAAGCTAATTCAAAATCCTAATTAAGAGCCAGCAGTTTGGCCCAGTGTTCAAGTTCTTGCCACATAAGCCTGATGATCTGAGTTTAATCCGCAGAACTGAAGTAAAGGTAGAAGGCAAGAACCAAGTCTACAAAGTTGTCCTCTGACCACTATGCGCATACTGTTGTGAGCACACCCACACATACAGGCACAGACATATAATAATAATAATAATAATAAATATTTTTAAAGAAAACTCATTTAAATAAATTTGGAAGGAAGAACCTGCATGGGGGAATGAATCTACTCCTGGAAGCTATAGTTTACTGAACAAAATCCCAGTGCCAGGTTTGGGATACTCCCCCTAGTTAGGATCAGAGAAGCATCAGAGGTACCCAAAATAATGCTGAGTGTTGCCACTGTTCTCAATTGCTTACCAGAACTAGATGGGAAGATTTCCTTGCTGAAAACACCTCATGCTTTGGTTATAGGACATTGAGAAACCAAGCTGGAAGAGAGCTGGAAGTTCCTTCACACTGGCTAGCTTTAATAGTACTAAAAGGGGTATGAAGGCTGACTAAGGAGAAAAGTCATCCACAGCATCACTCAGCTGTGAGCCCTGTGTGCTACATAGTGATCTGCTAGGCAATAGTGGCATGCTTATTATGGGAGTAACCAATCACTTTCTGATTGCGTTTGAGGCCTTTTCCGTAAGAGAGAATGTGTGCCTACTACTGCAAACCTGATCAAAAGCTCATGGCTGGGGAGGTCATAGTATCTAATAGGGAACCTACTACTGCTGTTTTACTAAGGAGGAATGTTCTCTCTCAAATTCTCTTCTAAATATTTGTATATACATGTGGATTAATTTTATTTTCAGTCTTGGTCAGAGACACTTCTATTTGCAGTGAGCAGTAGTTAATGCAGATTCATAATCTTGTGAAAGTGTTGAGAATAAACAATTGTTGAATGTTCAGTTCTAATTTAGACATCTAAATCATGCCATCCAAGGCTCAAGAAACATTCTGGAAGAGAGGACAGAAAGAATGTAAGAGCCAGAGTAAGGAGAGCAATGTTAGCAGGTGACATCTTCCGGACATGACACTGTACTCGTGAATTCACAGAAGCTCTTGTTTCCTGTACAAGATTGAACCCATCAACACTGCATTGTGGGCCGGGGAGGGGCTCATGAGTCCCCATCCTCCCTGAGGGGATATCGGTTAATGGTTGCTGAGGGAGGAAGAGTTGTCTTCCATCAGTGGTGTAGCTGCTGGTAAGTTGTCTGTGCTCGGGTAAATAACCCATGTTCATGCAAGCAACCATGATTAAACTCAGTGCATCACCAAAAAAGCAAAGCAAAGCAAAAACAAAAACAAAACTGAGGGAGGAGTTATTGAGAAGAATAAAGAGTTCAATGGGAATGGGAGGGGGATAAAAGGGTTATGGGGTGAATATGATCAAAACACATTTTAGACATGTATGAAATTTTCAAAGGGAAAAATTCACAGACAGAAACAAGGCAGGGTGAGAGAAGGTCAGGGAGTTATCTAATGTGGTCAGAGTTCTATTTAGGAAGATGGGAAAGTTCTAGATGTGGACAGTGGTGATTATAGTACAGCAAGGTATATGTACTTACTGCTACTGAAGTGGACTCTTAAAATAGCCAACAAAACTTTAAGTTGTGCATAACTCACAACAAATTCTAAAGGACATATGCTTTCAGTGGAAAAATAAGGAAGGGTATTTTCGAGACAATTTTTAAGTGTTTACAAATAGTTCCTTGGTGAAATTAAAGCTACCCATTGTAATGACTGACAGCCTTGGTGATCAACCTATTTTCTTTCATACAAATCAATTAGCTCTAAAACTAAACCCCAGGTACACAAACTGGCTTTTTAGACCCCGTTCCCTATGGTGCAATGCCTTACTCAGCCTTGGTGCAGGAGGGCGGGGCTAGGTTTAGCCCCAACATGGAATAACAGCCTGTGTTGACTATCCAAGGGAGGCCTTACTCTCTATGAGGAGGGGATGGGAGTGGAGTGGGAGTAGGTGGAGGAAGCGGGAGAAGAGGAGGGAGGGGGAATGGGTTGGTATGTAAAAGGAAGGAAAATCTTTTTTTTAATGAAAAATTATATTTATATATAAATAAAAACAAACAAAATTGTAAAATTTATGAAAATATTGCCAAATAAGTAAGGAGGCCTAAATAGCTCAAAATAATGAGTGTGAGCATGAAAGTATGGGGACATCAAGGACAAGCTTGAGGAACAAAGGCTTCGTGAGACCTTTGGTGGGGCACTTGGCCTCTCTGATCCTGGGGACATCACCTTACTTCCAGATATCAGCTCCATGGTAAGGCCTACGCTCTGTCCAGCAAAATGAGTCAGGTTGGATGTTGGTGTCCTTTCTGTGGCTGACGTGTGACAGTCAGAGGCAGTCGCAGCTCCAGCAGGTGACAGGTCTTTCTTTTGCAGCAATGCCTTGAGCATCTGGATTCTTTCTTGTTCTGTGGCTGTCACCATGGGCTTCACAATTAACCTGCTGTGCCTTGTCCCCCGCGCCAACACTTCTCTAACGTGCCAGCCCCTCTCTCCATAAAAGATGATCTTGTTTTTTGGAAGAGGAAGGTCAACACTGAGTCCATGCTGACTAGGGCTTGTTTCATGGAGACAATGGCTCATTTAGGAATTGCTTTCTTGAAAACAGAAACAGAGAAAAAAAAAAGTATGTCAGATCTGATGCCAAGGATGCCATGCCTCAGAGCCTGCCTGGGCTTTCTTTCCTGTTGGGAGGGGAAAACAGATATGAATGTCTGACATTGAACAAAGGGCACAATGGCTTCTCTGTGTTGCCAGCAGCAACCTCCGTGTGGCTCTGTGGTCAAGATGCTCAGTGTTGCGTGGACAGGCAGTGACAGGGGTTGGGGAGGGCCTCAATTTCCAGAGGCACAGCTGAGGAGCAGGAGGAGGGAAGGCTTTGTGTCAGACACATGAAATGAGGCCAGCTCAGGCCCCCTTAGAAGATGAGCCCTTTGAAAGTCAGAAGTTTTCAATGGGAAGCCAAGGCCTGGGGTGGCCTCCTGAAGGTAGGCATAGGATATATGATGTGTATCAAGTATTCTACTTGGTTTGGGCAAATTAGTTTTGGTTTTTAGAATTCAGATTCAGTCAAGGCATTAGAAAACTCTTTCTCTCTTTTTCTCTCCTTCTCTCCTCTTTCTATGTATACACATGTGCATGTGTGTTTGTATGTGTATGTGTAGAATGTGTGTGTGTGTGCGTGTGTGTGTGTGTGTGTGTGTGTGTGTGTGTGTGTGTGTGTGTGTGTTCTGCCAGAGCAATGCATGCATCTGTTACTGTAGTGGCAGCCATACTGGCTTGGTGGCTGTCATGGAGGCTGACTCTAGATGCTGACTGACAGTGGGATACTTGTCAGAGACAGGGCCAGTGACCACACTCCCAAGAAGGGAGTGTTGAGCTATGAATTGGCCACCAGTCACAGGGTGCCATGAGCAGCATGGCCCCTAGCCTGCCCTGCACCTGGAAGAGACACTGGAACGGGTTTTAACACTCCCACATCTATTAGTCACTGGATGGAGAATGCCCTCAGGAAGGAACTGTGGGCTTGGACAAGGGGATTGTCTGCAGGCAAGACAGCTTCACAGAGCTGATGGCCAAGCGCGATCTCTGGCAGCTGAGAGAACAAGCCTTAATACCTGAAAGGAAGCCCGGGCCTCATTATAGAGAATACATGACTGTGAGGAGCGGACAGAGAGGAACAGTGTGTGTGTGTGTGTGTGTGTGTGTGTGTGTGTGTGTGTGTGTGTGTTGGGGTCATGAGTTTTAGTCTGTTTGCTGTTGCTGCAATTAAATACCTGAAGCTGAGTACTTCATTTAAAAATAAGTTTATTTAGCGCATACTTCAGAAGCTAGAGATCAGTTGGCTCTATCTGTTGAGCTTCTAGTAGCCCCACAACCCCCATCTGCGTCACAACATGGCAAGTGGCACAATGTTGGAGGCATGTGTAAGATGGAGGGACCATGTGATGAAGCAGGAAGCCAGAGACTGAGAAGGGGCCTGTCTGGCAGCATTCCACTCTTACCGGGACTGACCAAGTTCCATGGAACTACATGAATCCTTCCTGAGGGTGTTGTATCAGTCTTCCACTAGGCCTAGGTCTCAGCTATTAGTGCTGTCACCCTGGGGACCAGGTTCCAGCATGGTACCTTTTGGGGATATGCTGTAGCAGGAGGTCAGGAAAGGGAAGAAGGAAGAGGGAGATGTCTGTATTATGAGGTGGCATGATGGTAGGACTAACAAGGTGGACGCTTCAACTTTTTCATTTGCAATATTATCTTCACCTATGTTTAGTCAATCTGAAGATCACATGTACATAGACACTTAAAAAAAAAAAAAACAGAATTCTACAACTATAAAATGGAGCTGTTGTATGATTCCCAATCAAGAAGCCCTCCTGAAAAGTGTTCAGCTCTGAAGCCTGGATCTATGATGGTTGTCAAACTCAAACTCAAGCAAACACCTGAGCAAGATCAAGCAGACTACCAGGCCATCTCTAGACATCTGGAGCTGCAGGTCTGCGTTGGAAGTGGGGAGCCTGCCTTTCCATCAAATTCCCAGGTAACACTGATGCTGCAAGTCCATGGACCACATTTCTCAATGTGCAAAGCACCATCACTTATTTCATGACCACTGATGGAGAAAATTTTGAGCATCCATTGACTAGATAGGCCATCAGGTACTCAGATATTTGGGTCATCTTATTCTTGGTGTGACTGCGGGAATATTTGGGATTGAATTGATTAGACAGGCTGGGTAAAGCATATGACTGCCCCCAACATCAGTGGGCTTCTTCTATTCTGTGGGAGAGCTGCATGGATCAAAATCTGAGTCTCAATGACTGTCTTCTTCTGCTTTGGGGGTCAGATGAGGACTGGAACTAGCCCACTGGTTCTTCTGGGTGTCTGATTTGCTGTCTGTGGATCTTGGGATTTCTCAGTGTTCACAACTGGATAATCCAGTCCCTTCTTAATTGGTCAACTGACACAGGATCTTATTATGTAGCTCAGGATGGCCTTTATCACTCATCCTCCTGGCTCAGCCTGGGATTACAAGTTTAATGTCATATATCTATTAGTACATATATACTTATAACAGAATATATACACATATATATGACATATATTCATATAGAATACTATAACAGTAAGTATCTACTTACATGTAACATTCTCTATATGTTATATATTATTATTTATATATCTTGATAGAACTTATTAGTTATATGTATACTATATATATAATAGCATGTATATATATATATATATATATATATATATATATAAAATAAAGTAATGTTATCTGTAGTACACATGTATGTATCTACCTGATCAGCCATTTCTCTGGATACTTGTGACTAATTAATACAACCACACTTCAAACTATTGATACATTTAGCCAGAAGGCATTGCAAGTGAATTAGCTATTAGTGTTAAGCATTAGGAAATGTGATGAGCACAGCAGACAGTGACAGCTGTCCTTAGCAAGAGGAGAGATTGCTTCCAAAGGGCCGTGAAAGCCAGGATTACTCTGGGCTTAAGAGAAATCTAGGACCATCAGGCAGAATCACTAGCCACTTGCAATCCTGGACAATGAGTTCTGTGTTATCAAGGAAGACATGATCTGAGAGCAGAGAGGTGCTGGTTCCAAGCCTGCAGAGCCATGTGTGAGAAGTCCAGGCTTGGCCTCCATTGCTACTTCTTCTGATGTCAGATCATGGCTCTCCCAGCATTTCTCCCGAGAGGCTAGTTGCTCTCCTGAACTTGCCTTCCCTTTCTTCCTTGTGGTTCCCTTCCAACTAGCTGTGTCTAGTTCGTGTCCCCAAACCCCTCGGAGGTGTGATGATTCACTAGCAGCACTGTTCTTGCACAAAACCTGAGCTGCTTGCCCACGGGACAGTGATAGCCTATAGTCCCCATCCCCAGAAACACCCGTCAATCCTGTATTTCAAGCTTGATCCCAATGGAGGATGGTCCAAATTCCAAGTAAGTCAGGCCTGTGGTGCTCAGCTGTAGATCCCACGTCATGTAAGTTCAGAGGCAACGTCTTCCTGAATCCATACATGCTCCTGGAAACTTCTCATCATCATTTGCTCTCAGCCAAAAGGCTGAGAAGTGTCAAAAACTTCTAATCTTGGTGATGCCTGAGGCAATTTAGAGATAATGAGCCTCTGTCTGTTCAGAAGAAGACACCATCTGGAGCTGAGGCACCCCTCTGTTGAGCCCCTTTTGAATACAGTAGGGCTTTTAGTCTGTCTACAAAAAGGAATTTAACAAAATGCATTCCTGAGGGGAATGGAGTATGTTCAGGGGACAGTTCTGTCCAGATCAATGTGTGGGTTAACTAGGGGGGCCCAACAGTTCATGTCTCCATTCTCAGCTGAGACAGAGGCCACATTGCCTGTCTGTATGACAGAGCAGTACAGAAGGAATCGAGGTGCGTACTTGTCCTTGTTGCCATCTGGATAGACTTAGGTGAGATGTAGGGAAGGACCACGGGGCTCCAAAGAGGAGAAGCCACAGACAGCAGCAGCCTAGGTCTCTGTGTGGTCACATGGAGCAGAGCAACTACCCCGTCCTGTTTCCGTCACCACTGCCACCAAACCTACACTGTGCTGACCTGAGTGACACATGAGCTTAGCCGTGCTTGGCTGCTGTCTCTGGGCAGCTGTGCTCTTGAGAATTTAGCTCGTAGGGAGTAGGTGTGGTGACACGAGCAGATTGGGGGTGAGGCCAGCAGTGGAGGCACATGAGACTTTCTCGGGAGAGAGACCCTCTTTGTACTCGCTTCTCAGGGAGGATGTACAGATCTTCCTGAAGGTACCGCCAGGAAGGAAGGAGATTCCCAGAGCAGCCTGATGTCGCAGTACTCCTGGTGTGTGTGGGGGGTGCCACCCAGCTTTAGTTGCCCCCTCCCCTGCGCTCTCTAGTATGGTGTGTGTGTGTGTGTGTGTGTGTGTGTGTGTGTGTGTGTGTGTGTGTGTCTGTCTGTCTGTCTGTCTGTCTCTGTCTCTGTCTCTGTCTCTGTCTCGATGTGTGTGTGTGTGTGCGCGCATGCCTGTGCAGCTTGAGAAAGGGTCTTACTATGTACCCCAGGCTGGTCTTGAACTCAAGATCTTCCTTCCCTAGTCTCTTGAGCTCTGAGATTCCAAGTGTGTCCCACCATACCAGGGTCCTATTACTCGATTTCCAAACAGAAATAAGACTTAGAATGAAATGCTTGGAAATAAAATAAAAAATTTCTAAGACTTTTTAGATTCTTGAAAATATTTAATATTTTAAGTGTATCTGAATTCCTTTCCCGAAGGAAGGGCCAGACAGCTTTCTGCCTCTGACGGACTGACTGTGTATTTGGAACCTAAGGTCCCGTTCATGCTTGGTTAGCACTCTACCATTGAGCTACATCTCTAGCCATGCTACCTTTCTATGAGACTTCTCTCTACCTAGACAGCTAAGATTCTTGGATCAAATAAGAAACAACCACTTTCCTAAAAGGTTCTTAACCCACAGATATTTATAAAGGGGAATTTTTATTCACCAACTGGGCTGTGTAAGCTTCAATTTCAGGAGTTTTCTCTCAAGAATCTCATCACTTGAGACAGACAGTGCTCAACACTCTAGACCAGTGGCTCCCAACCTTCCTAACGCTGCAGCCCTTTAATACAGTTCCTCATGTTGCAGTGACCCCCAGCTACAAAATTATTTTCATTGCTACCTCATACCTCTAATTTTGCTACTATTATGAATCGTAATGTAGCTATCTGATATTCAGGGTATCCAGCATGCGAACCCTGTGAAATTTAGTACTATCCTCCAAAGGGATCAGGGACCATGGGTTGAGAACCACTACCCTAACTGATGGACTGACCTTGGCCCTGGGTGTTTACCAAGTTCTCCACCAAACTTCTGACATCCGCTGCTGAATATCTGTGTTGGCTCGTTTGAACAGCTCTGATGGAGAGCAGGCAGCTGAGAAATAGTTATTAATAGTGACAGCAGGCAGTCAGAAGGAGAAAAGGAAGGAACAATGACAATATCAGAGAAGCCAAGGAGAGGAGGGATGGAAAGAGAATGGGGCAGATGGGAGGTGGGGAAGACAGACAGACAGACGAAGAAACTAAGAGACAACACTGTAGAGAGCCGTGCACGGCCGCGCCTCAAAGATGGCGCCGGCGTCCGGCTTCCGCCTTCCCGATGGCAGGTGTTCTCTGGGATAAACAACTCCTTATTTGGCTAAGGCTAGGATCTGGCTTGCTTCCGCGCACCTGGACCTAATCTGGCTTGCTTGCGTATGTCTGACCCTATCGGCACTGTCCACGTGGCACTACGGGGTTGGTTGCCCAGTGGCTATAAAGGGTGTGGGCTGGCTTTCCCCAGAGTCAGGGAGAGAAGATGGCTTTCCCCGGGGTCAGGAGATTGTCTCAAGGTTCCTGAATAAACTGCTTGGAGAAGAGCCTGGTGTTGCATCTTCCTTGCTGGTCGAGGCGGATGCAACACAACACTACCTCCAGAGAGCCTCTCTGCCTCTGGGAGTCACCACAAGGCTTCCGTGATGGGACCAGGAAGAGAGGACATGGACTAAGAATTGTGTCAGAACCTTGAGACTTAGCAGTTCTGTCACCCAAAGGTGTGCTGGTGGTGCTGGTGGTTTACAAAACCCAAGCCATACCTAAGTCTTGATTTCTTCGAGGAAACAGAGACCGGATGGCCCAGGGATCTCCTTCCTGAGCACAAAACTAAGGCCTTCCTCTTCACAGGGTTGGCATGAGCGTCCCCCACCCCTGTCCTGTATTGAGAGCCTATAGCTCTACATCACCAGCTCCTTCTCAACACCAGAGCCTTGCCTCTTCCTCTAAGAGTCTCAGCAAAGTGGGAGCAGGGTTGAGAGAGCAGGAGCCTAGGAGCCAAGCCCTGGGATGCTCCCTGCTGCCAGGGTGGGTCCCAGATAGGTGGTGATAGGTGGTCTGGAGTTCTCCTGTGGACACCGAATCTCTGGTGTGACAGAGTTGATGTTAGGGATAGTGGATGGGGCCTTTGGGAGATGACTAGGTCACAGAAGTGATTCCCTTGTGCGTGGGATTATCGCTCTTATAATGAGTTGAAAGGGTACGGTGTGGGGGAACAGTATAAAGGTGCTATCTATGAATCGCAAACAGGCTTTTAGATATGGCACCTACTGACATAAATTTTTATGATCTATTAGTTATTATTCTTCTTGCTTTCCAAATTACGATTCTCAGAATTTGCCTCTCCTGGTGGGTAGCTTTGCATAATCCCAGTCCTTAGCAAATGCTAAATTCCAAATGAAAGGACCCATGCAATGGGAAATAATCTTCCTGCTTTCATTTCCTCCTCTCTGGCTAGGGAGTGGACTATAGCTCTGCCTACAACTCAGGGAGCAGTTTTCCTTAGGGGTTTTCTGGAACAAGAAGAATGATACCAAACGAAGAAGGGAGGATGTCTTAGCTTTGGACTCCCACAGAAGCAAACCTTGAAGTGGATGTGTATTTTTGTTAACATGGGGATGGGATAAAGCAGGAAAATGTCAGAGAAGACAATTCCTGTTGGGCACACCTAGAGAGCAACTCCTGTAAACTCTAGACTCAACCTGGTAGAATCCACATCACCAGAATCAACACATTGGGGAAAGTGACCAAGGACATTTATTAAGCAAACTTACCATGTGATGGATGGCCAGCAGACTCACCTGCCTTCCTGAAGGATGCAAGGTGAGATCATCATCTCAGACAAAGGAATGTAAATGCTGGCCCTAGGATGCTGAAAGAGAGTAGTGTGTGGACAGCCAGCAGATTTTAAGAGTAGAAGCCATGATCTCTGAGTCATCAACTCTTTTTTTGATCAACGCCTTTTGTTGGTAACACTAACCTTTTTGCTCCCTCATGTCTCACCATGTGGAAGCTGCCCTTGCCTTCCTACACAACTGGGTGGTGGTAGATGTGTCTGATCTAGCCAGCATGCACTGAAAGCTCCTCTAGAACAGAACATATGGATGCTGCCTGGGATGTCTTTTTTAGGGCTTTCTGATTGGTAGAGCAGTAAGGCACTAAAATGCTGTCTCAAATATGCTGGGTGCAGTGATCAGCTCAGGGTGGTTGGCATATCCATCACCTTAACCTTTGATTTTGTTTTTCTTTGGTCGTGAGGGCATTCGGGAACCTGGCTCCTTGCTGTTCTGAGATGTGCAGTCCCCTACTGTGCACTATGGAAAGTCTCATTTGTACATTGGGGCCAACAGAGCAGGGGGTCAATGAAAGCAATCCTTTTGGCCATAGGAAGGGTCTTAACAGAGCTAGCCTGGGAGAGCCTGTCCTTGGTGGATGACCGCACTTCACTGCATTTTGATAACCCCTATGTCTCACTACTATGTATGCAAATCCAAAAAGACACAGGGTCCCCAAACTTCCTGAGCAGAACTTGCTTTTCAAATTCCCTTGGAAGTCACATGGTGCATCCCGGGTGATCTAGGCTCAGTATCATTGGAAGGATGCACATGAAGTTTGATCTTCCTGTTTTTGAGTGTTTAGTGAGCACCATAGCTCAAGTCCAACTTATATACAGAGCCTTCTTTCTGTGTTGACACAGCCTGGAGTATCTTTTCACTCTTCGGGCAAAAGAGAAGAATCTCTGGTCTCTGGTGCACTCAGGGTCCTGGCTGGTTATGAAGGTAATGAGCCTGAATGAATTGGTGGGTGATGCACATCCACTGCTCTGGGAGCTGCATTAACCCGGCAAGGCTGTCAGGGACCAGTGAGTAGATGCCTCTTCCTGAGCTCGAAATGGCCCACTGTGCCCTGGGAGCATGGTTTCTGCTCCAGAGAGCAATTTGCTCTAATCATCCAAAAACTCGTACCAGTGTCTTTCTAACTCCTGACTGCTTTGGGACAAAGGTGCTGCAGTATTAGGACCAGCTATAGCAATGGTGCTTAAACATAGATAATTGTTCCAAATCGCCTATTAAAGAGAACAGTCAGTGCCATGAAATCGTTTTAAATAAACGCAGACTGCCAACTCCCTAGACTCCTTTCTCATCTGTGGCTTCTTTGTAGCTCTCTCCTTCACGGTGAACCCCAGTTTGCTGCACTGGCGCTCCCTGCCCAGACTCTCCTCTGGGTAAGCCCCTGCTACATTTCTCCACTGACTTCTCTTCTAAGAGTAGGCAGGCAGGATCAGCAGGGAAGACACATAGAAGATCATGAGAAAGAGAAAGAGAGAAGCAGGGTGTAAAATGAAGGGAAAGAACAGTTGACAGACAAACAGAACTGAGAGAAAATCACAGATCCCCCCAAAAAGTCAAATATCACAGTCTCCCTCCCGCCCCCTCTCCTCATCACCCCACTCCCTCCAGCATCCCTTTCTTTGTTGAAGATTCCTATTTCCAGATGTCAATTGCAATTCTCTCAGTTCTCACTGTATTTGCTTGGCTTCTTCCGGGTGGCACCTGCTACTTGCTGCCCTGTGTGGCTGCTTTGGATATTGTAGAGGGCAGAAATTGCCATTTGTCTTCCTGCACGCCATTCATGGAATAGGGTAGATAGAACTTTCCACGAGTAGCACTGTGATGTCAGCCAAAGAACTAAGATTTGAATGTATCACTTCCAAAATGCAGGTGTTAGCAGTGTGACGGTATTGAATGGTGAGAACTTTAGGAAGAGGTTAGGGCTTCAGGCTCCTTCTTTGTTGATGAGGTTAAAGACTTTGAGAATGAGGCCTCAGACGACCTTGGACTGAGTTGCTCTTCCACTCTCTGCCACAGGAGGACAGAGTAATCATTCTCTCTTCCCCTTCCATGCTCTGGCACATGAAGACACAGCAAAGAAAATGTTCACACCAGAAACTGGCCCTTGATCTTGGGATTCTTATATCCCAGGGTTATGGGAAATAGATATCTATTTTTTTTTAAAAAAAATGCTCAGTCTGTGGTATTTTGTTATAGCACCACAAACAGATTAAGATAAAAATCTAGAATAAATTTGCAAAAGATAGGCCATGCCATTAGTAACTGAACATATATCATTGGTTCAGAAAGCAATGGGCATTTCTAGAAATTAAAAAAGCAAGTATGTGGGGCCATTGAGATGGGTCAGTGGATAAAGACACTTGCTGCCAAGCCAAATAGCCTGAATAGGATTCTCAGAAATCCACATATAGAGAACGGACTCTAATAAGTTTTTATCTAACTTCTATCACATGAACCCTATGGTCCATTCATGTGCACACATGTGGATACATGAACACACAAACACACACACACACACTGCATTAAAAAAAAGATATGTGTTAGTCAGTCTTCTCTGGGACAAAAATACCTGAGATAATCAGCTTAAAGGGAGGACATGTTTGTTTTGTCTCACGACTTCAGAAATTTCAGTCTATGGTTGATTGGTCTGTTGCTTTTGAACAATGAACTGAGATCACCCATAGTCTCAGTTCCCCCGACTGTGGCTAGAACGTGAGAAAAGGAGTGGAAGAGATGGGTCTACTCCTTGAATGACCTAAGCCAAACTTCTACTAGGCCCCACCTCCTAAAACATCTACCACCTCTCAGTAATGCCACCAGCTGGGTTAAGACTCCAGCACATGGTGACACCTTAGTTCCAAACCATGCCACAGTGTCAGAATAAGATCGCTGCGTCAGTGAAACATAGGCAAATGTTTCCACAGAATAACAAAACTGGAGTCGCTGATGGACAGACATCTCAGAGTAGCTTTGCTGTGCCTGGGTGCGATGGCCAGTTTTATGTCAACTTGACACAAGATAGAGTCACCAGAGAAGAAGGGGCCTCAATTGAGAAAATGCCTCCATACAGTTCGACCGGATGAAATTTTAGTTTTAGTGATTGATGGGAAGGCCCAGCTCATTGTGGGTGGTGCCACTCCTGGGCTGGTGGTCTTGGGTTCTAAAACAAAGCAGGTTCAGCAAGCCATGGGAAGCAAGCCAGTAAGCAGCACCTCTCCATGGCCTCTGCACCAGCTCCTGCCTCCAGGTTCCTTCCATAACTGCTTTTCTTTTCTTTTCTTTTCTTTTCTTTTCTTTTCTTTTCTTTTCTTTTCTTTTCTTTTCTTTTCTTTTCTTTTCTTTTCGAGACAGAGTTTCTCTGTGTAGTTTTGGTGCCTGTCCTGGATATCGCTCTGTAGACCAGGCTGGTCTGGAACTCACAGAGATCCACCTGGCTCTGCTTCCCGAGTGCTGGGATTAAAGGCGTGCGCCGCCGCCGCCACCACCACCCAGCTCCATCACTGCTTTTGATGATAAACTGTTACATGGAGCTGTGAGTGAAGGAAACCCTCCCCTCCCCAAGCTGCCTCTTGTCATGATGTTTTATCACAGCAAGAGTAACTCTAACTAGGATACTGGGCTTCAGTCAGTAAACAGCAATACCAAAAGTAGATGTATTTTCCTAGGAACATAAATTTCCTGGGACATGACACAGTGAGGCAAATGCAAAGACATGCTGTCCCCAGCTCTTAGTTTCAAGTTTTGGGTAGTTCACTGAACAACCTTACAGATAAACTATAAAAACACGCAAGCTGCAGTAAGCTGGTGTTTTCCACTTTCAGTTCACAAGATCTACTCCAGTGCTGTTCAGTATCTTTTCAGGCTGTGGAAATGTGAAGGATGCAGGCCCATGGGGATGAGAATAGTTTTTAAATTTTATTTCTTTATTTTATATGTATGTCTGTGTACCAACTATGTGCCTGCTGCCTACAGTGGCCAGAAGAGGGTGTTGAAGCCCCTAGAACTGGAGTTTGAGATAACCATCTGTCACAGCCTCCTTGTGGGTGCTGGAAACTGAACACAGGTCCTCAGAAAGAGCATCAAGTGAATTTCCTCCCAGCCAAGCCCCATTCCCTAGGGATTCAGCCTCCGGGTGAACCTGGGTTCCTCTAGTCCAGCGGTTCTCAATCTGTGCATTGCAACCACCAGAAAACACCTATTTACAATGGTCTTAGGAACCCCCAACCATAAATTTATTTTCACTGTTACTTCATAACTGTGATTTTGCTACTGAGCAGTGTCTCAGTTCCTAAGACCATTGGAAACATGTTTTCCAATGGTCGTGACCCACAGGTTGAAAACTGCTGCTTTGGTTCTTCTTGGTGACCCTTTCAGCCTTTTATTTTAGCCTGTCTACACTCCTTTGTGACTCCACCAACCCACAGAACCTCTCTATACCAGGAACCCAAAGCTGCCACACCAGGTGGGGACTGAGGCAAGGTACCTTTATTCTCCTTCCCCTCCTCCATTCTGGTCTCCCTAGACCCTTAGTCCTGCATGCTAGAGCCCCTCCTCCAAGCCCACCTCTATTCCTGGGGATTTGACTTCTCAGTGCTTACCCAGGGTTCCCTAGTTCTTCCTGCTGCTCCTCTCAATCCTTCCTTCTAGCCCATCACCATTGCTTTGTGACTTTCCACCGAACTGCAGAACAGAGCTCTACCAAGAACCTCACAGCCACCACACTTGGTTGTGGCTCAGGAGCCCCCATAACTGCTACACTTGTCTAGGAATCAGACTGAGCAACAAAAATCAAAGAATAGAACACCCACCTACCAAGGATGAAGCAAGATATTTACCTCAAGAAGCACCTCAAACATCCTAACTCCAGATGTCTAGGTCATAGTACAAAAACACAAAAATGAACAACCAAGACAATACATCTCCTGAAGCCACCAACCTATTGTGTTAGGCCCCAAGAAAAGCAATTTAGCTGAAGCGCAAGGCAAGGACTTCAAAATAGCGATTATGAGTATATTCAAAGACCTTAAAGACAATGTGAATAAATGCTTTGATGAAGACTGGGAAAATACAAACAGTTGAAGTGAAATAATGAAACTAATTCAAGACCTAAAAACAGAATTTAACAAAGAAATATAGTCATTAAAGAAAACCCAAACTGAAATAAAATATGAATTGAAAAACTTTCAGGGGTAAGCCTCACAAACAGAGTTCAAGATATGGAGGAAAGGATTTCATGTCTTGAAGACGAGGGAGGGGAAATGGCTAGCTCAGTCAAAGAAAATGTTAAAACAAACAAACAAAAAACCTAGACATGCCAGCCGGTGGTGGCGCACGCCTTTAATCCCAGCACTCGGGAGGCAGAGGCAGGCGGATCTCTGTGAGTTCGAGGCCAGCCTGGTCTACAGAGCGAGATCCAGGAAAGGCGTAAAGCTACACAGAGAAACCCTGTCTCGAAAAACCAAAAAAAAAAAAAAAAAAAAACCCCAAAAAACCTAGACACAAAACATCCAGGAAATCTGGGACACCATGGAAAGACCAAATCTACAGATAATAGGAATAGAGGAAGGAGAAAATACTCAGGACAAAAGCAGAGCAATTTTTGTTTGTTTGTTTGTTTTTCGAGACAGGGTTTCTCTGTGTAGCTTTGTGCCTTTCCTGGATCTCGCTCTGTAGACCAGGCTGGACTCAAACTCACAAAGATCTGCCTGCCTCCCAAGTGCTAGGATTAAAGGTGTGAGCCATCACTGTCTGGTGGGCATTTCCTACGTCTTTATACAAGACCACTATTGCCCTGATAACAAGACCACACAAGGACCCAACCAAAAAAAAAAAAAATTATAGACCAATATCTCTTAGGAACATAGATGCAAAACTTCTCAATACAATAATTGCCAGTTTATGGTGATATTTTATTTGTATTAAAATGTTATTTGTATGTTAATAAATAAAGTTGCCTGGGGGTCAGAGCTATTAGCAAGCCATAGGAAAGCAGGGCAGTGGTGGCGTATGCTTGTAACTCGAGCACTTGGTAGGCAGAGCTAGGTAAGTCTCTGTGTGTTCAGGGATACAGCCAGTATTGGATACACATGCCTTTAATCTCAATACCAATCATGGAAAACCTGGAGGTCTATACAGACAGGCCATGACGAGGCAGTCATGTGGTTGGGTTTACAACCAATGAGAAGGCAGAACAGAAATTCTATATAAGGACTTTAACACAGAAAGTAGCTCTGGTTCAGAGAGGTAGGACCACCGCAGGAGGAAGGGTAAGGTTTTAGCTCTTAGCTCTGACCTCTTGGCTTTCTTCTTTGCATTGGTTCTGTGTTTCTTATTTAAAAAGACGGTTAGTTACATCTACACCAGTTGGATTCAAGGACACATCAAAAAGCTTATCCACCATAATCAAATTAGTTTCATTCTGATGTAAGGATGGTTTACCATACGTTAAATCAATATGTATAATCCATCATGTAAATGAACTAAAAGACAAAAATGATATGATTGTCTAATTAGATTCAGAAAAAGCTTTTGACAAAAACTAACATCCATTAATGATAAAAGTAATGGAGAGACTAGAAATACAAAGAATATACCCAAACATAATAAAGGCAATTTAAATCAAGTTCAAAGTCCAAATCATCCTAAATGGAGAGAACTTAAAAGCACTTCTACTAAAATTAGGAAGTAGACAAGGTTGTCCACTCTGTCCAAACCTATCTAATATAGTACTTGAAGTCTTATCTAGAGCAATAAGACAACTTAAGGAGATCAAGAGGATAGAAACAGGAAAGGAAGAAGTCAAAGTGTCCTTATTTGCAGATAATATAATTTTACACATTAAAGACCCTAAAGACTCTACCAGAAAACTTCTATGGCTGAAAAACACCTTGGGCAAGTACCAGGGCACAAAAGTAATACCAAAAAAAAATTAGTAGCCTTCTTTTATATAAGTGACAAGCATACTGAGAAAAAAAATCAGGCAAGCAATAACTTTCACAATAGCCTTAAAATATCTAAGAGTAACTCTAACCAAGCAACTGAAAGACTTACATAATAAAAACTTTAAGACATTGAAGAAAGAAATTGAAGAAGCTTCCTGAAGAAGGAAAGAACCTCCATGCTCATGAATCAGTAGCATTAATATTGTGAAAATGACTACCCTACCAAAAGCAATCTACAGATTCTATGCAGTCCCCATCAGAATTCCAACATGATTCCTCATTGAAAATGAAAAAAAATTCTCAACTTCATATGGAAATACAAAAAATCTAGAATACTAAAACAATCCTGATCACTAAAAGAACTACTGGGGGTATCAAGTTGTATTTCAAGTTGTATTACAGAGCTATAGCAATAAAAACAGCATGGCATTGACATAAAAACAGACAAATTGATCAATGGAATCAAATTAAAGACCCTGATATAGTTCCACATACCTATGGATGTCTTATTTCTGACAAAAAAAGACAAAAATATATACTGGAAAAATGAAAGCAACTTCAACAAATGTTGCTAGTCTGACTGGATGTCTGCATGTAGAAGAATGTAAATAGGTCCATATCTATCATCCTGCACAAAATTCAACTCCAAAATGATCAAGGGTCTCAACAGAAGACCAGATACCCTGAATCTGATACCAGAGAAAGTGGGGAATAGGCTTGAACTCAAAGGCACAAGAAAGAACTTTCTGAAAAGGATACCAATAGTACAGGCATTAAGACCAAAAATTAATTAACAGGATATCACAAAGCTAAAAAAAACCTTCAGTACAACCATCATTGGAGCAAAATGACACCTTACAGAATGGGAAAATTTTTTTTCCAATTACACATCTGTTAGAGGGTTACTCTCTAGATATATAACTAGAAGATTCACCCTTATTGACTAGCATTCATGTTGCTAGGAGGTACTTTGCACACTGGAGGAGAAAAATAATCATCAATATCATTCAGCTACAAACCCTGTGACCTACAACAAAGATCTACTTGCAAGATATACTGGTGCAATAATGGCACAAATGTTATGGAAGTAACCAACCATTTTTTTAAAAGTTGTATTTAAAGCCCACTCCATGAGATGTAATATACATGATACTGACAAAGTCGTCAAGGACCTTAGATAGATAGGCCATGGGCCTTGGGGAAACCTTCTACAATTATTCTGCTAAAGGAACATAATAATAAAGTGATTTCTGATGACATATTGCTATAGCTATAGCATCACTCAACTCATATCAGAGAAGTTTCTTACAGTAGATGGGAATTAACAAAGAGGTCCACAACTGAACAATGTGCAAAGAATGAGGCTTTGGAGCACTTGGCTCTAAGTGGAATATCTTCATCAAACCCTTTCCCACAGGGCTCAGGGGTCTATGCAGAAAAAGAGTCAAAAAGACTGTAAAAGCCAGAGGTTGTTGATGACTACAAGGAAGCAGTACCTTCCAGATACAACAGAACTGATCCATATAAACTCACAGAGACTGTGACAGTAAACACTGGCCTGCACAGGTTCAAGATAGACAGGGTCCCAGCACTGAGAAGGGAAAGTGGGCACAAAGTCCTACCCCTAATGAAGAACCTATTTGCAATTGACAGCTGTTGGGAAAGGGAAAAAATCAGTTTTCTCCAATAGATTCTCACTGGATATATCAACCATCTTTAGGTCAGCCACAAATCCAGAAGTAGTTGGCCAACACAAAATAGACTCCATGGTTCATTTTCTTTGTGTGTGTGTGGGGGGGCTTTTTATTTTGTTTTAAGTATTTTTCATCTTATTGATTTTTCTTTCTTCTCTTCTTTCTTTCATTTCATTTTGTTTCTTGATGTTTTTTCTTTTTTTCTGAAAAAAAATATGAAGTTGAGTGGGTAGGGAAGTGGAAAAGATCTGGGAGGAGGTGTGGAGGGAAAAGAATATGATAAAAGTATATTATGTGAAAAAAATTAAATAAAAATTTTTAAAAAGCAACAAGTGCTCTTAACCATTTGGTTATACTCTAGACATGAGAATGGCTCTTCATATTACGTATGTCAACATAACTTACATTTTAACAAAGTCCTTGGTCACATAAATGGCCTAAAAATACACATAACATGTAACAACACTCTTTATGTCTTGTGAATACTATGCTGTTAAAAGTGAAAATTTGGGTAGTGCAAGTTTAGGCCCAGGTCTGCTCCCTCACACATCTCTTGTTTTATTAAAATGAAACTTCTAATGTAACTAAAATATTGAATGGTGGTTGGGGTATTAGCTGTTATGCAACTTGAGTTGACCTTGACTCATTTCACACTGTTAATGGCTTTCAGAATGTGATGTGCTAAAATCCAGGTCTCCGATGACTGGTAAGGTCCATTTTAATGTCAGCAAGTTGAGACCATTGTTGAGAACATTTTGCTAAGTCTTATTTTATGTTCCTACCTTGCTCTGGGCTAAGATGGCAGAGTTTGCTCAGAATAATGCAGAATGAAATTATTCATGATTGTTTAGTTTACTCACATGAAATACTGTTCATCTGTCTTGTAGTAATAAGGGCTGAGGCAGGTATAACAAAGTACTGCCTCTACCTTCTTGGAGAGATACTACTTTGTTTTCTGATACTAGTAAAAAAAAAAACCCTGATATTTTATGAAGAAAATTAATTTATTTAACTCACAATTTGAAAAGCTGGAAGTCCCAAAGCAGGCAGGCCCATTAATTTTGTTCCTGGCAGTGGTCCTCTTCACAGTGTAACAATGTGGCAGAGAATCAGGAAGAGAAATGGCCACATTCAAAAGAAGACAAAGAATAGTCTCATTTAGGAGCACTAGGTCCCATGAGAAGTCATTAATCCCTTTCATGGGCAACATACTAATGACTTACTCATCTCCTACTAGGTTTCACTACTTCCTGATGCCATCAAATGCTCCATAAATTCTTTGGGAACAAAGAATACGCAAGCCACAGCATAGTTGTGTATACTTCCCTCTTGCTGATAGTAGTGTTTTTTTTCCAGTCTATTAACATGGTAGTTTTACCCAGTCCTTTGTGTGTAATGTAAATTATAACCAGGAAAAATCAAGCAGAGACTCACAATTAAGGGATTACAGGAGTGGAGGCATCAGGGCTCAAGTTTGACTCATATTATTGCCCAATTCCCAAACATGCCAGCTTCCCTTGCAGCTACATGTGGCCACAAATGAGTGTTTTCATTGATATTATATACTCAGAAATGCCTGTGAATTTCAGGATAAATATTCCTATTAGAATAGCCATGTAATTTTGTCTTCATGGAGCTTGCCCAAAGTAGCTTAATTTCATGACCCATTGTGAACCATGAAGATGAAACAGGCGTAAGTGTCACAGAAAAAGCTCATGGTAAACTCCCTAGAATGCCCTGGACTGGTTCTCACTGACCCAGTTTCTTTTATTTATAAGAGAAATCAAATGCTTATCATAGTTATGTCATGGCTTGGTTATATACAATGCAAAAGAATCTTATACAATCATTTTCATTTATTTGGGGACAGACAAGGTCCAAGACCTCGAAGTAGGTGTCTAAATTGGCAAGCAGTACAGAATCCTGCATGTGCTAATTTTTTCCCTGTGTGTTCTGCACCAATGCCTTGCTGTAGCATGATTAATCTGTGGTTCCACATTTCACACCAGGTGCTTCATTTGTACTCTTATGTACTTCGAGACCATTGTCAACCAAAACAAGAGTTACTTAGGCACAAGCATTGCACTACTGTGATGACTGCTGATCTGATAATTTAGGTGACAAAAAAGTGACTAACACATGGGTATTCTAAGGAACAATTCATATTCCTGGTGGGATAGTGTGGAAGGCTTGAGATTTCATTATGCCTTAACAGGCAATTTAAAAACCTATGAATTGTTCTTTCTGTAATTTTTTTATTTAATATTTTCAGATGGTGATTAACCTTGGGTAACTGAAATTACAGAAAACAAAATGGTGACTATAGTAGGGACAGGGCCACCACTATAAGTACACCTTATCTGCTTCCAATTTCTTGTTTAGTTGAAACCCACCATATGAAGGAGCTTGTTAGGTTTATATTTCTCAACTATATCTTTAACGCTTTTAATTTTACCATCTTTTGCTCACTTTTAATTTTTCTTCTACTTTCAAGGTTCTCAGTGCAGGTTAGTTCAGTGAATAAATCAGCACCTGCCCTTTGGAACTTGTGACTCTTACTTGGGAACAGTCTAAAAAACATTGGATGTCACAGTTGAAGACATCGTCCATTCATGGGCTCTATTTCCCATCTAATAAAAGAAAAACCAAAAAACTCCACTAGCAAACACACCCTCCCACACTGCAACTCTGCCCTACATTTCCTTCCTGTTTTTACTCCTAGCTCCAATGAATACTTCTTTCCCATCAACTGGAAAAATTCCCTGCAAACAACTTAAGTCACATTTTTTTTCCCAGAGGCACTCAAGAATTAGTGGCTTCTGGAAATTTTTCCTTTTTGCTGTAACCAAAAGTGAAAGGCTAATATATGCTAGGCACATCACATCTATTATGAAGTTTTGTGTTAACCAGTGTTCCTATTTCCACCACACACTCATTGGGAGAAACAGTTGGAAAGAAACAGCACAAGAAATATCCAGCCTGCTGGAGAGGCTAGGCATCTCATATAGATCCCTGCCAAGGAGTGGTCTTCACTACGCCAAACTGGAGAAACCTAGGCTTTGCAGTCTACCAAGATCCCAGGTTCTAGAGACCTCTTACTGCCTTGCTCTCTTCCCCTTAGAATCTGAATGACTTCAGTTAGGCAAATAAAACTTCAGCATCCTGCCTCACCCTAGTTCACCATGCTCTCACTTCAGCCTGACATTCCATGTTCACCATGACTAAAAACTCACGTCGAGTTTACCAACTGTATGCTATAACACCAGGACATGGATCTTCTCTTCTTTGACTTTCATCTCCATTTACTGAGCACTGACTAGTCTCTTACTTTAGCTCTAGAAATAACTCATCTCCCCTTCGTGTGTGCGTGCGCATGAGTGTGTGTGTGGGGGGGGGGGGGCACTGCCACTTTGCCTTCTTGACTGGCTTCTTGCCTGGCCCCCAAAATGTTGGAGAGGCTCAGTACAGGTGTTTCCCCCTACTCACCCCCATAAGAGACTTTACCTAGCATCGCAGACTTTCTATGACACATACAACATAACTCCCATATTTATGTTTTCAATCTGGACTGCATCTTCCCTGAACTCTTGCCTCATATTTCTAGTCTTCTGCTTGATGTCTGCACATGTCCCTCCACCATCGTCCCAAACCTGACCACATATCATATCGCAGACAGCACCCTCCCTATACCCAGGAACCACCTTCCTACCTCCTTTCCTTCACTCCCTGTTTGTCTTCCCTCAGAATCTTTCTTCTGTCTGTCACTGTCCTTCCCTCTCCTCTACCACCATCCCCCTTGGAATAAGTTGCCAACACAAATTTACAATCACCTCATTGGTTTCTCTCCCAATCATCCTTTCACAATTTCTTCTCAAAACACTATCTAATGTGAAGTTACTAGAGTGAAAGTCATATATCCTGCCTGTCCTGGCTAGTTTTATGTCAACTTGACACAAGATAGAGTCATCTGAAAGGAGGGAGCCTCAACTAAGACAATGCCTCCATAAGATCTGGCTGTAGGACATTTTCTTAATTAGTGATTGATGGGGAGGGCCCAGCCCATTGTGAGTGCTGCCATCCCTGGGCTGTTGGTCCTGGCTTCTAGAAGAAAGCAGGCTGAGCAAACCATGGGGAGCAAGCCAGTAAGCAGCACTCCTCTGTGACTTCTGCATCAGCTCCTGCCTCCAGGTTTCTGCCTTGTTTGAGTTCCTGTCCTGACTCTCTTTGATAATGAACAGTGATGTGGAAGTGTAAGCCAAATAAACCCTTTCCTCCCCAACTTGCTTTTTGGTCACGGTGTTTCATCGCAGCAATAGGAACCCTAAATAAGACAATGCCTAACCAACAGCCATCATCAGAGCAAGCTTCCCCTTGCTTTCATCTCCCCTCATTTGTACCCTGCCATCTTAACCCCTCTCCCTAACCATCCTTCCCCATCCTGCAGCTACCCGGCCTCTCTATCCATGCATGTTGCCCTCTGTAACAGCCCGTGATTCTACTTGATTTACTTGCTCTTATCTTTATGGCTTTAAGGCTCAAACACCCTTCTCAGAGAAGTCTCCCTGGCCCTCTGTAAAGAGGGCAAAATCCTGTATTTTCTCACACAGCCCCTCATTACACTCTGGAAAAGAATGTTGTTTGTGTATTTGGCTCCTGATTTTCTGCCTCCACTCACTTGAATGGAAACTCTGGGAGGAAGAACATCCTCAGCCTCATTCATCACCACGTCTTCTCCATCCTCAGTGCCAGGCAGGGCTCTTTCTCATTCATATTTTCTGAACAAATAAAAGCTCAAAGGAACATTATGTCTACCGATGGTTTGTGACTCGCTTCCTATCTGCCAACCTGTATACAAACCCTCTGTCTATACATTCTCTCCTCCAATCACCCACCTTCACGTTGCTTATTAGCCTTTTTCAAGTTGTGAGAACAGGCTCAGCTGTGAGCGACTTGCCTCTAGCCACACAGCTGGTGCGCGGGCTGAGCTGGCCTCCATCCCAGGCCTGCTTGGTTCTGCTGTACCCACTGTTACCAGCTGAGAATAGAGTTGAGCAATGGGGTTGCTTTAGTTTCTTCTCATTATTTGACAGCAGCCGATGGTTGGAGACAAGGCTCTTACTTAGACTCTCCACTGACTCCTGTATCCGTAGAGCACCTTCCAGATCATTTCAACCAGTTCCAAAGTTCCTGGGGCTGTCTCCAATAAATGGAGGGGCCGGTCCTTTCTTCCCAGCGTGTTATCCCTTTCTGGGGCGCACCCGTTAATGGAGAACAGATGGAGAGCGTGTCTCAGGGCCTGAGTGAAACCTGAAAGCCAGTGTTCTTTCATCTTGATTTCTGGGCATCAGAGGGTCAAATGGTCCAATGCTTGGCAGCTGGAAGGAAAGCAAGCCTTGTGGACAGGGGCTTTTTCTTCTAGGTCAGTCTTGCTCAGCTCGATGAATGTGGTTGAGTGCTGAAAAAAAAATAAAGGTGGGAGAGAATAGCTTTTGTCTGCTTCACATGAGCCTCCGGGCAGATTATGTGAGAGCTACAAATGCAGGCACACCTTGCCACTTGGTTGACTCTCAGTCCTAAACCAGTAGGCTTCTAAAAATGTCTGGCAAGTGCAGAGAACAGAGAAGACCCCAGAGAGAACATTCAAGCAGGAACCTAGAGGCAGGAACTGAAGCCGAGAACATGGAGGGATGCTGCTTACTGGCCTGCTCCCAGACTCATGTTCAGCGACCTTTCTTACAACCTGGGTCCATCTGCTCAGGGATACCACCAGCAACAGAGGTGTTCCCTCCCACCCAGAGAATGACCCATGGACAAATCTGACGGAGATAATTATTCACTTGAGGTTCCCTTCTTTGAGGTGTGCGGACAGCTAGAATTAGCCACTACAACCAGTGTATTAGCCAGCTTTCCCTTGTTGTAGCAAAATAACTGATATAGTCATCTTAAATGGAGGGAAGACTTATTTTGGTTCATGGTCTTGGACTCCACTGAAGATGTGGAGAGACAGCATGTTATGAGGAAAGTGTGCATGTGGTAAAGTGTAGCTGCTCACCTCATCTCAACCAGGTAGCAAAAAAAGGAAGAGACCTACATCTCAAAATCCCTTTCAATGTCATGACCTTAACGATCTAAGACATCCCAATAGATCCTACCTCTTAGAGGTAGCATCATGTATCTGTGGGAGACATTTAAAACAGAAAGTATGCAACCATGGAGGGGCTGAATAAATACTGAATTAATCCCATTGAAGAAGAGTTTTTATGACTGACTAGGGAACATTATGAAATGTTATCGTGAATGAATCAATTCCAATGGCATGGAATTAAGATTCATCCTGTTTCTTCATCAAATGACTTTTCAGATCCATTAAAACAAAGCAGACATTACAAAAGTGTCACTTAGTGTAACAATATTTTCATTAGAATTTTTTTTTCATATGCTGGGTTAGGGGGATGACTTTTCAGGTAAAGTAGTTGCTATGCAAGCGTGACGTCTTGAGTTCAGGTCCCCAGAAGTCATGTAAAAGCCAGGTGAGGATATGTGTACCTGTAGCACCATTTCAGGGGAGGAGGGCATAAATAAATAGATCTTGGGACTCGTTGGCCAGATCATCCAACCAAAATTACAAACTCCAGGTTCACTGAGAGATTCTGCCTCAAAGAATCAGGTGGAAAACAATAAAGGGAGATTCCTAAAGCTGGCTTCTACTTATACACACACAGGCACGTGTCCCTCCCCTGACACACAAGAGAGACACACATGATTCTATGGGGGGGGGGGCTGCAGCCAAATACACTTCTAGGTAGTAAATGAGTGGAGGAATGTGTCGTATTTTTTGCACTTAAAGTTTTATATTGTCAGGGTAGGAAGATGGCTCAGCAGGGAATGTGCTGGCCACGCACCCGGAAGACAACAGTTTATATCTTCAGAATCCACATAAAGGCCAAGCAGACATGGTGACTACCTGTAATCCCAGCACTTTGAAGGTAGAGCAGGGGTCTCCTTAGCAAGCTGGATAGCTGGACTAACCCAGTTGGAGAGCTCTGAGTTCAACGGAGAGGCTCTGCTTCAATAAATAAGGCAGAGGGAGCTTGAGGAAGACACCCAACAGCCACTTCAGGCTTCCACCTTCATGCACACACATGCACATGCACAGACCCATATGCCTACACACAAGGGAACACACACACACACACACACACACACACACACACACACACACACACACACACACACCACATGCCATACACAGGATCCATTACTTCTAAAGTAAGGAACATGCCACAAAAGTCAAGCGATGCTTGTAGAGACGTATGGAGATCTACCACAAACTGACTGAAAGCTGTGACTTGCTGATTGGCTCATGAAGACATGTTGGCTTTAAACAGGAAGTTTTGTGCTGTCATCCCTTTGCCAAAGCTAGAACAAAAACAGCCCCTGCTGAAAGACAGGAGAAGAATAAAGTGCCTCATCGTTCAGGCTGGAGAGAGAGAGAGAGGGAGAGAGGGAGAGAGGGAGGGAGGGAGGGAGGGAGGGAGGAGAGAGAGAGAGAGAGAGAGAGAGAGAGAGAGAGAGAGAGAGAGAGAGAGAGAGAGAGAGAGCGCTAAGTGGAGCTAAAAGGGCCTTCATCCTGCAGGTGGTTGATGAGCACAGAGGTATATGTCTGAGGAGCGCTTGCCCAGCAGCTGTGTCCTCCCAGCCCGTAGGTGTTTCAATGAAGGAGCCTGCTCTCCAGCACCAGGAAGCAGTAAGTCAGCAAGACACCCCCTTGGATGGGCCCCAGCTACACCCATGTGACATCTTGGCCCAATCAGATGACTCTGAGCAATAAAATAAGCTCAACGTTCAAGTCAAGATTAAACCTCCATTGTCTTTGCTTGGAAAACTCAAATGGAAATCTGAGAGGAGAAGGGATTTTATTGGCCCTTCCTCTTTCCCCATTTAGGATATACTTTGGCACTGGAGGGCAGTTTTAATCAAAGAAGTACTTTGTGTCTCCCAAGAGCTTGTAGTGCTGACATCACCACAGTTAGGTACCTCATCTCTGAAGGAATCAGAATTGGTACTTGAATAAAATCCCCAAATGACACATACTGAAGTCTGGAAAGCCAGTCTTTAGAATGGAGTCGGAGTTCACAGGAGTGACGGGAAGGTGGTTGGGGTGTTCATCCTGCTCCCCACATTGATGTTTCCTTCGCCCTAGACCAGCCACAGCTTTGATTCTAGCATGGCTTGACATCTTCAATGTCATCCATGTATCTGTCTCCTCCTTTCTCCTAAATACTACATAGAGTAGCACAACCACCTATTCAGAGATTTCTTCTAGCTAATTGCATTCAATCACTTCTAGTAAGCCCCTTCAATGACTTACATTTTTCTATCGTGAGTAATTTAACAATAAATATTTTTGTGCCTAGTAATGTACATACTTAGGATTTTTTTTTCTGGGAGAAAGTAATGTTTTCTTCCTTACTGGAAAACTACACTTTGATTATAATTGTTTTGAAACATGAGAACAGAAATTTCTATACATGATATAATTATGTAGAACTACGCGTACATCACATGCACTTACACACGCATGCACACACACACACACACACACACACACACACACACACAGAGCTATAGCTAAGTGCACTGAATGCTACTGACTTCAGGATTCTGAATCTGATGCTGCCCAGCGACAACTAGAGTATAGCAACTGGGGATGCCAGGGGGAGGATGCTCGGGAGTTCTCTGAACTGTGTTTCTAATTTGCTGTAAGTCTGTCATTATTTAAAAACAAAATGTGAAAAACATATGACAGAGAGAAGAAATAGAAATCATAATAGCCCATCCCTCAAGGACAAGCCACTTTATTGTGTTGCTAAATTTATTTCAAATTTCCTATGAGTGGTTAAAAGTAATTACACTCGAAGAACTAGATGCTCTTCTTACAGGCCCTTGAGCTGTGCCGTGTGGTGCATGGCTCGGCCTGGATTGGCTGAAACACCCTTGCAAAGGATGATAGTCTTGTGGGATCAAGAGAGATCAGTGGCTGGGGTGGCTGAGGTCTGAGTGCTGAGGACAAACTTCTAGAAAATGAACTTTGTTCCTCCACTTCTGACTTTACTGCCCCACAGGCCTTTTCTTCCCTCCCACCACGCACCTCTCATTTCTCAGGATGGAAAATGACTGCTGCCATTTGCTTTCAGCAGGTTAAAGACAGTCCTTTAGCCCAGCGCCTGCTTTGACTTTTAGCTGAGTTCAGACAGGACACCATTAAACAACTGCTGTGGTCACAGCTAATGAATGGGCTGACCTGTGTAGAGAAGCACTTGAATAAATAGTTATGGAGAACACTAGAAGTCCCCACAGTTTTACATTCAGTGACTCTCACCTATCAACCTTATCTCCATGGCAACCAAGGAACTTTCTTAAAGCTCAGATCAGATGGCAATGCCTGGGGGAGGCACCTGCTTCAGCATGCCAAAGGGCCATTCTGCTCATCAAGCTCTGACCTACTAATACTCTGCCATTTACCTACCTGGTGGCCTCCTCTCCACAGGTCCTGGGGACAGGGTTAGGTCTACTACTCACGGTTAACCGCCTTTGGCAAAATCCGTCACATTCAGCAGTGAATTCTCGACAAGTGTTTGTTAGTGAAGGGAGGGAGAGAGGAAGGAAGAGAGAGGGGAGGAGAAAGGGTACAATGATGTCACAATTTGATAGCAGCTAAAGCAGCTGTGCCTAGAAATCCTGGCACTCTCTTGTGGAAGTCACGAACTTATTTCCTTTTCCCTCTGAGCTCCATGCATGTGTCATGATAAGGAGAATTCGGGGGGCAGACTCCAGTGATCTCCAGTTTGGTCCTGTTACCCTTTGTTCTTAGAGGTCATGTAGATGAGCAAGGCCCAGAGAGGACTGGATCTACTCATGGAACTGCCACTTGGCCTGCTCATGCACAAAGCGAAGGACCTACCATATTATACACTCAAGAGTGTCTCCCAGCTCTGCTTTTGCGAGCCTTCACATTCATCATGAAGAGGAGTTGTGGTATACAGCTATTCTGGAATATCCTCAGAGGATGGATTTCATAGGCTCTCAATATTAATGACCACAAGGTTTGAGTTTCTTATAGGAAATGATGTAGAATTTGGGTCAGGCTCTTTACATCTCCCCTTGTACTTTTTTTTCCAGAGCTGAGGACTGAACCCAGGGCCTTGCGCTTGCTAAGCAAGCGCTCTACCACTGAGCTAAATCCCCAACCCCCTCCCCATGTACTTTAATCATCTCTAATAACTCACAATACTCAATACAGTATAAAAGGTATGTAAAAGGCTGTTAACCTACACGCCTCAGTAACAATGGCAAGACCAAAGTGTCATCATGCGTCAGTACAGAAGCAACTCTAACAGGCCTAACTACCAAGTACACAAACAGATGTCAGGCCAACCAAGTGTGCAGGGGAGAGATGGAGAGACTGGGAACCTCTAAAACAGTAGAAGGCTGGAGCAAGGTGACACCATGCATCACTTAGTTCCCATCCCTGGTGCATGGGAAATCCCAGTATTGCCTTCTGAAGAACAGAATATTCTAACGTTTTTATCTGGAGTCGTTTCAGGCATCCTTCCTACATGACATGGCTGTTTAGAAGGATATCCAGTACAGCATGAAGGATGAGCTCTTGGCTTGCTCTGGGCATCTTAGGTATCTGATAAACATCTTGCCCCCCATCTGGTCCTTACCCAAGCTCATACTTCCTTGCCAAATCCTTGAACATTTTTGGAACTTATGTTATTACAGCTTTTGAAAAAGCAATGCTCTGCATATAACATATGTTGTGTGATATGTTCTGTATGTGATATCTTCCTAGGGAGATAAATGAATATTCATCACAGGTAAGGTACTATTGTCAGACCAAAGATACACTCACCTGAGTGTAACTTGGAGAAACAATGAATTTAATTGGGATTATTTATGGGAGCACGGGTAAGGGATATGCAAACATGGGCAACTTGTGAACAACTTAAGGAGTGGCTATACCACTAAAGAAATGTCTCTATCTTCCAGCAACTATCAAGTGTCTCCATGTCATTAGGGAGGTGTGGGATCTCACAAGCAATCCCACAGGATGGAATGTTAATGGGATCAGTCTTGGAAAGGATTTGTGCAGGTAGCAATTGCTGAAATTCAAGAGGGCAATGGTCATGCCACACCCAGAAGACAGCTTCCTATAAACAATATATTACACGACTGTCTTAGTTAGACTTTCTATTGGTACCATGAAACAACCCTGACCAAAAAGCAAGTCAGAGAGGGAAGGGTTTATTTGAGACAGGAACTCAAACAGGGCAGGATCCTGGAGGCAGGAGCCAATGCAAAGGCCATAGAGGGATGCTGCTAACTGGCTTGTTTCCCACAGCTTGCTCAGCCTGCTTTCTTATAGAACCCAGAACCACCAGCCCAGGTATGGCACCACCCACAATTTCCCCATCAATCACTAATTAAGAAAATGCCCTACAACTGGATCTTATGGAGGCATTTTCCTAGTTGAGGTTCCCTCCTCTCAGATGACTTTAGCTTGTATCAAGTTGATAGAAAACTGTCCAGCACAATGACCTTGCTGACCGGGCAGGGGCACTACCCACTTAGCACCTATCCTGTCCACAGTGGTTGAGAGTAATGGGTGCATATTGACTTTCAGCAGGGTCAGTGAAAAACAAAAATAGACTCACACTGGCCCAGCTCAGTTCTTCTATCCAATGACTGACAGAGAGATTACCGCTTCTAAGCCCCTTTCCTTCCCCTGGCACAGGAAGAAAGCAGCAGCACCAGAGCCCACCATGGAAAGCAGGTGTGTGCAGTACACAGAATACTGGGTTTGCCTTCTTGCAGCTTTGGCAGAGTGGCTGTGTCATGAGTAAGGAGGGAACACTGAAACCCCACACCTCATGCATGCTGGTTTGAATAGGTATGACCCCCATAGACTCATATGTTTGAATGCTTGGCCGTAGAGAGTGGCACTATTAGGAGGTGTGTCCTTGTTGGAGTAGGTGTGTCCTTGCTGACTTTGGGAGTTTGGGTTAGGAAAGCAGTGGAATGCTTTAGGCGCTACTTAATGACCCATCCTACTAGCAGGAGCATGGAAGACAGTGGTGCTGAAGGTGATTTGACCTGTGGGGGCCTAGCTCAACAGCTTCAGAGGAGAAGGTAAGTATGTGGCCTGGAGACTGGCCTTGTGATATTTTGGTGATAAACGTGGCTGCTTTTTACCCTTGTCCAAAAAGTCGGCCTGAGGCTAAAGTGAAGAGTTTTGGAGGAATTGCATTGGCAAAGGAAGTCTCAAAACAGCCTAGTGTAGACACTGTTGTGTGGTTAACCCCCGGATCCTTCTCCAGCACCATGTCTGCCTGCATGCTGCCATGCTTCTTGCCATGATGATAATGGACTAAACCTCTGAAATTAAATGTTTTCCTTTATAAGAGTTGCAATAGTCATGGTGTCTCTTCACAGCAATAGAAACGCTCACTAAGCCGTCACATTTCTCACTCTCATCTTTCTTATGAAGAAAGTAAGTACACTGTCTTCAGAATGAACCAGAAGGTACCTAGGCCTCTCCCATTATCCCCTATCCTACTTACTTCCAATTTCCTTGGGTGAAGGAGGATAGGGACTCTGAGGTCTCCACTGAAAGAGTGCTGCTGTGAATATGGGCCCAGAGTCCCTCTATTTTAGCTCCTGGACTCTGCCTCTGCCATAGTACAGCTCACAGCTAGACTCTTCCCTGAGCTGGGGTATAGAAGGAAAGTCAGAAGAACTCTTTTCCCTGTTGGTTGGCCTCTTTTTGCTTTTTTATCCAAAATGTCCCTAAGATCAGCTCAGTCACCCCTGTTCCCTACCACTAACATTGGAATGATACTAGCAACCCCTCAATATCTTTGCATTGGGCAAAGCACATAAAATGAAGGACATACTTCTTAGTGCATGGTGGCTGCCAAACAAACTCCTGATTCTAACTTAACAGGGAGCATATCTGGTGAGTTGATTTCCACCATTTGTTTAGAAACCATCATTTCATTTCTTAACATGTTTTTCAGAATGGTTTAATGTTTTTAATGGTTTACAGGAATATAGACTTATGGAGAGACAGTTGAAAAGTTTGGAACCCGACTTTATGCCTCTCAAATACTTTTGGGGAAGTTAGTCTTACATCCAATGGCCTCTAAATGCCTTGGTAAGTTAGGCTTATGCCCAATGACCTTTTGCATTGGCCATTTCAAGATTTCTCTTCAAAATCTTTCAGAGGAGGCATTGCCATCTTCTTCAGGACATCGATAAGTTAATAAAAGGAGACACCAAGGTACCTGCTGGAGGCAAAAGTCAAACTGATTTTCACATAGGGAAATCCCTGTCACTTACAGCTGATTCTGGCCTTAGCTGAGTGGATTTTTTCACGATGTGTGCAGTGCGCTCTCACCTCCCAACTTGGATGCCAAGCAGAGGAGGTTGTTTGCAGGAATACCTGTGTGCAAATAAGTTATTACTGAGGATAGAGGCTAAAGAGTACAATGTGGCATTGGGAGTTCATGCATGGCATGAGGTTTCTAATCACCTTCTAACCACCCTCTTGCACTATTGAAGAGTGGAGAAGCTAGCCTCCCATGTTGTGATGGTTTGAATGAGAATGGCCGCCATAGGCCTATAGATTTGTACACTTAGTCACTATTCAATCAGAGAGTGCCACTATTTGAAAGGATTAGAATGTGTGGCCTTGTTGGAGGAAGTGTGTGTGACACTGGAGGTGGACTTTGAGATTTCAGAAAGCCCATTCCAAACCCAAAGTCTCCCTTTCCTGCAGCCTGCAGATCAGGATATAAAACTTGCAGCTGCTTCTTCAGCTGTCTTCTTGCATGCCACTAGGCTCCCTGCCGTGATAATGAACTAAACCTCTGAAACTGTAAGCGAGCCCCAATGAAATGCTTTCCTTTGTAAGAACTGCTGTGGTCATGATGTCTCTTCACAGCAATAGAACACTGACTAAGACACATGTAGTTACTGATCATTTCCGAGTCTCAGTTTTCTCATCTATAAAATAAAGGCAACAAGAAAAACATCAACAACAATAGTAATAACTGTCTTGGAGGCATATTGCAAACTAGAAAGCACACCCATGCATTGTCTGACCTATATCTCATGCACAGACATTTCTATATGAGTGACTATTCCCTTGCAAGCTAAATAAAACAAAATGTACAGAGATGCTTTGAACAGACCAACCTCAACAAGTCTGAGCTAGGGAAGATGCCTCCTTTGTATGTAGACACATTTATGTATGTAATCAAGTTGAAGGCAGGATCTAATAACAATTCTATGTCATCTACACCTATGCGCCATCTTTGTGTTAGTTTCCCCGACATTATGGTTAGGGACACTCTGGGTTCTCAATGTCCCTCACTAATGAGAGGCGGAAAGTAGACATTTGTTGGCCTTCTGGAGTTTGGCTTCTAATTGACTAGACATGCTGAGTATATCAACCAGAATAAGTCTAACCATGCCATGTCTTTGTAGCAATTAGTTTCCCACATCTCTGTGCCTTAGTACAATGAATGTGTAGTTATTCTGAAGCAGCCTAGGAGCTCTGAATTCCAAGGTTTCTGTTACCCAAGAGCAGGAATCAGAGTTGGTACCCTCTTTTGAAATTACCAGCACTTTCTTAACCTTCCATGGATTACACAGTGACTTGTCCTGCCTTCATTGGGTAGGAACTTTAGGGCTGACATGAGAATTTGATAACCCTCATATTTCAGTGGTTAGACTCTGCAAAACAGGAACTGTCCTGCCTTTTTTTGCAATTTTTTCTTAATAACTATGCATCCTCATGTCCCGTGTTACTGGCAGGACAGGAGAACCTGATGATCATCCTTCGCAGGCTGGTTAGCATCACTGGGGCTTCCCTGAGCTGTTGCTGTGGTTTCCAGGTGATGGAGTCTCTGGGGGAAGTACCAACTTATCACTGAGGTACAGAAAAGAACACTCAACCACAGAGTTGTATTTATTTGTATTTCTCTTGTGTCTTTTTGATTTTGTAGGTATGGTAGTCAGCTTTACATTATTGTAGCACACACCTGAGCTAAATAATTTTTTAGAAGAAAATTTATTTCAGTTCATGGCTTCCCCAGTGTGGTCACTTAGCCCATTGCTCTTGTGCATGTTTGAAGTTAGCCTGTCATGGCATGAACTCATGGCGGAGCAACTGCTCATCCCATAGTAGCTGGGAAGTGAAAGAGAAGAGATTGCTGTGTACAGTATCCCCCTTCACCAGGCATTCTCCACGACCTGAACACCTTCCCCTAGTCACACCCACTTAAGATTCTTGTGTTAGTTAGTTTTCTTTTGCTATGATAAAGCACCATTACCAAAGAAAGGTTTGTTTGGGCTTATAGCTCCAGAGGGATAGGAGTCCATCATGAGGAAGTGGCAGGCATGGGGGCTATAGATTGAGGGAGACCAGCTCCCTCTTCTACGACCCCAGGGTGCTGTTGAGGAGGGAGAAGTGAGAAATATGTAGATAGAAGTATAGAGGAGAGAGAGACAGAAACACAGCATAGCTCGGGAAGGCCTGGATCCTTATGCACTGGCTCTTTCTGTCTCTACTAAAGGGCTTTTAAAGAATGCCAAGGGGTGGAGCAAAAGATCTTCCCCCCAAGCACAGCCACATGCAGACCATCTCAGACACCTGGTGACCATGCATGTGGTCAAGCCATCCTCTAATGCAGTCCTGTTGGGTAAAGCAAGCTCAGATCTCACTTGGAAGCTTTTGTGGCCTCCCACAGTAGATGCAAGCTGAGAGCTCCCATCTTTAAGCACAAGCATGAAGCAGAGAGAGTGAACTGAAAATGGCACTAGTCTTTGAAACTTTCACATCCCACCTCCAATGGCATACTTTCTCTTACAAGGTGATGCTTCCAAAACATTCTCAAACAGTGCTAACAATGGGGGACCAAGTATTCATGTGCCTGAGTCTATGGTGGGATACGTCTCATGCAAACCCCACAATCCCGTTGCCTCTTGATCACTGGGGCTCAAGCTTTTTAACTCCAAGATCATTGGGGCTTGTCTTCATTTGCTCTCTGTTGCTGTGACCAACACCATGACCAACAACATCCTATCGAGGAAAAGGTTGCTTTTAGCTTATAAGTTATAGTTCGTCATTGAGGTAAGCCAAGGTGGGTACTCAAGACTCCTAGGAGCTTGAAGCTGAAACTGTGGGGAAAACTACTTCATGACTTGTTTCCATGGTTTGTTCAGATTGCTTTCTTATATAACCTAGGGCCACCTGCCCTGGGGTGGCACAGCCCACAGTGGGCTGGACCCTCTCACAGCAATTATTAATCAAGAAAATGCCTTATAGACATACCCACAGGCCAATGGAGGAGACAAATCTTCAACTAAGGTTCCCTTTTCCCAGGTAACTTGTGAGAGTCTGCTGGAGTCCAGCTACGACCTGTTCCCAATTTTTGAAAGGTTCTTAGGTAGAGGGGAGAGAAATAAAAAAAATATTGGGTAGAAAGATAGAAAGAGATGATAAGACAGATAGCTTTGGGAGGGCCCTGGATCAATACCCAGTCGCCCAGAGCTTTATTCAAAAGGGCTTTTTGTAATACGCCAAGGGGAGAGGCAAAAGACCTCCCCCTTGCAAGATCAAAGCACACTGTACAGCCAAGTGTAGACCCTTCCAAACACTTGGTAAATATGCCTGTGGCCACATCATCTCCTTATGCAGCCCTGCTGGGTAAAGCAAGCTCAGATTCTCTGACCCTGAGTAAGGTCTCACTAGATAGCCTCTGTGGGCTCCCACAGTAACTCTTGTGTCAAGTACAAATTTGTAACCAGTACAGGGGTCATTTCAGATTCAAACTTCAGTACTAGGCTTGCATATACTTTTGAAATAAATATACAAAAATGGAGCCATGCTACCTCAATTTTTGTTTGTCTGTTTTTTGTTTTTGTTTTCGAGACAGAGTTTCTCTGTGTAGTCTTGGCTGTCCTGGAACTCACTCTGTAGACCAGGCTGGCCTCAAACCCACAGAGATCCACCTGCCTCTGCCTCCTGAGCACTGGGATTAAAGGCATGTGCCACCCCACCCTCTAGCTGCCACCTCAATTTTTAATGATGAAATTTAATTACTAAAAATTAAAAAAAAATTTTTTTGGGAGTTTGTCAAGACAGGGTTTCTCTATATTGCTTTGGAGCCTGTCCTGGAACTCGCTTTGTAGGCCAGGCTGGCCTCGAACTCACGAAGATCCACCTGCGTCTGCCTCCCGAGTGCTGGTATCAGAGGTGTGTGCTACCACCTCCTGGCAAATTTTAATAGATTTTTTTAAGGCTTGTTTTATTTTACTGACTGATCTACATGAGGCCACAGCCAGGCCACTCTGTGCAAACATGAGTCTTGATGCTCTTCTCCCCCTTGGCCTGGAGACCTCCTCTCAGCAATTTCATGCTTCTTGGTCTTAGACCTGTGAGCCTCAGCCTGGCCAGCCAGGAGCTTCTTGCAGACCTTGTTTGCCTTCAGCTTGTGGATGTGCTCCATGAGAATCCACTTGGTTTTCTTTGTTTGTTGTTTTTGTTGTTGTTTGTTTTAATAATACGTTCCCTTTGACCTTCAGGTACAGGCTGTGGTACATATGTCAGTCAATCTCCTCAGAAGCTGGCTCAGGATCTGCATCTTTGTCATCCAAGTTACCTTCTTGGGCATTTGAGCATTGGCACTCCCCTTCTGCTTCCCTATCCCCATATGCCTGCCCTTCAGTCAAGCCAGGATGTTCTTCCGGCATCCGTCACAGGCTTCTGGATGATCAACCCATCTTTGATCAGCTTCCGGATCTGCTGAAGGGAGTTGGCACTGGCGATTTCATTCGTCTTATTGGGGTTCAACCAATCCTTTTTACCACAGCAAAGGACATAAGAAGCAAGCCTCTTCTAAAGCCTGAGAATTAATGATGAAATTTAACTACTAAAAGTTTTAGTTATAATTTTCTTTAAACTTATAACTTAAGCATCGAAGAGGAAAAATACCAACTAGTTAAAGTACAACTTTGATTACTTTCAATATCCTGAGATTTAATATCCTTATTCCCAAGGATTTACCCTCGTTCTGCCATTGTTTTAACGAGACATCCATGATCAGGGAATGGCTCTGTCCTCTATAGAGCTCCTACTGTCGAATACTTGGGATAGTTGACATTGACTGTTAACTTGACTGGATTTTGAATCTCCCAGCAGACACAGCTCTGAATGTGCCCAAGAAGGTATTTCTAGAGAGGTTTAGCTACAGAAGAAGGATCCACCCTGCAGATGGGTGGCACCATCCCATAGGCTGAGGCCCTGGCTTGAAGGGAAAGGAAAAAGCAAACAGAGCATCAGTATTCAACTCTCTCTGCTTCCTGACTGAGAGCACAGGGTCACCTTTCACCTTACGCTCCTGCCACTATAAGAAGCCCTCAATCTGTGAGCCAGTATAGGCTCTATTCCTTAAGCTGCTTTTTCCACGTACATCTCAGCAATGAGAAGGCAGCTAGGGCTCATTCTTTAGATTAAAAACAAAAATGTTAAGTGCCTTTTTTTCTCTCTCCACCCCACTGCATATATTCTCACCCTGGCAAATCCAGTCAAACTATTTAGACTAGAAAGAAAAGGATGACTGATGAGATGCAGACTAGTCACAGCCTGCCTCTCCTGCAGTCACTCTTCCAGCCCTGGGCGTGCAAGCCAGAGCCGCTTGCGTTCTGGGTGAGTTCTCTACCACTGAGCTGTGTATATCCTCACTCCGTCCCTTGTCTATCTTTCTCTTTTATCCACCGAGCAAGGGTAGGAGCATTAGACACAAGGAGAGAGCAGCTATGCTTTATACTCTCCGGGCCCCTGAAAGAAATCTCCCATTTGTCCTCAAGAAGCCTACAGATGGAGCTGTGGTCCTGCATCCAGCATGGAGCCTATGCGCCCACTGGACAGCTCCTTTCCCAAAAGGGAAGATGAGAAGCCATTTGTGGCCCTTTCTACCAGCACGTTTTAGACATAATATCCTGGTGTCATGATAGTGGTGCAAATCACAACAGTTCTCAATAGTGGCCTTGAAATCCAGTGAAGGGTGAGGAACGGTTGGCTATTCTTTGCTTCAACAGGAATTCAAGGCCTGATAATAGTTCTAATATCTAATATCTAATATTAGGGATATCTAATATCCCTAATGCTGCAGGATACTTACTGCCTGTCAGGTGGTTCAGGTCTGCTGAGGTTATGGTCCACATTCAACCATAAGGATAGTATAACAGAGGATGGTAAATCACCTTGCTACTTACGACAGTAGTCAGGTCTGATGAGAGGAGGAATGGCAGATGAATTTGGGAGGTTTCACTCTCTACATAATGTCTGGCTGTGGTTCTCTGTGTTTGTTCCTGTCTGCTGCAGGAAGAAGCTTCTCTGATGATGACTGAGCAAGACACTGATCTGAGTATAGCAGAATGTCATCAGGAGTCATTTTATTGTTAGCTTTTTTTTTTTTTTAGACCAATAGTGTTTGGTTTTACCCCATGTCTCTGGGCTGTTTCTAGTCTGTTTCTTGGTCTCCCAAGCAGAATCAGGTTTGGGTTCCATCTCACGGAGTGAGCTTTAAGTCAAATAAGATATCGTTTGGTTACTCCTACAAGTTCTGAACCACCATTGTCCTATCGTGTTTTGCAGGCATGACAGATTGTAGATCAAAGGTTTTGTGGCTGTGTTTGTGTTTTTGTTTTTCTCTTAGTGGCCTGCAGAGTACCTTCCTGTACCAAAAATACTAGATCATGGGGTGAAGGCTGCATGTAGGTGCCAGCTAGCCCTCTCCATGATAAGTGAGTTGTTCGTTACCGTCAGCAATGGGATCTGGCTGTCAGTTTGCAGAGAGCCACCTGTTGTCTTGGCAACAGCTTGGGTTGTCTGGGGAGTTCCATGGAACCCCTTTGGCCAACAACTTGATTGGTTGTCACCCAGTCACAGTACTGGAAGCTTTATTTGGTGACAAGAGATGTCAAGTTGGGACTCCATTTTCCTTTTTTTTTGAAACTTCATTTGGATCACCTTCATATACTTCAGGAAATTTTCACTGCATTGTTTCCATACTATCCCACAAATGCCCCTCTGTTTTAGCTGTCTCTCCTCATAGTCTCTCCCTCAACCCTAACTCTCCTCCCCCTTCTCACCTGATCCTTCCCATTCTTATCCCTCCTGCCCCCAGTCCACCCATAAAACCCATTCTATTTCCATTTCCCATGGTGATCCATGTGTTCCCTACCCCCATCTCATCCTTTGACCCTTCTCTAGCCTCTCTAGGTTTTGAATTATAACTGGGTTATTATTTATTTAGCAGTTAATATTCACATATAAGCAAATACAAACCGTATTTATCTTTATGGGTCTGGGTTACCTTACTCAGGGTGATTTTTTTTTTTTTAGTTCCATCCATTTGCCTGTAAATTTCATGATGTCATTTTTTTTGAACAACTGAATAATACTCAACTGTGTAAGTGTAGGACGTTTTCTCTATCCATTCTTCTGTTGAGGGACATCTAGGTTGTTTCCACTTTCTAGCTGTTATGAATACAGCGTGATGGACATGGTTGAGAAAGTGAGCTTGTAGTGGGATGAAGCATCCTTTGAGTATATACCCAGGGGTGGTATAGTTGGATCTTGAAGTAGATTGATTCCTAACTTTCTGAGGACCCACTATACTCATTTCCATAGTGGCTGTATGAGTTCACACTTCCTCCAGCAAAGAAGGAGTGTTCCCTTTATTCTACATTCTTATCAGCATGAGATGCCACTTGTATTATTGATCTTGGCATTCTGACAGGTGTAAGATGGAATCTCAAAGTAGTTTTGATTTGTATTTCCAGGGAAATTTATTTTGTGGTCTAATCTATGTGGTGTTTTGTGTACTTCTGGTACCTTGACAGGCATCTCATCCTTTATGTTAGGGAATTTCTTTTTTTATTTTGTGGAAAATATTTTCTGTGCCTTAGCTCTGGGTTTCTTCTCCTTCCTCTATTCCTATTATTTCTTGATTAAAAAGTTTGATGTTTTGGCACATTTTGGATTTCAGATCCATATATTACTTTAGCCATTCACCTTAAAAATTCTTAAGAGGTTATCAAGTTAAATAAGGTTTAAAAGTTGCACCGAGAATCAGGAATGAGTCATGGTTTCTGATAGGCTGCTATTCATAGAGCTTAGATATTCTGTCATTTACCATCAGTGATCTTGTCTCTACTGTGGACCGACTTTCCCAGACATGGCAGAGATTCTCTAGAGAAAAGGTTGGTCCAAGACACTGGGCCTCTGTCTAGACAGGGGAGACTGGTATATCTGGTGGTCTGGCCCCCTCAAGTGTCTGTAGTTGATGACTTTACCTTCTCTAGAAGGAAATACACAGTAGAAATCCATTGTCATGGTACCCAGCTCTTTGTGACAGGTGATGTTGCCAGACAAAACTCATAATTCTTTTGTGCCTGTTGACCAAGAACAATTTCACATGGAAAGGGTATAGGTGACTGAATTAGCCCCATTCTCTGATCCACATGATCTATTGAACAGGTAGATTGATCTATACTTCCGCATTGTGCATTTGCTTTTGCTTTTGAGTCACACATAACAAATGGAACCTATTAAAGGACCAACCAAAGAGCTTTGTAAATAGTTCATCCATGGTACTACAGGCAAGAAAGATGCACTTTGCCTTGTTGAGTGACATAGGAATAAGGAACTTAATCTCTGCAGAGACTTTGAACTCTCCAGGAGTCTCCAGGGTGGGAGCAATGTGGTTCCGTTTATTTAAGGGGACTTTAGAGCAGAAACCATGTTGGCTCTCCCTTAATTTCTTGAGGAGTTTGAGTTTTCACACACATCCCTGACTTGCCTTCTTTCTTAGCATTCTCAAGTCCTTGACCATATCTTGCCCCCTCCTACCCTGGCATCTCCTCAGCACAGAGGACAGTGATCAGTTGGGAGAAGGAAAACAAGTCTCCAGTTGTGACTGAGGGTGTGATAGTCAGAATGAGCACAAGACCCGAGCAGCAGCAGGTTCCCTTTCTTCTTTTACCTCCTACCTTTCCTCCTAGGTCCATTATTATGGCCAGTTCACCCATGTTGAATGCATGTTCTCATCTGTTTCCATCTTTTGCTGATACATTCTCCAGATTTTGACTCTCAGTTCCCACCAACTCTTAAACAGATGTTCATTCTTCTTGGCCCTATTATGACTGGGGTTAGATTGTTTTTACATCCATCATGAAACACCTCTGCTACTCTGTGGTAGTTTGAAAGTAATTGGCCCTCATACGTTCATAGGGAGTGGCGCTATTAGGAAGTGTGGCCATGTTGGAAGAAGTGTGTCACAGTGGGGGTGGGCTTTGAGGTCTCCTATGCTCAAGCTATGCTCAGTGTAGAGGCAGTTCACTCCCTGTTGCTGGTGGATCAAGATGTAGAACTCTCAGCTCCTTTGTTAGAACCATATTTGCCTGCGTGCTGCCGTGTCTCAACATGATGATAATGGACTAAACCTCTGAAACTGGAAGCCACATCAATTAAGAGTTTTCCTTTATAAGAGTTGCTGTGGAGGGCTGGAGGGATAGCTCAGTCATTAAAGGCTCGGCTAACAACCAAAAATATAAGTGTTGCTGTGGTCACAGCAATAGAACACTGACTAAGATATACTCATAGAAGATCATCCATGGCAAAGACCTTGAAAATACCAGAGTCATCTCCATCAATACTAAAATGCCAGAGCCTGATACAGAAAGTAGTTTATTATTTGTGTATAAGTAGCATATATTCTTCTCTCTACTTTAAGAATTGTCTAGATCCTAACTTCATAAACAAATTAAATGTGTGTGGGGGGGGGGTCACAAATAAAAAGTGTTTCGATGTTCATTGACCAAAAATTAAGTCAAAATCAAATGTGTGATGAATCTGAGTTATTTCTGACAGATCTGGCCTGTGCTGTATCACACGACTTCACTGAAACCTTGGTCATAAATACACTCTTGAGTACCTTTTGCACTGCACGTACCATGATATGCAATACCAACAAATGCTTTCTGAAACACCTTGATTCAAGGCTCGGGTGCCATGAAATGAAGTGCTTCTCTTGTAATTTAAGTTTTCTGCTCTTATAGAAGCATAATGAATGGCTTAATTATAGAAAGCAAAGGCTTTAAATATCTTCCTACTGCCATTCCTCAGTTCATCTTGAGATTGTATTGTGTTAAAGTGTTTGATTTAAAATACTGCTGTTTGAGTTGCTAATGAATTTTGGCATGGAATTAGGACAGAATTTCCAACAGTTTCTGAAATGGGCTTAAACACACTTCCACCATATTGTACTATGTATTTATGTGAAACAGCATGCTCAGCATTGGCAATTATACAATTAAAATGTGGATCAATTTTGAAAAATATTGGAGATGCTTTATGCCCTATCCAATATTCCACCAGAATTTAATTCTTTATATAAAAAATAAACATCACATCTCTCTCATTAGTATGCAAATTTGCTTTAATCAAAAATAGAGAGTAAAATTCACATATACCAAAAGATTGTTTTAAAATACATTTCTTTATGATTTATTACCAGTATATATTTTCTTTGTATGCTTATTTTACATACCTATGTACCTAGAGTATTCAATGTGAGTGGAACATTTTTGAGAAGCCCAGCTCTAGGGGTCCTATATTTCCCAGAGCAATGAAAATGCCATGCAAAAGTTGCTATTACACATTGGGAAATAATGACAGAAAAGTTGTTCAGTCCAATGGAATGAGAGACGGCATCCGAGTCCTTGGTTTGTTGAATCTGCAGGTGTTGAAATCACAGATCGGTAGGGCCAACTGTTTTTCCATATCCCAGATTCAATGGTTTCTTTACTCACAGCTGATTCACCACTGCATTTTGTGTGAACACAATATAGCAAGGGGTTCAATTCACTTGTTCACAGGATGTTCTTGTTGCTAGTTTTGCAGGTCCTCTTTCTGTGGGGCTGAATACCATTGTATCAGTTTCTAGGCACCTTGAAGTTTCCTACCACTGGAGAGGCACTTTGGGGAAGCAGGAGCCCCGAGGGTAACTTGGGAGGGCAAGCAGAGAGGGTGCTTGCTGTGAGTTTCTCAAATGCAAGTAAGAGCCAGCCAGGGGAAAGGAGTGGGGGATGCTGCACAGGAAATTGGCCAAGCGCTCCACCATTGAGTCAGATCGCCATCCTACTCCTGTACTGCCCCACAATGTATTTTTATTTAAAAATCTTGGTATGATCCTTCTAGTTATTCTGATTATTTCTGCTTTCTTTTTGTAGAAATACAAGAGATGATTGGGAAACATATTCTGTTTTGTTTTTGAGAGTCCAAGTGAGTTAGTCGCTGGCCAATAGAGGCTTCCATATTCTAGAAAGCACGTTGAGTTTCCCATGATGGAATAAAACAGGCTAGAAGGAGAAACCCTTTCTTAAGTAGCTCACCAAAGCTGTGTGTGCAGAGATTTTCACTGGAAATTTAGCCAGAGCTCTGAGAGAGATGAGGGAGATCCCAAGAGGGATTTGATCTGCAGCTGCTATGCATTGGCATGGGAAGAGCTGCTAATGAATACAATCAATAATATCAGCGCCACTGTGGTCTCCTTATGTGTGGCGCAAGGCCTTGCGCTGTGTCTGAGAATGGCTGTGCCTTTAGTGCAGCCTGGAGAGTGGCAGTGCAAGCTGGCATGTTTATGGGTCTCATAAAGGATGACCTCGACTTTAGCAGTATATCAGTAACTTGCAGAAAAGAATGGGAGCCTGCTCCATGCTGAGGGAACTTCATGGTTAATACAATCTGGAAAATACATAGTGTACGCCAGCATCATGAAGCCAAGATACTCCCTGGGGCTGGAAACTTAATTTTCAACATCTGCACTCAGGGATCTGGCTACCCAAAGTTTCTGCTGGTATGTAGCATTCTAGAGCCAGGAAAACAGTTTAGCCAGTTCATACAGATAGACTTTGAAGGCAAGAGGATTTCGGACTTCAATCATTGAACAGAGGGAAGCAGAATAAAGCAGAAGGCAAACACACAGAATTCATTCTGTTATTTGAAAAGCCCTCTATTTTTAGACTTGCTGGGGCTGAATCAACATTTGGGCAAGTGATTTGCACTAACACAGCCTTGGCCTCTGTGCAGGGTAAACTGTGTTTCTATCCAGCCCAACCCAGCCCAGCAGAGCACAAGAAAAGCTCAGAGGCTGCCACAAGAACCCAGGATGGAATACATACAGCACATCTATACATTCACTGTTTTAACTATTCAGTCATCTTTAACACAGTCCTAGAGTCGCACAATCCTCGTAACTTGTTTTGGGTTATTTTTACTACCACATCCAAACAAAACAAAACAACAACAATAATAATTAAAAAAAAAAACCTGTCTCCTTATTATCAACCACTCCCCCTCTCCTTGCCGACTCAGTTGTTCCCTAGCCATCCACACACCCTTTCCCTCCTCCTCCTCTCTCAGCCCCAACAACCGCTCGTCTGCTTTCTGTCTTCATGGGTTTGCGTGCTTCAGGATTTAAGATCAATGCAATGGTGCCATCTGTAGTGTTTCCCGGTGGCTTTTTCCACTTAGCATGGTGTTTTCAAATTTTGCCCCCATTGTAGTACATGCTAGCACTTGGCTCCTTTCTATTGCTGGATAGTGTTCCATTGTGTGGCTATATCACACTCCACTTAGCAATTTGTCAGTCAATGGACATCGGGATAGTTTTACTCTTTTTTTTATGATCACTGCTGCTAAGAACATTCATGCATAAGTGTGTGTGTGTGTGTGTGTGTGTGTGTGTGTGTGTGTGTGTGTGTGTGTCTTACCTTTTCATTTCTTCCTAGTATATGTAGAGTGGAAGTGTGGAGTTGTGTGTTGAGTCTATTGTGGAAATGCCAGCCTGGTTTCCAGAGTGGTTCTGCTGATTACCATTTCCCTTGGGAGCATATGAAGGTTTTCCCAGACTTCTCTTGCACGTTATGACTGTCTTTTGAAGGACCAACCTCCACGAGGGTATGAGGTGGTATCAGATGTGATTCTGATGTGCAGTTACCCGATGCTATGATTCTGAGCCTCTGTCTTTTATTTATAGCCACTCGTAAACTTCTTGTGGAAGAAAATTGCCCTTTCTTATTGCAAGAACTCCCTGTTTATATTCCAGACCCATTTTTGAATGGACTATTGTCTTTTTTTTAGCTCTTTATTTATTCTGGATAGTAATCCTCTGTCACATTGATGATTCTCCCTCATCATTCTTCACTCAGTTGATTATTTCTTTAGCTGAGCAGAAGCTTTTTAGTTTTATGAAGTCCCACTTGTCAATTGTTGGCTTTAGTTCTTGGGCAAATGGAGTCAGAAAATCCTTCACTACACTTACATCATGTAGGGTATGGTCCATGTTTTCTTCTAGAAGTTCCAGTGTGTCAAGCTTCATGTTTAGGTCTTTGGTCCATTGGAGTGACTTTTGGGTGAGGTTATTTATATGGATGGAATTTCCTTTTCCCACATATGGACATTCAGTTTTGCAAGCACCATTTGTTGAAGATGATTTCTTTTCTCTAGAATACATCTTTGGGCATCTTTGTCAAATACTACATGGCTGGAGTTACATGTGCTCATGTTTAGGTCTTTGATTTTGTTTCACTGGTCTACATGTCTGTTTCTGTGCTGGTACCATATTGTCTTCTTTTAAAGATTGTATTTATTTTTCTCTTATTCTGTGTGGTGCCTTTCTACATTCTCAGTGAGATGTACTGGAACACAAAGGCTGAGAAAACATCCCATCTGTACACTTTTTATTTTTTCCACCCTTCCTATGGTTGTTTTGTCTCAGAAGGCTTTGCCCACAGGGTCACAGCAATTTGTCCCTGGGTTTTCTTGCATGAGTTTTATAGTCTTAACCTTTATATTTAGGTTAATGATCTACTGAGTCAACTTTTGTATATGAAGAGAATGTCCAGTTTCACACCTCTCAATTGAACCATCCTGTAGTAATGGTGTTAAAAGCACTGTGCTTTCCACAGTGGATTGTTCTAACATCTCTGTTGTGAATCAGCAGAACATAAGCTCAAAATGTGTTTCTGGAGCCTTCTACTCTATGGCACTATGGGTCTACTGAAAACACAGAAGAAGTTACACCAATGTTGTGTACGCTTGAGACTTCTACTCCGTGGCTCTCTGTGTTTACTGAACATACAGAATAAGTTACACTGGTGTTGTGATAGCTTACAGATATCTGTGACTCCTCCTCTTCCCTTCCTTTTCAGTCACAAGAGGTCCCTTGAGTTTCCACTGTACTTTAGGATCAGCTTGGCAATTCCTGTAAACAAGACAACTGAGATTAGCAGAGAACGCATTGAACTTATAGGTCCGTTGGGGGAATATTGACATTTGTGATAATCAGTTTTTCCATCTATGACAAAATGCCCAGATAAACAGTACAAACAGGAAAAGCATATGTTAGCTCCCGATTCGGAAGGTTTCAGTTCATGGTAGCCAGCCAGCACCTTATGAAGTATGTGGGGTGTCAAAGCTGCTCACCAAATGGTAGCTGAGGAGAGAGGGCAACCGCCAGCTTAGAGTACCATATCCCCTTCAAGGACGTGCACCCAAAGACCTCACTTCCTTCCAGTAGCCTCCTTTATACAATCTCCACCAACTCCAGTAGTGCCACAGGCTGGGCCTGAGCTTTTAGCATGTAAGCCATGGCGTCGGCGGTGTGTGTGTGTCGGGGGTGTTATAGACAAAGCATAACACTACCCTGCCACAATTAAGACTTCCGGTCTGGGCTGGGGATGTAGCTCAGTGGTAGAGGACTTGCCCAAAGGCCTCTAGACTATAAGCATGGGCTTGATACTCCTCTACTTACTGAGCATCCCCTTAATTTGTTTAACAACATTTCATAACTTCAACATACAATATGACCCCTTTTCTTTAGTCGTAGTCTTAATTTATTGTTTTGTTGTTGTTTTAAGTATATGTCTGTCTTTGGATTACTAACTGCCAGTGCAGAGATACAGAATTAATCTCTGTGCATTCATCTTGTATCCTGAAGCCTTGTTGAATTACTCATAAGATCTTTTCCTTTAAATGTTCTAAATGTAGGACCACATCATCTGAAAGTAGAGAGAGTTGCACTTTCTTTCCAATCTTCCTGTCAATGATTTTAGTTTTACTTTATAATTTATGTGTTTATGTCTGTCTATGGGTTTTGCACATGAGTGCAGTCCCCATATAGGCTGAAAGAGAGTGCCAGATCCTCCGGAACTGGAGTTACAGGCAGTTGTAAGCCACCCATATGTGCACTAAGGATCAAACTCCAGTCCTTTACAAGAGCAGCAAGCGTTCTTAACTACTGAGCCATTGCTCTAAAACCCCTCCTTTCCAATCTTGGTATCACTGTTGTTCATATATATATATATATGTGTGTGTGTGTGTGTGTGTGTGTGTGTGTGTGTGTGTGTGTGTGTATTATATACATGTGTATTTACATATGTGTGTATGCATACACATGTGTGCATATATATGCATGTGTGTGTATGTATGTATGTATGTATTTATATATGTATGTGTTATGTAGATAGGTATGTTTGTATGTGTATATGTAGGTATGTATATGATTTTGCCCAGGTCACTTGGCTTGGAATTCCAGTACACTGTTGAATGGAAGTGGTGAGTTGAGATGCTTACCTTGTCCTCTATCTCAAAGAACAAATCTATCATTCACCATAAGTACGCTGTTGGCTGTGGATTTTTGGAGATGCCCTTTATCCGTTTTAGGCAGCTCTCTTCCATCGTGGGTTTGGGGAGAGCTTGTATCACAGGCAAAGCTCAGGTCTCGCCAGCTGTGTTTCTGCACTGGTTGCCATCATTTTTCTTTCTTCTACCAGTCACATCATTTTCAGATGTTAAACTAACCATGCACTGCTGGGATAAACTCCACTTAGTGAAGATGCATGATCCCTTCCAGATGTTGCGTGTGCACCACAAGGAACAGGAATGACAATTGTCCTTCCCTTTAGGTCTCCATCTGGTTCTGGTCTGAGGTAATACTGACAACGTAAAACAGCTGGGGAAGTTTCCCCAATTCCTTTTCAAGAAGATGTCTACTGGCCCTGGCCACTTATTTATGGCCCAGGGGTTGGCTATTTAAAACTGTGTTATTTAAATCCCCAGTACCTGGGGATAAGGATGAGAAGGCTCCTTTTACTGCAAACTTATTGAGATTTTTAGAATTGATTTCTATCTAATTTTGGAGGATATACCATGCGTGATTTGAGTCTCCAAGTTTCTTGAACTTTCTTATGGCCTAGCACCCCATCTACTCTGTAGCACTCTCTGTACACATTTGAAAAGAGTTTTCTTCCATTGGTCCACGGAGAGCTGCATACATGTCATTTGGGCCAGTTGGGTTTATGTCAAATCTTTGTTATTGCTGCCTAGTTTTCATTGAACTATTCTCTCTATTACTAAGAAAGTAGTATTGAAATATAAATGTTTAATTTATTTCCTTATCCTGGTTCATTTAGATTTATAAATTAATTGTTTATGTGGATGGCTGTTTTGACTGTACATATGTCTGTGTACCATGTATGTGCCTGGTTCCCAGCAAGAACAGAAGAGGTCATCAGATTCCCCTGGAACTGGAGTTATAGACAGGTATGAGCTGCCATGTGGGTACTAGACATGTGGCTTTCTGGTCTCCTATGCTCACACTGCATCCAGTATCTCAGTTCACTTCCTGTTGCCTGCAGATCAAGATCTACATATCTCAGCTCCTTCTCTAGCACCATGTCCCTGCACACTATGATCTCCTGCTGTGAGGATAATGGACTAAACCTCTGAAAATGCAAGCTACCCCCAATTGAATGTTTTCCTTTGTAAGAGTTGCCACAGTCATGGCATCTCTTCACTGTAGATGATTTCTAAACAGTCTTATTAAATAAGAAACACAGAGCCAAATACAGAGGTAATAGCCGAAGAGATCAGAGCAAATAACCATGACTAGCCTTAGCTTACCACCAGCAATAGCTTCCACAGAGAGCTTCTTCCCATCTAACCTGTGTTTTTATTGCTTTCCTGTTCTGCCTTCTCATTAGAGGTTCTAAGCCCAGTCATGTCACTTCCTCATCACTGCCTGTCTATACAGACCTCCTGGTCTCTATGGTTGGTACTGGGATTAAAGGCTCATGTCACCACGCTTGCTTGTGTCCTTGACCACACAGAGACTCTGCCTGCCATGTGATCAGATTAAGGGTGTGCGCTACCACTGCCTGACTTCTGTTTATGGCTCAGTGACCTCTGATCTCCAGGTAAGCTTTATTTATTAACATATAAATAAAATATCACATTTCAGCACAAATAAAATATTACCACACTTCACAGCAATAGAAACCCCAACTAAGACAATGTCTATCTTTAATCAGAGGGTTTAGTCTGTGTGAACTTAGTGATGGAGCTGGGTTTAATCCTAACATTTTTCTTGTTAACTTTCTAGATATCTCATTTTGCTTTGTTGCTCTTTTAATAATAAACTTTTTATGTGTGTGAGAATCTACACTGCTAACCTTATCCACCCCAACCCCAACCACAACCACTGTGAGCCCTTGCTTGGCCTTATCTGGAAACCTAGCCTGGGAACTTAGGCTCCTACCCAACTCTCCTGCACCAACCTCAACCAGTTCTGCCCATTCCCCCCACATGCACCTGGTTCTTCTCTGCCACAGTTTGCATCACTAACCCACCTGCCCCACCAAGAGCCCTTTCTTGCTTTCATCCCTAGCTGAAGAACCTAGACTCCTTTCCAATTCACTACATCCACCCCAACCAGCTCCACCCATCCCCACTGCACATAACTTGGTCCCTTCAATAGGCAGACACCAGACTAGTACCGCCAACTACATGCATTCCCATTACCCTAGGAATACCCTTCCCCAAGGAGGGGCACTAGACCCACACCAGCAGCTCAACTTAGCCCAAAGCCTCACCTGAAGACCAGATATCTCGAAGCCTCATACAGCTGGTCAAAAACCTAGTAAGTTTGGGTAATAGGAAGTAGAGCTTCAAATACCCACTCAACAAAAGAGAGACAAGACTTATATATCAAAATCAGTACCAACAATTTAACTCCAGATGCCTAGGTCCCCTCACATATATACAAACATGGATAACCAAAGCAACAAGATGCCACAAAAATTTGACACCCCCATAGTACTAGCACCCAAGAAAGGCAACTTAGATGATGTGTCAATGATTTCAAAATGGCAATTATAACAAACATGAGCAAAGAACATAAATAGAATATGAATAATTGCTGCAATGAAGACTGTGAAGACATACACACTAAACATGTATTTAGGAATATATACATATATGCATATAATAACAATTAATGAAAAAGGAGGCCATGAGTTTGATGAAGAGCAGGGAGGGATATATGGGAGGGAAAGGAAAGGAGAAATATTGAAATTACTCTTATAGTCTCAAAAATAAAAGACTGTGAAAATACAAAAAGTTGAATGAAATAAACAACTCAAGATATAAAATCAACTTAATAAGGAGATAGAATATCTGAAATAAAGTCAAATTGGACATAAAAGATTGGAAATAAAAAAACTCCAGAATTAAAAAAAAAAAGAAAAAGAAAATCCAGATGTGATACCATGCATTTGTAATCCCAATACTCCTGCAGCAAGATGGGAGATGGAGACGGGAGACCTGGCCAGACGCTCAAGGGCGGCCTCATCTGGAGTACAGTAGAGGCAGAAACAGGAGAGAACCAGGCTCATCAAGGTAGCAGGTGAAAATCAACTCCTGAAAGCTGTCGTCTGACATCCACAAGCAGTGAATCTGTGAAGTCTTGGGCTTCTACTGTAGGTAGACTTCATTATCGCTTTGATTTCATCATTTATTTTGGGGCCTTGGAAGTTGCTTACATCTCCATGATTTAATTTGGTAGGTTATATGAGTTTAGGATTTCCAAAGTGTTCCCCAGTGATCCTCGGTATTTCACTGGAGTCTGCCGGGGACCTCTGAAAGCCACACAGCTGACGGGGAGAGCTCCCACTCAGGACGAAGAATGAAACCGGAGTCGGTACCATCTTTTCAGGACCTGGGTCAAGACTTCCAGAGTCTGGCCCTATGGTTTATTCTTCTTACACATTTAAGCACAGTAAAACTTCAGAAAAACGTTTCCACGTGACGATTATCACAACAAAGCTTTAGGCATAGCTACATAGAAACTCCCTAGCAATGTAACACAGCACCCCCACGGCCTTTGCAATAAGAATGAATTCTATTGGCGGATAAGCAGAGCTATTCACAAGGCCTGAGGAGGAAGGATTTGTAGTAAGCATAAGGATAGATTCTATTGATGGAGGATACAAAGCACATGGGCCTCTTTCATGAGGATAGGTTCTAGTCACCGAGAGACAAAGCTCAGGGTCAGTACCTAAACAAGGCCCGGGATTGGGAGGATTCAGGAAGGCTGGCTCCAGGTTGTCAGAGAATATCCACTCCGGGATTCTAAGGGTGAAAAGGCATCCTTTCCTTCACCGGAAGGTAATAAAAAGCCTTCGTGGTTAACAGTTCTGGATTTCCTAACGCTTTCTGTGATCCAGGCTGCCTACAGGAGTCTGTTGCAGGAACTCCTTTTTAATCTCTAATTTTATTGATTCGAGTCTCTCATTAGTTGGTTTAGTAGCTTATCAAACTTGCTTATCTTTTCAAGGAACCAGTTCTTTGATTGATTCTACATATTGTTCTTTTCATCTCTGTTTTCGTTATTGCCCACTCTGTATTATTTCTTGTAATCTACTGTATTTAAATTTGACTTCCATTTCCCTACAATGTTAGGGTGAATCAGTAGGTTATTTATTTACAAACTATTATTTTTATTGGGTGCTCTGATAAACACTGACTTCCTCTGGACTATCTTGACTGTGTTCCAGATGTTCTGGGAAGTTGTGAGCTCATTTCTATTTGACCCAAGCAAGGAATTTTTAAATTTCTGCCCGAGTTTCTTCAATGATTCACTCTTCCTTCAAAAAGTGTGTTGTTCAGTCTTCACATACTCCTGTTCTTTCTTTGACTGTGGAGTTCTGGTTTTATTCCACTGTGATCTGATATGACATTAGGGATTATTATGGACTATTAATATGTGAATGATTTCAGATAAGGTTGCATGCTGAGAAGAAAGTGTCTTCTCTCTCTATTGGATAGAATATTTTGTCGGTACCTGTGAAATCCAGTTGGCATGTGGTATAATTCAGCTGTGAAGTTTCTTTGCTAAGTTTTAGTTTGAAATACCTAAAAAAAAGAAGAGAGTGTTGCAGTTCAACTGTCTCTCTTACTGCGTCAGGAACTGTGCGACACTTCTATGCTTCTTAGTGTGTGTTTCCAGAAGCCAGGAGGCCTAAACTTCAGTCCATAAATATTTACAATTGTTGCATCATCTGGATAAATTATTATTTTTATTTATCTATCACGGGTTTCTTTTCCTCTTCTGACTAGTTCTGACTTGAAGTCCACTCTATGAGAGATGGAGCTGTTACTCCAGCAGCTTGCTAGCTGCTTCCTTCAGCTTGGTAAACTGATTGCTGTCTTTGACGCTCCATTTTTGGAAATGTTCTTGTGAAAATTTGTAAAGTACATTTCTTGGAAACAACACAAAGTTAGATCTTGTTTTTCAAGCCAGTCCATCTGCAACTTTTAGTTGGTGAGTTGATGCCATTATTGAGAGGGGTTTATTATTCCCTACCATTTTGTTGGTGTTTGTTCTGGATAGCTGGTAGGTCCCCACCTTCCTGCCATGGTATTACTATTGGGAATTTTCTGGTTTGCTGTGTTGGATATGGTGGATCCATTCTTGAATCTCCCTCATCTGTTTTGCTCATGAACTCTACTAATTCCTGTGTTGCTCTTCCTTTATGTATAGTATTCCTTTAAATACTTCCTGCGTTGCTGGCTTGGTTGTTGTGAATTGTCTTCATTTGTATTTGTCTTCAGATATTTTTATTTCTCTATCAATTTAAAGACATAATTTCAGTGAGTATAGCAATCTTGGATGCCAGTTCCTTGCTCTCAGGACTTGAAATATGCATCTCATATTTTCCTGTGTCTCATGGCTCCAGGTCAGCCCATGTCTCAGGCAGGGCTCACACACCTGAACTCTGAGCCATACTTCCTCTAGGGCTGTGGTGGCTGGATAATGTGTGGCTATTTGTGGTCACATCCAAAGTCCTTACCCGCTTTCACACCTTGCCAGGCTCACACTGATTGAGAGTATCAGATCTTTCCCTGGTTCCTCTTCCTTGTTTCTCCTTGCTAAATTTCTGACCGGGCCATTGTTTGCTTTAACTGGGGGCTCTGGTCTCTGGCCTGTAAAGCTGCAGGCTATCCTTTGTTCAGCAAACCAGACCTGAACTTCAGTCAGGGACCACTGCAATCACGGACAAAAGATCTCAGGGAAGAACTGAGCTCAATCCCAAACATAGCCAGAGTAAGTGGGGATTTTTGCCAAGGAGATGACTGAGAAGTGAAGGTTGGCAAATGGAAAATTACTAAGAGGAGCCCTACAGGTGGGGAAAATTCTTGTTAAGCTGGCCTAACAGAATCCTTGCTGGAGGCTTTGTCAGAATACCCAGTGGTCATCTGTGGGAGACATGGGACAGGAGAGGAATTTGATTAACTATTGAGTGACCATGAACCATGAAGGCTGAGGGCTCTTCCTAAACTGACTTAGCCATGTGATGATTAAACTTGACTGCCAACTTGAGAGTATTTATAGTCACAGTGGAGAGTGTTTCCAGAAAGTTTAAATGAGAAGGGAAGAGTTATCTTGAATATAGATGACACCATCCTGTGGACTGAGATCCCAAATTGCTTTAAAAAGCTGAGCCTGGGCATTTATCTCTCTTTGCTTTTCAACTGCAGAGGTGATATAACCAGCTGCCTCATGCTTCCTGGCCATGTCTTCACTGCCATGATGGATGGACTGTACACTCTCAAACTGTAAGCCAAAACAAACTCTTCCTTCATTACATTGCTTTTGCTGAGTATTTTGTCACATCTATGAAAAGAGTAACTAATACAGCCTGTCTTAGTCACTGTTCTATTGCTGTGAAGAGACACCATGACCACAGCAACTCCTATAAAGAAAAACATTTAATTGGGGCTTGCTTACAGCTTCAGAGGGTTAGCCCATTATCTTCATGGCAGGGAGCAGGGCAGGGTGCAGCTAGACATGGTGCTGGAGAAGTAGCTGAGAGTTCTACTTCCAGATCCACAGGCAGCAGGAAGAAAGAGACCTTGGGACAGGGTTGGGCTCTTGAAACATCATAACCCAACTTCAGTGATACACTTCCTCCAACGACGCCACACCTACTCCAACAAGGCCATACCCCCTAATCCTTTCAAATAGTGCCACTCCCTGATGACTGACATTCAAACACATGAGCCTATGAGAGCCATTCTTATTTAAATCACTACATAACCTGATTCTCACCAAAATTATACAGACTGACCTGAGGACAAGGCCCATGGGTAAGACCTAGTTGAGAATAGTCCCAGCTGGTACCTTCTTCATTCCAACCTGAACTCAGGACTTCAACAATAGACCAGGGAGGTTCCTCCCCAACAACAGGTCCCCACAGTGTCAATTGTGGCGGCAATGCTAGCTTTTAGCTGTCAGTCGCTTATGATCAACCTGCCACTTTGCCAGCAGAGCTGTGGAGTTGGGGAGGGGCAATGGAGGCAGCTGTGCATCACAGGACCACACTTTCGTTCCCAGCTCTCATGATTTTTTCAGGCATGCGTATTATACCTGTTATGACCTTTAATACTCTGCAATTGTTATTTCAGGCAACCTTGCAAGTTTTATGTGTTTTCCCAGACAGGAGTCACTGACATGTTCTCTAGGCCCCAAGTCAGAACCTCAATAAATAAAGTGTTTTATGAATTTCCAAGTGGGCAATGTAGAGGTCAGTATTCCCAACCCTCTTTGCTGATATCTACAACATTCTCAATGATCATCGCTCCTCCTCTTCCTATTATTTCTTTTTTAACACCCCACACAGTATTTCTCAGAGTTGAATGTGCAGAGGGCTGTTCTGAGGAAACTGGTAAATTGCAAATTCACGGCCCCTCACATCATAAAGAGAGTCTGGTTGCATAGGTTTGGGTGCACACGCATGACTGAGGGCCAGTCCTGGACCTTTGTCCTGTAGTATGGGACTGCCTCTTGAGCTCCCAGGCCACAGCAGGCCTTTCATTTCCTCCAATCTAAACTAGACTGTGATTTTGGCGATAGAGACACACATTTCCTTTACTGGTAGAGCTAACGGGAAGCAGGGAGACAGGAACATGCTGGGAGTCCATTTGGGTGGATAACAGAAGTACTCTGACAGCCACGAGTCATCCTTTCCTCTTGTCCCTTATTAACTTGGACATCTGCCTGAATCTCAAATTCTGGCTTCCTGGGGGCCCCTCTGCCTCTGCCTTACCTGAAGGTGCCCCCTTCCCTGAGGGTTTAATGTTCTGTTGATGACATGATAATCAGCTTGGCAGTAGACACAGCGCCGGCCGTGAAGAGGCAATTATCACTTCGGGTGAGAAAATAAACAGCCACACAGACGGTGGCTTGAAATCTTTACGGTGATCTTAATGTAATATTTTCCTTTTAAAAAAAAAAACTCCCATGAGAAAAAAAGGATTAAATTTAAAGAACTCATCAGATAACAGTAAGTGCCCACTCTAGGACCTGAGCAAATTTGGGGCACATGTTCCCCAAATCCTTTCTTCACAGGTCTAGAGTACCCTCTCCTGACCTTCCCTGTCCACTTGAGTACAGCACGTTGAACCCCATGGAGGTCCATCCATCTGCTGGTCCTCCGTGTTCTTCCTCTTTCAGCAAGGTTAACAGATGTTGGGTTGTTTAGAATGTTGTCGTAGGGCGGCACCATCGCTCAGAGGAAAAACCCTCCCACCCGCACCGCAATTAAACACAGCAGAAAAGTGAGTGAGTGGACACGCCTGTCGTTCTACCACCCAGAGAAAACCACACCATCTTGGCTCTGGTCTCTCTGTTCTTCAGTGTGTTGGGAGGGTTGTTATTTGAGTTGTCACAGAGTTGGATCGGAGCCTTCGCAGCCCCAACAAGCTACGCTCTGCACCTGAACTCCATAGGACAATTAAACAGGCATGTAATGGTGAAGAACAGGAGAGTCACCCCCCGGGGGGGGGCACATTATGAGGAGTAGTAAGTAGGAGTAGTGACCTCAGATCCATCTCTGGGGTCCTGATATGAGGTCCGTGTTTAAACAGAGTCAAGAGGTATGCTCAGCTAAGCAGTCCTGCTCCTCTTGACCTGTCATTGACTCGGCTGCAGTCTCTCCTGTGAAGTGACCTGAAGAGCTGTCAGAACTGTGTGAAATCTCTTTCGGGAAGACAAGGTTCCCCTCTGGCTATATGTTTTTCCTTCTCCTGACATGAGGTTCCTAGGGGAATTCCAGTTTCTTGGGGACCATTATTTCAGTAGTCTGACAGCAAAAGGGAGGGCCATTAGTGTCTTGTTAGAGCATGCTCATTGTTGCCAAGTGTGTGGTTTGAGAAAGGCCCCCCAGAGGCTCATATATCTGAATGCTTGTTTCCTAGTTGGTGGAACAGTTTCGAAAGGATTAGGAGGTGTGGCTTTTTGGAGGAGGTATGTCATTGGGGGTGGCCTTTGAGGTTTCAAAAGCCCAAACCAGGAGCAACCCAATCTCTCTCTCCCTCCCTCCCTCTCTCTGTCTCTCTGTCTCTCTCTGTCTCTCTCTGTTTCTCTCTCTCTCCCTCCCTCTGTCCTTTCTCTATCCCCCCATTCTCCTTCCAACGTGTGAGTCAGGATGTAAGCTCTTATGTACTGCTCCAGTGCCAGGCCTGCCTGCCTGCTGCCATGCTCCTCGCCATGGTGGTTATGGATTCACCCTCGGGAGCATGGCCCCAATTAAATGCTTTCTTTTATAAGTTGCTTTGGTCATGATGTCTTTTCATACTAATAGAAAAGTAACTAAGACACCAGGATAATGACAAGGTGCAGTTTATTTTTCGTGAATGAAACCACAAAATACATACCGTAACCTGCCGCTTGTCTGACCCCCATTGCTGAGACACATTGCGGTGTAGTTAAGTTTGTTTCAAATAAAGAGGCCTCTAGCCTCTGTGCAAAGTGCTCCAGACAGGCCATGTTCCTTTCCTTTGAAAAAGTTAATCTATTCTTTTTAACTTTCTCAGTTTTACTGAGGTATAGTTGATGAATAAAATTATACATACAGATGTATAAAATTGGGTAAATGCAATTAGCATAGTTGTTACCTTTCAGGGTCACACCTGTGCATGGAGAGCGCCGATCTCTCAGCATACCGTCCTGTGCTGCTGTGCTCACCTTGCTGAGCAGTGGGTCTCTGGAGCACCTTTGTCTTAGAACTTCAACGCTGAGCCTGTCCATCAATCTCTCTCTCCTCCCCCTGACTTCCTGATCCTGGTAACTTTGAACTCTGTCCTGTGGGTATTTCATTTTTGTAGATTTTACACAGACGTGAGGTCACATGGTACTTGTCTTTCAGGGACTGAGGGACTCACTGAGCGCAATGTCCCCCAGGTTCATCCACACTGTCAAAACTGAGGGAATTTCCTCCTCTTCAAGGCTGAATAATATTGCTGTGTGTGAGTCACATTTTCTGTATCCATGTGTCCATCAGCGGATACTTAGGATGTTTCTCTGTCTTGACTATTGTGAACAGCACTGCAACAAACTCACAGAACAGATGAGACATGCATAAGAATGATGTTTGACTCTGATCGGTCATCATTTGTGCACTTGGTGGTCATTTGGCTAATTACTAGGACTTGGGTCAAGGATAGAGTGACATGAATACAGCCTTTGGAGCAAAGAGTGATGTGACTGAGCTCTGTACCACAGCCCAGCCCCAACCCTGAGATCCCAAGATCCCCAGATCCCAAGAGACTGGCTCCTGTCCTGCAGAGCACTCTGTACTCTGTACCAACATAATCATAGCTTAAAAGGTGTCTGCGGGTGTCGCCTCCCCTCAGAGCACAAATCCCTTAAAGAAGGGAGACTTCTCCAGAAAACTATGTAAAGATTTCTAAAACAACAGAAGAAAGGTAGAGAATCCCACTTGCAAAAAGCAACTTCATTGACTTTCCCAGGTCACCTTACTATCTCTATCTGTCTGTTTAGTCATAACTTCATTGAAATATTTGGGGCTGGGTAGCTTCATAAGCAAAGGGGCATCACTAGTTCACAGCTCCGGATGTGCCTATCTGGCCTTCTTGTACCTATCTGCCTTCTTGGCAGAGTCCTGAGGTGGGGCTGCACATTACCTGGGAAGAGAAGAGTATGTTTTCAGACTCTCTCCCTACTTTATAAAGATACCAGGATTCAACCATTGGGCTCCACCTGAAGGCCTTACTTAACTGTAATCCCCAGGCAGAGGCCCATCTCTAAGCACCACAGTGAAATGAAGTTTTCACTGTCCTCATAGCTCCTAATGGGATCTAATGTCACCACACTCAAACCAGAGTATCAGAAGCTGCCTGCACACGTGGATTCCTGCAGAGTGAGCTGCAGGCTCACCCCAGGCAGACACCTGATAAAGAAAGAGAAGGGGGCTTCAGGAGAGAGCTGTGCATTCTGGGGAGAAGGGAGGGAGTGCTGGGCCCGGGTGCTGCTGCGGAAGATGTAAACCAGAGAAGAAAGGGAATTCACTCCACCATGCCTTGTTTGGCAGGGCTGACTTTTGGCCCCTCTTAAACGTTTCCAAAGGAAGAAGGCAGAGACTGAAATTGCTGGTGCCTGACTTTTGGTGGCTGCTCCGAAGTGTTTTGAGTATAAAGCAGAGACAATGCCAGCCCTGTGGAGCCTCGGCAGGTGCCAGGCTTCTCTTGCACGCAGCACACCTCTTTCTGGAAGGGGCCGGTGCACACATTGCAGTTCAACTCCAGTGCCCTTCACACTTTCTCCTTGTTAGAAGTGCTATTACCCAATTAGACTGAGGCCTCCTCTGGGGGTCTTCTCATCTTTCATAAGCTCCTTCTTCTCCCCTCTGGGCATGTGGGGTGTCAGCACTGACCAGATGCTGAAGCGCAGACCACCCAAAGGGCAGCATCCAGCTGTCGGAAGTTCCTTTCTTCCTCACAGAGCTGTGTATGGCCTCTTGGAAGCCTGTGCGGAGCACCATACAAACTCTCATCTCAAGCCCCAGGTGAGTTCTTTAGCTGGCCTGTTGTGTATGTCTATCCAACGCAGGAGGGAGGAAAGAGGCAGGGAGGGGAACACTCCTTCCCTCTAAGGGCCAGCCCGCCCCACAGTCCTACTTCATAGTCTGTTCTCCAAACCGAGGTCATGTGGTAGACACACTTACCCACAAAGCAGGCTGGGAAATGCAGCCTTCACTGTGCCACCATTGACCAGCTGAAGTATGCTCCCCGGAAAAAAGAGCTCCCATCCATCTCTCTTCCCACGGCCGCCTCCCCAACCCATTTCCTTGATTCTCTCTCTGTCCTCTGAGTTCCCACACAGACCATACTAGGACCAGTCCCTTGCTCTGGATAGCTTTTCTCTAGTTCACACACCACAGTTACATTCCTTATTTCTTTATTTTTTTTTTCATGTGCTGAAGATGCTACCTGGGGTCTTACACAATGCCAGGCAAAGGCTTACCAGCTGAGCCCTTGGTTTTGAGAGACAGGCCCTCCTCACTATACAGCTGAGACTGGTCTTGAACTCGCAATCTTTCTGTTACCCTCTTCAAATGCTGAGCTTACCGATGTGTCCCACCGCACCAAGCCCATCTCTTAGCTCTCATTTCAGCGGGTGTGCCATGGTTTGTACGGAGGACTTTTTGTGTCATTGGCCGCATAGCCACTGAGGGATTTTTATTTGTGTGTTGTTGGTTTTGCTTGATTACGTGTCTGCCTCTCCCTCAGTTCTCAGTGCTGGGAGGCACTCAGAGAGTTGTCGCTGCCTTTCGTGACTGAGATACCATGTCTATCAGCCGAGCATAAAAAGCCTACTGAGAAACAGGCTGAGCTATACCCAAACATCCCCGGCTTTCCCTCCTGGGAGGTGGCAACTCTGTCTCAGCTAAGGGCACCACACTTTGTTCGAGACATTTGGTCTACCGCTGTGGCTACAACCCTTTTAGGCCCAGAATTCCTTCTGGTGGCCAGACTCTCAGAGATTAATCCTATTATGTTTCCAGATGTGGATATATGTACTTGCCTGAGGGATATTTGCCTCAGGTATTAGTGACTGATTCTTCTAAATTAATTAGCTGTCAAGCGAATGATTTCAACCTTGAGTTTTGTACTGTGGAGCCACACAGGAATTGTTTTTAATATCCCTTTTATTCTCTAGAGGCAGAAGTATTCAGCATTGATTTTTCAAGCCTCCAGTGGAAGCCTGCTCTACATTTGGGGCAGTTTCTTCTAAGTGCATGGTCTCTCTTTTCCACTGACACATAGGATTGTGTGTTAATTAACCTCAATATCTGGCAGAGGGCTGTTGAAAGGGAAACATACCTTCAGACAGTTCCACTGTGCCAGCCAAAGCCACATCTTAAGAAGACATAGGAGTAGCATCAGCGTGGGTTTGGAACCAGCCACCAGCTGCTCTGCAATTCTAGTCATACCTTTAGCAGAAGGAGAACTTGGGAAAGTCACTGAATCACTTTGATCTCCCATCCCTCCATAAAATTTAGACTGATGTCTATCAGAATACCAGCAAATGCCTCTGAGCTTGCCAGTCACCACCCTAAATTACGAGTATGGAATCTTGGCTCCAGTTGGGCCATGCCTCCAGCGCTAGCCTCCCAGGCAGATTCTGTAATGTAGGACTTGCTTTCCTTTCCAATATTGAAGTCAGTTCAAGGGCTCACCTCAGTGATTCCCGACCTGAAATCTTTCTCCCTCTTCTAAACTGGACCTGTGGCTCTAGGACTCAGCACAAGGGAGACGGGTCCACTTCCTTCTTTTCTTCCTGGTCTGTGACTCTGGTGTAACACAATGCTGCTCTGCTCCACATAGTTAACAGAGGCTTCAGCACCCCCTGCCCTGGGACCTAACACCTGCCCCAGCTCACCCTCCACTCTCCACCCCCACCCGCTGTGGACATCCCATGATTTGATCACCACCAATGGAGACTTCCTCAAGTGTCCTTGCAGTCAGCACGTTTTTTACAGTTTTTTCCCTCCAATCCTGGGGCTCTGGGGTTCCTCCTCCCCCCCCCCCCTCCTCCTCCTCCTCTTCTTCCTCCTCCTCCTCTTCCTCCTCCTTCTCTCTCTCTTTCTCTCTCTCTCTCTCTAAAATTCATCTCTACTCTATAATATGAGAGAGGGGAATATCTTTCTTATGATTCAAAATCCACAATCAATATGTTGAAACAGTAATATGTTTATTTGACCAGACACAATTTTTTTGAAAAAGAGTATTTTTCCATGACAAAAAAAAACCAAAAATCTGTAGGTAAAGAAAATAGAAGGGAGACAATAGCAAATTTCAGCAGGTCAGAGCTCAGACAAAGCATCAAAAACTCCACCCGTGCTCTAGTACCCACTATCACACGGTGTAATATTTGCATATGGCCTGTGCACACAATCCTGTACGCTTTAATCATGGCTACATTACTTAAAAGACCTAATGTAAACTTGTGCAAATAGTTGTTCTACTGAACTGTTCAGGGAACGATGCCAAGAAATTAAAAGCTTGTATATGTTCGGTACATTTTTTTTCTCAATATTTTCAGACAGCTGTCCATAGTTGAAGCCACCGATGCAGAATCTCCGGACTTGGGCGGATTGTAATTCGTTACAGAGGCTCCCACGTGTTATTTGGCAAACCAAACCTGATCTCCTTTCACAAGTGTTTTCACGTCACAGAAATGATTTCTGGGAGTTAGTCAGAACTCTTAGGCTGGGAGCTGAAGTTGGTCTCTTTCTAATCTGCCCCCAGCAATGCCTGTGGGTCAGTTTTAGGGTTGTGACGGAAACCTGTGACTTCCCCATTCACCTGAGAACCTGGAGGAGTCCTGCCAGGCTCAGTAGACCATTGCCAGGATTGAGATAACGGCCAGACATTTTAGGTGAGATACTGTCAGCACCAGGAGGAGGTGTGTTTGTTAGGCACACCGAGCAGGGAGTGCATGCTGATCTTATTAGAACTCCTTGAAGGGTAATTCTAAAAATACCTAGATCTATAGCCAAAGGGCGCCTGGCGACAGTCCCGTTCAGAATGGGGCTGGCTTTACAGAGAGCGCTCTTCCACGGGTACTAATCTGCAAGCAGAGGAGATTTGCACCGAATGAGACTTCTGTTGTTTCAAATTCTGTTCTTAATTGCGTCTTCTTTCTTTCCCCTTTCAAAGGATCTGTGCACTCCAGAGGTTTGAGAGCCACTGGCTGGAAGATGTGGAGCCACCCTCCCCCAGCCCGGCAGGCAGGGCTCAATCGCAGCAGCTGCCTTTCAGGTTCTCCACTGAATGTAGGGCTGGAAAATTGCCTTGGGGAGCCCTGCCAGGGCCCCTAGCCAATGGAAACAGCATTCCCTGTCACAGGCACTGGAGTGTGCAAAAGAGGCAGAGAGAAAGTCAGAGGCTTTGTTTGGCTCCCAAGAGAGGCAGGGGTCCTGCACTCAACTCAGTAACTGAGTGGCTACTGGCCAGCTGCCTTTGGGTAGTAAGTGAGCCATTTCAGCATGGCCCTTTGTGGTCCTGAATTACAGGGACTGGAAATTAAAGCTTTAAGTGGAGCCTCAAACCACAGGGAGTAGGGTCGAGGGCCTGCTGGCCTCCTGACACAGTGCCCAAATGCTCGCAGTCCTTGATAAGGCTCGCTAACGTTTAGGCGAGGGTAATAGAACGTAAATAAGATGGAGATGGATGCGCCACACAGGGACAGGGAGAAATCCCCCAGCAGATGCTCCTGGAACTAATGTTGTGATGAGTACTAAACTCATGCACTGCACAGCCATTGCGGGGTAGGTGTAGGCTCTTGACGACTGCTGTGTGTCTAGGGGGGAGCCTCCTGAGGGTGGAGGAAAGCTGGGAGTCTGCGCATTCTTTTGGGCGCACCTTGCTGTGCCCGAGAACTCCTTTGGCCAATCTTGGGGATGCAATTCATGCTGCCCAAAGCTCTGCTAGTCAGTCAACATCCATCCAAAACATTTGACTCGTCCCTTTCTCCTCCTCCCTCTCGCCCCTCTCCATTCTTCATCCTCCATCTCCTTCTCTTCATCCTCTTGCTATTTTCCTCATCAGCTCCTTCTGCAGGAGAAGAAACAGGGTCACTGAAAAGGAGGAGAAAAAAATGCCATATTCCACCGGAGGTCACTTCGCAGCAGGATCCACAGCCCAGAGTGAGCGTTTGTGGCTTTGGACCAGCAATTTGAAAAGATGTTTAGAAGCTGAACGGCCCAGGAGCTGCTCAGACCCTAACAGCAAAGATGCCCTAGCAGGCTGACAATTGGCTTTCTTATAGGATTACTTATATTTAAGATGACAATAAAACGAGAAAGGCACCATTTCTGTGGCTTTAACAAAATTCCAACGTGGAAAAGCGATACCAAAATACAACTGTAGAGAGCAAATCCCATGGTGGAAAACACGTGCAGAGGAATAGAGTTGCTGGTTTTGGCCTTGAATATCTGGACTTGGTTCCTGACTGGGCTACAACCTTAGCAACTACACCCATCTCTGAACACTTACCCTCCCCCTACATATTTCCTCTGCTCCAGAACAAGTTATATTTAGAAATATATATATGTATGTACATATATGCAAATCATAACATTTAGTAAAAAATGGAGGCCAAGAATTTGAAGTAGAGTCAGGAGGGATATATGGAAGAGTTTGGGGGGAAGAAAGGGATGGGAGAAATGTTGTAGCTATACTATAATCTAAAATAAAATAACGTGTTACTTGATGTTTCTGAAAGTTTGGGTTGGGATTTGAGGATGAAGCTCAATGGTAAAGAGTTTGTGTGACATTTAAGAGGTTCTGGATTTCCTCTCCAAGTCTGCAAAATAAATAAGACATGAGTAGATAGATAGATAGATAGATAGATAGATAGATAGATAGATAGATAAGAAAGGTTTTGTTTTGTAGGAAAAGGAGGGAACTCATAGTTGCAGTTGGAAGGAAAAGAAAGCAAGGCTTTCCCAGGGAACAGAGTGGGAGGATGGAAGAAAGAACACATGAACACACTGTATGAGTTTCCAACTGGTGCTGTAACAAATGTTAAAGACTTCCAATAATCAATTTATCATGAGTTAGCTCCAGAGACCTGAAACAGGTCTGAAATGGGCCTTACTGCCTCTCAAGGTACAGCTATAATCAAACACTTTTTCTAGGGGAACACCCATGACCTTGTTTTTCTCGATTCTAGAGGCCACCACACTCCTTGGCTTGTGGCCCTTCCTCCAGCTCCTAAGTCCTCTTCATGCTGCCATCTGGCTTCTCTCACCCTTCTTCCCTCTTCTACAAAATAAAGGTCCTTGTTAATATACCGGGCCCAGTGATATGCTCTGGCTAGCATCCCCAGCTCATCTTGTGATCGTGTCTTATTGCCCTGTGAAACCTTAGCACCCCTTGACATGTAACCCAATACACCCGCAGGTTCTGGGGTTGACCAGCACCTCCCTGAGGCATCCTTCTGCCTACTGTGGCTCCTGCCCGGTCAGCTGACTGCTGCTGTTTCCCATGCCTCCTCCTCCTAGGTGGACCCAGTGAAGGTTCCCAGATAAAGTTGGCTGTTTTCCTGAGATGGGGGAACTAGTGGTGGGATTTTTTTTCTCCTTAATGATCTCTGATGAGGCTGGAAATCCTGTGAGATCCAGCCACCAGCCTTGGAAAGAGGAGGAGCATTGTCTATGCTCTATTTTTTTTTCTTTAGTCAGACGCTAAGCACAGTGAACAACAGCCATACTTCCATTCTCCCTGTGAGAAGTACAGTAAGGTAGGGAGCTCAGCTCCTCATCAGAATTATTTTTTTTCTCAATAAACATGTGCATGAAACCCTGGGACCAGATATCTTAGATGCCCCACACACACACACACTGCGCCCCATGCTGCAGAGTGGCTGGGGAGAGATGTTAGGACTTTCCGGGACCAGGAAGTCATTCTTTACATTCCCCAGTTTGAAACTCGGCTAGACACCTGAGCAGAATTAATAATAAGACTCTTTGCATTCTTCTGCAAGACAGAACTGTGTTTTCAAAAGACACACGTAGGTAAGTATGTCCCTCTGCCTTTGGTTGGTGCTAACAGCACAGTGTCCAGGACCTGCCTGGCTGCGGGGTCTTCTTCTCCATCCTACGTGGTTCCTGTACTTGGCACTTCTGTCTGAGGCCCCAGTGGGTCTTCAGTGCCTTGGGACCTAAGAAGAAAGGGACCTTAGGAGCTCTAAGTGTAAGGGTGCTCAAATTCAGCTCATTATCTCACACTAAACTCTTCTTACTTGAAGCCATCCTCTCTGTTAGAATTCCTGGCCACTCCCCCATGACCGCACATGGGCTGGCAAGGTGCTTAGTCATCCAGGGCCTTACCTCCTATGTAATCTGTGCATGCGCTGTGTGATCACGTAGTTTGTGCACAGCGTGATCACCTAACTCACATAATCTATGCACATTCATGGTGTAGCTACGTAAAACCCATATGCGCATGTGTGGGGGGAATCTATAAAAGAGGGTTCCACATATTCCTCTCCACTCTTCCTCCTTGATCATTCCCTTCCCTTAATAAATTCTTATAGTGGCTTTTCTTGCATGGTAAACAAGCCACTTAATGAATAACATTGCACTGCTTAATAAATAACTCTCTCCCCTCCCCTCTCCTCCCCCTCTTCTTCTCTCTCCCCTTTTCTCCCTTCCTTCCCCTTTATATCACCTCCTGTTCTTCCTCTTCCTCTCCTCTCCCCTCCCCTCCCCTCTCCTCTTCCCATTTTCCCATTCCTTTTGAGGTACAGAATGGGCCAACAGGAACAGCCAATGGGTGGGAGCTGTTTTTCCTTGTCTGCTTGGGTTCTCTCTGCTCTCTTCCTCTCTCCTTCTCTCCTCTCCCTGCCACTCTGACTACCTTTGTTTCCATGTCTTTTCTCTCTCTCTCTCTCTCTCTCTCTCTCTCTCTCTCTCTCTCTCTCTCTCTCTCTCTCTCTCCTATCTGGACTGTCGTTTTCCTGCTCTGTCCCTCTCTGTCTATCTCCTATGTCTCTGTCTTGCTCTCTCTCCATCTCCTTCCCTCTCTCCATCGTCCTTTTCTCCCTTGACCTCCTCTGGCTACAAACAGCAACCAAGCCATGTCAGGCTCTGCCTCTCCCTCTGTGGTGAATGACTGCCCAGTACTTTTACTTTTCAGAAACTGGAGTTACTAAGCCTGTGTCCCCCTCAGCACTAGGAAAATGAATTTTCTTCTTTATAGACTGTCTTCTTTTCCTTGCATAATTCTGCCTGGGAGCAGAGCACATATGTAAGCCTGGATAGAAATGAGGCCAGAAAGTAATAAATGATAGTTTGTTTTGCTTTAAATTTTAATGAGCATTTTCCCCTCCAGAATAGTCTCTCTCAGAGCCCAAGTGTTCCTTCCAGTAACTTGAGTTGGGAAAACTTTAGGCCATGCCTTATATGTTCAGGGGTAACTGCCCCCCCCCCCCCATTGACAAATATCCTTGCCTAGCATTTTGTTTTTTGGAGGTAAGCAAAACAACTTGGAAACCTTAGTGTATAATCCAATCTAATGCCATACATGATCAAGAAGATGAACATGTCTGTCAGATTCCCATCACTGGGACAACTGATCAGATGACTCACAGGAAGACATGTTTATTTTGGTTTTCATCTTTGGAAGGTTCCATCTTTGATCACATGCCCTGTTTCCCATTTCCCAGTGGCAGGCATGTGTGGTGGGGTAAGAAGCTTATGTCATGATAGCAAGGAGGAAGACAGGAAAGGTTGGAATCCCAACAACACTCTAAAGGCACATCCCACATGATCTAGCTTCTTTCCACTAGATGCCACCTCTGAAGGGCTCCTCCACTGCCAGTAGACACCACGGGCTGGCAGCAAGGCTCAAACTAGAGCACTGAAAATAAGGTTCTAGACCTGGGAGATTGTAAGGGACATTTCTCAATCAAACCGTCACATTCCACTCCCTGGCACCCATAGGCTCAGGGTTATATCAGAACGCAAAGAGAATTTAGTCCAACTTCAAAAGTCCCCATAGTCCTTCAGAGTCTCAATATTGTTTAAAACTCCAGTCTGAAGTCTTTTCTGAAACTCAAGCTAATCTCTTAGTTGTAATCCCCCTATAAAATTAAAAAAAAAAATCCAATTACATATTTCTAGCACATGATGGCACAGAATATAAAGTACCATTCCAAAATGGATGAATGAGGGTCTAGGGAGTAAATATTGGACCAAAGCAAGAGTGGAACCCAGAAGGAATCTTTGGAGCTGATTCCACTGCCTGTGTGTATGTAGTTCTCCTTGGAAGACATCTCATGACTCTGGCGTCTCTAACATCTAACCCATGCTTCGATGTCATAGCCTCTCAGGACTTCCTCTTTTCTTGTGTCCTTCATGTAGGGACTCCCCTGTCACATGCTGTCGACCTCAGCAGCTCTGAGAACCCGTGGAAGAACCGATGCAACCCCTTCACTCTTGTACCCTTCATGCCTCTAAAGCCAGCACCGTGTAGACAACATTGGCAAGTTCTGCCGCCTGCTTGGATAGACCACAGCTGTCTTGAATCACATTAGCATTAGTTTTTGTTTGCAGTTGCTTTCTAGGAACAGAATAAACCCTTGGACTTTTGCTTTTACAAGCTGGAAGCTTAACTGGGTAGGGTCTTTCTTTGAGGGCACCCTTCAGTTTATTCCAATACGTATCAGGCCTTTCCTTAATGACCTTAATCTCTTTAACAACTATAGCCTTTCTCCAAGCACACATGCCTTAGCTATCAAATTAAGCTTGCTAATGCTTTCATCTCTAATTTATACATTTTACATTGTTCTGACCCACTTGCTATTTCATTGTAGAACCTACATAAGCATTATTAATAATAACCATGACACAGATTCAATATCATGATGTCTTGAAATGCCCAATTTAACCCATCACTTTAATTTAGCCTCAGGCAAGTTCTTAGGACACAGGCAGAAGCTAGCCAGTTTTTTTCCCCTAAAATATCAGGGGAATGGCCTCTTGCCCATTAGTTGTTAATATAGTTCCTTTTTGAAACGTCTGGAGCTGGGCCTCCTCATTGCTCTCAGTACTCCTGTCTTCCATGTTCCTACTAGAATGGCATTTAACCTTTGCCTACAGTACTCACTGCTTTCCCAGTCCAAAGTTCCAAAGCCTTCCATAATCCTACACACAAAAACAAGGCCAAGTTCTTCACAGCAGCGGCAGCTCTCTGGTACCTACCTCTGTATTTGTTATTTTTATGTTGCCATAATAAAATACCATGACAAAGACCACTTGTAGAAAGAAGAGTTTATTTGGGCTTACAGTTCCAGATGGGTAAAAGCCCATCATGGTGTTGAAGGATAACAGCAAGCAGTGGGCATGGAGACAGGAACAGGAAGCTGAGAGTTTACATCTTTAACCAACAAGCAGAAATCAGAAAGAGCAAACTGGATGAGCGGTGTGGCCTTAAGCTCTGAAGGCCCTTTCCTACTGATGTACTCCTTTCAGAAATGTCACCACTTCTGAATGTCCCCAAATAGCAACACCACTGGGAACCAAGTTTTCACATTCATAAGACTATGCAGTACATTTGCTATCAAAACACCACAAAAAGCACAATCCTTTCTTGGAAGGCTGAATTCAGGTGTATCAGGTTGGGACAGGAAGCCTCCAGACTAACCTACTCTTCTTATTTTCTAGCTGGGCACAACTTAATTCCCCCAGGAATTTCAGCGAGGCTCTTAGCCAAACAGAAAAGCCCTGTAGGAGGCCTTCCCACAATAGAGAGTACCCCAAAACCCTCAAATCATGATTGAAAATTTCTCCTTTGTGTGTCCTTTCCTGGGAAGGCTTAGGGCATGTCCAGCTGTTGTCCTCAAATATCTGGCAGGACTGGTATTGTTGTGGGGTATTGTTAATCCCACAAATTGAGAATAAAACTATTACCATAGTTTAAAGCCAAATTTGAAGGAAGCTTTAATTAAATACTGGCCAGGTGGATGGACTCTGGCTGAATCCATACCCAGGTTGCTGGGATATGGCCCAGAATCAAGTATGGCAAGGGCTTAAGAAGGAAAACTCACAATTTATTTCATTTCTCATCAGGTCCAATCAAGAGCAAGCATACATCCTAAAGTACCTCCAGCGTACATCCAATCAGGGGCAAGCATACATCCTGAAGTACCTCCAACCTGTGAAGCTCCCGTCCACATGTAATCAAGCACATCCAGTGCATATGAATCAAACAAACTTGTTAGGGGAAAGAAAAAACGTGGCTTATCACCTTCCATAAACAATAGCCTCCAGCATTTCAGAAACTATCTGTCCTTGAGCAAGGGGATTGCAGATCAGGGACATTTTTGTGTCATGGAGTAATTAAAACTTAAAATTAACTTTGGCTCTCACAGTATCCACAACACAGACTACTCAGACTCTGGTTTAAGCCAATAGAAAATCTTTATTAGCTGGCTAGCAATTATCCCGTGTATTCAGGATATTGATGTAGCCCCGAGGCTTTCTCAGGTGAGCTTTAAGCACAAAAACCATATCCTGGGTTGACATACTTCAGTTAACAAGAACAGTTAGCCAGAAGTGGAACTACAGAAGACCAAAAAAAAAAAAAAAGCAAAGTTAGTAGAGTTAGAGAGACTTTCCCAGAACTATGGATTTTGATGGAGTAGGTCTTTGTTTTCATTTTGGCAAATGGTACTGTCTACATGATCAGTTTTATGGCCTGAATGGTATTTACATCAAGGAGTCAGGCTGGGAGCCCATTACGGCATAAAGAAGCGTTTTGACTCTATGACTATCCAACATGGGTTTTTGCTTTTCCTATAATGTGCTTCATTTCAAAATAGAAGTTGAGGCAACTGATAGATTTACATGACACAAAAGACAGAAAAGTGAAACTTCAATGCTAGATGATGAAATTAGGATGAAAGGAAAAATAAAGGCTGATAAATGATATACAGAGATCCCTCTCATTTATCTGCATTCAACTGCCAACTAAAAATACTAGATAGAAAATTCCAGAAATAATGTTAAAAGTAACAATTATTATGATATATTATTATAATTGTTATGCTGAATTATTAGTTGTTGCTAACTTCTTATTGTGACTAATGTATAAATTTAGCTTTATAATATGTATGTTCACATGGGGACAAAGTACAGTTACCCTCTAGTATTCTTGGGGAATTGGCTCCAGGATTCTTTGAATACCAGACTCCACAGTTGCTCAAGTCTCCTAGTCCAACCTGTGATCCACATGTATCCCAGGAATTCGGCCCAAATTAAATCAGAAACATTACTAAACCTGATGAGATGTGTGTGCTTGTGTGCTTGTTTTGTTTGTTTGTTTGTTTTTTTGTAATTCAGTTGTGTGGTTCTCAAGTGTGAACTTTGTAGATGACATCATGTCGCAATTTTAACAGGCTGACCATCTCTAGATGACTGTTAAATTCACTGCAGTGTGAACACTTGGTAAACAGCGGCTACACATCAGAGTCGAGTGAACAGTGACAAGAAACCTGTATGCATTCAGAACAAATGAAAGTGTCTGACAGTGTGCACAGGGTTTGGTACTAGCCCCCTTTCCAGGCACCTGTGAAAGAGTTGTGAACACATCCTTCTGGATATACAGAACAGAAGTGAGAGTTGTGAGGAGGACCCCAAACCGGGCACTAATCTTTAAGACAGTAGAGCCAGGCTAATACATGACAAAAAACTGGGCTTGGGGATAAGAATAAAACGTGGATCACTCCTCTGTCTAGTGGCAGGCTGCGTCCTCACAGGTGGGGAGTTCCTTATCACTAGAAGAGAATTGAACCAGGCCCTGGGTTACCTGCTGCCAGCACTGCTGTGAAAAGCAATGCCATCTGGAAAGAGGCAAGAGAGTGTGGAGATTAGCTCTAGGATGCATAAAAGTCATTCACTTAGAACTTGTTCCCTTCACTCTGGAATAATTCATATGCAAGGCGAGCATACCACAGGTAGGTCATGTGAGTGTCCTCTGAGTCAGAGAAGGCATTACAGTCCTCAAGTCTCCTCCCCAGCAATACCATCCTGAGGCCTGAAGCCTCGAGGCCAAGCTCTTAAAGTTCCCTTGTAAGAGAACAGGAGAACAACGCAAGGCGGGGGACACACACACACACACACACACACACACACACACACACACACACACACACAATACCACAGACTTTAAAATGGCACCGAGTTACGCATGATTGACATCAAGGCTTTCCAAAGAGCAGAGGCCACAGAAGATGGAGAGTCACCAGGGAGATGTGACAGTAGAAAGAATGTCTTTCAAAGCTGTCCTACTCTGAGCTCTCATGCCTTCAGGGCCCCTCTCATGGCCAATTAAAAATACCACGTTTTTATATGACAGAAGGTTTTCAGTGTTCCATAGACAATTTAAAACCTCCATGGATCACTGGAAGTTACTGGGAATTTTTCTTGACTGGTACATGTCTTAGTTAGGGTTTTATTGCTGTGAAGAGACACCATGACCACAGCAACTCTCGTAAAGGAAAACATTTCATTGAGGGCTGGCTTACAGTTCAGAGGTTTAGTCCATTATCGTCGTGGAGGGAAGCATGTCGGCATGCAGGCAGACATGGTGCTGGAGAGGTACCTGAGAGTTCTACATACAGATCTGCAGGCAACAGGAAGAGAGACACTGGGCCTGACTTGGGCTTCTGAAACATCAACACTCACCCCCAGTGACACACTTCCCCCAACAAGGCTACACACCTACTCCTACAAGGCCACAAGCCCCAATATAGTGCTACTCCTTATGACCCTACAGAGGCCATTTTCATTCAAACCACCACGTGTACTTTCCAAAGCTGAATATGGCCTCAAACAACTCTGAGTATCAGTAATTTCACACAGTGTAAGAGATCCTCTGGTTCTGTCTCAATGGAATGAAAGTTAGGCCTCGCCTGGAAGAATGCCTCGGATTTGGGCTCTTTCCTTCTTCTCAGGCAACCATTTTCATGTGACCTTCAACACTCTACACAAGAAGACAGACTGTGCCCACACTTCTGCTCACATGTTTGGCACCCATTTCCCCAGGCTTCTTATAGCACCCCTGTCCTGGTGAGCCCCCAAGGGTGGTGAGCTTCCCAGAGAAGGGGGGTTGGTAGAGGAGCAGGAGACAAAGATGCGGTTCAGACACCTGCTTTAGACAGTGAGAGAAACTTAGCTTTGCCTCTACAATGGAAGACTTGTGTGAAGGGAGCTTGATAGCACTAGTGGCCCGAGGCCACTTTGGGACAGGGAGAAGACAAATAATTGCAGAAAACTGTGCAGTGGTGCATCTGAAGGAGTCTGAGAACATGGATGTCTCACGTTCAGTTGATATTTGCTTGTCTGTATTGACTTGCTACACAGTGTGATTTATCTCTTCCAAATCCACAGTGGGGTCTGATGCGCATACAATCACCAGGTTCCAAGTTGTAAGCAACAGAAACCAAGTCTGGCTGGTCCAGAAGCAAGGGCCTATGCAGAGGACACCAGTGGGCTGAGAGGTTCTGGAGGAGTCGTGAATTGGGTTGGTGCCTGCACACTGGTGGTCTTAGATCCGTGGGATTCAATTTGCGCTTTTCAGCTTCATCATGGCAGGGTAGCAATTCATCAATTTGCTAAAAGCCATACTTGAAATACCACATTTTGATTGTTTCCTGTCCTGGTGAAACTTTGTCTGCTCTTCGCTCAAAAGGTGGAGTGGCAGTGGCAGCCTGAGCACCAGTCAGCCTCGGTCACAGGCCTATGTAACCAGCTCCACAATGTGTTTTGAGCCAGGATGCTCTGTATTGTTAGTAGATGGGGTTTTGAAGGACACTTTGAGTGGGTCAGTTTGGTGAGACATAACGCCATCCTAGGTAAGTGAAAGAGCATCTGTTGTAAAGGGTCATGCTTAGGCCACCCCCATTACAGGCCCAGTGCAGCCTACATCATAGTCACCTCTGACATAGATGGCACCGTTTGTACCACTAGCTCCTCTGAAGTAGCCATAGGACATTGTCCCCGGGACCTGGCAGCATTGCTCCCTGAAATCGATACTACCACTACCACCTTTGCCAGTCTCTGACTCGGGCCTCATGTGGGCGCATCCCAGGATTTAGCAGCAAGGCAGGCTGGGAAAATGACCCCTTCCTTTTAAATTCACGAGCTTTGTAAGGTCTCTATTAAAGGAAGGTTGTACCAACACTCATGACAAATGTCTCTTCTGTGACTGTACAGAAATCAAAGAGGAAGCCACGGATTGGGCTCGGTTAATGGAAAGCAGATTGGGTAATCTATAGATTACGAACCACAGAAGCAGAAAGTTCTGATGCCCCCCAATTCTCTTGCAGAAGTCTTGAGGGTGGGTGTGGACATCCAAAGGTTGTGGAATTAGGGGACTGACATATTCTTAAGTAATTATCATGGAGTAGGTGGGTTCCAGATATGGTAATATGGTCACCCCCCTCCTTAATGCTTCCCTTTGAAAATAAAGAAAACTTATAAATAGAGAGAGGGGTCACCAGTTAAGAATGTATACTGCTCTTGTTTGGTTCCTAGCACCTACACTTGGCAGCTCACAACCACCTGTAACTCCAGTTCCAGTGCATTTGACACCCTTCATCTGGGCTCTGTGGGTACCTGTGCTCACACACCCTACACAATTAAAAAAACTAGGAAACTATTCCAAGCCATAAATAATCAGGAACATGACCTATGGCCCCAGGAACAGAGTCCAGTCCTTCCTGAGTGTGGCTGCTGGCAAGTCACATGACCACTCTGGGCTTCTGTTAAGTGAAGGGCTCCTATCTAATATGTTGTACCACTGTTCACAGGATAAGACGCTCATTTTAGGGCACATTTTTTCCTATGATTTTTTTGAGATAAAGTTGACACAAAGTGCAAATATAAAATGTATAGTTTTCAACATTTTACAAATAACATGTCACTGGTTGGCTATTGTCTGTACCAGGGGTATCCAGTTTATTTAGTCCTTAATCAAGGAACTGAATTAGTGCACACGGATTGTGAAGTAGCAAGGAAATATTATGTTAAAGCAAAGTCATAGTATAGATCAGATAAATACTGTCAAGGGTGACAGGGGGCCACACGAGTGAGAGTGTTCTCAAGGGCCCCATATTATTGCATGGAGTTTCCTTTGTGGGGTCTAAAGGAAGGAGGGGATGGTTACTAGGAGCCAAAAGTCAGGTGGTTCTCTATTTTGATTAATAGATTCAAGTTATATAACCCTTCGCTCATCGTACATGCCCCTTCCCATGATGCATCTTATTTTAGTCTTATGCATATCCAGTTATACAAAGCCATAACTACTATGCATATTAAACAGTTATGTATGGTAAATAGACACAGTGCACACAATTTACTGTACTGTGCATATACCCCAAGCTAATCTAGGCCAGAATGGCCCCATTATTCTTGTACATGGATATAATTGAGAAACTACTCATACTTGATGGTTTTTAAGGGACAAGAAACTTATTCTATTGTTTGGGGTGGGTTGTGTGTATAGCTTGAAATAAGTGGGGGTCCTAGGTAGCTAGGTGCATTGTTAGAAGAGAAGCATGTACATAGTACTGACAGATTGGGGTCCTAGGTGATTGCTGGAAGGAGGGTGTGTGCATTGTACCTGCAGGTTGCAGTCCTAGGTACATTGTTAGAAGGGTGTGCATGCATTGTACCTGCAAATAGTGGTCCTAGGTTGCTGGGTACATTTTTAGGAGAGGTGTGTGTACATAGTATCTGTAGATAGAGGTCCCTGGTTAGTAAGTACATTGTTAGGAGAAGGATGTATGTGCATTGAACCTGCAGATGTGGGTCCAAGGTTGGGAGGTACACTGTTAGAAGGGTGTGTGTGCATAGTGCCTGCAGCCGGGGGCGAGGAGGGGGCATCCTAGGTTGCTAGGTACATTGTTAGGAGAAAGATGTATGTGCATAGTACCTGCAGGCTGGGGTCCCAGGTTGGTAGGTGCATTGTTAGAAGGGTGTGTGTGCATAGTACCTGCAGGTGGGGGTCCTAGGTAGATGTGTATTGTTAGGAGAAGGTTGTGCATGTATAGCACTTGCAGACCAGGATCTAGGTTCCTAGGTGCATTGTTAGAAGGGTGTGTGTGTGTGTGTGTGTGTGTGTGTGTGTGTGTGTGTGTGCATTACACCTGCAGGTGGGGTCTCAGGTTGGTAGATACATTGTTAAAAGGGTATATGTGCATAGTAGTAGCTGTAGGTGGGGGTCCTACGTTGCCAAGCACATTACTAGAAGAAGAGTATGGGTATAACCCAAGCCAAATGGAGTCCCAAGTTGCTAAATGATTTTCTGTGTTTGCCTGCCTCAACCACACACATAAACCAGCCTGATCATGTCAGGAAGTGTAAACATTTCCTATACCTAGAGCATTCCTTTTGTTTAACTACTCCCAAACATGGCACCACAGTTTAACTTTACCTGTTAAAGTTAAAACAGAATAATATAATAGACTTTGTCACACCAGGCTTCTTTCACACACAGCGGCATCATGTCACCCATGGCTTAGCTCTTACTGTCTCTGTTCCTCATGACCTACTACAATACAAAAGTATTCAATGGGAATGATCAGAAATAAACAAGTCATTAGTGTTGAGGTAAACACTGTTCTGGGTGGTTTGAGGAAGCAATTGAGGTCCATCCCTCCTGGGAAATGAACTGCCCCTCTATGCAGTGTACTCGTACTATATAAGGTGTCCAGCAGCTCCTTACTTAGCATGTTCACTATCAGATCAATGGTGACCCAGGACTCAGGTCCAAGTAACTCCCATTCTATCTATGATATTGAAGGGCAAGGGTGGTGGTTGTGACTGTTCTGGTTGATAATTAGCTATTACTCTTAGTGTCCTAGCGTGCCTGGGGCTGGATAGATGGCTCAACAATGAAGAGCCTTTTAGCTCATATAGATGACCTAGGTTTGTTTCCCAGCACCAAGTGATAGATACAGACCACCCACAGCTCCAGTTCCAAGAGATCTGACACCCTCTTCTGACTTCTGTGGGCCCTAAGCACATACGTGCATATGCACACAGGCCGGCAAAATATTCATACACATGAAAAATTAATAAATTTTTAAAAATCTCTATTGTGCCTAATTTATCAATTAACCTTATGATAGATACATATAGTAAAAAGACATTGTATACATAGGTTTTTGATTTCTATTTTGGGTATCCACTATGAGTCTTGAAATATCTTCCCTATAGATTTTGGAGGAGTCAACTCTAACAAGATATTTTGAGATTCATCTCCATCATTTCAGGTAAAAATTAAAAACTAAAATTCATTATTTTGGAACAGAAAGCTTACTATTGGCTTTAAAAAATGAATATATGGTAGGTCTTGGAGACTATAGGGGTCTATTTGGGTCAGCATAGGGTCTATGACATTGAGTCAAGCTGTGGAATGTGACTGTGTAGGCCCTTAAAGACATTGTTAACAGTAAGTGGTATGGGAAAGAGGAAGGGATAGAGGGAAGAGAGTGGGAGGGAGCGGCAGGTGAATGGACGGGCAGGGGTGTCCTGCTGGATTCAGCCCCTGGGTCTCCTCTTCATTTTCTGCTATGTACCGTTCTCTAGATGAAGCATAGTTGTGCAAACACATCTGTGCTTGGAATGTAAGGGGGTTGGGGTGGGGGAGCCAAGCAAGCCAGCCACTGCTGGAAAACAGGAACAACGTGTGTGCCTGAAATAGAAGGGCACGTCTCCCCTGTGGGACTTCTTGAGAACTCATCAGGCGCAGCTGCAGCTGTGACACTTGAACTTAGCACACAGGTTCCTGGCTTGGCACTCGGCCAGTCACCTTCCTGCAGCATTCCATTTGTTCCAGCCTTGTCCTGGCCTAAGCCACCTTGGAAATGAATGGGTCAGTAAAGCTAATGACAGAGGAGCTATATATAACCACTATGTGCTCCTGGACCTGTGGAAGACTAGCTAACCTGGGGCCGTGATAGGGTAGAGGCGCATTACTAAGTACCATTGGGGACCCTGGATCTGCTTGAGGCAATTCTGTACCTTCCCATCCCGACTCTGTCATGCCATATCAATTTGCACTGACTGACCACCCACTCCAGCATCAAGAACCTTCTAGCTTGCATCAGACTGCTGGGAGCATCCAAACTCAGAGATACTTTAGCGGGATGGAGAGTGGATATGTTACCTTTGGCCGTTTATTTACAGCAAGCTATGTTGTACCAGTGGGAATCCCATCTGACCTCCTGAGAGATTCCCATCAGGCACAGAGTTTTGCATCTTTACCTCCATTTTTCATAGCTGCAATTATTATATGGAGCATTTTTTTTCTTGCTCTGGTTAAAGTGGATCCTGTGTTCTGTTCCATTTTTTGGTCACTGTACTTCTTTGCTGGTATACATTCAGGTTGCCTTCTAAACTTGTATGCAAACTGATGCTTCTGTTCATGTGCCACCAAAAGCTACAGGTTCTGGCACTGAGGGGCCAGGCCAGCCACTTCCCACTAAGTCTCTGACCTAGATCAAATCACACTTTGAAAGCCAATGTAAAGTCCAGAGTTAGTGATACATTGTCTCTTACTCTAACTTGGCCCCATGCCAATAAGGACAAACACAAACATCACTGAGCTATGAGCAGATACCTGCAAGGGTGGCTGCAATCCAAAAACAAGAAATAGCCACTTCTGAAAAGGGTGTGGAGCAGCTGTCTTTCACTGTTGATGGGAATGCAAAGTCATTTAAGAAGACAGACATGGCTTCTACAAAGCTAAATATGCTCTTACCATTGGAAAGTGTTTACTCAACTGACTTGAAAGCTTATGCCCACACAAAAACTCACATGCTAATGCTTGTAGTAGCCTTATTCATAATTGTGCAAACATGGGAGCACCCAAGATGTTCTTTAACATGTCAATGAATAGACACTAGGTGGGATATCAATACCCTGGAACATTATTCTATAATTAAAAAGAAAAATATCATCAATCCAAACAAGAACATGAATGAATATTAAATGCATACCAGTAAGGAAAGAAGACAATATAAAAGGTTATGCATAATACTATATTGATTAGGTTTATGTGAGTTTGGTAAAGGAAAATAATGTTCTTGAGGGGCTTGTAAAGGAAGAGGGTTAAACAGGAGAACCATGAAGGATCAATTTAGGGCCGTGAAACTATTTTGGGTGATACTGTAGTGGTAGAGATTCATTTTTCAAGACCCAAAGAATTTTACATTACAAAGAGCAGATTCTTAACATATGGGCAAAAAAAAAAAATGAAAGAGAGAAAGAAAGAAAAAGAAAGGAAGAGTACATGGTATATCAGGACAGAATTTGTACTGTGTTGATGGGATGTGTGACGGTTTGAATAAGAATGCCCCCCCATAGGCTCATATATTTGAATGCTTAGTCACCAGGGAGTGGAACTCTTTGAAAGGATTAGAAAAATTAGGAGGTGTGACCTTGTTGGAGGAAGTGTGTCACTAGGTGGGCTATGAGGTTTCAAAAGCCTATGCCAGGCCTAGGAGCTCTCTCTCTCTCTCTCTCCCTCTCTCTCTCTCTGTCTCTCTCTGTCTCTCTCTCTCTCTCTCTCTCTCTCTCTCTCTCTCTCTCTCTCTCTCTCTGCCTATGGATCAGTATATAGCTCTCAGCTACTACTCCAGCACCTGCCTGCCTGCCTCCATTCTCCCTGTCATGATGATAATGGACTGAACCTCTGAAACGGTAAGCGACCCACCCTAATTAAGTGTTTTCCTTGTAAGAGTTGCCATGGTCATGGTGTCTCTTCACAGCAATAGAACAGTGATTGAGACAAGATGTAACTGGATTACAGATATATGACATGATCTCATTTCAAGGGCAGGTAGGGGTGCTGACTTAGGTAACTTTAGAAATGGTTGGAGTTTGTAAGACTAGAGACAAGAGAAATTATATATGATTACTATATTTTGATGGATAAATTGCTTCATATACAGCAAAAGCTGACAACTGATGCTTTTGTACACATGTACTTGTATTCAAGGAACGGATGCAAGATAGTGGGTGGGAGATCCAGGTTTCTCACTGTTCAGATGGGTGACCACTGCTCAAGAAGGAGGGTCGGACTGTCCCACGTGTGACTTCAGGGGAGTTAGTGTGACACATTGGCGTGGATTACATTTGTTATCTTTGCAGATGGATTATTTTTCATGTTTAGGTGGTGCACATGTGTGGATATGAATGTTCAAAGGTGTGGGTGCACATGTGTATGTGTGTGTATGTGCACGTAGGGGGTCAAGATTAATGTTGGGAGTCTTCCTCAATGGCGTGCCACTCTATTGATTGAGGCAGGGCTTGTCAGTTTGCCAGACCTCATCAACACAGCTAGTCCTAGCCTGCCAGATTGCTGCCAAGCGCTAGAATTACAGGTGGATCGCGACACTTACCTGGCATTTGTGTGGATTCTGAACTCTGGTCTTCACATTGGCTGGTTGTACAGCAAACACTAACTGCTGAGCCATCTCTCCAGCCACAGACGGGTAATCTTAGAAATAACTCCAGACATGCTCACACACACATACGCACTCATATATATGCAAGCTTTGCCTACTTAGAGGGCCTGGAGGCAGTAAAAATGCTATAAACATGAGCACACCTAGTGCATTGATCTTGCTTTCTAATTAATGCCCCAATGAAAGGAAACAGGGACGGGGATCTGTGAAGGCTTGAAAGAGATGTCCCCAGTAGTCTGGGGATTTGAATACTTGGTCCTCAGTGGGTGATGGTGTTTGGGGAGACTTAGAAGATATAGCCTTGTCAGAGAAAATGTGTCATGGGAGACAGGGCTTTGAAGTTTCAAAGCTTTGTGTCAGCCCTAGTGTGTTCTCTCTGCTTCTTGCCTTTTGTTCAAGATGTGATCTCTCAGTTTCCAGCTCCAGACATCATGCTTCTGCTTTGACATCATGGACTCTTATCCCTCTGACACCAAGGGCCCCCAAACCTCTTTTTTCTATAAGTTGCCTCGGTCATGATGTTTTATCACAGCAATACAAAAGCAACTAATACAGCATCCTTGGAGAAGTAGCTGAATTCAAGGCTGAGGCAGAGAGTGCATCTGGGGATTAGCCCAAACCATCTTCACATGCCATAGAATAAGGAAGAGCTCAAAAAAAAATGATAGAATGTGATGGCTGATATTCATTGTCACTTGGGCAGGATTAAAGTCATCTAGAAAGTAAACCTCTGGTCATATCTGTGAATGAGTTTCTAGATTATGTTGAGCTAGAAAGACATACCCTTAGGGTCCTGGAATGAAGAAAAAAGAGAAAGTGAGCTGAGCACCAAGGCACAGCAGGAGGAGACACATCTGGAACCCGTATTTGCACGGGCAGGCCAACATCCCTGTCCATATCTACTAGGACAAGAGATGCTGCCTCCCTGTTAGTCTGGGTGAGCTAATCACTGGTCTCTGGGGAGTGTGGAATCTGAAAACAGGAGACTAAGGAAGAATGCATGACTTCTGACGCTCATCTGGAATGGAGCCGGTATCAGTGTATGGGGAAATCAAGGCCTTGTTTAGTCCAGAGCTGTGGTGGGACAGGGAGGCCAGCACTACTACAAAGCTAAGTCCAGGAACTGTGTGGCACATGGAACAGACTGAAAGAGAGGCCTGGTCTCTTCCGAGGTGATGAACAGCTTCCAAGCACAGCCGCAGTCTGTTTGGCCTGAATACACTTTCCATCCTGGAATTCCTGAGAGCATGCTTTGAGCAAACCTTGGTTCCCGCCCCTGTTTCACTTAAGCTAGTCTGAGCGGGTCTCTCTTCGCTGCAGGATTCCTGAGGTTATCTGTCTCCCCACAAAGAGTAAAATACTTGAACATCACAGTGGCTCTTTTACAGAATCCAAGACCTTAAAGCTGTGAAAGATACTCAGTGAATGGCCCTCAGAGGGTCAACAGAAACCTGGTGGGATCCTCACACACCCGGGATCCATAAAGCCTAACTAATTCTTCTTTTAAATGATTTTTAATTTTTTTGTGTGTATATGTGTGTGTGTGTGTGTGTGTGTGTGTGTGTGTGTGTGCATGCATGTATGTGTGAATTTAGTAGATATGTGTTGTGTATGTGCATGTGTGTGTGCAGGTGCATGAACTTGTGAGCACGTATGCAGAGGTCAAAGGACAACATCAGGTAACTTACTCTGTTATCCTTTGTCTTATTCCTTTAAAGACAGGGTCTCTAACTGAGCCTGGAGCTACCTTGGTTGCCAGCAAGCCCTAGCAATCCTCCTGTCTCTGCAGACCCCCTCCCCTATAGTGTTACAGGCATGCATGGTCACACCGGCTTTTTATGTGGGTGCTGGGTCCAAACTCAGCATCTCATGCTTATTCAGCAAGTGCTCTTACCTACTGATCATTTCTCCAGCTCCTAATTATTTTCCATCATAAAATTAAGCACATTGTACCCAAATCAAGAGTAATTAAGGGGTCCAGTTAAGATGTAAGATGAACAAATAGACTTTAATGTGACATGAATTTAAGATTTCTTACTGTGACTAACTTGTAAGCTCATATGCCCCACGGGTGAATCTACTAGTATTATTTTACTAAATGAATGTAGCATCAAAGTACAATCTAATAATCATATCTACACTCGTAGATTAGGGCAGCTCTCTCTCAGACCTCATCAGAGAAGTTTCTTTGGCCAGTGGATTTTGATTAACATAGAAACTTATGGCAGGTCAAAGTGCAGAGGACAGTTGTCTATGGAGTGCTCAGCCACAACAGAATATCTATATCATGCTCTCTCCCCCCTCTGAAGCTCAGGGATCATTGCAGACTAGGAGCAGAAAGATTGTAAGAGCCAGGGATGGGGAGGATTAAGGTGAATCATGCTTTCTGGACATGGTGGAACCACTGCACTCAGGACCTCACAACAGCTGTGCACAAGATCATTCCAATCAATGTCTCAAGCTTCAAGCAGGGAGGAACTCATGAGCCTCTACCCTTACCTACAGAGCTGTGGACAGTCAACGGTTTCTAGGGGAGGCAGAGTCAGTTTCCTTTAAGAGTGTATCTCCTGATAGGTCAACCGTGCTCCAGCAAATGACCTGTGTACCATGAGTATGTTGGTGCCACAAACTGGACTCCATGAGTCATTAGAAAGAAGGAAGGAAAAGAAGGAAGGAAGGAAGGGAAGGAGGGAGGGAGGAAGGGAGGGACGGAGGGAGGGAGGGAGGGAGGGAGGGAGAGAGAGAGAGAGAGAGAGAGAGAGAGAGAGAGAGAGAGAGAAAGAAAGAAAGAAAGAAAGAAAGAAAGAAAGAAAGAAAGAAAGAAAGAAAGAAAGAAAGAAAGAAAGAAAGAAAGAACAGCTGAACTTTCGAGGGGTGAAAAGTTAGAGCTGGATCTAAGGGGAGTTAATAGAGGAGTGAAGGGTGAATACGGTTGAAATACATTGTATAAATGTATGAACTTCTCAAAGAACTAATAAAAAACATCCTAAGCTTTGGTGCAATAATAAAAAGAATATCCACCATTATGTGAAAATAAGCTTCAAAAATGCCTGCCCACGCTTCACACACATGGTCCCCTCCCCAAGGCTCTGTTATTCTCATGTACCTTAACCAAAGCCAGGCATGGAAACAAACAGTAGGCATGAGAGGGGGAAATCCAGTTGTCTTCAATGAAGCCATATCTTCAAGAGGCGCTCTTATTTTAAATAAAGTATCAAACACTTAATCTTGGTTTTAATTTTGAACATCTGCATATTAACAGATAGTGTCTACTTATACTGCAGTTCTTCAGGCTTCTGAATGTAAGGAGCTTCCAAACATCTAGGCATAACTAATCTAGTCCAGCTACTCACAGGGCTTGAGAAAGCTCCCTTTGAAGTACAGAGAAAGGTCATGAATGTCAGCTACATCTCATTTGAATTTTTAGTGACTCATCCCATATAATGATCTGAACCCAGTTTCTTTGCAGCCTTCTTCAACTGCTTCTACTTCTAGACTCCACAATCGGGCAAAAATGATGTCTTTATTAATATTAATATGGTCACCTATCTGGATGCCACCTTTTGGCTTCCCTTTTCTTAGGGAAGGTTGCCCTGTCCTTCAACTCTTGCCTGTTACTGATTGCTAAATCTTCCATTGCATGCTTGCCCATATATAAACATGCCAGTTTTTCACCATTCCAAGATCCTTTCTTTATATCCTTTTTACAAATAAAGACTGTCTTAGTTAGGGTTTCTATTACTGTGACGAGACACCATGACCATGACAACTCTTATAAAGGAAAACATTTAATTGGGGGCTTGTTTACAGTTTCAGAGGCTTAGTCCATTATCATCATGGCAGGAAATACGGCAACATGCAGGCAGACATGGTGCTGGAGAAGGAGCTAAGAGTTCTATATCTTGATCCACATGCAATAGAAGGAGTCTGTGTCACAATGGGCATAGCTTGAGCCTAGGATACCTCAAAGCCCATCCCCACAATGACATACTTCCTTCAACAAGCCACACCTACTCCAACAAAGCCACACCTCCTAATAGTGCCATTCCCTATGAGGGCGTCATTTTCTTTCAAATCACCACAAAAGTATGTCTTAAAGATTGCTATTTGTATAATCCTGGTCTGAAAATGGCTGAGTTTCTATAATGTTAACCAGCTCTATGAATATTAATCATGTTTTTTATTTTCACTACCAAATATCTAATAGAAGCAACTAAGGGGAGGGGAGTTTACTTGGGTTCATAGTTCAGAGTGCTGCCACAGGGAAAGGAAGGCATTTGGGTGGGACCAGCTCCTGTCCATGGCAGGAGGAATGTGAGAGAGTTGGTCATATTACACTGGCAAGCAGGAAGCAGAGAGCAAAATTAGAAGCATGGCCAGCCTGTAACCCCCAAAGCCCACTTTAAGTTCTTGCATCTTCCAACCAAGCCCCATGTTTAAGAGGTTCCACAATCTCCCAGAACAGCACCACCACCTGGGGACCTAATGTTCAAACTCATGAGCCTGGCGTGGGGGGATTACACACCCATGCCATAACAAGTACTTATAAGACTGCTCCCTCTGTAAGCACACAATTGGGACCTTCTTCTCAATGTTCCCTGAGCCCCTGTGCCTTAATCATTCTCCTAAGAAGGGGTGGGGGGTGTATTTATCCAGACCCATGTAAGGAAGATCCTTGATTTCCAGGGTTGCAGTCACAGGGCGGGCTAGCTCGATCAGGCATTCCTTGCTAGCAATCCAATGGATTGGCATATCTGACCCTTCCTCCATTTTGGCTTTCATGTGTAAGGAGGAAGACATTTTGATCTTGGTGACTGAATCATGTGTGGATCCTTATCTGATCTCAGACTAAATGAAGGAAGGATGGCACTCATGGTCTTCCTCAAGCTGAGACATTTTTTTTTGTATTTAAATTTTGACACCTACTAACTACACGTGTTTATGGGTACCATGTGACCATTCGATATGCGTGTGGTATGCAGTGGTAAAATTGGGGCAATTAGCATTTCTAGCTCCTAAAGAGACAATCATTTCTCTGTGTTGGGAATCTTTGAATTCCTCTCTTCTAGTTCTTCATAAAATATGTAGTAAATTCTCTCCTGTGAAGCAGGCCTCAAATCCAATCAAGAGAGTGGTTGGTTACGCCCATATTACCCCTGTGGCCTGGCAGGTCATTATTATATAACATGCAGGGTCCAGCACTGGTGTAGACCATTGGTTTCTTTTCTCCCACAACAGCCTCCATAGCCTTTCCATCACGATTTAAGCCAGCCACCAAGTTTCCTTGTCACTTCAAGACTGATTTCTCCTACAACCACAGTATATGGTGTCTTCAGCGACAAGTTCTTACCATCTGGTTATAGTGGGCAGCCAAGGGCAATGACAATAGCCCATGTTGTTTGGAGGCCTCTGGGGCCTCCCTGACCAGTCCCTAGTAGAGCGGTAGCCTGTGCCCAGCAGTGAGATTTTCATTTAATAACCTCTGTCTTTCGGAAAGAGCATTGCTCACTGATGTGGATTTTCTCAGTAATTTTATTTTACTCTTTTTCCCCAAGTTGCTTTTGGCCATGGTGTTTTATCACAACAATAGAAACTTAGTTAATACAGAAATTCATATCAGAGAGGGGACTATTGTAGTGACAGACCTGACCAGGTATTTGGGGGGAGGATTGTGGAAGGACTTTGGAACACTGAACTAGAAAAGCCAATGAGTTGAAATTTCTTAAAAAAAAAAACTACTTAAAGTAGTTTATAGATTTGTGGGGTTTCATAAGGCTTCTTCATACACCCTTGGTTTTAGTTAGTTTATTCTCTACTCTGCCTTTTACCCACTGCCGTTTCCTCCCTGCCCAAACCTGTAGTTTCCAGTATCAGCCTCCTGCCCTTTCATAGCATATGCCTCACTATCCCCTCCTACTGCATATTGGAGTGCAATATCGAAGGTCTCCAAGTATGGTCTTCATGAACACTTCATGCTGATCAAGCCTTCCCCTGGTCCCTCATTTTCTCACACCCATCCATCCACTGCTGTTGAGAGGAAGGTATTATGGGAGTTTCTGAAGGAAGTTGCAGTAGGGCCGTGGGGGTGCAAATGATCCAAATGAATTGTATGTATGTATGAAATTTTCAAAGGCTAAATAAATAAAATATTATCATGTCGATAATAAATTATAAATTATAGCACCATGCTCCAACAGACTTAAAAATGCACTAGCTGGGTGTGGTGCCACATGTCTGTAATACCAGTGCATGGCAGGAAGCTTACTGTGAGTTCCAGATCAGCCTGCAACTACGGAGGGGATTGGAGGCTAATCTGAGCTACACAGGAAGACCTTGTCTCAAAAACCAAAACAGTATCTGCTGCTGCTGCTGCAGCACTCAAATCAGAAGCTTCAAAACGCAAATGTTTGAATCAGTAAACTTTGAGCAGATGTGAACTCAGGGCACACAACCTCTGGCATCAGTCTTGATGTCCGACAGATTTCCTTGGACAGACACTGGCAATGAGATGCCCTATGGACATGAGAGTGGCTTAATAAGATATGTTATAAAAGGAGGGGGCAGGAAGAAATGTCATAGCTGGGGGGGGGAATATCCTGTCTGTGGAGGGCAAAACCCATACAGTGGCAGACATTTGCAAATAATGCAGCCCATGTTCCCCACTGGTGCGTGGTCCTGCCCGATGGCATTGTATACACGACATGTGTCAAACTGTCAAAGAACTAACTTAATTAATTTTAAAATGTGTATTTTGTCATTTTTGGCTGTATTTACAATCTCTAAAAACTTTATAAAAATAGTAATAGCTTAACATTTTAAGGGAATTTAATTAGTTAGTCATGGAATTGATTCTGAGGGATTTCAATGTTACAGTCCTTAAACTACCTGAGTGATTAACTAAATCTATTAATAGCATTTAATGCTTAAGGAAAGGTCGTGTCTAACTCAAAGTTAAAAAGTAGGTCAACATATTACAAGTGACTTTGAAGAATATGGACATGTAAAGCAGAGGTGTGAGCTCAGAGGACACTTGGGACAAATCATACTGTACCAAAGTCAGATGGAGCAGAAATGGGTGACAAAAGACAGAGATGATGCTGTTGATCTGGGGAAGCCAATAGAGAAGGTTTTAAACTGAACCAGCGCTGCACTGTGAGGTCTCTCTTCCCCCCGAGGACCTGGGGTTTCTATTCAGTTCCTCTCTGCACTTTGTGCTCTACAGTTTCACCAGTTTCCCAGAACTTCTGGGTAAACTCTATACCATTCGGCATCAAATGAGTCTTCAAGAATAAATAGAGCTCCAGCCAGGCGGGCTGCTCAAGCGATTAGAGACATTTGAGACTGCTCCAGAGGTGGGCATCGGCTCCCCAGCCCGCGCGGTGTTTGAGTGAACTTGGCAAGGGCGATCTACTGCAGAGATAGGAGCAGCCTGACATTTTCCTCCTAGGAGAGCAATCTCAGCTTGACCTTTCTGAAGACCGTGGCTGCCTGAGGGTGGAGAACCTCCTGGGACTTCACAGACATTGGAATGGAGTGACTGCTGCTATGGATGGTGATACATGCCTGGTAATAAATTATTAATCTCCCCATCTCCACTCTCATTTCCTGGCATAATGCCCTTTTTAGGTTTCAGGCAGGTGCCAAAAAGGGTTAGCGCGATTCAGACTAGGTTCAAATAGAATTTAAAGTCCAGACTAAATTGTTTAAAAGCACGATTCTGTATGCCACAGTAGGGGAACAGGCTAGGAACTGAAGTCCTGATTAATTTTACGCGTGCCCCTACTGTGGGGCTCAGAGCCTCGGGTCCTTCCTTGGTGGACAGACATGTCTAATTTCCATATTCACCATAGAAAGTCAGTTAGAGAATACGCTTTCCGGTACCTTACACTGTGACAGGGCACACAGAAGATTTCTGGGTCCTCCGGCCCCCTCTCCTGACCTTCTCCCTCCCTTGATTGTTTTTCTGTTTCCACTATTTGCTCTTCCTCACTAATACTGATGTGAATTACGCATGTGAACTCAAATGAGTTTTCATGGTAGTCAAACAACTGGCTGGCATATCTGCTTTGCACGTGCCAGAGTAACAATAACTAATATTTATATCACGCTGTGTGATCTAGCATGGGCTTTCAAACATATTATCTATGTCTATTATAGAAGCCCAACAAGCAAACCTCAGCGTCACCTTGCATCAAAACCTGAAAACTCCGCCATGTGAATGAAAGCCAGTCCCCATCTTTATGGATGGAGCCGGGGAGTGCAATGAGAATGTTCCCCTTAGGCTTGTCTATTTGAATGTTTACCCACCAGAGAGTGGCACTATTTGAAAGGGTTGTAAAGATTAGGAGGTGTGGCCTCGCTGTAGAAAGTGTGTCCCTGTGGGGAGGGGTGGGCTTTGAGGTCTCAAAAGCCCACACCAGACAGTCTCTCTCTCTCTCTCTCTCTCTCTCTCTCTCTCTCTCTCTCTCTCTCTCTCTCTCTCTCTCTCTCTCTCTCTCTCTCTCTCTGCCTTAGGATCAGGCTGCTGCTCTCAGCTACCACTCCATTACCTGCCCGTGTGCTGCCATGCTCCTATCCATGATGCTAATAAACTTAATCTCTGAAACAGTAAGCAAGTCCAAAATTGAATGCTTTCTAGTGAGACTTAAAAAGTATGGCTTCGGGAGGCAGAGCCAGGTGGATCTCTGTGAGTTCGAGGCCAGCCTGGTCTCCAAAGCGAGTTCCAGGAAAGGCGCAAATCTACACAGAGAAACCCTGTCTCGAAAAACCAAAAAAAAAAAAAAAAGTATGGCTTATCAGCATGGGGCTTTACCAACACGTCTTCTTGGCACAGGACTAAATGAGCTGGCTCCCAGCAAACCCAGTGTGGTGCAATTTGTCTCCATGCCCTTTAGTTTACTCCTGCATGAATCTCTCCACTCTACAACTAAAGTACTAATTCTTGTCCTCTCAGAAGAAGAAACAAGAGGTAGATGTGTTCATACTGGACTCAGTAGCCTAAGTGTGAGTCCCTGCAGGGTAATTGTCTAGTTCTGCCCCCTGGCATCCTGTCTGGGGGAATTCGGAGTGTAACAATGGGGCTGTCCTTCATGCTTGCTTTCTACTAAATTTTAATAATATTTTTATTAATACTTTGAGAATTCTATACAGTGTATTTTGGTAACATGCATCCCCTCCTCTGACTCCTCCAGACTCATCACTTGCCCATCAAAATTCACATTCTTATTCTTTTTTACCCTTGATTTTGCTCTCTCTATCCCTCTCTTTTAAACACATAGAGTCTCATTAGTTCATGAGGACTAGCGTCCAGTGTGGCTGATAAACCAGGGGTCATTCCATAGAGGAAACTGACTTTCCATCTCCTAGTAGCTATCAAATACTGGTATCTCCTCAGCTCCTAGTGGGCTTCATGCCCACCTCCCCTCATCCATGCTGGGAGTTTTGTCTGCCTTAAGCTCACGCTGGCCTTATGTATGCTGTCGTAATCATTGTGAGTTCCTTTGTGCACCTTCCCTGTTGGGGCAGGAAAACATTGTTCACTTTAAGTCACCTACCACCTCTGGCTCTTGCAATCTTTCCACTCCTTCTCCTGGGACGCTCCCTGAGCCTTGAGGAGAGGGATGTGTTATAGACATCCCATGAGGAGAGGGATGTATTATAGACATCCCATGAGGAGAGGGATGTGTTATAGACATCCCATTTAGGATTGAGTGCTAGGAAGTCTCTTATTTTCTCCATGCTGACCAGTTTTGGGTCTCTGTGTTGGTCACTGTCTCCTGCATGGAGAATCATCTCTAAAGAGGGATGAGAGATAGACGCTCTGATCTGGAGTTCTGGTTTGGACTTACATGGTTCCAGTTCTGCTTTCTACTTCTTTATTTCTTATACTGCAATCTGAATTCCTCAGCTTGCTCTCCTTTACACAGTTCTCTACTCCTTGGGGTTTTGTTTTTTTCTTAATATAGTGGATTAGTGCCTGCTTGAATCTCCCTTTGTTTCTCCGAGGATAAAAACTTCATTTATCCAAAGCGCTACTCTATTTATCATCTCAGCTGCCCTCTGTGAGTTTTTCTGTTAAGTGTGATACCTCTCCTGGTGACTAGCCCTTTCGAATTTCTGAAACTCTGATATAGTAGAACAGATTTTGCTTCTGGAGATCCTTGTCAGATTGTTCCCTAGCAGGGAGAATGGGTCCAGAGCATGAGTTACAGGTGTTTAGTGGAAAGAGGAGGGCAGGCTAGGGCGACCTATCCTGGAAGGCTTTGCCAGGTACCAAGTGAGGTGCTTGTCTTTTAGACCCGATCACTGCACACAGGGTCAGGGTATTGTTTCTACTGCTGCCAAGCCCATGGCAGAGAATGTGATGTCTCAGGGTGGTTCAGCTGGCTGTTTAGGCTATGGATCCCTAGTACATCTCCCAGGACCTCCTCTCTATCTACTACTCTCCAATACACAGATTCTTCACACCAGCCATGTTGGCATTCTCCTGTGGTGTCCATCCATTTACACGACATTCTCCCTGGCATGTAAATGCCTTTGCTTGGAGTCTTTTTATCATCTTTATATTTCTGGAGAACGTTTTATTTTAATGGACTCCAATATACCATCAACTTTTCCTTTCTGGTTAATGACTTTTGCCTGCTAACTAAAAAGTCGTCCTTGTGTTCATAAGTCCTGAGAAAATGTTTCCCAGTTGATCTAATATTTTTTAAAGATTCACTATACTTTTAATAATGTGCATGTGTTTGTGTCTGTGTGTATCCATATATATGTACATGCATTCCCACAGAGGCCAGAAGAGGGCATCAGATCCCTTGGAGTTGCAGTTACATGCACTTGTGAGTGGCTGAATGTGGATGCTGGGCACTGGACTCAGGTTGTCTACAAGAGCAATATGGGATGCTAACCACTGAACTGTCCCTCTAGCCCCCTAATATTTTAATTGTTTGCCTTATGACTATAAATAATCTATTTTAGGGTAACTGAAGTGTTCACACATTCATATACATAAGCACAAACACTCATGCACACATACTACCAAGAACCAATTAACTGCTGTGGAATCATTTGTTAAAGAAAAAGATGCCACTTCCCCTCCCCACCCCCACTGAGTTATCGCCACATCTTTCACTCACCTCTGTTGTCTTATTCCAGATGTCGCTTTTGTCCCGCTGATCTCATGCCTACTCAGACACCAGCAACACAGTCTGGCTTGCTACAGCGTTGAGACACATCCTAGACTCAGGCGGAACAATTCATCCATCTTTCATTTTCCGCAGAATCGTGTTGGTCATCTGGAAGGCCCACATGGCTTTATCATTTTAGAGTCAGCTTACCAATATCTAGGCAGAAACCTTTGGGGGTTTTCTGGGTGGTGTTGGCTCGAGAGATGAGAAGGAGTGTGGGGATCTTCAATGCTACCGTTTCATACCCCTCCCCACCGTATCGGCTGTTACCAAATCTTTTACTGTAACACTTAAGCTCGACCACGTTATTATTTTCATGTTGGACTGAAAACGTTCTTTGGGGGAAAACTTTCTAAAGAGATAATATATTTGCTTCCATGTTCTTTCTGATGCCCTTTATTCTATTTCACTGGCCTGGAATTATTTCTTGAAAATCTGAGTGATTTCCCTCAGCCCTTGTTCATCTGTAGTGAATAGTGTCTGGATTTTGTTATCTTCTTTTAAAGAGTTTTTTTTCTTTTTTAATTATTAAGAGATTTTCTATTCATTTTACATACCAACCACAGATTCCCCTCTCCTCTCTCCTACCACCCCCCAGCCTTCCCCGCAAACCCCCCTGTAGCTAGAGTTTTCCTGCCTGGCCCACAGTCAGGACAAATCTCTATCACCTGCCAGTCCCACAGCCACTCAGACCCAACCAAGTAAACACAGAGACTTGTATTGGTTACAAACTGTATGACCGTGGCAGGCTTCTTGCTAACTGTTCTTACAGCTTAAATTAATCCATTTCTATAAATCTATGCCTTGCCACATGGCTCATGGCTTACCGGCACCTTCACATGCTGTTGTAGTGGCTACCCACTACATGCTGTTTCTCATCATGGCGGCTGGCAGTGTCTCTCTGACTCAGCCTTCCACTTCCCAGCTTTATTCTCCTCCTTGTCCCGCCTACACTTCCTGCCTAGCCAATGGCCAATCAGTGTTTTAATTATTGACTAATCAGCAACACATTTGACATACAGAACATCCCACAGCACTTCCCCCTTTTTTTTTCAAAAAGGAAGGTTTTAACCTTAACAAAGTAAAATTACATATAATTTGGGAATTTGGGCATAGCTTCTCTTACTACTTCCTGCTGGAGGGGGGCGCTGTATCTTATGGGGAAACAAAGAAAATTTTAGGATTATGGAATAGTCCATGAGGCTGCATCATATGAGCCAGATGCCTTCAAACTGTGCTGGATGTTGGATCATCTGGGCCATGGTATCATCGGAGACCTTTCAGGGGGTCTTGGCTGGTCAAACCTGATGTGTCTTAATCTGGAACAAATCCATAGCCTCTGGCTTTCTGTGGAAACAAAAGCAGAGTCTCCTTTCCAAAGTAACATATCCTTATATCCAAATTTTGAAGTCAAGGTACCTTTAAAATATACATTTTGGCATAACTCAACAGCTTTTACAATCAAATGTTTTTCTGCAGTTAAAAGTCCCAAAGACAACACAATCCAGATTCTCTGTGTAATATCCATTTTTACGTGGCTTATTTTCTATACTACCTTTACTGTCTCTTTAAAGACTTTATTTTTTAAAACTATGTATTTGTTTCTATAACTGTATATATCACCTTTTTTGTCTCTTTCAAGCCTACGTATCTTTTACACACATTGTAAACTATTACATCTGAATCTGTCTTATTGTGAATCTATTGCCTTAAACTACAGCAGCTGTGGCTGCTGGCTCCTCCCACCTCAGCTTCCCAACATGGCTACGTTTACCACCAGCTCTGGGAGCTATCGTGGGTCTATGCTTTTATCCAAGCAGCGTGTAGTCCAGAAACCTTTTTTGTTTTGTTTTGTTTTGTTTTGTATTAGCAAAGTCTAAATCCACCATGCAGCTTAATGTGCCACTTGCAGAGGCCTCATTCCTGCCATATAGCATGTCGAGCATGCACACCAGGAACCCACAAGTAGCTCAAACCAGCAGCTGCTGCTCATTTGAGAGAGACAATTAGGAAGCTGTTTTTAGCTCCGTTTTAGAATCTTTTCTCAGTTTTTAGGTGGAAACTCTTGCCACCACGTTGGACGCCATTTGTAGCTAGAGTTTTCCTGCCTGGCCCACAGTCAGGACAAATCTCTATCACCTGCCAGTCCCACAGCCACTCAGACCCAACCAAGTAAACACAGAGACTTGTATTGGTTACAAACTGTATGGCCGTGGCAGGCTTCTTGCTAACTGTTCTTACAGCTTAAATTAATCCATTTCTATAAATCTATGCCTTGCCACATGGCTCATGGCTTACCGGCACCTTCACATGCTGTTTCTCATCATGGCGGCTGGCAGTGTCTCTCTGACTCAGCCTTCCACTTCCCAGCTTTATTCTCCTCCTTGTCCCGCCTACACTTCCTGCCTAGCCAATGGCCAATCAGTGTTTTAATTATTGACTAATCAGCAACACATTTGACATACAGAACATCCCACAGCACCCCCCAGTTGTTTTTTTTAAGTATCACTACTGTAGTCTAGAGTAGCCATGATGCCACAGGTCAGTTTAGTCTGCTACACTGACGGGACCCCTCTGTGGTGACTCTGGTGAGTTTAGTCTCCTCCTTGGTGGGAATCCTCTGGGATGACTCTTGAGTGTCAAATGTTCAGTAATCTCTCCCCATTTTTGCCTGCTCACAGGTCACGTGCTTCTAAGCCTCTACAAGCTCGGTGTTTCTCAGCTTGCATCTCCCTGTATCTTCCTGCACAGCCCATGGACATTCACGTTCCACGTTCACTTCATAGTCTATGAGACTCAAGAGGACCTCTCCCCCATGAAGAATCCTTTTAGCCTTTTCTATCTGAAGCTCTCTCCTCAGAGTGTTTATCCTCCTGTCAGTGAGGTGGCCATCCTCTCTGGGGAATCTCCCCACTCCAACTCTGGAAAACGCCTCCCAAGAGAAAATCAGAGTGACTGCACGCCTCCCTCACTTAACCTTTCTCATCGGCTGCTGGCTATTGGTCTGTGTCTGGAAATAATTGGCTGGCTTACTGTGTCCAGCTTTCCAGTTATTTTTGGCCCCTGCCTCTAGTTCCATTTGAATGGAAACTAGCCACGAAAGGGGAGTTACAAAGGGTTCGAGGGAGGAGCAGTGCTTATTTTCTTTGGAGTGAGATGTGCGTACAGCTCACAGCAGACGGGGTCCCCGGTGGCTGAGTGCATTGTTAAGAAGGGGTATAGGTGTAGCTCAAGCCAAACACAGTCTCCGGTTGCTAAGCTTTCCTGGGGCATGCCCGCCTCACCTCTATATTGATTTTTGTTTGGTACCTGTGTGTAAGATGAAATTCACTGTGTGCTGTAGCCTGCCCTCTGTCCTCACCAAGCTCTGCCCAGTTTCAGTTCCTGCTGTCGTTGTGAATCGGATGACATGCATCTAGGCACCTGTTGATTACATTCTGATTCGTAGGCTTTGTCCCACATTGTTGGTCCCTTAAGCTTCTGCTTTGGTCTTTTGTATTAATTTTTATTTGCGCATTTAATTTTCTCCACAGTCATTTCTTTGGGGGCCGGGGGTTTACCTTTTGCATTATTGCCAGCTTTTGCTGCTCTTTCTCCAATTGAAATATCCCCATGTTTGGGTGTGGCTGAAAAATATTTATTCCTCAACTTCTCTCCGTGTGTTTCTGCACTCCATCTCCATCTCACCTGAGCCGGTCATGGAGAAAAGAGATGATGAGTCAGCACACTTGCCATCTACTCGGCCACACTCTTCTTCCTGAGACAGCCTTGCTTCTTGACTCTCGGGGGAGCAGCTTTGAACTCCTTCTGTCCTAGAGAGTCCAGGCCTCTGACTGGCCCTAAGCAATGTTCTTTTCTTTAGCCCTTCTTCTCTCTTCCACACCGAAGCTAAGCTCTCTGTTCTTGTTACCAGCTGAAATATCACCCAAGAAAGTTGGACAGACTTCACAGGGTGGTGACAGAGAGTGGGTTCCCGCATACCTCTGGGGATGTGGTTGGTTGAAGAGGAAGGGTCAGTGTACAAGAGGATCCTAGTTAGTGAGGGCCTGGGAGTCACTGTGAGGACTGTTGTTTCTTCGAGCTTCTCTAGTCCTGCTTCATCTTGCTTCATCTATGCCGCCCCCCACCCCCATCTTAGTGTTGATTTCACTAACCAGCCAAGCCTGGGTGAGCTCCTGGGAGGAACACAGGGATTCTAACAGTATGTTTGAAGGTTCAAAATGGTTGTCCTAGAAGTGGGTTAATATTTTCACTGTTCTAAAAACTTGGCCCTCTTGTTGGTCATGAGGTGGTTTACCTCAGTGAACACTCTTGGGATGCACCATTTCTCCAGGCAGGGAATTTCCCTGTGCAGTGCAGACTGCAGAGCTTCCATAACTGAAATTCAGTCTCCCAGTTATTTGCATGTGTAATGTCTTGGAACGGATGGGGAATGAGAGGGCTTTGTCTAAGTGGTCATAATAGTTAGAGATGTAGTGACAGGGAATGGATGACTAATGCCTTCCAGTGTGGGATTTGGGCATGATTTGCCATCATTGGGAATTTTGATGACAAAGCAGAAGTTTATCCACAAAAGAAATATTTGCAACAATGCTTTGTCTGAATGATTGGTCTCACTCAGATCCATCAGTGCAATTTAGCCAGAGCCCTTTTCATCAATCCATCTTGAGCCAGCTAAACACTTGGTCTTCTGTAGAACTAAAGCCAATTCTCTTAAATACAGCAAGTTGTTGCTGCTATATTTTTCTATGAAATGACCCTGGAGGTTTTCATCTTAATTCTCCCCACCCCCATACCAGAGGCAGGAGTGACTCAGGGAGCTGCTGGAGGACTTGGGAAAGCATTTATCCTCATCTGGAATTGTCTTTCATTCTCACCATCGCTGCACACTTACAGCCTTTTTTACTGTGATGTGCAAAATACGACTTGCTCCATATAACAGGAATCTAAGATGCTGGAGGCTATCTGCATGAGCTACTTAGATTTGGACCTCAAAAGAGACAGAGCTGCTGATTATATTCACATCAGACCATGACCTCGACTATACAGATCTGGGTTTCGGAGGCGGGGGGGGGGGGGGGGGGGGGGGGGGGGGGGGGGGGGGGGGGGGGGGGGGTGGGGGGGGGGTGGGGGGGTGGGGGGGGGTGGGGGGTGAGAATAATATAAAAAAGAGGTCGCCTTGTTAGGTGCAGAGCACATTAATGTTAAAACTGTATGAAGACCCTTGCCATTCAATGAGAGCCTTGTTGCTCCTTATTAATGGAAACGGGTGCTCTGTTTTTTTCCCAGCCAGATTCCAGCATTGCTGTCCGAACACCATTCAAAATATCTGAACCCTCCCAGATGCCAGTGCCTGTGGGTGTAAGACAGGAAATGCAAAGTGGTTTTGGCCCAAGCACAAAAATGTGGGGCAGAACAGAGAGTCTTCTGTGGGATGACCTCCATTAATTTTATGTCATCGCAGTCTAGGTGTTGACCGTGAGTGGCCGGTTCCTGTGGAAGTTTTGGTAGACTACTTTGGGAAAATGACACAGTCCTCTTGTGCTAACTTAAGCAAGGACATTGATGAATTAGAAGCACGGTTGGTCACAGCAAAGTCATCAGAACCCACCCAGATCTCCAACACCACCATCTTCATCTCCACCATGACATCATTCTTACCGTGCTGTAGCTGCTCTCTCCATGTGGTGCTGAGGGGAGGAACTTGCCCTTGCTCCACTTTGGCCGCATTGAGTCAGGCCAGAAAGAAAATCTAGCCACTATATGTGGAACATCGGATCTGCCTCCCTCTGCACTATTAATATAATTCAAGTGGATCACAAGCTTCCTACGCTCTCTGATCTATTACCATTCACATATGGTCATCAGTTAATGGTTGCATTAATGGCTGTGTTAGTCAGCTTTCTGTCAGTGTGACTAAAGATCACAAATAAACAACTATAGGGAAGATTGTCCTGGTTGCTTGATCTCAGATGGTTTATGCATGGGACGAGGTGCAGCATCATGGGAGCACATGACAGAGGAAGCTGTTCTCCTCATAAAGATCAAGGATCAAAGTGAGACAGAGGGGCTGTGTCCATTATCCCTTTCATGGGCATGTCTCTCATGACCTACTTTCCCCACAAAGCCCCATCTCTACCAGGTTCTGACTTCTTCCAGTAGGACCACGGACTAGTGGCCAAGCCTTGAATATGGTGACTTGGTGGGGGGACACATCCAAATCACAGCAATTATTGAAACATAGAAAACAGCAGTCAGTATCCTAGGCCCCTGTGGTATTTACTCTTCTCACCACTGTGACAGAAAATGTAAGGGAGGAAGGATTTGTTTGGACTCATCATTTGGGGGCACATCAGCTCACCCTGGCATGGAAAGCATGGCTGGCATCTCTGGGCATGAGCTCAGCTTGTGACATGGCTTCTTACTTCTCAAAAAATCATAAATCAAAGGGAAGGAACCAAAACCAAGGCTCAGATATCACCTAAACACTTGCCTCTTAGCCTGCACCCACCAGTTATGCCTGACATCCCCACAGTTCCACAGCATCCCAGATCAACGCCACCACTAAGAGCCAAGAGTTCACATACAAGGGCCTGAAGAAGATGTTCAGATTCAACTATCACCCCTCTATGCTTCCCCTACTCTGGAAAAAAAATAGAATTTTTATGGCTTTGTAGCATGTTTTCCCATAGTCTTCCAAAGTAGAGACATGATAAAATGCATCTAAAATCTAGAATGCACATTTGCCCAGGGCAGGACAGATGACTCATTTATCTTAAGTTCCCTAGCAATGTCCTGAGCATCTACATAGTTTATAAATTCTTACAGAATTAAAAGGAAAAAAATGCTCTCGGGCTATTGAGAACACGAAAGCAATGGTGACCCCTACAGATGCAGCATTTGGGGTAGAAATGGGAACAGATGGTTAAACCCTAGGATAAGGATGTACTGCCACAGAAGGGTAAGGTCTGGAGTCACCGTGCCAAGGGACCACAGTGCTCAGCCAGGCCAAAGCTCTGATATGGGGCCATCAGTACAAGACTTTCCAAGCAAATCTGGAGCTGGGAACATGGACCAAACATGAGCAGGAGTAGGGAATGTGTTTGTGGTTTGAATGCTCTGTGATCCTTGGAATTTCATTGGATTTCTTTGGTTTGAAGTTCTTGTAACATTGCATTAAATTTCTCATTATCACAAAAATAAAACCATATCAAGAGTCTATGAAGACTAGATGATAACTAGGTGGAAGGCAAGTCTGACCCCCAAGGTTGTGTTCTGACCCCCTCACATGTACTCACAATCACACATACAAATGTGTACACACACACACATATAAATATACATGACAATTTACCATATCCAGGAAGCTACAGTCCATTATCATGAGCTGTATAGCTTCACACATGAAAACTACTGCTACCGTGAGATTCAGATGTAGACCAGTTGTTAAGAGTATGTGCCTGGCATGCATAAAGCCCCTGTGTTCCATTCCCAGCACTGTATGAAACAAGAGTGATGGTACAACCTATAATCCTGTAAGTCAGAAGATAGCAGCAGGAGGTTCAGATGTTTAAGGTCATCCTCAGGTACTTTGTGAGTCTGAAGCTATGGATAAAGGCTCTGCTGCCAAGCCAGATGACCTAAGGATGACTCCCCAGAACCCAACAGTGGAAGTTAAGAACCAACTCCTGCAAGTTGTCCTCTGACTTTCACACATATCATCATGGACTGCACCCTCCCTGATCTCCCCAAACAATAAATGTGAAGAAAATTCTACCAACAATACTCATAGACCTCTTTGTTCTGCTACAAGTTGCCATAGAGGTTTGCCTGGATGGACACTTCTGCTTGGTCCATTCCTGCCACAGGACTCAAGCAGGCTCAGGCCCTTCATTCCTTGAGCTTCCATCTTCTGATGTTGGTGGGACATGGTGTAGAGTCTTTAAGATGTAAGACCTGGGGGTGGTCTTCACAGTGATTGGAGTGTGTCCTTGGAAGGATTGCAGTATCCTTGGCTCCCTGTTTGGCAATGTGACCACTCTCTCCTACACATGCTCACATCCATTGCCGTCTGTCAGGTGGTGACAGTTAACCTCAGCGCAGCCTGTGCCTGTTTGGACTTTCAGACTCCAAAACTGTAAGCTAATAAATCTGTTTTCTTTACAAAGTTAGCCTGCTTCGGGTAATTTATGATAGTAATGAAAACCAGACTGCTATATTCCCTGTTGCTTTTTCTTCCTTCTGGTTAATTACCTCTTCCCACCCGCACTCATCCTGTGTGCCTTCTTCCTAGGACTCTGCCTCACAAAGGTTCCACAGGTGCCCTGAGCCTAGTGCCAGCCTAGTCCCTGGTGGCACTCAGACCAGAAAAGGGTACAGTTCAGATTACCTCTGGCTGCATAACAAACCACCCTGAAGAGGGCCGTAAACAATGACAGCTCATCATTTCCCACAACTTCCCTGCATTGGGCTGGAAGATTTTCTTGCTGGACTCAGCCCAGTAATGTCCTTAGCCGGGGCTTAGCTGGGGCAGAAGCACCCATGAGACCTCTTTTGCTGTGTGGCGCCCTCTGGAAGGCCAGTGGGACTTTTCACACGGTAGTTTCCTAAGGAGGGAGTAGGCCATTGGTGCTCAGGGCCTGGGCTCGGAGGTCTCAGTGTGTCATTTCTACCGCATCCTGTTCTCCGGGACGGCAGACTTTTTCTGTAATGACCAGACAGTATTTTAGCTTTGAGAGCCATGTAGCCTCTGTCCTGATACTCATCAGAACCGAACAGAACTGAAAACAGCCACAGGTGTACAGATGGCAATAATCCAATTCACGAGCCTCAACACACCAATAAATCTACTTACAGAAACAGGCAATGGGCTGGGTTACTGTGCCGGTCCTACTCTGGGTCAAAGTTGCCCTGAGGGCAGCCGAGAGTTGAGGAGAGAAAAGGTGCAAGTGTATCATAAGGATAGGACCTGATTGTGACTGTGTGCGACACAAGCCACAATCTAGCCACTCAGGGCTAGAAAAAGGCAGAGGATCAGGCAGAGTCCACCCCAATGCCGGGGGCTTAGAGTCTTGTAGACACACTGTGTTCCTGGAGATGGGGCTGGAAATGAGGGAGAGCTGACTTTATGCACCTTTGGTATCTTAGCTCCAATAAGGGTGAAGGAGAGGCACCATGTCCAAAAAGAAGCCTTGCCCATCTCTGAGGCAGCTGTGTCCCCAGCTGCAAATGCCCTAACAACCCTGAGAGCACAAGCGTGCTGTAGAGGGAGGGTGGACCCTGCACTGAGTGGGGGAGGGTGGGCCCTGCACTGAGGGGGGGGAGGGTGGGCCCTGCACTGAGGGGGGAGGGTGAGCCCTGCACTGAGGGGGGAGGGTGGGCCCTGCACTGAGGGGGGAGGGTGAGCCCTGCACTGAGTGGGGGAGGGTGGGCCCTGCACTGAGGGGCTGGACAGATGTGGTTTATGGGGGTTTCTGTACAGCTTCTTTCCTTCTGTGTGTGAACATTCTTGTTTGTGAAGTGCTAAGCCACCAGGCTCGGGAAGTCAGGGATTCATTGGTTTGCCTGCCCCCTGTGGCTCTCCTGGTAACTATTACTACACATTTATGAATGAATGGATAGATACCGCCCACAACTTCATTATCATTAAAGAGGTTTAAAATGTAGATAAACAAAAACTGCCAGGTGATCCTGCTGCCACTGTCTTAGAGATTCACTGAAGAAATGTCTCCCCCCAAAGACACGGATACACATATTCACAGCTGCTTTATTCATTAAAACCAAAATACAGGCATTAACTAGTGACTAGATGGACAAATTGTGCTTGTCCATATGGCGCTGTCACCAATAAAACTCATTTAAAAAGAAGGCATGACTGATACAGCATGGAAAAATTTAAGAACATTATATACAAAGATACTAAATTCAAAAGAGGACACACTGTGGTTCTGTTTGATGGAGTTCCAGAAGACATAAATTATACTGGTATAAAGCAGAAGTGGGGGGAACTACAAAGGGAACCAGGGACCCTTTAGGGGTGATGGAAGCATCTGTCTGCAATTGTGGTGATTGCAGCTGCCAACATTCATTGAGTCACATCGTTTAAGAATGCACAGTTGGTCACACTGCAGTTACACCTCAGTAATGTAACTGGAAAACGTAGATGTGATTAGATAGCACTTTCAAGCTTCTGACAGTGGAGAAAGTCAGTCTGTATGTAGGTATCTCTTACATGAACAGGGGGACTCTATAGACCCCCTCCAAGGACTTGTGTTTCCCAGACTGGGTTAGTGACTGGTGCTCAGGCTTCATCCTACAAGAAGGAAGAGAGACAGCTGTATGATTGTACAGGGCCATCATGTGGCTGTCATTCTTCCCTTGTTGCAGGGGCTCCTCTGCTCCTTCAAATAGAGATAAGATGATAGAAAGAACCTCCGCAGCCACCCCTGTGACACACTCCTCAGCCTCTGGGGTTGGAGCATCCCCAGCAGCTGGGGATACCCATCCCTTCCTTCCTCACCAGGCAACTCTCTAAGGATGAGAGACACTAGCTAGGCAGTAAATAGTGACTTAAGTAATTCAGTGTGTGTATCCCTAGGAGGCAACTCCCATACATGTGACATGAAAATGACTGCCTCCCTCAGCCCTCAGCATACACAGAGTACAGAAACAGAACAAGGACTAAATCTACTAAAGGCAGTTGCCAAGCCATTTAGAATGATTTAGAAGTCATATGCCATTCTGGACTGAATGGCATTGTAACCACCAACAGGAGAGAGCATTCCTGTGTTAATACCCTGGGTGAGATGCTTGGCAGCGTCTGAGATGGATAAACATGTTTCAGTCTCACTCCAGACCACGTTACAAGTAATGAAGTCTCTCCAAGATCCTACATAGGCCATCTAAAGGTTTAATAAATCTTTGTCACTCTTGCTTAAAACAATACTAATCTTGCCTTTTGGAGTCCTTAGCATGCACATTTTTGGAAGGCTTTCAAGCAGCTTGCAAAATGTAATCACAAGTTTTGTTTATGTATCGATTCCCAGTGGAAGGTCAGTCCCCTAAGGACAGAACCCGATCAGGCACTGGCATCATTGTGTCTGGGTCTGTGGTTCACACAAAAATACCGACCTGATTGATAAAGGTTTTCCTAGAAGGTAGAAACACAGGGTGAAAGTCAGCATCTTCAGATGCTGGGAAAACTGTGGAGTGAGAGTCAAGCCTGGACCCTAGGAGTCCCTGTCTATAAAGGGGGCTCTATCTTCCCTGGGGTTTAAACTGGAAATTGTGTTGAACAAACTATTAGCTTTTAGATTTCAGGGACAGCCGTGGCATCTTGTGGGTTCTTAAACGAGTATGGATGCACTTGATGTAAGTGATGTTGTCATTGCCCACCCTCCATGAGTACTGGCGATTATACCAATGCATTAGCAAATTCATGGAAGTATCCTGTGGTTTATCACTTCCCCTTCCTCATTTCAGCCACTCACCATCAACTAAGACTCAAAAATATCACCTGAGAACTTCCAGAAATAAACAATGCATATTAATTGTACGCCGATCTGACGAACTCTTGAGCCATCCTATCCCATCCAGACCAGGATATGAGTCGTCTCTGTCTAGTATATCCAAATTGTATATGATACCCACACTTGTCAGTCATTTGGTAGCTGTCTGGGTGATACATTGACTATTGTGACATCTCAGAGCTTTTTTTTAAACCCTTATTTTACTTAATACAAGCCCTCAAAGTACAAAAGTAGCAATGTTGGCAAGTCAGAGACGCTGAAGAAGCCCTGAAGTATGTCCTGTAAGTGATGGAGTTAGCCACAGGTATGCACAGAATATGCAGAGCCCCATGCTCTCTGTCTGACTGGGAGAACCACGTGAGTTTTCCACTGTGGTCCTCCATCTCTTGGAGGGAGGCATCCAGGGAAAACAGGATGGGGCTTCCTGGTGGGGAGAACTCTGCCTCCCATCTGAAAACCCATGTTGATCTGTTTTCGGAACTCTGGTTCAGATGTTGAAAATTAAAGTGGAAGAGACTGGAAACTAGCTCCAGTTGGGCTTTCTTATTTCACCAAAGACTCTCACACAGAAGAGAGCTACTTCTCTGGAGCTTCCAGGCTGTCTCCAGGTCTCCTGGCCCTGGATTCTCACTCACACTCACTAAGGGGCCTTGTCCACTAGTGATATCTTGGGTACAACACTAGCTGTACTGCTGGTAGATCCTAGACTCAAACACTAAGGGACCACATTGGTTAGTGAATTCTAGGTTTGAAGACTAAGAGATCGTATCTGCCCTTGGATCCCAGGTACAGACACACCCAGGGAGGATGTCTGCCTGTGGGGTCCTGGACACAGACATTAAAAGGCCAGGCCTGCTTGTGGGGTCCTGGGCACCTCTTCATGAGTACCATTCACAGAACCCTTCTGTGAGCCTTCTACAATAAGGACTCTGTGTGCTTCGATATTTTTTTAGACTAAAGTGAACTTTCTCTCTCCCCAACTCTGGCTTCAGTTAGCTATTTCAAATGGCAAAAGTTACTCAAAATTCCAGCATGGAAACTGGCTTAACCAACAGGAAAGGGGTTTTGAGGTCCCATCACTAAGCAGAAAGTTTAACACCAAGCTGGAGGATTGGCTTAGCCAGTTGCTAAGGCAGATTTGTGACAGGGCTCCTACCCCAGCTCTTACCCCTCCCCCTCCAGTCCTGGATACAGTGAGATATGATTGTATATCCCATATCCTTTTCTAGTATCAAGTGGGTAAAACCGAAAGTGGAGTCATACCAAGTGATCTCATTTATCCAATACCTGAATATTCTTGAACTTATGCACTCTTAGATAACAGGCATTTACTCTTCAGCTAGTCATAGTGTGGCCCTGCACAGTGATTAAAGAGAGGCATTGCGGGGACTCAGGCTTCAAGGGACAAAAGAGAAATAAGACACATAGAGAAATCTACAGTAGAGCATGAAGGGATCAGGGGGCACAGAAGGCTTGCAGGACCAGAAAAGGAAGGATGCTCCAGCCTGAGGGGGAAGGAAGGGAGAGCTTCTTGAGGAGGCAGTACCTGAGTTGGGTCTGGAAGCTTGGCGGGTATCGCAGGTTAAAGGAGGTGTGGCCTCTTTGATATCCTGCTGTTGATAAAGGAGCTCCCTGACTCTTCACTGGACCATCAGTCCTGTGGTTCTTAGACCGATAGAACATAATGGAATTGATTTGTGCCTCTTTTTAGGTTAAGACTTACAATTATGGCCACTTACTTTTTTTGCCCTCTGAAGTACCTGCTCTTGCAATGCTCCTTCTGGGAGCCTAAAGCCACCAGGCTTGAGGTGCCACATGAGGGCACCTCAATGGTGTACAGCTCCATCATGTTACTGGACAGATGAATGGAGCTGTCCACCTCAGTCCCTCTGCCATCCGAGCAATGTAAGAGACCCCCATCAGCACTTCATGGAACAGGAGAACCACCTGGTTGAGCCCTACTCTGACTCCTGACCCACAGGACCATGAAGCATAAAGAGTATGATGGTTCTAGATCACCATGTCTGGGGCCATTGTTGAAGCAGTGACAGATGCCGATGGAGTAGGGTTCTGACTAGCAAAGATGAGGAAAGAATGCCAGACCAAAGAGTGGTGTTGGTACAGGTAGACCTATGAAGCTGTGAAGACACAGAGAGTAGATTTGGTAATTGAGCTGGGGGTTGCATGCACTTATATATTCCATGGCTATGGAGTAGCATTAAGGTCCTATATTTTGATGAATATTTGTAAATGCATCCCAGAGAAGACTGGTGTCTTGCTCTCTTAGGTCTGGTATAACAGCAGACTTAAACCTGGGTACCTCACGAGCAACAGAAGTTGATAGCCCACAGTTCTCAACGCCGGCACATCCCAGGTCAAGGCAACAGGAGAATGAATGTCTACAGAGAACTCAACTTCTAGTTTATAGGTGGTACCTTCTCAAGCTGTCCCATGGTGGTGTGATCTCACTGGAGGCTTTTCTATAAGGACATAACCACCTCATCTCCTATAGATCCACCTCTATCACCCCGGGGACTAGGATTTCAACATATGGCTTTTAGGGGCACACATACATGCAGACCTAGGTCCTAAATTCACATCACAACTGGGGGCTCATGGTGTACATTGTTTCTTCACAAAGGAATTATCAATTGTCATTATTTTATTAAGTATTTTTAAAGATCTATTTTATGTGTATGTATATTTTTATGCACATGCATGCATGTGCACCACAAGTGTGTCTGGTGCCCAAATAGCCAAAAGAGGGCATTGGATCCCCTAGAACTGAAGTCACTGGTGGTCTTGAGCTGCTCTGCTAGAACTGAACTAGGGTTCCCTGCAAAGGAACAAGTACCCTTAACCTCAAAGCCATCTCTTTAGTCCTTTAAGGATTTTAGGGCAAACCTCATACATTGTACTGTTTTTGCCCACAAATCTGCCAGACTGCTGTTGTAAGGTCTAAGGGCTTTGGAAGGTCACCCCAATACCATTTCCTACAACTTACAAAACTGCAAATCTGGAATGAAGCCTATTCCACCATCACATCTCTCTTGCCATCTTTTGTGATGTGGTATCGGGTCACAGTTGTCCTGTGTCCTGTAGCGCTTCCTTGTGGAGTGCTGGGCTGATGGCACCCCGCAGGGTAAGGGCATTTCCCCTGCTCATCTGTCACCACATCATCTGTGAACCAAAAGTTAAGACAGAGGTCACTGCAGCATTGTCCTGAAAGACACCTTGCTGGGCAGCACTTGAAAAGCCCAGCTGACAATGGCTGTAGGGGTGGATTGGCATCATTCCAGAATGACAGCTCCTGAGAGTCTGGCCTGGGCTGGAAGCGGGTGCAGACCACAGGAGACAAAGCACTGAGCACAGGACACATAGGCTAGGGAGAGTCTAGGAGATAACGACGATGACCAACGCTTTTGACTGCTCACAGCATACGAGGCTCTCCACTTTGACTTCTTACCTCAGTAGGGCAGATGCCGTGTCCTCCACTTTACAGGTGCACATGGAGAAAAGCAAGTGAGTTATCTAATGTTTGTGCAGAATGCAGAAAAATGGTGGAATCTAAACCCTGCTCTTCACCGCTGTGCTCAGTCTACAGAGGGAGAAAAGATTCTCCTCCCTGAGGTCAAGGGAAGGCCAAGAAGACAGGTGAGCTTCAGAAAGTGGAGTTTCTCCCTGCGACCTCTGAGGCACACTCTCAGCATCCCTGAAAGCCTTAAAACATTCAGATTGCTAGGCCTCACCCCAGCACCTGCTAGATTGGACCACCAGCTGGGCACTAGCAAGCCCATAAGTCTCTTACACCTGGCCTTGCCAATCAACATTTACATAACTCCCAGTTCACCTTTCCCTTCTTTTCCTGTGCTGGCTAAACTTTGATTCCCCTCCCCCCTCCCCGTCTGCTGGAGAACCCCTTCTGCCTGACTAGGCAGCTCCCTAGGTGGCCAGGGACTAAGTACCTCTCCTTAGTTTAAAACTGAGAGTCTCTGTGAAGGAACAGAGCAGTCTGCCCAGCTCAGGCCAGTCTTACTGGGGAAAGCATCTAAAGGCAATTTTCCAATCATCAGTTAAAAGAGTTTGTCCTTGCTCCCCGAATCTGCTGCTAGAGTTAGAACCCAGGGCCCCTGCATGATGGTCAGGGCTGTACCACTAAGTTCATCGCCAGCCGGTCTTCGCTTTTGTGGAGCACACCGATGGTTTTGTGGCCTCTTTTGATGATCAAGCCTGCTACGGAGACAGTGAGTGTCTTCGGCCTCCTTTTCCTACCACTCAAATGCCCCAGGATGAGAGTGTGCACAATGGACACAGGATCTTTGCTAACAGCTTTGCAAAAAAACACTGGTCTCCTGAAGGCTTCTACACTGGAGCGGTTTAAGTTGAGATGTTTTCCTGGACTGTAGCTCAGAACCCAGATTTTTTCAAAATATCATAAAACGAGGCTCTGCGGGAGCCAACTTGAACTACAGCTCAGGAATTAAGGACATTCCAAAGACTGCTTTATAAGGCAAGGCCTGAGTCTGGAGCCAAGGGCCTGGGATGCTGAGGGAGAGGAATCGCTCCGTGGGGCGGGGGAGCCAACATTCCTTGTGTGCAGCCTTGTTGGTTTGTGCGTGGCATCTGGCTTGCCCTCGTTCCTTTGGCCACGCGGCTCCCTGCTCTCAGCGTTTCTCCGCAGACCTATAGGACAGTGTGCCTTGGTGGCACTGAACTGCAGATTGGCTGGCAGCCCGCTGGCTTGTTGCCCACCTGGTGGGTCCCGCCCCCGGCACAGACACCCGAAGCTCTCGCCTCGGCGCCTGCTTCGCGGAGCCCGGGTCTCCCGCTCCAGTTGTCCCCCAGCCACTTTGCTGCGCCCTGGCGCCATGGCCACCTCATCTGCTCGGCCTTCGGTCCTGGCCCTGGTCGGGCTGGCGCTGCTCCTTCTGCTGTGCCTGGGTCCAGGTGAGTAGCAGATGCCTGGTGGAGAGTGCTGAGGGTGCTGGGGAAGAAGGTTGGAAATGGGGTGCTGCTTGCCTGCATTTGATCCCTCTCTTAGCCTAGACTGGACCAAGAAGACGTAGAGGAAACAGGTCTAAGATTTTGCAACTCGCATGAGCCCCAAGTGGTGCACTTGGGCAGGCAGTAAGGGTATCAAATTCGAAGGGAGCGTTGCAGACTGAGGGGCAACCTTGGACAAATGGAATAGGGATTCGAAGGACCTACAAGAAGCGCTAACTCAGGGGTGGTGGAGGCTTGAAGGGAGTGGTCCCCGCAGGCAGGACAAGCTACTCTCTTTCCCCTTCGAGGCAGCCTGGGGCAGGCAGCAGAGCTGGTGGTGGTCCAGGCTGCAAAGCAGGGCTGGGGTCTGATGTTTTAGACAGGGCAGGCGCCAGCCTTTAAAGCTGAGTAATGCTTAACTTCTTCTACTACATTTAGCTGAGTTAGCTGAAACGTCTGAAAAATCCCCAGGTTTTTTTTTTTTTTTTTTTTCCATTAAAAGCGCATTCGCAGGGCACCCGAAAGGAACCGCTTTGATGGATGCTCAGGCTTCTCTACCCAGAACTCCACAGACTCTGAAACTGCAAAGGTGTCTTTTTGTGTGACCCTTCAGAGGTCGCAAGTGAGCCCCCCTCCCCCCGTCCCCCACCTCCCCTTGCATAGGAGCACCTTTGAGGTTTATAGTTCTGGGAGGCAGCAGCGTGACCCTAGATTTACTGCCAAGAGAACAGTAGCTGGAAGACTAAATTATTTGCCCAGCACCTTAGACTGGAAGTTTGTCCCAGTACGAAGGAACATCGTTGGGCATTGCCAAATGCAAATGAAGACACTCGATTGCTCTGTTACTTCAGTTTTGCTTTCTCAGAGCAGGCACTGGTAAACCCAACTCCAGGGTGAAGGGAGGTAGGGCACTGCAGGAGGGACCACGAGAATAAAGGGGAGCTTGTTCTAGTTGGAGGATTACTGTTGTGAGAATCTCAGCACGATGCTCGTGTGAGCTAGCCTTGTGAACACGGGCTACAGGCCATTCATTTGCAGCACTCATATTTTACTGAGTTAATGCCGAGAAGTGAGTGATTAGAATCAGTTACAGCGTCAGAATCGTTGAACTGAAATGCGAACTTTTTACAATGAAAGATGAAAATACATTGAATCTCAAAGATGACACCCCCACCCCCTTTATTTTATGTCTGTGCACCTCATGCCTGTAATGCCTGCGGAGGCCAGAAGGAGGCGTTGTAACACCTGGACCTAGAAAGACAGAAGGTTACAAGCTGCCCTGTAGATGTAGAAATCAAACCAGGGTCCTTGGAAAGAGCAGCCAGTGTTCTTAACAGAGGAGCCGTCTCTCCATTCCCCAAACACAACTCTTTACGATATCCAAGCACATTTCATGAAGAGACTGATCACAGCCCCCCCTTGATCTGCTTGTTAGGAGTTTTCACCTTTAGAGGGGACATCTTGAGACTCTGAAGGTGCCCAGTCCCCTGTGCATTCGAATTCCAGGTAGCCAGATTTGATACACGCATGGCTGCTTTTCATCACAGCCTGGAAATGACAGCTAGGGATGTTGTAGGAAAGGAACCACAGCTTTTCTTTTGTCCTTTGCTCCTTTCCTCAAGCTGACTTAGTGTGGTGTCCAATTATGTGTATTAATATATCGCCGAGGGCACAGGGGTTGGCGTAACCACAGCATTCATAATTCATGGCATGGGACCTCTCCAAGCCTTTCAGTTTGCACAGCTGAGATTCACCCTGGTGGAACTTTCGCTCCTGAAGCAGTAATGACTCACGCTTGCAAGAAATTGCGGGCTTGCACTCTCAGCCCAAACCTCATGTCTCTTCTCAGCATCAGCCCACAGTTCATTCACTAATTGTTAAGCACTACTACAGAAGGCACACAGATGGAGGGTGGTGCTTCACTCTGTGTGTGCTGCCCTGTGACTTGTTAAAGACTGATAAATGTTAAGATATTCATGAAGGCTAATGTGCGAGTCAAGAATGTACCTGTGTGCCTTGGCAAGTCCTTGCCTAGATTTCTTCACTGACTTTTCAGGTGGGGGAGGGAAGGACAGCATTCAGCATCCGTCCCACCTTATCTGTTTAGATCATCATCTCTCCAGCAGCCCAGCCAGTTCTCAGTTGTGTTGCTTGACATTCAGATGCCTCAAGTGGTTCTCAATGGGGGATCTTCTGCGGCCGCTTGCTCCGTCTTCACATGGTGGCCCAGGCACTGGGAATATTATTCGCTATCTCAGTCGCTTTTCTATTGCTGTGATAAATGAGCAAGAAAACTTATAAAATAAAACATCCAGAGCTTACAGTTCCGGAGGGTTAGAGCCAATGGTGGTACATTGAAGGCATGGCTGCCTCAGGAAGAGCTGGGAACAGACATTTCAAACCACAAGTAGGAAGCAGAGGGTTTCCTTTCCCTGGGTTCCCAGTGACCTCCCTCCACTGCAGAGAAGTGACCCAACCAGAACAGTGACAAAGCAGAGATGGGACAGTTATTTCTTGAAAGATGCTGTCTATTAACGCTGCCCTAGACACTGCTGCTGCTTTCAAACAGTCACGTCACCATAGGCAAACTGCACGCAGACCACAGAGGCCACTCTACTCTGATGCCTGCTACACTAACTCCTTAGCCCCCTGCCCAGTACACACCAGCTCCCTTGAGCAAGATGTTAGGACACGGTGTTATCCTGACATCTGTCCCTCATCCCTTAGCGTGGCCCCTACAGAGTCTTCTCAAGGTGTTTCCACACTATCATTTTCTAAAATTAGGATGGTCATACATTAGCCTCCAAGCTGGGGCACTTCTGAGAATGAAAAGAGGTGTTGTAAACCAAGACTGTCCTAGGACAGCCCAGAAAGTGTTGCCACTATGCTCATAAGATCATTGGGGAGGCACTTGAGTAAGTTCTAGCATTTTCTCTACTCCGTCCCAGAACATGGGCTAGGCCCTCTAGATCAGTGGTTCTCAACCTGTGGGTCATGACCTCATTGGGAGTCTCATATCAGATATCCTGCATACCAGATATTTACATTACGATTCATAACAGAAGAAAAATTACAACTACAAAGTATCAGCACAATAATTTTATGGTTGGAGGTCACAACAACACGAGGAACTATATTAAAGGGTCATGGCATTAGTAAGGTTGGATTGTGCATAGTGTGAGTGAGGTGAATCCAGAAATGAGGTGAGCATTAGGGGCACTAACACATACACATGCACAACCACACATACACACACAACCACACACATGCATACATACAACCACACACACAACCACATACACAAAACTACACATACATAACCACACACACACACAACCACACACACATAACCACACCCCCCACACACACATGCACACATACAACCACACACACACACACACAAAACCACAATACAACCACATAGACACAACCACACAGATACACACAACCACATACACACAAGAAATCACACACACACACAATCACAGGTACACCCCAGTAGAATAACCAGGTGCTGACTCTTGGCTTTGAATATTGACTTTTTTCCCCTCCTTGATAACATAGTAAATCATTTATGCAAGAGTTCTTACTAAAAAAGTCTTTTTCCAACCCTAGTAATGTGTTATTGACAAACACAGTACAGATTTTTAGTTGTTTTGCAGTGCTGAAGATTGATCCCAGGCCTCATCACGCTGAATGAATGTTCACTGAGCTGCACTCAGTATCCAAAATAGGCATTCTTCATTTTCTTTTTTAGTATTGAAATTAAATAGAGTAATGGGTTTCATCATGCCCGTTTCTTACACACTTTGGTCCTCTTCTCCTGTTCTTTCCCTACCCCTACCCTATCCTTCCTCTCTGCAGTCAACCCCTTCCTACTTCCTTATCGCAAGATACATCTTCTATTACTGTGCTGGTTTGAATGAGAATGACCATCATAGGCTTCTATGTTTGAATGCTTGGTCCCCAGTTGGGGGAACTGTTGGGGGAGGGAGACCAGCTCCCTCTTTTTTTTCCCCAGGATACTCTTGAGCAGGGAGAAATGAGGAATATGTAGATAGGAATATAGAGGAGAGAGACAGATAGAAACACAGGATAGCTCGGGAGTGCCTGGATCAAAACCCACCAGCCCCTTCTGTCTCTACTAAAGGTCTTTTAAAGGAATGCCAAGGGGTGGAGCAAAAGACCTCCCCCCAGCACAGCCAAGTGCAGACCATCGCAGACACCTGGTGACCATGCATGTGGTCAAGCCATCCCCTCATGCAGCCCTGCTGTGTAAAGGAAGCTCAGATCTCACTAGAAAACTTTTGTGGGCTCCCACATTTGGGAATGATTAGGAAGTGTGGCCTTGTTGGAGGAGGTGTATCACTGAGGGTGGGCTTTGAGGTTTCAAAAGCCCAGACTATTCCCACTAAGCTCTTTTTCTCTGCCTCTTGCTTGTGCATTAGATGTGAGCTCCCAACTACTGCTCCAGTGCCATGCCTCCCTGCCTGCTGCCATGCCCCCTGCCATGATGGCCATAGACTCACTCTCTGAAACTGTCAGCTCCACCAAATGATTTCTTTTCTAAGTTGCCATGGTCATGGTATTTTGTCACAACAATAGAAAAGTAACTAAGACAAATACCCTTCCACCTTTTAAATTTTCTTCCTTCCCTCTCATGGTCCCCTGTCTAGTTTTATGACTTACATCCATATATATATATGTATGTATATATTTATATATGTATAAAAACACACATATAAATTAAAAATCTGAGATGTGCGTGAGAAAGAGTGTGGTATTTGTCCTTTCAGTGTCCTGGTTAGCACTGTCATTGTGGCACAGCCTAGAATCACTGAAAAAAAAGAGTCTCAATCATCTTTATCAGCTTGCACTGTGGTCACGTCTGTGATGCATTATCTTGATTATTAATGAACATAGGAGGGTCCAGTCCATCGTGAGCAGTGACATTTCCTGTGCAGGTGGTCCTGGGCTGTAGAACAAAGCTAGCTGAGCACAAGCCTGAGTGAGCAAGCCAGAGAGTGAGCCAGCAAACAGTGTTCCTCCATGGTTCCTGCCTTCACGTTCTTTCCCCGACTGTCTGCGCTGATTTCCCTTAGTGATGAAATGTGAACTAGACGTGTAAGCCAAATAAAGCCTTTCCTCCCTAAGTTTCTTTTGGACATAGTGTTTTATCATTGCAAAAGGAATCAAACCAGAATGCTCAGTCTGGCTTATCTTACTTAGCATTAATGATCTCCAGTCTTATCTGAAGATAAGACTTTTTTTCTGAAAATGAGGTGATTTATTTTTTCTTTATGGTTGCATAACATTCCATTGTGTTTCTATACCAGTTTTTCTATCCATTTACTTGAGATTGGGTATCTAGGCTGGTTCCCTTTCTCAGCTATTGTGAATCATGTAGCAATAAACATGAGTGTGCAAGTATCTTGGTGCATTTCAAAAGTATATTCAACATCCTTATCCATGAGGGAACTACCAATGAACATGGAAGTAATTCCATCTCACCTCAGTGAGAATGGCTATCATCGAGAGAAGAAATGATAGCGCATGCAGGGCAGGATGTAAGGAAGCAGGAACCTTCATTTGCTGCTAGTGGGAGTGGAAATCGGTACAGCTGCTCTGGAAATCGGTGTGGAAGTTTCTCAGAAAACTAGAAACAGAATTATTACATGACCTAGTTACACCACTTGTGGGTGTATACTATAAGCGTGTTCTTATTCTCGTTTGGACCACTTTTGCAGATGTAAGCACAAGTTCATCCTTTTCCCAGAAACCCTGGACTGAGAGGTTAAGAAACCTGCTGGGAAGACATCACTACTACCGTGATGTGCCTTTCTCATGTGCCATCATGAGTCCCCTTGGCAGTTCCAGACCCCTGTAGATGCTCTGTTTCCTACTTAGCATGCTGGGGGTATTTTCCCCGGGGGCTTTGGGTCCACCCTTCATAAGACCAGGCCTGTGTGCAACTCTTAGGGACATGCTCAGTGAATGGAGGGTGTGTTCTTTCAGGCTAGACACTTCATTTCTTACCAACTTAGCAGGCCAATTAGTTTTACTCTTTTAAGACTGAGTATATTTAACAGTCAGTGTCTTGCCCCCCAATAAAGTGTCAATGGAGGACAATCAGAGCAAGTTGCAAAACTGTGCAGCTATTTTCAAGACCCAAGAGTGGCATGTTTCCAAGCTTGCCCTACAAGCCTCATCTCTGCCTGGCTCTGTCTCATGGGGCCTTCCAGACTGTATGTATTGGCATCATGGAATGTAGAGTCTCTCCTGAGTCCAGTGTGAAACCATCTTAAGATTCTTAACAAATCACACTTGCAAAGACTGTCTTAGTTGGAGTTTCTATTGCTATGAAGATGCACCATGACCACAGCAACTCTTATAAAAGAAAATATTTGATTGGGGTTGGCTTACAGTTCAGAGGTTTAGTCCATAATCACCATGGTGGGAAGCATGGCAGCATGCAGTCAGATATGGTGCTGGAGAAGGAGCTGAGATTTTTACATCTAGATTGGCAGACAGCAAGAAAAGAGTACCACACTGGGCCTGGCTTTAGCATCTGAGACCTCAAAGCCTGCCTCCACAGTGGCAAACTTCCTTCAACAAGGCCACACCCACTTCAACTAATGATACCACTCCCTATGGGCCTATGGGGGCCATTTTTATTCAAACCCCTACAAAGACCCTGCAAACAAACAAGCTTACTTCCAAAATTCCCAAGGGGTTATTCCCAGGGGATTATGAACACAGGGGCACTACAGGACCTATTACATCATGAGGATAATGTTTGCTGGGCAATGCATGTGATAAGCAGCACCCCTCACAGTAAGGCATCAGGACTATAACTAAAATGCTGTCTTCAAAAGGAGCAGCTTGAGAAGCATTGCCCCTGTCATCCATGGTCACTGACATCAGTATTAGGCCCAGAGACCTTGCATTGTTTTTCTTGTGTGGCAACTGTTCAAAAATCAATTTAGATACTTTAATACAGATCTGTTAAATCAGCACAGGAGTCCGCGGTTCTTATTTCCAGCTCTGATTTTTGCACTCAACAAAGTACAAAAATTCCAGGAGTGCTGGGCTCTGAAACTGCTTTCTGCTTTGGTTACGTAGGTGGCATAAGTGGAAACAAGCTCAAACGGATGCTCCAGAAACGAGAAGGTGAGTCAGCCTCAGGTGGGTAAAGGGTGGTGTGCTCACGCCTAACTGCAAGGAATGGAAACGGCAGTGGCAAATGGGTCCCCGGAGGTCTTGCGCTTGGAATATCAGGAAGTATCTGCTCGGTAAAAAACTTGCAGATCTGAAGGACTTATTCTGTGGGTATGTGGTGTGGCATTCTGCTAGATAAATACTATTGCCGGTAAATGTTTGGCAGTTGTTTTTCAGAAAGCATTCAGTGTGGACTCAGAAACAGTGGGACAGTATTAATCAAATGCTGATTATTTTAGACTAGTGAAGCACATCTGAGCTGCGGACACAAACGCTACCTGGTGGGGTAGTTACAGAGAGGCGTTTTGATACTCTGCCTATCCAACCAGCTATCAGGAAAAGGCATTCCCAATGGGGAATCTTTTCTATTACTAACTTCAACTGAAAAAAAAAAAAAAAAGCTCCCAACTTAAGTGATAGACAGCAACAAGGAGACATAGAAGTAGAACATTCTGGAAATCACAAAATGTGGGTGCTCAGTCCACTGTTATCAGTCAGGTCAAATGGATCCATTGTGCTGTTTAGTGAACAGCTTTCTCCTCTCTTCATCTCCTTCTGTAAAACTGGGTGTCACAGAGATTAGAAAATGTGAGCCACGTTTCCCGTGCGATCATTACTCATATCTGCGTCTCCCTGGTAGCTTACAGTGGAGCCTGAAGAGGTAGGGTAGCAGAGTGGGGATGTTGGATAACAAGCAGGCACAGGGGAGTAAGTTCTATAACATGCTGCATCACAGCAGGGTGGCTGCAGCTCAGAGCCGTCCGCCGCACATTTTATGAACTAGAAATGAGTTGAAAGTTTCCCAGCATGAAGAAATGATAAACATTTAAGGCAGGGGGAAATGCCAGTTAATCCTGTTTGATCCTAGCATGTGTATAACATAAATATGTACAATTACTATGTGTCAACTCAAAACACAGTAGTTAAACCACATTAAAATTCTAATAATAACTTGGGGCTGGAGAAACGCTCAATAGTTAAGAGCACTGGTTGCTGTTTTAGAGGGTCAGGGTTTGATTCCCACCACCCACGTGGTGGTTCACAACTGTCTAAGACTCTAGTTCAGAGGGTCTGGTGCCCTCTTCTGGCCTTTGCTGGCATGGCCTGCGCATGGTACACAGATACACATGCAGACAAAACACTCGAACACATAAAATTAAAAAAAAAAAAAAATCTTTAAAAACTCAGGAAGAAAAAATTCCAACAGTAAAGAGAATATCATTTTCAAAACAGAAATCATTCTTTGTCTTTTGGACACTAATCTTTTCAGAACCTGCCCCAGCCAAGACTAACGTGGCTGTGTCTGAGCACACAGCAAAGGAGTTCCTGGGTGGCCTGAAGCGTGCCAAGCGGCAGCTGTGGGACCGCACCCGGCCTGAGGTGCAGCAGTGGTACCAGCAGTTCCTGTACATGGGCTTTGATGAGGCGGTGGGTATACTTTCCTCCTGGGGGGAGGGGGCAGGCCTGGACACTACAGGGTAGGCTGTGGGGGACAGAGGCCTGGCCTGGGAAGAGGACCTGGGAAGTTAAGCTTTGATTCTTATTTTAGTCTGTTTTCTGTTGCTCTATCAAAACACCCGAGGTGGAGAACTTTTAAGAGTTCATTTTCAGCTTGTGGTTCTGAAGGTCTGAGAGTATGAAGTCACTGTATACTGGCTCTAGTGAGAATATCATGGCAAGCAGTGTCACAATAGCAAAAGTATGTGTTAAGAAACAGTCGTATATAAACCAAGAAGGAAGCCTGAATTTTCTTTATTCATTTGTCTGTATTCATCCATTCATGCATGCATTCATTCATTCATTTATTGAGACAGGGTCTCATATAGCCTAGCCTGGCCCCAAACTCACTATGTAGCCAAGGCAGACCTTGAACCCCCAAATGCTGATGTTTATAGGTGTGCACCAGGACAACCACTGACTTTGCTTTATGATTGCCAACTTTTGAGAAAACTCACCCACTCTGAGAGGCCACAGCCTTAGTCCTTTCAAAAGGTAAAGCCCTCATGACCTGATTCCTTTGCACCAGGGCCTCATCTCTTAAAGGTCCCAGCTCTCCAGCACTGCCCCAATGGGGGCCAAGCTTCTAGCAATGAGCCTTAGGAGCGCACAAACCACAGCCAAATCACAGCGCTTTTTATTCCGAATGTCTGAGCCCACTCTGCACTGCAGGCTAGCCAGCCATGGGGGAGGAGGAATCCAGGCAATCTGTGAGCCAAAAAGCTGCATCTCAGATTCCTGATGAAGCTCCTTTTCCTAGAAATGCCTCCAGCCCTCCTGTCCAGTTCCACCTGGGCATCATCCAAACAACTCACGTAAACATGGTCATCATTGCCCAGAAATGGCTTAAGCAACAAGATGGGTATATGGACTCAGGAAGATCATGAGAAGAGACTTGAAATGACTTTTACAGAGAGGTGGTTCTTGCAGATGTTTAGGGGAAATGTCAGCAGCTCGTGTGGGTGGGGCAGCACCAGTGGGCAACGTTGGTAAGTTAACAGAGGAGACTGTTCAGAGGCACATATTGTCATCTTGGCTACAGGTACAGGTAAGAGGGCAGTAGGACAGGCACTCTAGATTCTACTCGCTGGAGACTGTCTGCAGAGTGGCTGAGGAGTCCAGGGTAGACCACTTAGCCTGCCTCCCAGGGAACATCAGCCACCAGCTAGCTGAACATGTTTTCCCAAACAGACACACTCTGTGCTGGGTAGAAAAGCTTCCTTTCTAACATAGTATAGAATGAAGCACGTGGCTGCATCATCCTTTCCTTCCCATTCCCAGCTTTTGCACATACCTGTCAGTCCCTAAATATATCTTTGTTACTTAAAAATAAGTCTTCTTTTGCTGTGCAAGTAGCTACCTACTTAAGCCAAACTCTGTGTCAGGCGTGACTCAAAGTACTTAAACAAATGACTCTATTTAACAATTTCCCCAACTCGAGGGACATTGCTATGTGTCAACTTTCTTCGGTCCATATTCTGCCTGGTGGAGTTACTAGGGAACAGATAAACTCACAGTGAAGGGTCCTTAGGATACTACAGTTACACATCCCCAGAAGTCCTGGGGGGGGGCGTACCCATGTTCTAGAGTCTTTGGCAGCATCTTGTGTTTGGACTATTTAAGTGCACTTATTTTATTTATTTGGTAGATGAAAATATCATATAATCTTTTAGTAGTCTTATCTCTTTGATAACCACCATTAAATAGTTTAAAAAATTTTAACATGGATAAATGACTAGAATATGTCTGGTAGCAAAACCATAAAAGATGAGGATTAAGGAAGGCTGTAATGATTAAGCTTGCATAAAAAGACCACAAGAAACTATGTTCAAATGCCACGAAGTGGAGTGGTGGTCTTTGGTACTGGAATAGCACCATCCCTCGTTATCTTGGCCCTGGCTCATATTCAAATTTGAATATTCAAACCTGAACCTGTCTTATTTTTATACTCATAAAAAATTCTTAAAGCAGATTTAAAATACATATTTCAAGCCAAAACCTCAAACCTTATTAAATAAGAAAACTGAGGCAGTAAGACTATTTTACTCTGACCCAAAAAATATAGCATTGTGAAAAGTCTAGTCTAAAGATACAGGGAGGCAAAAATGCCTGCCACCTCCTCCTTGAGGCAGAGATTTTGGGGTGGCTCTGAAGATGAGGATCTTGGACAGCAAACAGATGAGGTATCAGTGGCCCAGGGTGAGGGGTACATAGGAGGGGGCCTATCACTAACCCAAAGTGGGTGGCCATTGGGCTCCAGAGCCCCAGTGTATGGTCCAGCCTAGGGTTTCCAGCCTCACAGGGTCCTCAGCCTATGGTAAACTGGAATTACTACAAACTAAAATGTCTCCAATAAAACTACCTCCCCACCCTCCTAGCTCAGACACATCGTCAGGGGCCACATGGGAGCCCCGACTCACTGCAGCATCCCTGGAGGGGCTCATCCCACACAGCACTCGCCTGGGAAAAGATCCAAATCCAGAGTCCACAGTGGTTCCTACTGAATGCACACTGCCTTCACATTATCCTGATACAAAGACAAAAAAATGCAAGTTGGAATTGGTCCATATTTAGTGTTCCCCGGCCATCCTACTAAAACAAAAATAGATTCCTGAGACCCAACCACTAGAAAAGTCAGCCCAGGAGGCTGGCATGGTGCCAGTGAATCTACATTTTTTTCCCCCAGTCTCAGTGGTGTTCTAGAGCAGGGTTTCACAGCCACAGCCTGCAGCCCAGACTGCTCAGCATGCTCCTATTCCCAATCTGTCTTTGCTATGTCCTCAATGTCACATCCTCACACTAGATCAATGCGTGCAAGTTGTCATCACAATTCATCTTGTACACTCACCATCCCTTCAGGAATATTCTTCTCCCCTGTGAAAAGGCAATCCACAGCAAAGAGTAGTTGCTGGAAGAGGTCTTACTAATCATTGGTCCTTCTCTTTGTCTTTTTATTTTTATTAAAAGTAGCCCAGACTCCTCTGGGCCTCTGACACCCATTGCCCATTTCACAATCTTACACAGTGAACACTTGTGCCCATGCACACGCAAACCAGGAACACAACTGTACACACCACCTGAGGTGTCCCAGATGCTATGCCCCAGAGCTTAAGGTGCCAATAGTTGATTTGATTCACATGATGGGCCAGGCACAGGAGCAGGCCAGGAGGATAAGAAGGCATCTGCTGTAATAATGTGGATGATGCCTCAGGGTCAGCCAAGCTCTTACCACACTTGACAGACACATGTTTTATTTACCTTATAAAGAGAAAAAGGCTCAGGTGCATGGTGTATGAAGAATTGGCATGGTAGAGATTATCACAAGTACAGGCATAGATTCCTTTGTGGGGGTAGCTCACCTGGTATCCTAAGGCTGAATTGACCTGTGAACAAAATATTATAATAAGCAGCTGTCATAACACTGGTTGTCAATCACTGAAGAAAAGCCACTTAGAGAAAAGTCATGTTTTCCATGTGTTTTTAGGGGAGTGTGTGTCTTTAAGTCCGTTCTTCACCATTCTCTTCTCTTCCAGAAATTTGAAGACGATGTCAACTATTGGCTAAACAGAAATAGAAATGGACATGACTACTACGGTGACTACTATCACCGACACTACGATGAAGACGCGGCCATTGGTCCCCGCAGCCCGGAAAGCTTTAGGCATGGAGCCAGCGTCAACTATGACGACTATTGACCTCTCTTGCTGAGGTGCCACAGAGCGTGTGCCTTGCTTCAGTAGGCCTTCTCCACCCACACTGAGTGAACACCAAGGGCTAAAGGAAGGAATATAAGTGCCTTTTGCATTTCACGCATGCGCTTAGCAATGCCTCAGTTAAAAATAGAAATAAAAGCACTTTTGAAAAAGAGAAGTATCAGAATTCACTCGGGAGAAAATTGAGCCATGACAATCCTGATTGCCTCCGGGTTTGAAGTTGGCACACCATCTGAGGGCCTCTATATTTCCTTCTAGGAATCCTGTCAGTATCCAGGCAGGGCAGGAGTGAAAGCCAGGGGTCTCTGTTTGTTAAAATGCAGTCTGTGCTAAATGCAAAATATTGACTCAGTAGGAAAATCCAGTTGGCAATGGCTTTTAGTTTGGGACACAACTTGAAGAACTCTAATCACCGGACAGGTGGGGGAGCGGGGGCTTTCTCTGCTCTGGGCTTCAGGCCAGAGCAGGGCCTTTTCAGCATACCATGCAGGAAAGAAAAGGACGTAAAATGACCTGAAGTTTAGCAGATCTCAGAATCATGCTCACCTATTTTTTTTTAAATGTGCTTTAATCAACAAAGAAGGATTTTTTTTAAAATTGCTTCCCCCTGAAACAACTTGAGTGAAGGAAAGAAGTGGTGTTGGGATGAGGAGAGGAGAAGGGGAAAGAGAGGGATGGAGACGGAGGCTGGTGACGGGAGCCAGGTGGTCCAGCCTGTGCTATACCCAAAGGCCAATAGGAGATGGGATGTAAGGGCAAGGACAGCATGGGAAGAGGCCTCTCAGCTGTATTTTGGTGTATCCCAACACTCTCTGACATCCTAATGAAAATGGGTTACTCTTTTCCTAAAAATTATATGCCATTTTTGCATATCATCTCTGGAAGACACCGATTCACAAGATCTAGGCAGTAAATTACCTCTACTTCAGGATGCAGTGTTTCTGAGAAGTCACCCATGAAGGCTCTTCTTGGGAAACATGCCTTCTGCACATTAAAAGTGTGATAAATACGCAGGCCATAAAGTTTTCCGTTTAAAGCTAAATGTGGTGGCTCGTGTCTGTAATCCCAGCACTTGGGAAGCTGAGTAACAAACATGGCCTGAGTCCAAATAGTGTGAGAAGCTGTCACAAACAAACAAACAAGTTAACACTCAGCAATTTCTAGGTGTCCATTTCCGTGGGATGAAGTACATGTGCATTGCTGCGTAACCGCCGCCGCCGCCACCACCACCACCACCACCACCACCACCACCACCACCACCACCACCACCTCTAGAACATTTCCATCACCACAAACTCTGTCCCAATTAGACAGCAACTCCCCATTCCACTTCCCCAGGTCCTGACAAACTCCATCTTTTCTCACTGTAATGGTTTTTAGCTATCATACACAATGATGGGTTTCTTCACGACCTTTTCAAACCCATCACCTTTTTAACCTCTCCCCAACCTCTGACTCCTTCATCCCCCAAATTGTCTACCTCTATTTTTCACATCTCATATATTCCATTGCTAAACCGAGATCCTGCAAGAAGGAAAAAAATGTAATGTTTGTCTTCCTTTCACCCCCAGTCCCCTCCACTCCCCTCACCCTCTACTCCGCAATCTCCTCACCGACAGTCCCCCTCCACTTTCATGTCACACGTATTTTAAATCTAGATTCCACTCTGAGAAAATACACACAACATTTATCTTTCTGTGTCTGCCTGATTTTATTTGCTATAATCATCTCCAGTCCTATCCATTTTCCTGCAAAAGACATAATTCTGTTCTTTCATATACATGCATACACATGTGTATAGTATGTGTGTGTGCATATACACATGAGGATGTGGAGGCCAGTGATCAATGTTAGGTGTCTTACTTGGTCCATTTCCATCTTGTTTTCGTTGTTGCTGTTTTTTTTTTAATAAAGTGTCTTAGTTACTTTTCTATTGCTACAATAATATACCACAATCAAGGCAACTTATAGAAGAGTTTATTTGTAGCTTACAGTTTCAGAGGGTTAGAGGCCATGGCCATCATGGCAACAGGCAGGCAGGCAGGCATAATGCTGAAACAGTAGCTAAGAACTTACATCTTGAGACACAAGAACAAGGCAAAGAGAGCTAACTGGGAAAAATAGGAGCTTTTGAAACCTCAAAGCTCATCCCCAGTGACACACCCTCTCTAACAAGGCCACACCTCCTAGACCTTTCCAAATAGTTCCACCAACTTCGGGCTAAGCATTCAAGCATATGAGCCTATGGGGACTATTTTCATTAAAACTACCACACAGGGTCTCTCACTGAACTGGGAGCTCACCAAGTAGTTAGACTGAGCTTTGGGCCCCAGAGATCTGCCTGTCCTGCCTTCACCCCTGTCCCTTCAGCACAAGAGTTACAGACAGGCACTGCCACACCAGGCTTTCACATAGGTGTTAGGGATCAGGAAGTCAGGCCCTTATATTTTTGTGAAGCAGGCACTTCGTTTACTAAGTCATCCCCCCATACCCCTGATCCTCATTATATCCTACACAAATCTACATTCATAGCAAACTATAGAATAAAAAGAATCTTCTTTTTGGAATAGTCTGACCAAGAGTGAACCCAAATTTGGATTCGCCACTGCTCTCTCTGTGTCTTCTCTCCACCTGCAGCTTGTGGTCTATGACCTGCCTGTTGTCTATCTCATGTGTCTGATATCTTTACCTATTGTCTCTCCCTAACAAATGACTCTGTTCTGTATCCTTTGAACAGCATAGGAAATATAGTATAGGAAACAGATGTGGCATTCTTTTCTACAGAAATCTTTAACAAAACTTTACAAGGGAAGAAGTTACTTGACTCACTCAGAACAGCATAAAAAACCACACACAGATATGATCAGCCTATAGCCACATGTTGCTTCCAACAGGTATGGTGGATGTTTGTTTTGTTAAAGGATTCTGTCAAGCTGCTGGCTGTTTTCAGCAAATGATTACCACAACACACACACACACACACACACACACACACACACACACACACACACACACACACACACACACACACACAGTGTTCTGGATCAGGGGTATAGAAGAGCACATGGTTTAAGATTAAAGCTATGTATTTGGCTTAGGTTGTAAAAGCTCTTATCCAGGCATGCAAGACTGGTTACACTGTTTTCTTAAAGGCAAGTTAAACTTAAAGCAGGCTGAGTACAATGTAGGGAAACAGATTGAGGATAGTTTCAAATGGTCTCCAGGCAGTGGGCAAGGTCTGCCAAAGTTCAGTTACTGAAGGCAAGGGGTATTTTCAGAAAAAGACTCCACTGTGTATTTATATAGCATTTTCTTTATCACTTCATCCACTGATAGACATTTCAGCTGGTTGTATACCTTGGCCATTGTGTGTAGCGTCTCAGTCAACATGGGTGTGTAAGTGTCTCTGTGACACGTTGATGTAAATCCAGAAGTGGTGCATCTGGGTCATGTGAAAGTTTTTGGTTTGGGGTTTTTTGTTTGTTTGTTTGGTTGGTTGGTTTTTTTGAGGGATCTCCACTGGCTGCACTAGTTTACATGTCTACATGACACTTGCATAGAAGAGTTCAGTGTGTAAGGGACCCCTCACCTCACACCCTCGTCAGCACTTATGGGTGTGCACAGCTCTACTTTCTAAAGTCTTACAGTGTTATGGTTTGAATATGAAATGTTTCCCACAGGCTCACGTGGGGAATACTTGGTTGGTAGGTGGTGGTGGTATTTGGGAGTTTGTGATAATTTTAGGAGGTGAGGGTCTACCTGTAGAAATAGGTCTTTAGTGGAGCATGCCTTTGAAGGTTTTATCTGGTTCCCAGTCCCTTTTCCAATGTTTGTGACTGCTATATGGAACAGCTCTACTCCACCATGACCAGCCCATCACAATAGACTGAACCCTTTGAGACCGTGAGTCCAAATGAACCCTTTCTCCTTTAAGTGGCCTTTGTCAGATATTTGAACTCACAGCAACAGAAAACTGAGTAAGGCACACCAGTATTTGTCTCTCTGCATCTGGCTTAGATCATGTCATAGCATATACCAATGCTTCCTTCTATGCCAAGGTGGATTAGCATCCCATGTAGTTGATACTGCACTGCTCATCCTTCACCTGCTAATGACACACAGCCAGGTAACCACCCTTTGGCGCTGGTGACTCATGTCACTGTGTTCCTGTTTCAGTTCCCTTGGGACCTGGTGGAACACATGGTGATTCCATATTTAATTTTCTTTGAAGACTTGCTACACTCTTTTCTGTAATATAAAAGTATTTTACATTCTCACTTTTTCTTTCTTTTTTCTTGACTCATGCTGAACTGGCTCAAACGCCAGTGCAATGTTAAAGAGGAGGGAGGCTGGCTCATTGTGCCAGGAGACATCTTTTGCTTTGTTCCTGATCTCAAAGAGGGTGCTATGTTTCTTCATTAATTATATTTTCTGGTTTTGGCAGGTATCCATATTAGTCGGGATTCTCTAGAGAGCAGAACCAATAGAATAAAGATATCTATGTAAAATACGAGTCTGTTTAGATTTGCTTACAAATTCCCAGTATGTTGTGAGGATGCCTAGCTGCAAGTTGAAGAGCCGGGTAGGCAATGACACCACTAAGTCACGAAGGCTGAAATCTTACAACCAAGAAGGCTGGCCAGACAAACCCCAGTTCTAGACAGAGGGCCCACAGGCCCCTGAGGAGATGCTGGTACAAGCATTGAGTCCAAACAGCCAAAGAACCTGGGTTCTGTTGACAATGCACAGAGGAAAAGCCTGTGGGTAGGTAAGAGGTGTTTTCTCGTTTCGTCTGTCTCTTTCCTACCTGGGCTCTCACCCTACCAAATGGTGCTGCACACATTCAAGGCCCATCATTCCCACTTACTCCACTGATCCACCTGCCAGTCTTTAGAGGAGACACTGTGGGAAGGACACTCTACCAGTGCTGTCATTGTCCCACAGGCCATAAGGACCTTGTTGTGTGCTTTCTCCAGTCAAGAAAATTTCTTCTAAAAATATACTGAAAAACTTGAACATTTTAAGTGAAATAATAAAACCTTCTCTTTAAAATAGGTTCATAGGGAGAATTTCATTAATAAGAATTCTAGTACTAATCAAGTAAATTAATTCATCAGTTTAATTTCTGGGATAAATCTAACTTGGCTATGATAGAGTTTTTGCCCATTGGTGGATCTGTCTTGCGATATCTGTTTGGAATCTCTGCGTCCTGTCTCGCTTCAGGTTCCGCTGAATTCAGTTCCAATGTCAAGGTTATAGTGAACTCAAAATCACTCAGGGTGTTTTTCCTGAGACTCTCTGTGTGTGAATAATATGAAGGAAGCTTCTCGATACTGAAAATGGAGACCATCACACAAAACCACAACTGGACACAACACAGAAATCACTGAACTGTGGGGAGCCACGCCCCAATGGATGCATCTACATCATAGTTCCTGACCTATGTCTCAGGGAACATCACAGAAGGGTAATGCCAAGACTGTAAGAGCCAGAGGACCAGGAAGTCTGCTGTGAAACAGTCTCTCCTAGAAATGGCTGCATAAACAAGACCGGAACAATGCCATATCGATAGACATTTTAACACAGAAGGGAGAAAATTTACAGGATCCCATTCCTAGACAAAGAACTTCAAGCAACTATTTAGTGACTGCCAGGGGAGGGAGAACTAGTTTCTCCCAGGAATGATTCCCCCTTACTGGTTATCAGTGCAGAGTGGTCAGCCTTGAAACTGTGTACATGCCATTCACAAAATGGTTTCAATCATTATATATATAATATATATATATATATACACAGACACATACACATACATATACACAATGTACACATACACATTATATATGTATATATTTGTTCATACATATACATTGTGTATATATGTATATATATATTTGTTCATAATATACATATATCTGTATGTAACAGACATAATCAAATAAAATGAAGCTATCAACTTCAGAGTGATGGGGGATGGGAGAGGTTTGAAGGAGTAGCTGGAAAAGGCTGGAGAGTAGAAAGGGAGGGAGAAGTGATGTCATTTTATTTCAATTAAAAAAAAAGATGGATATGACAAACTGCAATGATACACATGTATAAAAATACCACAATGAAGCCCATTACTCCGTAATCTAATTAAAACCAAAGATTTTTAACAATTAAAAAAAAATAATGGAGCAGCCTGTTTCCCCAGTGTTTGGGGAATAATTCAGAATAAAGCTGTTTATATGCAATGGTTTCTTCATGGGAAAATTCTGGCTGTTGTTTTTGACTGCTGATTTGACTCTTATTTTACAGTTAAAAGGACTGTTCTAATCTTGTTTTTCTTTGAGTCTGTTTAGCTAACTCCTGTCTTTCCAGGAATCTGTTCATGATCTCAGCATTCTGAAGTGTGTCACAACTTCTTAATAGCACTTACCGGTTTTTCTCTGAATCTGTGGTTACGTTCTAGTTTATTGTATTTCACCCACGCCTTTACAAATGAATCATGCCCTTTGAGATAGGAAGCTTCACTGTGTTGTTCTCTTCTTGTGTGGGTCTGTTTCATGACTATCTCTTCTTTTAATTTTTTTTTTATACCAGTGTGAGCCTCTGGCTTGATTCAATGTCTGCTCCATTCTGAGATTTGTTGTGTACAGGCAAATACTCAATCACCAGGCATTGTTTCCCAGCAGTTTGAATGAAAAATTAGATGGTGAAATCTTCTTGTTTCAATTATAATTTGTTTGGACCTAGGCTATGAGTATTGTTAAGTTTCCAAGTGAATAGATTTTTCTAATTGTCATCCTGGCTTTGCGTTTGGGTCTCACTGCCCTATGGTAAGCAGCACCCTGGGGCAGATCCTTTCACGTGCATGGCAGCCAATTGTGTGCTGGAAGGAAAGTTTCTTTCCCACATGTTAGACACAGGCATAATCATAATTCAAACTCCATGGATTTGCAGTGAAATGTATTTTCTTAGTGAGGTTCTTTGTTTATGTTTTTTTGTTTATTTGTTTTGATTTTTTGTTTATTTGGTTGGCCAAATGGGGGGGTTGGCCAGTTTTATGTAGCAATCACTAAGAATTGTGTTAAAATCTACTGTTATTATGGCTTGAGTAATGTATCCTTTTAACCTGTTGGCTTGGCTTTGTATATATTATGTGGTAAGACATACATTCAGGTCCTACAAACATGTTTAGACGCATACATTTCCCAGTGATTGGAATGATCTTTTTCTTATTTTGAATAATGTTTCTGCCAAAACTCTCCTTTGGTGTGAATATTTTAATCCTTGCCTTTAGTTTGTTACTATTTTACTGGGCTGTCATTTCTACTCTGACTTCTAATCTTTCCATGTGCTTTAGGAATGCCTGTTGGAATAAACCCATGACTGGATTTTGTTTCATTTCTAAATTATAACAAGTTCCTCAGATGGAGAATTTAATCCATTTATCCTTGCAGTCATTATTGATGGTTTGTTCTGAAATGGAACCCAGGACCTCCTGACTGTTGTGAGTGAATCCTACCCCGATCTGCAATTCCAGCCTCTATTCCCAACACCACACTTGGGACCTCTGTCCCATTTTATTTATTTCCCACTTTCTTACTTCATTTGGGCAGTTTTGTTTTCTCTCCTGATTGATTATTTTTAAATTCCTTTGAGGGTCCACATTGGGTCTAGTCTCCTAGCATTTGCTCTGTCTAATACAGATGAACAATTACAGTATGGTTGTACGTCCAGGCAGGTAGATGGCTGTTGTCTTTTCCTGGACAGTGCGTGGTCTTACATCCTGCCTACTCCTTGCCTAATGCTAGTGTGACTTGGTAGTTCAAGGGTTGCCTGCTTTAGTTTCCCCACAGATTGTCTGCCAGGTCATCTCCAGCACTTTGAATCACATCCCTCAGAAACTGTCTAGTGAGGGTCCCTTATGAGAAAGTCTCAAGGTTGGCACTTCTCTGTATGTTTAGCATAAAATTCTTTTTTTTTTTTTTTTTTTTTTTTTTGGTTTTTCGAGACAGGGTTTCTCTGTGTAGCTTTGCGCCTTTCCTGGAACTCACTCTGTAGTCCAGGCTGGCCTCGAACTCACAGAGATCCACCTGCCTCTGCCTCCCGAGTGCTGGGATTAAAGGCGTGTGCCACCACCGCCCGGCTAGCATAAAATTCTTATAGAATTATTCAGTTGGCACTTTTGAAATATTGCTATGGTGTCTACTGCCAATGCTAATTATAAATTTCACCCTTGCCTAATTATCATTAGCCACTGATGCTGGCCTCCCCAACAGACTTCTATTGGCTCATCTTTCTCATTATGCCAACAGGTTTGCCCGTATCTGCTAATATTGCCTGGTTGAGCTTCCTAATCTGAAGATCTATGTCTTCAAATGTTTAGAAAATTCTCACCCATTATTTCTTGAAATGTCATTTATTTCTGGAGGATCATCTTCAAGTGTGTGTTTCAGCATTTTCTTTCTTTTCCAAACGTGCTTGGCTATGTTTCCTGTTCCCTGGCTGGATTTCCAAGCTCCTCTTTTATTTCTTTAAAAGCATATTACACTTTTATATTTTTGTCACTTTGTGGCTCTGAGTTCACATGTGTCACATCAACTTGATTTTACATCTTTATTAAAGTGTTGAGATTAAATTTTTTTTAGATTTATTTATTATTTCATACATATGGGTGTTTTGCTTCAGTGTGTGAATTTGCACTACATGTGTGTCTGGTACCTGTGGAACTCAGAAGCACTGGAGCTGTGCGTGGTGGCACAAGCCTTTAACTCCAGCACTCCGGAGGCAGGGGCAGAGACCGGGGATCTCTGTGAGTTCCAGGCCAGGCTGATGTATATAGTGAGTTCTAGGACAGTCAAGAGGGCATTGGATTCCCCTGGGAAATGGAGTTACAGATGGCTGTGAGCCCCCTTGTGGGTGCTTGGAATTGAACCCAGGTCCTCTGCAAGGGTAGCTATTTCTTAACTGCTGAGCCAACTCTCCAGCCCAGATTTTACAGTTAATAGCCCCAATCCATTTACTTACTTTGAAGCCTGAGTTAATTCCTCCAGAAGGTACCTGCATTTCCTTTCACTAGCGGCTCAGGTGCCATAGGGTTCACCATACCGCAACCACTTCAGATTTTGTACTTGTGAGTAGGAAGACAGTTCAGGCACCTTGTGCTCCTTCTACGCCCTTCCTTGGACATAGCAAGTTTGAAAAGAAGCATCCACACTGCCCCCTGCTGGGAGATGCAGTGATTTCCCCTTGGCTGCTGCATCCAAACCCAGACTCTTAGCTTGGTTTTCTGATTTTCTCCACAACAGACAGTCTGACTGGCTCTGCCCGAAGCCCTGTGCAGACCTCAAAGAGCTGGGGCTCTGTAGGATTTGTTCGAGTCCGGGAAGCAAGGGTTGGTCGATTTTAGTTTTGCAGATTCCTTATTTTTCTTCACCATTGGAGGGATGCACCCCAAAGATGTTGCAACTTCTAAAACTTGTTGCTTGTTAGAGGAAATGTACTATGTAGTCAGTCTGACCTGAAACGGAAGACCCTCCAGCTTTGGTCCCTTGAGTGTTAGTGTACCTTGTTGCCTATATTTATAGTTGAGAGGACCACTAAGCTTGTGTTGTGGGAATCCCTTCCATCCAGCCAATGGTGTTGAGGTACACAGCCCTAGGGCGTGACCTTGGCTGCGAATGTGACCACTTAAGAGCAGAAGGAAAGATCGTGTGCTCTCTTGGGTGGCAAGGACCAGGTTCAAGCAGCGTGGAACAGCTTGAAGTCGGTTCCCATCGCCCCTGAGGCAGAAGGACAGGACAGTGGCAGCTGGACCAGCAGGACCAGCAGCGGCGTCTTCCTTCTTCTATATTAGTGAGTCTGCATTTCCATTGCACCCCATAATAAATTATTAAATAAACTTTTGTGGGTTCACACTTCAAGCCTGAGTTAGGAATTTATAGAAATATGTATGTTTGATCCCCATCCCCGCATTAATGAAATCCCTTCTTTGAAAGACCTCATGGTTTAATGTATCCTCGCAAGCTCCTGTGTTGCAAAGGCATTTGGAGGTGGCAGGTGATTCACTCCTGTTCTTATGAGTGTGTTGATGCCATTGGAAGAGTGGCTTTGTCCCCTTCTTTATTCTCATAATCTCCTGCTCCTCTGTCTTCTGCCACAGAATGCGGAAGCAAGAAGGTCATTGGGAGAAGCCAGCTCCTTGAGCTTGGACCTCCCAAATTCCCCGGAACTGTAACAAGTAGATCTGTTCTTTCTAATTTCTCCATCTCTGGACTGAGACAACGGACATCTGGTCTAATTCCTGGAATATATTTAGAGCGGGTACTTGTAGTCATTCTCAGGATAAAGATGCTGTGTGCTCTTGCTCGTCTCCAGCTCCCCCATTTTCTCCATTCTTTACTTTGTATTACAGCCCTCTCAGCTGTTTAGTCCCTCAACATGCCATGCTAGTGCTAGCTTCTGGAAGGTTCCTATGCGCCTAGCCAGCTTCCAAACTTGTTTAGCACTCCCTGTTGTCAACATGTCTCCCCTGTTCATCTAAGCCAGCTTTCTCTCTTGCCTTGAGAAAGCCACGTGTCATTAATATCACCAGTGTTTCTCACCATGCTATATGGAGACCTTCCCGACAGGGTTCACACCCATCTGCTCACTGCTAAGTCCTCAGATTCTAGCTCTCTTTAGTATGTGCAGAATGGCTTGTGGCTACGTACAGAGAGGAAGAATTGTTAGTCTCATTGTTACACATGAAAATTTTGGCCAGAGAGATAAAACAGCAGAAAGTTCCTGGGTTATCAAATGAGTTAGAAATAAAATAGCCGCTTTCCCTACAATCTCATTTCCTCCCCTCCCATCAGGCCATGTGGGCCATGCCAGTCCATCTATTCCTCTCATTGCTGAGCTCCAATCCTCCTCCTAAAGCGTATTAATCCTCAGCTCTCAGCTTCCAGCTCCAGTCACCATTCCTACCTGTGGCCATACTTTTCCCACCATGATGATGATGGACTCATCCCTCTGGAACCATAAGGCTGAGGAAACCCTCTTTTTCTTGCCAATGGCATGGGAGGTTACATATTGCTGCCCTGTTCTGAAGCTTCTAGTAGTTACTGCAAAGAAGCAGACATGGCAGCTTTTAAGAACACGTGGAAACTCCCCTGCTACAAAGGACATGCCCCTCCAGTGTGACTTGGAGCCCTGCTGCTGCTGCTCTTTCTGAATTGAGCTTGCCTGTCCTACCAATTGTGATTTTCAGCTCCTTTCTTCTTGCTGAGAAACAAACTTTATAAAGTAGGAGACAGGATATTCTAAATACCACTTGTGGAAGGGGCCCCACTGCCTACTCAAGATGCTCCGGCAGGAGAGTGACCTGAGCCCATGGGTTTGAAGCCACTCTGGACAACGCAGTCATACCCATATGAACAACAACAAACAAACAAACAAAAAGATTACAACGAAGAATACCAAGATGCTGAGAGGAATCCTGCTGAACTCGGCTGCACTACACTGGCAACAGATGAATTTTAGCTCAGGCCATCTGATAGAGAAGCTGGAAAAGAAATTTGATGAACTGTCAAATCATGAACTTCTGGTGGGCCAGCTGACTCGGGAGCAGTTCTGCTCTGGGAACTAATGAAGAGACACACCATCACCATCATTTCTCTCCACTGGCATCTTGTGAAGCTTGGTGTCAGTCACTTTTCGTCATTTTTAGTTTGGGTCTTTGTACTGGATAGTTTTATGCCAACTTGACACAAGCTAAAGTCGTCTGAGAGAAGGAAACATCAGTTAAGAATGTGCCTCCATAAGATCGGGCTGTACACAAGGCTACAGGGCATTTTCTTAATTAGTGATTGATGGGGGAGGGCCCAGCACATTGTTGGTGGTGCCATCCCTGGGCTGGTGGTCCTGGGTTCTATAAGAAAGCAGGCTGAGCAAGCCATGGGAAGCAAGCCAGTAAGCAGCACCCCTCCATGGCCGCAGCATAAGCTTCTATCTCCAGGTTCCTGCCCTCACTGCTTTTGATGATGAACTGTACATATGGAACTGTGAGCAAAATAAACCCATTCCTCCCCAATTGCTTTTGGTCATGCCGTTACATCACAGCAATAGTAGCCTTCAATAAGACAATCTTCAATGTCTTACGTCATAACCTGGGGATGAGTTAGTTCTAGTGAGTGTTGTTATTCCTACACTCTCAGTGCCTACTAAATTTCCCCCTTTGTTTAAAAACTATATTTCAAATTCAAGTTTCATCAGAAGGATGGCATATCACACACATCACAGGTAATACAGCTGGAGTATTCAACATGATTGATTCTTCAGCATTCGCAAGGATCATGATGAGGCTTTTTCCTTTAGCCTGTTAAGACTGGATATTGCATTGTTAAAGGCTTTCAATACTGAATCAGTCCTACATCCCTAGAACAGACCCCACTTGGTGATATCATATAATTCTTTACTTTTATTTCGCACCTGCATCTGCGTTGATGTGTGTGTGCTCACACCATGGCCTGAGCGCAGAAGGCAGGGATAACTTGCAGGAATCAGTTCTCTCCTCCGATTTTGTGGGTTCCGTGGACCAGACTTGGTGGCTGCTTTTACCTGCTGAGCCATTTCACAGCCCATCCTATAAATCTTTTTATATATTACTTTATTCCAGGGGTTCTCAAACTTCCTAATGCTGCCACTCTTTAACACAGTTCCTCATGCTGTGGTGACCCCCCCCCCCCTCATCACAAAATTATTTTTGTTGTTCCCTTCATAACTGCCAATTTGCTGGTGTGAATAATATAATGTCTGTGTTTTCGGATGGTCTTAGGTAACCCCCCATGAAAGGGTCCTTTGACTCCCATGACCCACAGGTTGAGATCCACTGCTTAACTCAATTTGCTGCCTTAATCTCCTTTCCTGTTGCAGTGATAAAATGTCCGGATGAGAGAACTTAAAGGAGAGTTAGTTTTGGCTCCGTTCAAGTCCATCATGGCAGAAAGTCAATGACAGTGACCGGAAATGAAGCACTTGGTCACATGGCAACCACTGTCCAGGAGAGTGGAATGGATACGTGTGCCAGGCTTGCTTTCTCTGCTTTAGGAAGTCCCGGATCCCTGCCCTGGGAACAGTTCTACCCACAGTTAAAATGGATTTTCCCACATGAATGAACAAAATCAAGAAAAATCTCTAAATGAGATTCTCAACAGTTGACCTAGATCTAGATAATCCCTCATAGATGGACCAGAGGCCTGTCTCCCAGGTGATTCTGGAGTCCTTCACGTCGGTAATTAACATTACTTATCACACCAGTATTTCACTAAAACTTTGGCATCTAAATTATTGGCTTGCAGTTCTTTTCTTTGTTTGTTCCTATATAGTCTTTGGCTTTAGGGTAAATAAAATAAATCGGATGTGCATCCTCCTTTCCAACTTACTGGAAGAATTGTATAGGATTGGTATAAATTCCTTTCATGTTGTGGGATATTTGGAATGTTACAGTTATCACACTGTAACACTTCAGACTGTCAATAAAGTTTACCTTGAATCAGGGACATGGAACCAACAACTAGCTGACCAGAATTAGCCATAGAGAAGCCAGCAATTTGGATAGAGAAGACACACAGGAAGAGAAGGGCAGGGAATAGAGTTTGAGCTTTCTTTTTGGTTCTGGGACAAGGGGAAGGATGCGTCTCTTGGGGTGTCTTGGGCCAAAACACAAGGTCAGCTAGTTGCATCTGGGCTTCTCTGATCTAGCAGGTTTTCACCCCCACATCCGACTCCTGAGTGAGTTTTTGTTGGTAGATAGAATGATAGAAACTTAATTTAAACCTACATATCGAGGCATCAGGGACAGGAAGCCCCGCCATGCTGTGGCTACAGTGGGCACTGTCTGTGGGGCTGTGGGGCCCTAGATGATAATGAAAGTATCATCAGTAGGATCAATCGCAGCTGCTAAGCTGACAGAAAACCATCATTTTTGTATCTAGTAGAATTCTTCAGTGAATCTTTCTGGGCCTGGAACTTTCTTTTCCGCTGGGTTTTAAATCACAAACCCAGTTGCTAATGACTATTCAAATTGTGAGTTCCATTTTGAGTGAATTGTATAGTTTGTACTTATCCAAAAACCAGTGCAATTTGTCTAAGCTGTCAAGTTTATGTAAATAGAACTGTTGGGGGGAATCAACATTTTTGTGTTGGAGAAGTGACATCCCTTGGTTTGCTTTCTGTTTTCTGTCGTCTGGGTCAGCCTCCACAGAAGTGTGTGAAACTGGCTGACGTTTGAGAAGAGCCTGCTGGTCCTTGTTTTCTGTGGTGAGCTTCCCTCCACTTCCTGTTGGGCTCACACTTTGAGTTTCTGGTGCTGAGGGCTGGAGGTACTGATTTAATGTTGCTTGTTTTTTTCCCCACTGACTTAAGCATTTCAGGTCTACAGCTTTTCCTTCTAACACATCGTTGACTATATCCCACAAAGGTTGATGCATTTTCACTTTTTAAATGTTCATTCTTTTTTTTTTTTTTTTTTTTTGGTTTTTTCGAGACAGGGTTTCTCCGTGTAGCTTTGCGCCTCTCCTGGAACTCACTTGGTCGCCCAGGCTGGCCTCGAACTCACAGAGATCCACCTGGCTCTGCCTCCCGAGTGCTGGGATTAAAGGCGTGTGCCACCACCGCCTGGCCATTCTTTTTTTTTTTTTTAAACAACATATTTTTATTCATTATTTGGGAATTTCACACAATGCATCCTGATCATACTTGTTAACCATTCCTCCCAGGTCCACCTTCCCATCCTTATGCCCCCACTCTGAAATACACCAAGTACAATTTGTGTTGCCCATATACCCTTTAGAGCATGATGGTCAAATTCGCAGTGACCAGCCTCTTAAAGGTAACCATCCCCCATCCCCCAGCCAGGAGCCATCAACTGTGAACAGCTACACTTTAACATCTTTATTACAGCTTTTAAAGACTCCCTTCAATGCCTTCCTGTCTAGACTGTTCCTTTTTTCTTTTAGTTTTCTTTTTTGGGGGATGGGGGTGAGAGAGAGGTTGTTGCAGAAGCCTTGAATGTCTCTCATTCTCAATTATGAGTCTGGAGTCATTGATACCACTGCAATTGATGCTCCCTTGTCCATAACAGCCATCAGTAGCTCAGATCATGGACTTCCACATGGTTTCTTGAGACTGCACAGACCATGGACATCCACATGGCCTGCGGCTGCACCATGGAAGATGGACCTCAACATGGGTCCCTTAGTAACACAAACATCCGGACATCAACACTGCCCCCAGCCACAGCATGGATCACAGACATCAGCATGGGCTCCTGTGGCAGTCCTGATCACAGACATCAGCACAGTCTCTGGTTGGCAGCACAGACCACAGATATCCACATGGCCTCCAGTGGTAACACTGCAGACATTAAATGATAATTTTTGAGATGCCCTCTCTGGCTCATGGCGAAATAAACTGTGATATCTTCCTGTTATCATTCTGTTGAGGATTTCTAGCTTGTTCTCATTATAGTCCTATTTGTCACATTCATGTTCTGAGTTTTGTTTTACAACCCAGTGTATGTCTGCCGTACTCTAATGAGAGGAGTGTGCTATAGGTACCAACTGAGGACTGTCAATGGATGGTGTTTTGAGTTCATCTTTACCTCACTCATTTCCTATCTAGGTGTGCTATCATTGAGAAGGATGCTGCTTTTAACTACAGCAGTGGACCTATGCAGTTTTCTTCTCAGGTCTTTTGTTCTCACTTTGTACAGTTTGAAGCCATGCTACTTGGCACACATGCATTCAGGAATGCTGTGTCTTCTTGGTGGTCTGACTCCTCTATGACAATGCACTCTGACTGGCAACTGCTTTTAACTCAGAAGTCTACCCAATTTGATGCGAATGCAGTCTATTTTTACAATCTTACTTTGCATAGTTCTTCTATTCTTCTTCCCACCTTCATATATTGCCCTATTTAAGTGCATTTTTAAAGTTCCTTGTAGCATATAACTAACCCCTAAAAAACCTGTATCCACCTGTTTCTTAGTTTCTGTCATTAGACATTTACATTTTTTTCTGCTTATGTTAAACTTCAATCTGCTACTTTGCTTTTTGTTATGCTCTTTCCTGTCTTCCTGTGGCTAAAAGCTTTTGGTTGCCGTTTCTGAATTCTATATATATTCATGAGACTGTTCACTCCTATAGCACCCTCCCTACAACAGCCACAGGTGCATCCAAGGCCCCCAACAGATGCCAGATAACATGCATAGGGCAGATCCTTGTACACTCTGATTCTACAGCATGTCTTGATAAAGCTGAATTTAAAGACTTGGTAGAATAAAAGCTTACCAAGTAGGGAGGACACTTGCATACACTATGATAAATCATAACTGTAGTCTCTCCCAGGCCTCATTGCTTTATACTCCTTCTCATAACAGACACAATGCCTATTTGATAAGATGAAGAGAGGGAGGGCATGTGCCCTGTGATGCAGCAGGAGGCTTCTGGTGGATACTCAGAATCAAGCCAGGACACCAGTACATAGTAGGGAATGAATTTCAAATCAACACAGACCATGCACAGGGAATGCTTTGGGTGACCCCTTTAGGTCATAAACATACAGTTTATCAAAATCTAATGGCTCCACCTTTACAGTCTGAGTTAAGTACGGAACCTTTATCTCCTTCAATCTGGAATTTATAATATACTCGTCTACGTCCTCTTCACATCACATGAATAGTAACATTGTTATTTTATTTTATGACATCCAAGAGAATAAGAAGAACTGTTGCATTCATCAGTGTTGGGCTCCTGCATTCTGTCTTCCTATTGCTGTTTTCAGAGGACTAGTTTGAGTAAATTTTACTTTAGGAAGATTATTGATGAACACATCTTTATCTAGCAGTTTGGAGACAGGTGTGAGCTATTCTTGTTTATCAACTTGACTACATCTGCTACATCTGAAATTAACTCAAACCCAAATGGCTGGGCACAACTATGATGGATTTTCTTCTTTTTTCTTAATTAAATCATTTGAATCCACTTTAATCCAGATCTTTTGAGGTGGCCAGATTCACCTTTAATCTGGGCCACATCTTCTGCTGGCTGTCTCTATAAAAGACATGAAAAAGGGAGGCTCTTCTCTTTGCTTGCTCTATCTATCTATCTATCTATCTATCTATCTATCTATCTATCTAGATCTTTCTAGCAAGTCTATTACTTCACTGGCATTAGTCCTACTTCTTTGGGATTCTGGCATTATATTGAAGACTAGCTGAGACATCTAGCCTCATACTGAACAACTACTGGATTGATTCTTGGACCTTCCATTGGTAGACAGCCATTGTTGGACTAGCTGGACCATAGCCTGCAAACCATTCTAATAAATCTCACACACACACACACACACACACACACACACACACACACACACACGTATGTATACACACACATATGTATGGAATACACACACCCATGTAGTGGTATTGTGTTCCCCAAAATATTGTGTACGCTAATAAACTTATCTGGGGTCACAGAACAGAGCAGCCACAATATTAAACATGAGGATAGGCAGTGGAGCACACTCTTTTAATCCTAGCATTCCAGAGGCAGAAATCCATGTGTTCAAGGATACAGCCAAGCATGGTGACTCACGCCTTTAATCCCCAAAAGCGAGCCTTTAATCCCAGGGAGTGGTAGTAGAAAGCAGAAAGGTATGTAAGGCGTGAGGACCAGAAACTAGAAGCATTTGGCTGGTTAAGCTTTTAGGTTTTGAGCAGTACAAGTTCAGCTGAGATTCATTCTGGATGAGGACTCAGAGGCTTCCAGTCTGAGGAAACAGGATCAGCTGAGGAACTGGTGAGGTGAGGAAGCTGTGGCTTGTTCTGCTTCTCTGATCTTCCAGCATTCACCCCAATAACTGGCCCCAGGTTTGTTTTTATTAATAAGACCTGTTAAGATTCATGCTACACACCCACACACATTTTATGCTACAAGTTCTGTTCCTCTGCAGAATCCTGACATACACAGGGTCTCATTTTGCCCTGGCTGGCCAGGGACTCTGTCAACTCGGCTGGCCCTAGACTCATAGAGATCCTGCAGGACATTTTTGAAGGCTACAGACAGAACTCTAGATTGATAGTTCTTTTCTATTTCACACTAGAAACTACAGCCATTCTAATAGCTTTGCCTCTGGGGGTCATGTGCCATTCCTCTGGGCTGTTTTAGGGATTATCCCATCCTCTACTTGGTTCTAGGCCTAGCTTGACAGTAAAGTGGTATGTATTTCTCGGTAATGCTTTGCTTAGCATTTTTATTACATTGGCTGCTTTGCCTCTCTAAATGTGGAAATTTGCCAGAACTTTTGAGTTGTCTTCAGTTCTGTCTTCTTTCTGGGGCTCTGAAAACACGGCAGGTCTGTTCTGAGAGTTGCATGCTGAACCCACCAGCAATTTTCGATTTGGTTACTTTTTCAATTAAAAATTTTCCATTTTTTTAAAGATGTGTTTTAACTTTTCCTTTTTTTAAGTATGCTTGTGTATCAGTTATTTTTTTTGCTACTGTGATAAAACCCCATGGCCAAGGCAACTTATAGGATGGCTTATTTTGTCTTACGGTTCCAGAGGGCTGAGTCCATCATGGTTGGGAGGCATGGTAGTAGGTAGGCAGGGTGCAGGAGAGGAAACCTGAGAGCTTACATCTTCAAATGCAAGCATGATGCAGAGGGAGCAAGCAGGAAGCAGGGCAAAGCTGTGAACTCCCTCACAGCGGCATCTACCTAACCACTCACCCCCACCCCAACAGTATCACCAACTGGGGACCCAGTGTTCAAATGCCCAAGGCTATAGGGAACACGGCTCATTCAAATCACCACAGCTTGTAACTCCGGTGGCTTTTAGACTGTAGTCAGTTCTGGCAATGGAGGCCCTTTGTGCCACATGTGCTCTCCTGTCATTTAGTTTGGGACCTTCTTATGGCTTGGCAGTGACTTCTCATTGAAACCGATGTTGTAAGACCCTGGGTGTGGTCTGAACACTGGCTTCAGCAGCTTGCTCTGACAGGGCTCCAGGGTTGGGGTAGAAGTCCCGACTCCCCCAGGCCTCATTGGTGACATTCATTCGGGAGGGGTAGATGCCTCTTCACTCTTCCCCTGGCTTCCATGGGTTGCCTGTTGTGATGAAAGCCCAAGCACCTATACAGCCACCTTGAGACACCGCTCTAATGGGAAGAGAAGGACCCCCCAATGAAAGTCTAGGGTCCCATGATCTCTCTGATAGCATACAGTTATTACCAGCCAGCAGAGACACAGGTTCGATCTCATGTCTAACTAACCTTGCTTCAAGGCCCGATACAACATGGTGGAGAGTTGGAGGGGTTGAAGACCACACCCCAGATGAGCAAGGGTCACCAGGACTTGCTTGGTCCTGCCCCAGTATGGGAGGGGTGAATCACATTTGAAGCACTATTTCATTCTAGCAGAACCACTGCAGTGAAAGCTCTGTCCCCCAGGCTGCATCCTTCTTGCACAGTGGCCATAGAGAAGAGGTTTTTGTTGCTGCCCCCCACCCCCCCCACCCCCCCTTTTAAACTGCCTTGTTACAGTCCTGGCTTGTGGGTTTCTCCAGTTTCAAGTCTTGGATTCCCGAGACAAAAAAAGAAAACCCAGGGAACTTCCCGAGAATGCTACTTTGTTAGGGTGGCTATAGATATTGGAGGTGGCTTAAATAACAGTAATTTTCTAGGAAATCCGGAGGATGGAAACTCAAGATAGGCATAGGCAGGTACCAGGCATAGTAACAGCTGTAACCCGACATTTAAGAGGCTGAGGGAAAAGGGTCATTAGTATGAGTGAGATTCTGTCTTTAGAATAAAAAGAAAACTGCCAGCAGGCCATTTTCTTGACATTCCCTCCCCTTGCCCCACCCTTGCCTGGGTTTACCCATGGCGGCTTTGCTGTGTTTTCACACGGCCTTTGTGTGTGCCGATGTGTGGTGTTTAACCTTCCCTTTGCAAGGTCACCAGCCAGACTGGATTAGGGCCCACCCCGAAGACTTCATCACAACTTAATCAACTTTACAGAATCTACTTCTAAAATTCTGGGGTCCTGGAGTAGACGGGAAAGTTTAGGTCACAACAAATTCTGGGGTCCTGGAGTAGACGGGAAAGTTTAGGTCACAACGTGAACCTGGGACAATGCAATACAGCCCCTAACACCAGTATGTCTTTCACCGAGTCCTGAGGTCCCTGGGCAGGCTACCATTTCTATTCACATAGTCTGATACTTGTCTCATAGTCAATGTCCAAAATGGCTTACTGTACTTAGCTAGAAGCATATGTGCTGTATACCTTCCTTGATCTCTTGCAAATGTTTCTTCCTTGCATTTTAGACATTTTAAACGGTAGAGAGTCCGGTATTTGGATCTTTTAGCCTGGGTCTTTATATTCACACTAGCTTAACTTCAAACAAATGTACATAAATCAAAAAACACAGAACCCAGCAAGTACCCAAACAAGACTTTTAAAAACACTGACGTTTGTATGAGTCTTTTGTTACTAAACCAAAACAAAAACCTGAAGCAGGTATACATTTTCTTTATTGATGTTTTATGCTGTTCAAATACTACAGACTTGGGTACCTTTGAAAGAAAAGACGTTTATTTGGACCCATTCCAGTTGTCATAAGTGGCTACAGCTTCTCAAGTGCAGAGGTCCAATGGCTTCAAATGGTGACAGGGAACATATGCGTCTTCTGCTGTCTCCTCTTGGTCCCTGGAACTCAGGCATGGGGCGGCGTTCTGAAGACTGACCAAACCCTAATGAACCCTGGATGACACCACCTTGGGGCACCACCTTAGGCCTGCGCTCCTAGCCCTCTCAGTCCTCACGAAAGGGAGCTGAAGTTTTATCACACGAACCAGTGAGCTACATTCCAGCCCCACCCACAGCCCAGCTCAAGTTTCCTGATAAAAATCGGTATCTTCCTTCTTGCAACACAGCTGTGAACGAAAATGCAAACAGGACACAATCAAGAAAGCATGTGGGCTAACCTCGGAGATGAGAACGGCAAAGCCGTGCTGCCTCCGGATACTGTGGTATCCAATTCTCAGAATAACAGAATTCTCTAGCACCCCCGCATCAAAGGTCCCGATTAACCACCAAAAAAAGGGTAGGTCCACTAAACCAGCTCTTTTGATAGCTACATGGAAAAGTTAACTCACAAGTTTTGTTTCAGAAGAATCATCGAAGAACCTCCAAATCCCCTACAACCTTACTAGACAGGACAGCAACCACAGGAGTAATACTCCACTCACCCCAGCGGCTGTCAAGGTCACGTGACTGTGACTGAGGACCACTATGCAGGTCCAGGGTCATAATCAAAGACAATGCTATGAGGTTCCCTCTGACTGGTGGGCTGGGCTCAGTATTCAACTCGACAGCTGCAACCCAGTTCAGACTATGTCTTCCTTGCTCAAGCCCACTGGACTGTCACTAAATGAACAAGAGAACTGTAGCAATCTCTCCCCGAAGAGGCCACAGCAGGGACACCTCAACAGGGGACCACTTCCAAAAGGCAGGTTCAGGTTGCTCTAACAAAATGCTATAGATTCGGTAGTTAATAAAGAGTAGGAAATCATTGTTCAGAGTTTCAAGGGCTCCGAAGTCCAAGATCAAGGTGCTGAGAAACTTTGGTGTCTGGCGAGGGCCCCTTTCTAGTTCACAAAGTGCCTTCTCAGAGTAACAGTAAAAGGCAAGCAAAAGCCACTGGCACTCCTCCAGGAAAGGTCCCCTTCTGACCTCATCTCTTAACACTACTGCACTGAAGAGTAGGTACCTAAACCTGTAGATCCAGAGGGGCCGAAACATGTGGACCTCAGCAGACATTACCTATCCATCCCTCAACTTCATTTCCCTCTCGGCTCAAGATACTATCATGCTTAATTCAAAGCTCATGTTTTCCTGGATGCATGACCCCCTTAGGGGAAATTGTACACATCTGTTTCTCTTCTACTACTTGGAAAATATTCTATGGATACCCAGAAGAGTGAGTCTTATGAAGGAATTTCAGATATTAGCTTATTAGTAATAAGCTAAGAGAATTCTCGGTCCTCGGGCTACTGGATACTCCCAGATTATACTGGCTAGCTTAGCAACACAAATAGCTCCGAGCTATTTCTGTCCACATTCTTCTTTGGTCCAAATGCACCATCATTAATTTCCAAGCAAGCTTCCACTTGCCCACCCCACCTCTCTAAATGATGTATCACTTAGTTCAGTCCAAAATAATGGGAACTAAAAATAAGAGGCTGGGGGGGTGTAGTCAGTGACCGATTAACCGCATGTGGGTGTGTGTGTGTAGGTTATTTTTGATCTTACATCATGTTCAGTCTTAGCCCCAGTTCCAGAATCTTCTGGTAAATTTATCATGACAGAGTCACAGCACCTTTGGATGGATTCCAGGGCCTTTCATTCAAAAAACGTATCCTATTTTTAAAAAAAGTCCAATGTGGTTTTGAAGGACAGACATAGCTCAGCTATCACCGGTGTTCCTGTTTGTAGATATTTCTGCCACTGCTTGGGCATCTGTTCGGGTTTCTGCTGCTACCATGCAGGGCCAATCTGCTTGGAGATAGGCTGCTTTTGCGCACTGTGCTGTTCTTCCATTTATTTTAAAGGGCAAAATTAAATCCTAGCACAGACTTTGGGAGAGTTCTTAATGAAAATGTTAACTCCTGAAGTTTTCATTTCACTCAGCAAAACTTGCTTGAATTCTACACTAGAAAAATGAAGAAAGCTTTTGTTTCATCGGGTTTGTGCTGCTACAGGATGCAAAACCTATCCTAACCCAGGCTGAGCTTTGAGAACTTCACACCATAGTTAACAGAGCCTGAGTGCCCCTAAACTTCAAATCCCCAGTGCTGAAAGGACACTTGGATTTCAGACTTCAGAACAATTCAGGTTTGGGATTTATGATGCCCAAACTATACTCTAGGAAACTATTCCCAAGTTAAACAAAATAAATTATGAAATTTGGAACACTTGATCTCAAGCATTTCAGATAAGGACACATGCAGTGTGTACCATATACACAGATTCAGCCCAAGTAGCACACAGATGATTCCAATGGCCACACATGAAGTTAAGTATGGTGTAAACCAGATGTTCTCAGAATTTCCTCAAACTAAGATCTCCAGTATTATTCACAGCAACCCAACATCTGATGCAAAGCCAAAAGCCAACCTTTGTAGCTCAAAGTCCATGACCAGTGAGTTTCAATATTTTATTAAAATAGCATATTTAACCATGGTTAACCAAGAATACGTTAACGTTGTTCCCCGACCTCCCCACCCCGATATGCAGCACAACACAGTAGTGTGATTTCAAATATCTTTGATCAAGAACCAACAGAGATGTTTCAAAGTCAAGTTTGCAACTAAAAACCAGACCTTCAGAAAATTCTAAATTAAAAAGGAAATAAACTTTCCAACAGTTTTCATTTATCCCCAAATAAACGCTGGTGTGCCGCCCCCCTGACAATACCACTAGGATTTTTATTCCTTATGCATAGTGTAACGTCTCATTTATAAGTACCCACTTTTATAAATAAAATTGGCATTTTCCACCCCATTTAATGTTTCTTTTCAGCTTCACAAAGAAACCAGTAAATAAAACTGTCAACGACAGTTACAGCACACACTCTAACAGCAAGATAAAAAACCTGAAAATAGCAGATGCATCTAGGCTGTTGTACATAAAAAGACAGATTTCAAAAGTGCAAGGCAAAGTCTGCAGGTTTTGAGGGAGCTTTTAGGCACATCCATGTCTTTAAAGCAAGCTTCAGAATGAAATTCCAGTTTGTTCTTCATGACACCTGTTTAAGTCTTTAAAAAAAAAAAATCCCACAAAAGTCCATTTCATTAAGTGTAAAACGGAGTCTCATGTCCTAAGGCTAACTCAGCTGTGGCGCGTCCGGCCCTTCTTCACTCTGGCAGGCTTAGGTTTGGGGATGTACTGGTTATTGGCCTGGTACTCTAGCTCCTTCCGGAAGTAGTGGATGGCTTTGTTCAACCCTTCCTCCAATGGGACCTGTTGGAGAGAGTGAGGAAAAGGGACAAGGTTCCATCAACAGAAAGGCAAACAGCAAAGTGCCCTGGAGATGAAAGGGTGCAGTCAGCTGCCCACTTCATGAGGACAGTCAAGGCCTGTGACTCTGGCCGGGAGTCGATCAAGGCCACTTTGGAGATGCCTGAAGTTCTTTAGAGCTACTTTTGCGCACTCTGCAAGTTAGCAAGTGACACTGACTATCAGTGACCTCAAGTTCCCAAGGCTCCCGAGTCCCCTCTTGCAGGCATGCCTACTAAAGTCAGTTGCAGAGACCAGTTCTGAAATGCATGTGGGCCCACTCTTTTGAGGAAACCCTCCACGAACTGGAAGGAAGATGCTCTGAGGAGGCGGTCTCCACCTGCCTCACTGGGCCTCCCCCACGACACACTTGCACTCACACTGACAGTATAGGTAGGGAAGGACCCACGGACTGTGACGACATTTAAAGCAATCTTAACCTGGAGCTGGAAACAGGAAGCAGAAGTCAATTAGCTGCTGAGTCACACAGGCTAAAGAGAAAGCTGTGGAGGGAGGCATTAGCAGGAACTACAGTCAATTTGCTGGTATTTGTCTGTCCTGATGATGGTGATAGTGTTGTAGGTGTCAGAATACAACAAAATACACCCTATTATATATTTTAAGTATGGGCATTTCACTACATACGCATTACATGAGACCCCGAAAGCAGAGGAAACAATCAGACAAACTGAATAAACTAGAAAGCTTCTCTCAGTAAAATAAAAAGCAGGCAGAGAGAACCTACCGAATGGAAGAAAATACTTGTCAACTACGTATCTGATAAGGAGTTAATAGTAAAAACATATAAGGACCACAATTTTAAAAAACAGATTTAAGTAGGCATTTTTTTCAAGGGAAGGCACAGAAACAGACAATAGATTTATGAAAATGCTTAGGATCACCAAATATTAGGGGAATGCACATAAAAACACCTCTTCACCAAGTTAGGATGCTTTCTCTAATTTAGTAAGTTGCCCGCACTCACATGCATACACAACAATTATGTTTGAGATGTCTAGGTGTCTTTGGATGAGACTCATATATTTCCTATCAATTAAGACTCCTATTACAAAGAATCCAATGGCAAATGTTCCGTATCTCCGTGTCTTCCCGATGATGTCTGATAAGATACAAGTTCTAAGCACATATCCTGGCTGTACATACACCTCTAAAACCAAGAGTGTGTATTTAGTAAATATACATTGAATATTTTCCTAAAACATTTTGTTTAAAACACATGCTTTGGGGACAAAAGGACAAATGACAAATTCTTGCCAAAAGTCAGAGAACCTGGAGCTGCAGAGACGGCTGAGCTGTCGAGGCCATTTGTTGCTCTTGCAGAGGACCTGAGTTCAGCTCCCAGCACCTACACTGTAGCTCACACCCATCTGTGACTCCAGTAGCAAAGGGGCTGATGCCCTCGGTGGGCCCTGCATGCACGTGGCACACATGTATACAAGCAGACAAAACACTTACAAATATAAAATACATGAATAAAAACAACAAAACTCAGAGACCCCGGACCTCTGCTTCCACAATTTGCTCTGTTCAGATGGGATTCCTAGATTTTTAAGTCTGAGCATATTCATTTTTTATTTACTAATTTTCTGTCCTTTAGAGGATCTCTCAGACTCAAGGTTCTGTATAGCAGCACAAGAGTTGGACTAAAATTCTAACATTCCTTCAGATTTCTTTAGTTTAGACTCTACCTCCTCACATTGACTATGCCATGCCTTTTCAACAGGTAAGCTGAGCTCGGGGCAGCACTCTGCCTCCTGGTGGGTCCTCTACTGCTCTCACAGTGAGGCAGGCCCACCTGCCCTATGTTTACCTTCCACCTGATACGGTTTTGCTTCTGCAACAGCTGTTGGGATGGCTGCCATGCTATGAGGCCACATGCTCTACCCAGGGAAGGTCACTTCCAGAGGAGCGCAGCAAAGAGCGAACGGCCAGGCACAGTAGATGCAAAGACGCATCTCCCTCCTGCAGCCTGGTGGGCCAGGAGAATGTTCTATAAGGAGGTGAGCCTGTAAAGCACAGACACTTGAGGGGCGACTGTGGTGATATTGTGTCCCCCCAATATACTGTGCATCCTAATAAACTTATCTGGGGTCAGTGAACAGAACAGCCACTAGATAGACATAGAGGCCAGAAAATGGTGGCACACACACCCTTAATCCTATCACTTGGGAGGCAGAGATTCATCCGGATCTCTGTGAGTTCAAGGCCACACTGGAAACCACCAGGCATGGTGACACACACCTTTAATCTCGGGAAATAATGTCAGGAAGCAGAAAGGTATATAAGGTGTGAAGACCAGGAAGTAGGCCCCGTTAAGCTTTTAGGCTTTTAACAGCAATTCAGCTGAGATCCATTTGGATGAGGACACAGAGGCTTCCAGTTTGAGGAAACAAGATCAGCTGAGGAATTGGTGAGGTGAGGTTGGCTGTGGCTTGCTCTGTTTCTCTGATCTTTCAGCGTTCACCCCAATACCTGGCTCCAGGTTTGTTTTTACTAATGAGATCTTTTAGGATTTGTGCTACAGGTTACACACAGCCCTGGGATATTGGTGTTCATGGATAGGGGAGGAGCTCTCCACCAAAAACGGAGAGGACAGACTAGGGGTTTAGAGTATAAATACAGCCTAGCAATGAGGGAGAGGGAGCTGGACAGATTTCAGTGTTTAGTTCGGTGGTTCTCAACCTCCTTAATGCCTCGATCCTTCAATAAAGTTCTTCATGTTATAACTGTTATGCACTGTGATGCAACTATCTGAGATGCAACCCCAGAGGGGTCATGACCCACAGCTTGAGAACCACTGGTCTAGTAGGTCAGCCTGTGGAGAGCCTGACAGTCTAGGGGCCCCAGGAAGGAAGTCCACCTTCCTCCGCGTCTTTCTGCCTTCACACTTGCTAGCTGGGGTTCGATCAGCACAGGGACCACTAGATCACCTCTGCTCACATGAAACCTTGCCCAGTCCAGCCCAGGACACCAGGGCCCTGCAGAGATGCTGCTGTCATCCTCTGATGCTCTGAACTTGAGATGTCACTCGGCTCATGGCACTATTTCAAGGGCGGTGGAGCCCTTGGGAGGTGTGACCTTGCCAGCATAGTAAGTGCTAAGGCGGGCCTTTGGAGGGTACACCTACCTGTTCTTTACTTCCTGTCCCTGCATTGCAAGAAACCACTGCCATGGACTCTGCAGCTCTGGCTGCCACAACTTCCCTGCCACGAACTGAAACCCCCCCGATACTGGGAACCAAAATAAACCTTCCCTCCCCTCTCAGTTGCTTTGGTAAGGGTTTTTTTGTTACAGCAATGAGAAAACAACTAGCACTCCCCCACTTAACGCTGCCTTTGGAGACCGATGTAGGTCAGAGTTAACAGGAACCTTCAACCCGACAGACTAGAACTACCTGGTAAAGCATCTACCTCAATGCAGTCACTGTCTTCACCAGGCTGATCTATGGACATGTCGGTGAGATACTGCCTTGGTTGTCTTAACTGCTATAGGACAGTCCAGCCCACTGAGGATGATGCCGTTTCCTAGGTAGGTTATTACGGGATGTATAGGAAAGCTAGCTAAGCATGAACCAGTGAGCAGCACTGTTCCATGGTACCTGAATCCAGGTCCCTGCCCTGACTTCCCTCACTGATAGACTATGACCTGGAAGTGTAAGCCAAATGACCCCCTTTTCCTCCTCACGGTGCTTTTGGTCAGTGTTTTATCAGAGCAACAGAATGAAATGAGGACATGTTAATGTACTCTCTTGAAAACAGCTCATAGGAGGCCTGAGTCATTTTCACTAACAGAGGATGAGATACCACTGATTGGAGAAAACCTTGGACCTGCCTGGACACTCAGGCCCACCCTACTTCCCTCCCAACAAGGGCCAAAAGCTTGGGAGGAGAAGGACACGGGCGGTGGATGCCTTTCCCCTGAGGCCGGGGACCTCCCTCATACTCACCACAGGTTCCCACCCCAGCATCAGCTTTGCTTTTTTGATGTCTGGTTTTCTTTTCTGTGGGTCATCCTGGGCTTCAGAGAGAAACTGAATTTCACTTCCACTACCTGAGTTTTGAAAAAGGAAAAAAAAAAAGAAAAGGTAAGGCCATGTGAATCCCTTATCACTAGGGGGCACTGTTTTCCTATCTATGGCAGGATAAAAATCATACCTATGCTAGAACAAGAGCAAGGACCCTACACAAGCAGCTCAGCACATAGCCATAGCACAGTCCTCACAAACCTAGGCATGTGCCTGCATGGCCATTACTAAGCAGTGATGTGCAGGATGGTTCTGGTCCCACAAGATCCTCCCAGGAGAACAAAAGGGCTTGTTCCTAGGACAAACCTACATGTCAGGTAACAAATGCAGATGTGCCTATGGGGCACAACCCCATAAACACAAATATACAAATGTGGGTGAACCACCTTGAAGGTGGATGCTCCCAGTGGACCAACTTGGGTATCCGGAACCTAGGAATGCCCTCCCCTGGAGATCAGGTAGTCTACACCCTTCTTAAGCAACAGCATGCAATGGTAACTTAGAGCCTATGATGACCTGATGCTCTAGCCAGAGCAAGCCCAGAACCAACATGTAAGATGTCAGCTCATGCTGCTGGCATGTGTAGGACAGAAAAGCCTGGCCAAGCACCTTGAAGTGGGGTGCTAGACTCTAGTGACCACCATGCAGACCTGGGTAAGTGTGGCACACAGTCACATGGTAGCAGCAGGTGGGGATCCTGTGTCCTCCTCAGTTTGCAGGTCTGGGTTTCCTAGACTGTGAAGTGCACATGGATCACTGGTGCACCCTTATCTGGGAAGCCAGAGCTCACATCTCCAGTGCCGTTATACCAAAGCCTTTGGCCCATGGTTCCATCTGCGCAGCAAAGGCTTCAAAGGCAGGGTGACTGGAGGGGCATGGTGACTGCAGCAGACCTTGCCTCACCAGTGGGCAAGTACGGCTGCGAAGCGAGTCTGAAGGGGACTGCTGGAACCACACAGCACTGGGCTTAGGTGGCAGAAAGACTTCTGTCTCCACTGTCACACAGAACAGGATTCCAGCTGTCCACAGCTGCTCACCACAACCCTGATCCAGGAATGTCAACATGGAGGAGCCCATTCAGCCAAGGGGGCAGCAGGGTCAAATCAGAGCAGCCTGCAGCACACATATATCGTGGTCCAGGCCAGATCGGCATGTCCTGAACTCAAGTTTCTGGACTGAAGACCAGACTTCCTAGAGCTCCAGCAAGCCTGGGAATGAAGCCGGGGCTACCTCCTTGGCACTTGCAACCCAAGGGCTGGGCCAGACCCAGGAACATCTGCTGCTTGATGGGAAAACTACTCCAATGTCACACAGCCAAATCCAGCCTGGACAGAACTAATGTCACTGTTTCTTTGCTCCTAAAATTTGGTCTCAGTGGGAGGACTGCTCGGAATCAGTAATGGTCCCCCCTGCAGGATGTGCTAACCTAACCATGTCACACCTGGAGGGCAAATCTCTGCCCCACACTCCACCCAGACCTGCAACTAGACCTGGGAGCCAAACACATCTCACTCCATCCGCTCTCTGATCCCCAACTCAGAAGAGCTGGAAATGTTCCTCATAAACAATGCTACTCTGATTCAGTCAGTCAGCTTGTACTAATTCCCTACTCTCTAGGGCGAGTACTACTACCAGACAGGGTAACTGCAGATGACTTCAGTCAGAGTGATCTGGCATACTTACCAACAAGGTTTTTAATTAACTGAGCGAATTCCAGGATTGTGTGTTCTTCTGGGTTCCCCTAAGGAAGGAATGGATTCTCCTATAAGCATCATGGCAATGGCAGAACTCCCCTACGTGGGCCACACATATGACTTCAGAGACATTTGCTGTACGAATCATCAGCCCCCAGACTAGCCTGCCTCCAAGTAACTTCACCCCAGCTTCTTGTGCCACTGGAGCATTCTGGGATGGTTTTCATCCTGGCCAGGTATAAACCTATACCGCCTTAGACCTTTATCTGTTCCAAAGAATAGCCTTCAGGTAGGACAAGGTCATTTAAAGTGGGGTCACCCACACTGGGTGAACTTCCAAGACAAGCAACTTTTTAATCTACTACCTTTTCTGTCCCTTTAGTGTTACTCTGCATGTTTGGCCTCATGTTACTGGCTCTCCTAGGACAACATAATTCCGCTATGAGAACTGTGCCAACCTCTCACAGTGCAGGACCGAAGATCCTATAGAGAAAGCTGCGGCAGCAATGGATGCTGTCACAGACCAGTGTTCTGGGAAAGCCACAGGGACAGTCTCCAAGGGCTTGATGATGTCAGCTGACTGGGGTGGAGTTGCTAAGCAAACCCTTTCCTTCCATCACATTTTCTAACAGTCGCTGCCTTCATTTTTGGAGTGCCGGGGACAGCACTCAGGACCCTGCTCATGCTAGGTGGTCCCTCACCACTGCTCTAACCTATTACTCTTACTCCACGAGTACCACAGCACAGACCACGGAAGAGCCTGGCAGCTGTGCATTCTAAATCCCTCCAGCTCCCTACTTCCGAGACTATCCTGGACCCAGAGAACAAAGTGTCCAGAAGGCCGGGGCTTAACTGTAGGCACAAAGAAAGACCCCGAGTGGCAGAGCAGAGTGATGGAAGGAAGATGGGAGAAGGGGGCTATGGGAGGCTCTTTGCAGACACTTTTCTGACTTGTGGGAAGACATATTTCTAAATAGATACAGTTCCTAAATGCTCTTATGCAAAAGCTTCCTAAAAAGAGTAAAGGAATAAAAGAACTTACGGGCATAAACAACAGAGCAGGGCTTTTTATCATAAGCCTTTATCCATTCAGAGCTTCCATCTGCTTTCTTTCTTTCTTTTTTTTTCCTTGAGACAGGGTTTCTCTGTGTAGCTTTGCTCCTTTCCTGGAACTCACTCTGTAGCCCAGGCTGGCCTCAAACTCACAAAGATCCGCCTGGCTCTGCCTCCCGAGTGCTGGGATTACCGCCTGGCCTTCACCCACCTTCTAAGTGTGATCTTCACACAAAGCCCTACAGGCAGAGGGAGTTCACTACACTGCTCATGCATGCATGCCTCGCAAGGGTCGTGGTTCAGTGTCTTAATCTGCTTTGTTTCAGCTGAGTACGGAGCAGACCCTAGAGAAGCCAGTCATGAGCAAGCAGAGCCCTCCACGAAAGACCCTCCAGCTGTTGCAGAGGAGAGGCGGAACGGTACTCACCAAGTTGACAGGGCTGCTGACATTGCTGTTCATGAGTGCTACCAGGCCATTCACCAGATCACTGGAAAAGAGGGAGAGCTGGGTCAGGCAACGCCCACCATAGAGCGGGGATGCTGAGGGCACGCACCAAACCTCCCCAGACAAAAAAAAAAAACAAAAAAACAAAAACCAAAAACCCAAATGGAAAACTGAATGTGGAAATAAAACCCTGTAAATTAAGATGGTGTTTGTAACGCTAGCATGTTCATGGATGAAATGAATCCTGTAACACTGGGATTTGCTTTTGGTGGGTGTGGTGGGGTGGTGAACAGGGTGGAGAGAATGGGCTAAATCTACCCTTTCTGCGCATTTCTGAAAACAATCAAGGACCACATGTTAAAGTAGGTATACACCCCCAAAGCCCCATGTTTAACGTAACCCCCGTGAGTCGGCCAAAACAAAAGTTAACAATTGTTAATAAAATAAGCTCCACAGAAATGAATGGACTTCAGTATGCAAACTCCATACTGGCAAATCACAGCGAAAGCCAAACAAACTGAGCACTGCAATCAATGAGCGCTGCCGCCCCCTCCCCCAGCCTCCAGCCCACCCTCGGCACATCCTCTGACGCTGGCTGGCTGTCGGGGGGCAGCTGGATGCTTCAGATGGAGTGTGATCGGCTGAGCCATGAAGGTGAAGAGAAGTAAGCAAACTTCCGCTTACCAAGGTTTGGTTCTTAGTTTCAGAAGCGTTAAAGTGTGGCTCTGTTAAAGAAAAGTTACTTCGTAAAAATGACACCTCACTGGGAATCTAAGCGCTTGCTCTACGCCCATGGTCAGCAGCTACAGTTCTGAATGAATCCACTTGGGGACCTCTCCCTCTGCCTCCAGCTTTCCCACAAGGCACAGGCCACTATGGGCCATGACTGGCTTCCGAAAGAAAACCCAAGAAAGATTTGTCCTCCTTTTAATTGGAAAAAATTTTTTTTTGTGTGTGTGTGTGTCATTTAATAAGGTTATTTCTGCTTTTCCGGTTCCAACAATGGGAATTTTATGTGATAACATTATATGCTTAATGTTCTGTTCTTACAGATCAAGTGCAAATGCAAACCACTATTGACCTTGAATGATTTCTTTTCTAAGAGAAACTGGCAAAAAAGTCACTTCATCACCACAGCAGTAGTCACTACATCCACCACGCATTCTTACGGCCCCCATCTGTGTGTGTAAGGAGACATTAAAAGCTGCCATCAGCAGTGTCCACAATGGCTCTTAACCATGAAAGTAAGGGTGGGGTCATCTGGAGGTGGAAGATGGCTGGTTCTTAAGCAGTCATCCTCTTTGGGAGAGGACGGAGGGAGGGAGGGCCACGTACCTTGTACGTAACAGGCTGGCAACTTTTAAAGTCAAAATTGTGTTAAGTCATACTCATTCAGCCTGAAGCTCTTTAAAAGTGTCATTTTGACAAAGTGACTTTTAAGAAATACATCACATGCCTTTGTTATGTGAATGAGGACACAACCCAACCATGAGAGTATCAGACACGTCATGCCGGATGTCAATGCGGATGACCATGTAGGCCTTGGGTCCCCGCAGCGCTGCGGAGGCAACTGTGGCTCTGGGGACAGTTAACCAAGGACTGGAACTGCAGATTCAAACACTGTACAAAGTAAGGGAGTTTCCGTTTCTTAAAGGGGTGGGGGGGTGTTAAAAATAGCAAGCCTCTCGGATCTCTGTGAGTTCGAGGCCAGCCTGGGCTACCAAGTGAGTCCCAGGAAAGGCGCAAAGCTACACAGAGAAACCCTGTCTCGAAAAAACAAAACAAAACAAAACAAAAAAAATAGCAAGCCTCGGTCAGTTCTCTGCGGAGACTTGAATCACTAAATAGCATCCCTAAGCCCTGCTGATCTCAGCACCACAGTGGTAGGATTATAGAAAGAGGCTCCACTGAAAGGGCCCACTCTTGTGAACAGGGAAATTACTTACACCCTCTTTCCAAGGTGTCAGGTGGTCTGGGAGGTAACCATGTGCAGGTCACAGCAACTAGATGTGTGAGCTGTGGCCATGCAGGCCTGGTGTTTTGTTCTAGCTGGGTTAGCACACAGCATAGGCACTGCTGAATTCTTCACGGATTTTAATCAACTACCTACACCCTTTGCTCCCCACCAAATATATCTGAAGCTGACGCCACTGAGGCAGGGTGACAGAAAAGAGGCAGGCTTCTAACCGGTGCCCTTTGTATTACATCAAGTCTTATGATGGTGGACGATGAGAAAGTCTGGGGCCCTGATTAAGTAGTTCAAGGATGAATTTGTGTACTTGAAGACACTAAGACCTCCTTGGAAGTCTGTGACTGGGGCGGTGGGGGGTGAAGGGGGATGGAATGAGAACGCATTGTTATTATTATGAAGAGATGGTTCAGTACATGGTGGTCTGTATAGCTAGTCCAATCCAGCTACAGAAATCTGCCCCAACACATTTCTCCAAGCACACAGACTGAGTTCCACACTCTAAAACAGAAACTGTCCCGGGAGGGGGATGCCACTTGTGCCCTGGTGGAATTGTTTCTTGGAATAAGCTAACCTATTTGGACAACACATGGCCACCTAAATCTCGTTTCTAGGCTTTTGGCCCTGTATGATAAGCTATGCATGGGTAAGGAGAAACAAACACTGACTGTGGTGCGTGTGTTTATTCATGGCTTCTTTTGGATCACATGTAAGAATGTATATACTTTCAGGGGAAAAAATTATACTGGCTGTTTTATCTTTTGGGAAAAAAATTAAAGCAGCATTCCCATTTTTCTAAGTGACTTCCACTGAGCTTCTCAGCTACTAAGACGTGGTTGCTCGGGCTGAGGCTAGGGGCGACTCAGACCTGCACCCCACAGCTAACATCTTACCCTACAGTACCCCTGGATGGCTCTAAGATGCCTGGGACAGCATTTCCTGGTCAAGAGTCATTCGAGGTATTTGCATTTAAGAACAAAAGTACATGGTATCAAAATATAGACATGGGTTTTACAATGATCGAGGGTGTTTGAAACTTCTATGGAATTTTTAATCACTATGAATAGGTAGAAGACACTTCAGTGTAGTAATTGTTTAATATTACCAACTGTGTTGACCAACCAAATTCTAGGGAGGCTCTTCCAAAGACAACAATACCAGTCACTAAGTGAAACTATTCTCAAGGACATGAGCCTGCCTCAGCTTCAACACAAGGTCACCATTAAGAAACTCTTATCACATATTCTTAAAGACTCTCTCCGTGCTAGAAGGCCAAGATTTGAAAAAACCGGTTGGACAACTGAGTCTGCAGGTTTGATGGGTGATTAACTGCCCTGCAGCACTGATTATCCAAGCTACCCTCACAGTGCTAGATAACTTCATCTGTGCAACACTAGGTGGCAGTGGAAGATTAGCCAGGAGTCACAGAAATGGTGGATGAAAACCAACTTGAACAGAGAAAAGCAAGAGGTTCCTCATCAAATACTAAAATGAACTTACTCCACAGTTGAGCTGTGGAAATAACCAGCATGGACAATATATACTCAATTGTTACTGTATTCCTCTACTCAGAACCAAGGTTGAGGACCAGAGCCTTACCTGACATACTGGAATGCCCTTGTCTGAGACCCGGATCCATATACCTAGAAGGAAACCAAGAGTTAGACCTGAGAAAAACTACCCTGACACTATTAGCAGGGCTCCTTGGAATTCTGTGGGTCTGACTGCAGAACTGATCCTTGAAGAGGCAGTGACATGGGCTTACAACATACTGAAGTTCATGAACCTGTTTGCCTGATCCATGTAACTGTCACCCACATCAAGGACAGAGACCATCCCAGAAAACCACAACTGGTCAAAATACAGAGAACTGATCATAGGATGCTCAGTTCAACCTAAAATATAACTCCTGCACCGAGGTTCAGGGAACATTAGGAAAAAGGGGGTGGAAAGACTTGGAGAGCCAAAGGAACAGGAAACCTGCTGTGAGATCAGATGGTGTCCCCTAGAAATGACAAAGAAGATACATCCACAATACTGCAATGATATGGATGCTAAACAGGACTCAGAACACTGACAACACTTATAAATACATTAACAAGGCCTCAGCCCTGGAAAAAGAACTACAGGCAACTAACAACTACTGAGAGAGGGAAAATCAGTCTTCCCCAAGGATGGACTCCAAGGATGAACTGGTTATACAACACCAAGTGGTCAGCCATGAAATCATATACATGTAAGCAACACTGAATGGACTCAGCAGGTGTATTTATACATGTATGCGTCTGTGTTTATGTGTGTAACAATAATAATCAAAGGAAAAGAGGTCATCAATTTGAAAGGGAGTAAAGAGGAAAATGGGAAATGTAGGTAAAGGAACAGGAGGGTTGAGGGAAGGGGAGGGGAGGGGAGAAAATGAGATAGTTATATTTTAATTAAAATAAATTATTAAGGAAAACAAAAACATCTTGAGCCACATCTCATACTCTGTACTTCAGCACTGACACTTAAGATGAGCATGTATGTACATATACATCGTTTTTCCTCGGAAGACAATGCCCAGTAACCAGCTTCTATCCATGTCTTAGAGTGCGTCAGGAGCCACGTAAGACTTTGGGACTGCATCCTGGAGGCCAGTCGTGTGGAAAGCACTAACGTGAAGACTATTCGGTCGGGGCTCTACACACACACACACACACACACACACACACACACACACACACACACACACACACACACACAAAACCCACAAATGTGAACAATATTCAGTGGGGGCTCTACACATATATACACACATATACACACTAATGTTAACAACATTCGGGGGGAGGGGGGCTCTACACCCTGGATGCATTACAAATGATAGACTTCTGCCTAGATAGGCAGTAAACTATGGTGCACGCTTGTTCATAGCTGTATAGCTGGCTCTGAGGGTATTCTAACATGTGGCTAAGGCCAAATTGAGACCCTCTAAAAGACTGAGAGGATTCAGAGGTACAGGTTTGGAACACCCTTAGTCCTCTGAGCCAAGAACTGAGTTAGAGGACCTGAGTGCTCATAAAAAGCCTACTGTGACAGAACTCAGCAGTTAAAATCAATTAACAGTGGGAACCAGGAGGTCCTGGCTGGTGGGATAAACTATTTCACCTGAGGCTGCCAACCCTTGTTATCTGACTAAGTCTATACAGTTGTATTCCCACTCCCCTAAAAGTAATGCCCAAGTACCAGCCACAGCTGAAATTAGTTTCTGTGAGGGAGACCAAGCTTTATATATATTCCTCAAGCTCATGGAAGACTCTTAAGGTACAGCTCAGGTCAGAACCCCTTAGCACACATCCAGAGGGGTTTAGTCTTACTAAAACATGTTTCACTTCTGATCTGTAAGATCTTGGGGGCTGAGCCTGAGAATTCACCTTTCTGAGACTTCTGATGTGTGATGTGGATGTTTCTGGGTTCACAATCCGAGAACCTTTGCACTAAAGGACATGCATGCTTACAAAAACTCCATAATGACAGGAATGTGGCTGGCTACACTACCAATGTTTGTCTTGATTTTTACATACACAAGCAAATACAAGCAAATGCTGTCCCAGGCATCTTAGGGCCATCGAGGGCACTGTAGGGTGAGGTGGTGGCTATAAGGATATAGGCTATACAGATCTGGGCAGCCCTCAGCCTAACTCAGTTGGAACAACTATGGAGCTTTATTCTGATTTAGGTAAGGGGCCTGGTAGAAGTCCCTCAGAAAAATGAAAATATTTCAAAAATTCAAAAATTCTAACAACCACTGTAGATTTTTCTGGAAAGTAGGGAAAAGCATAGTTGATGTGTCTAGACTGTCATGCTAACATTTACCACACATGTCGAGTTCAGGGATCAGTGCTTTCAGAGTCTGCTCAAGGATGGAGGGCCCCTGAGACAAAGGTGAACAATGCTGTATACGGAGTCGTCTGTGGACAGGATACAAGAACTACAGGAGCAAATCTCAGCAGAGCAACGAGGACAGAGGCCCGAGAAGCCCCATTGTCTTGCTGGTTCAGAGGGAGCGTGTCCTCCCGGCAGAGAGGGTACACAGCCACACTCACGAGTCTGTACAGCCCCGCACTCTGGCATCCACGTGAGCCCTCTGGCTTCACGTCACAGGACAAGAGAGACTCAAGGAGATTCTGGGGACTCAAAACTGCTCTCAGGGGACTAAGTGCTGTCTGTGTTCAGGTCACAGCAGTACGGTGACTCGGGAGTCACCAGGATGATTAGGGGGTGGTAAGAACAGCAAAGGGAGCTGTCACAGCACCGTCCTCTGCCATGTGTACTAGGTACTTTAGCTCTGAGAACCTCGGCTGAGCTGAACAAGTTACAGAGTCTCCAACCGTCTAGGCCAAGCTGGGCACTTCCCAGACTGTGTTAACAGAAGCCCTGTTTAGTGAATCCAGCCCTCATAACTGCCTGGGCTTCTCATCTCTCCTCAATTCCCCAAGCTGTGAGGTTGCCTGGCCTCCTTCAGCAAGAACCTGGGAGGCCAGAGTGGTCAGGACCCCCTTCCCCAAATGCTTCTTCCTCTTTCTTTTTCTCGCCACAGACTCAGTCTGTTCCTTGGCTGTGAGTTCATAGCATCTCTCTCCCACTCTACCCAGAACCACCTGACAAGGGGAAGAAATGGTATCCCAATCCAAAGCATGGACAGTTCATCGGGCTCTTGATGGGCATAGAATTCTGTGGAACAACAACAACAACAAAAAACCCCAAACACTCAAATGCCTCCTCAGGCCTTCTGCCTGGGTGGCTAGGGAAGAAGGAAGTGTGGCAGGCTCTGGATTAATGGTATTCGGATGGCGCCAGTGATCTCTCCCCACATCTCTGGCACTGAAGACAACCCATGAGATATGACCTCTGCCAACAATGTGTGCATTCTTGAGGCTGCCAGAGGACTTGATTTCCTCCTTAGCATGGGGCCTTGAAGCCGCCAAGGAGGCAATAAACTGGAAAGCTGGTTCTCTGAAGGCTGCTAGCAGCTTCCTCTACAAACAAAGCCGCTCGGACTGTGTGTAAGCCACTGTGTATGGTGGCTGGAAAGGCATCGGGATGTCGTCGTCTTTCTCAATAGAGATCATCTGAACCCCAAATATAATTGTCCCCCAGCTTCTATGGAGATTGGTTCCAAAACACTCCATGGATATCAAAATCCAGGATGGCCAAGTCCCTTTTGTGAAATGGTTTAGAATTTGCATATAAACTATGTACATTCTCCATATAGGAAAACAACATCTGTCCGTGTTATCACAGACACCGTATTTTCTAACACTTTGACTTGCAGCTGGCTGAATCTGCAGCTGAGAAACCTTTGAAGAGAAGCCAGATGCTACAAGGGGGGATATGGAAGACAGGTTCACCTAGCAGTTACAGCTGCAAACTGCTGGTTTCTGTGGCTAACCACTGAGCGGCTTTCCACTCACTGCAATACAAAGCAGCCATCACACACCTGATCATTAACTCAATCGACATTTGTCTCACACTGCCTGTGTGCTAGGGCCAGGGACCCAGCTGTAAATGGAAGGAACAAAGGTCCTGGTTCCCAGAGCTAATGCTCTTCTGGGGCCTGGAAATGCAGTGTTTCACACTTGGTAGCAGGTACAATGGAAAGCAGACCATGATGACTAAAAGCCAAATGGTACATTCACGTAGAGTGGTCCAGTCGGCACTGTCTACAGAGAATGGGGGAGAATGCCGAGGAAACACTCCCAGAACAGGCAAGACAGGAGCTGAGCAAGTCAGTGTGAGGAGTGAGAAGTGGGGAGGGTAGGAGCCATGGGAAAGGTCTGTGGCATATGCTGTTCCTGAGATGAGGGATCTTTGGCTCTCTCCTCTTCAGAAGGCTGGCTCTAGGCCAGGCTGAGAGAACACGACCAGAGAACAAGGATGGGACACTGTGGTGGCAGGGCGGATCCAAAGCCAGGTCACCGGGATGAGTGGCAGAGCCCATAAACGGTATGGAAAGAGAAGCCAGGTATGACCACAGAACCTCCATTAAGGGGCAGCAAGGTGTCACTTTGGGAGAGGAGAAGAGTGAGCTTGGGCCATTAGAGAGCTGGAGCTGAGAGGTCTAGAACTACCTCTTTTCTGGGAGGTACTCATCAAAACCCACCAACATAGTGTGCCTGTCTTGAGGGGCCACCCACTATGGACAGGGAGGCTCTGCCCTACACTGGTAGCAGAGCTACCACATATGAAGGACACAAAACAGTCAACAGGGATTCAGAGGAGAGGCCCCAGATCCATGTCATCACAGGCTACAGAAGCTCAGGCACTTTGATCTCTGTACCCCAGTCTCCTCACATGGAAAATCAGGGTCAGAGGCACCTGTAGCCCTGCTCTGAGTATTAAATGAGTCAGCAGAAATGGAGACCACACAACAGACAACAGTGCTCTAACTCTGTTGATCAGTCCATTGGTGGGGACACACATGGACACACAGTTCCTGAAACATCAACTTTACAGTGGGCTCACCTGTGTGAAACCCCTCACGAGTCAAGGCCCAAGTGGACCCAGAATGGTCTGACAAAGAATTGTCTGACTTTTCTGTGGGTCTATCAGGAGGGAACCTGTGGAATGTGGATAAGTGTGAATGGTCAAAAGAGCTTTTCCCCTGAGAGATAAGCAGTAAGTAAAGCTAGAGAGACGGCTCACAGGGTAGGGTGCTTACCATACAAATGTAAGGACCTGAACTCAGGTGCCCAGCGCTCACACTGAAATCCATGTGTGGCAGTGTGCACTTGTAATTTTAGCCTTGGGGAGGTGGAGATAGGAGGGTTCTAGGGGATTCTAGAGGATTCTGGCAGCCAGTCTAGCCAACTGATTAGTTCCATGAGTTCAATGAGAGACAATGCCTCAGAAAATAAGGTGGAGAGCAATGGTCAACATCTGGACTCCATATATATGCATATGCACACATGCGTGCAAGTACACACACACACACACACACACACACACACACACACACACACACACACTATATCATTTTCAAAAGGAAAAGAATTTTAAAAATCTATACACTATTATTCAGAACTTCGGAGAAAAGGGATGTTTAACTTCTACAGAACAGCAGAGCAAAGACGTGGAGGCAGACCACCAAGGATAGAACTGGGAAGGCCAGAAGAAAGAGAAGAGCAGAGATGGAGAGACTCATCAAACAAGGGGACCCAAGCCAAATTGTACGCAGGCCAGGGGTGCAGCTTCCCCGGGCAGGTGAGGGCTGTGGATGGGTGTGGGGTGCCTAGTCCTACTGTCTAGATGATACCCTGGACTGACGGGTTGGGAGCAGCACGTGTTCAGACTACTAAGCTTGGACCACGGGAGCTGCACTGGGCTCTTAGAAATGGCCTGAACAGTTTTCATCCTTGCTTGTAAAGGAGTGAAGACCTTGCAAAGACACGGCTCACCTTCCTTCCCATGCTGACCTGCACCTTCCTAGATCCACATCCATTCATACCCCTGGCCTTCACTAAGTGGCTAAGAGAACAGTGGAGGCAGTTTAAGCAGGCCAGTGGGCACAGGTGGGGTCCAGGAGTCCAGCGTGAATGCAGCAGGCACCCAGGCTCACTGGAAGGCATTCCTGGTCTGTGTTCCACCCACGTGTTTCTGTTCCTCTCATATGGGTAGCAGAAATACACAAGAACATGAAATCTCAACTCTGGAAACCTAAGTCCCAGAATCAAGTCACTCTTGCTTCACTCCATGCGTCCCCCGGGCCCAGAGGGCAGTACCCACCGTCAGCGGCTCCCCCTGGAGTGCTTGCAGGATGAAGTTGCTGACCACCCGCCCGTCATTCATGTGCATTCGTGGCCCGAAGGTGTTGAAGATCCTTGCCACCCGTACTTCCACACCTTCCTGGAACAGAGAGAAAGGCTGTGAGGCATGCCTCTCTGCAGTGGGTAGCCCTCTTCTGCATTTCTAGTGCCTCGCACTGATGGAGAGCAGGCTGCTTTTCGCTCCCCAAAGACAAGGTATCTTCTGTCCTGTTTCTATAATGTGCTCATCATAAAGCCACTGGGTGTTGTAGAGCTACACCAAAGCCCAAGCTGCCTCAGATTTCACTGCGGAAAGGCCAGTAGTCTGGGCACTCTGGTGGGGAAGCTATGAGACAGTTGTGTGAGGGTAAACTGTCTATAAAACCGTTCTCCAACAGGTGCCGATTTTCCTGGGGGGGGGGTCATGCCCTAAAAGTTATTAAGGAATCTTCTGTCTGTAAAACTGATGACAGAAAACAGACGTATGTTTGTTATGCACTTCAAGTTACAGCCATGGTGCATGCCAAATGTCTGGTTAGGATGGAAACGGCATTAAATTACACAGCGCAGACTAATGTGTGGTTATGGGAACCCACCACAGATCTTAGAGCCTATCCCTGGGGATGGCAGGGATAATGTACTAAAGAGGGGAGGAGCGGAAGAGGCAGGGATGCTGCCCTCATCACAGGATATAACTCAAAAGTGTCCGCTTGCACTTAACTGATGAGACTAGGAAAGAACCAGAAGAGGATGATCAGAACATGGCGTTATTCTCTGCAGAGACTGGAAAGCCTCAGCGGTATTACAATACTCCAACAGGCATACAGCGGAGGGGAGCTCAAATCAGCTGCTCTTGCCCTCTATCTACTCTCCCTTCTCAGGAACAAGCATCCAAAGCATGGCCTTATGAACTGACCTCTGCAAACAGTTACTGCCCAACACATAAACAGCAGGCTTGCTGATTTTTCCATCTGGACCTGAAACCATTAGACAAGCTAACTGGAATCAGCTAAAGATTCTTAAGGGCTCACACGAAACACCAAATAGCTGTAGCCACTGTTGCTACCTCTGCCCACAGCAGCCTCATGGCTTTCCAAATGTACACTCTTTTTTTTTTTTTTGTTTTTCGAGACAGGGTTTCTCTGTAGTTTTGCGCCTTTCCTGGAATTCACTTTGTAGACCAGGCTGGCCTAGAACTCACAGAGATCTTCCTGCCTCTGCCTCCCGAGTGCTGGGATTAAAGGTGTGCGCCACCACCGCCCGGCTCATGTACACTCTTAAGGCTGGAATTCACACCAACATTAGCTACACTGAAGGAGATAAACCTGAAGCTCCTTTCAGTTGAGATCTGTTTTCTTCCCGGACACCGGCATCTTCTGGAATTAGTATGCCCAGCTCTTTCTTCATAGTGTCAGCACACCTTTGCCTTGACACAAAGGTAACCTGTGCACAGTTCACCTGACACTCATCCTCTACCCTCTCGGTGGGATGCTGACATACAGCCAATAGGTGTCAGCAGGCTATTTAGGTAGCAGCTGGGCTGGTGCCCACAGAGCTTGGAGAGAGACAGGCTGAAAACTGGGGAAGGTTCACCAGGGCAGTATGTCACTGAAGGCAGAGCTAATCTCTGAAGGATCAATGGGCAAGCACATCCTTGTGTTCCAGATCATATGACATCAATCTGCATAGCCAAGCCCTGCCACCTACTATACTTGTGAGTGTCCATCATGCTGTGGTGCAGGAACTCAGCATGTACAAGGCCAGCATTCACAGAACTAACTACTGATTCATTCTTAGCCAGTGCTTCATGCCACTGTGTGCCCTGTTCCTTATGGGGAGCCATGCATCATGGACCCAAGACTGAACATTGAGGACAAGAACATCAGCAAGTATGAGTTAGATCAGCATAAAACCAATGGCAAGTTAAGATGAGACAGACTTGTGTAAAGCCCCACGCAGAGAGCACCAGCCTGAAGACATGGCCACTGAGCATAAGCACGTGGACATAGAGAGAACACTCTAGGTTTGTCCTGGCATCCTCCAGCTATATTTAATTTTCTAAGACTTATGATCCTGATGTTTGAAGTGGGAACAACAATGTCCATTCTGCTATGTCACAAGGACTACAAAACAGTAATGCTTCTTTAAAAACTGGCAATGTCACAGTTCTGAGCCCAAGACAGATGGATGTTTTTTGGTATCCAGTATCCCTCCCTCAGACAGAAAAATCTGATGATCTCAAAGTCCCGGACAGGATTTGCACAAAACCTTTACAATCACACATGTCAGCTCTGGAAGACTTCAATACCTAGTGTGATGCGAGTGCCCTGCACAAAGCTGTATACTGTACCGCTCCAGGGAAGAGTGTATACAAATTCAGTACGTGTACCATTTTCCCTATGCTTTCACTTCATGACTGATACTGAACCCCAATTACTTATGAAGGAGAGATGCCTGTACTTGTACCTGCCCTTTGTCTCTGTCTCCCGATCCCGCTAACTTACCTTGAACTGGTAACCACCAGCCCAGCTACAAAACTTGAGATCTACAGTGGTGACCTGCCAGCACATGTCGGTGCTATAGTGCTACAAACTGTGTGGGAACAACCAATACTGGATTTACAGCCCCACGCAGAGGTGAAACCCACACTGGATAATGCTTGGATGACCAAGAACCTGAGACTGGATAGGCTAGGGATCTAGGGTCCAACCAAACACTATTACTGATCTGCTAAGGAACACAGCAATAAAATGACTCCTCATGACATACTGCTGTGGCCACAGATCAGTGCCTTGCTCAGCCCACATCAGTGAAGCTGCTTCTTGCAGTAGATGTCATTAACACAGAGACCCACAAGGGACAAGAGCTCTCATCCCTAACTAAGAGGTCATCTCCAAGCTGAATCATCTTATTCTCTGCTGCTGCTCACATCTGTACCTAAGGACAAGGTCTAGGCCACTGTGGAATGCAGCTCACCAGGCTGGGTGACTCTCACATTCACTCTAGAGGGTGGCAGAAGGCCACATAGGCTGGGGGATGCCAGATGTGTGCCTTCAGTTGCCTGACAATCCTCTTCAATGGACTACTTTAGTGCACTGGATCCATTATCCTATGCCTAACTCATATATTAAATTTTATCATAGTTATACAGGTCCAGAAAAAGCTTAACATGTATAGACTCTTCAACTTTCAGCTTCAGATTCTCGCTGGTATATCTCCTTCAAACATAACGTGACTACTACACTAACAAGTGGACCCTCTTATGGTTGCTATGCATCAGGTTATACTGAGACCACTGTAAAGCCGGAAGGGAGTGAATACCACGCTGCAGATGCCTATGTGGGGCAACAGGATGTGGCAGCAGGCAACCTGGGAACAAGCCAGGGCCAGCAAACACAGCAAGCCCTCTAGGGCGAGTTTTACCCATGGAACACTGGGCTTGTTGGGCTGCTTATTTTTTTTTCAATTTAAGTGTAATATACATAGCAACTATGTTTTTTTAAAGTATGCTAATGCCAAAATATAAATGAAAAAGCCATGCCCTCCAGGTTATTGCCCCAGATGACTTCTGACTTCTGAGTTCTCTTTCTGCTCTATTGGTCTGTGGTTTTATGAATGGTGGCCTGTTAGGCAGACTCAGCTCAGAGAGTGGGTGGGCCATGACTTCAGAAGCAGACTCACAGGGGGCTAGGAGTATAAATGTACCCTGAGCTCTGACCACAGTCCGAGGGGGAGCCCCCACATTATAAAATCTCCATCCCACAGGCACACAGAAGCAACAACCTAGTTCCTCCCTGACAAGTTCAAACTATTCATGAAGGACGCTCTGCTCTGTCCTTTGATCTCCATAAAAGATGTGCAGAGAAATAAAACTTTACATTGAATAAATGAGGGTATTTCACTAATTATGAGAATCTTGGAAGAAACTCCTTAAGAAAAGGCAAAGTTTTATTTAATAAAAAAGGTTATTCAGACTTTGATTTATCTTGTTTACATTTTCATTCCTTACATTAGATTTATTTACACACCATGTAGAGCCCTGAAAAAAGACACTTATTAGCAAAAAGGGATACATTCTTGTGTGTAAAAAACTATAGCTATTAAAATAACCAAATCTACAATATTCTAATGTATATCCAACTTAGACTTTCTAACAGCATAAATTCTAACAACTGAAATGCTTTTCTCTAAAACTACCAGAAAAGGCTGTGTATTTAGAACTCAAAATTGATGGTGATGTATGTGCTAAGCTCCGGGTGGGAAGTGACTGGTACCTAGAGTATCACCACATGGGCTGCTGTTCTGGGTGTTGCCTGTGACTGTGCTTATTGCCCTATAGTTGATGCCCGTGGATTCAGAGCTGCGTCATCTTCTCACTCAGTGATACCTCCTTATCCACAGCAACCTGTCAAGACAGCAGACAGAGCATGCTGTACAGGTAGCCAGCCATAGGCTCAAGCTCCACTTAGGAGCCAGGGGTCTGGGAGCAAGTTTGGAGCCCACTCTTTTATCTGAACAGCAGGTAACCCATACTCACTTCAAGAATGCTTGGTGGAAAGCGGGAAGATTAAACAGATCTGGACAAAGCCGAAGCGTGTTGCTGGCACTCTAGCCCCAGCTCCTGATCCTTTGGGCACTCACTCTAGTCACGTAGGGTAACCCCAGGTACTATATCATCTCTAGATAGTGGCACGTCTGACAGGCAGGACACCATGGTACCCAGCAGGGCAGTGAGGTCGGTAATCAGGATCTGTGGGTTATGTTCTCTAAAGTGAGAAGTGAAGACCAGCAAATCCTTAGTCACAGACAGGAACTGCTACCATACATACAGCCTGGGCCCTGAAGGAATGCAGTACGTGTTCCTGAAGACATCTTACCCAGAGGGCAAACCCACACAGGCTCACAGGTACCTGACTCAAGTTGCTGGTTCCTAACGTGAAAGCCAGAGCTACAGGACGCTCTCTGTGTCTTGGATGCTCTGTTGCTTTCACAATGGTGGTGCCTGGCTCATTTATTTTCCCTCTGGTATCTGTCTCTAGATGGCACTACGAGCAGCCATTTTTCTTCTGTTTATCCTTGTCTTCTGACATTTCTACAACCCACAGAACATCCCGCTATATCCAGAGCAGTCTCAGATGCATGGTGTCTGTTCTTTCTCACAGGATAAGAGGAAAGGCAGGGTATTTCTCTTTCCTTAGCACCTACTCAGACCCAGAGGAGCAGGTGCCAGGGTGCATCTCTGAGCTGGCTGGAGCCATGGTCCAGACTAGTGGCTCTCCCCGTGTAGGAGCCCACTATTTACAACACAGGGAATAGGGACAGAAAGCGGGAAGCTCACCTCATGATTTACGTTACATCCATGAGAATCTAGGCCTACCCGTGGCAGATAAAAAAAAGCAGAGCTCGCCGGGCGGTGGTGGCGCACGCCTTTAATCCCAGCACTCGGGAGGCAGAGCCAGGCGGATCTCTGTGAGTTCGAGGCCAGCCTGGGCTACCAAGTGAGTCCCAGGAAAGGCGCAAAGCTGCACAGAGAAACCCTGTCTCGAAAAACCTAAAAAAAAAAAAAAAAAAAAAAAAAAAAAAAAAAAAAAAAAAAAGCAGAGCTCTAGAACCTGATACCTGCACAAGTTATCTTAGCATTAAAAAACAGAGGAAGCTGAGTGTTCCAGGCCCATCATTAAAGAGGTAGCTTTAGCTTCATGCTGTACTGTCATCCATGTAACAGAATGACTGATAGTCTCCAGAAAGTAGACGGGACCTAGGACCTCTCCAGAGCCTTGTTTCTACATTCTGGTACCAGGTACTCCCATATTGCCTTCCTCTCTTGCCCACTGGCTAGATGTGGTGGACAGCACATCTATACACAACTGTCCTGAAACTACATTCCATACTCATGGTTATTTCCCATCATGTCCTGCTTCAATAAAAAACAAGTTCCTGAGGACCAGAGAGTGTTGGCGCAAGCACAGCAGAAATTCAGTGAGAAAATAGATGGAACAGCACAGGACCTCACCTGGCCATACAACATGCCTTCTGCTGCTCTGCCCAACCCTACAGGGCAAAGCCACAAGCCCATATCAAAGATCAGAGTGCCCAGCCATCTCCAACTCATGTTACGGTAGAGCCAGTGAGGGAACCTTGGCCTCTTGGTCTGTGAGTGAGATGAAACACCCATGCTGGAAGCACCCAGTGTAACCATGAATAATCACGCACGCAGGAGAGGACAGTGAAATAGAACCTCCTAGAGGTCCATATTAAAGCAACCAGCAATTCCATTCTACACTAAAAGATGACCAGAAGGATGATTTAAAGCCTCTACCATGGCTGGGGAGGTGGCTCAGGGGGCGAAGTGCATGCTGTACGAGGATGAAGGCCAGAGGCCCAGGACCAACATAAAAACCAGTTTCCTCCCAACACACTGTGGGAGGAAACAGGATTCCTGGTGCAAGCTGGCTAGCAAGACCAGGTGATCTGCAAGTTCCTGCTACCTCCACGAAAGTGCACATGCATGCACAGGCACCCCCACACAAGAACATAAATACACACACATAATAAATAACTATTAAAAATAAACCACATCAACCTGGAGACCTTGGAAAAAGAGGCAGATGTTAGCTGCTGGTGGGCAAAGGACACTAGGGAAGCATGCTGTTCCCAGCCCCCTTACAGTACTAGAAACGAGTTCATCTCATTTTGAAAACAAGGAGAGGTGTAGAAACAGTTGGTAACACCATTCATCTGTAACAGTGGACACCAAGCCTTCCCAACACCCACTCGCAGATGTCATCAGCCCTGGGGTTTATCCCGTCCACAGAGTGCTTCACATGTGTCCAAAGCAGCAGCACGAGTCTGGACCGATACCTGCTTCATGTAGGCATAGCACATGGTCTCTGCGACACGTTTGCCCTCGTCGTAGCAGGCCCGGGGTCCTATGGGATTCACGTGGCCCCAGTAGTCCTCACTTTGAGGGTGGACCTCAGGATCTATGAGGAAGCATGAGAAAATGAGACTTCATTTTTGGTCCCTCCCCAGATCCCAGTCCGTTACAGGAACAATGTCTGTTTACGGCGGGCCTAGGTAAACATTTGAAAACGGAGAAGTGCATGAGGGCAGCTCAGTGTTCTGTGCCTCTCTCTCCTCAGTTTCAGGGCGCCTGGTATCCTCCCTGCCTCAGCGAGTCACACAGCAGTTCACAGGTTCAAAAGCAGAAGGCCAAAGCCTCTTAATTGTGTCTTCCCTCTATTCCTGAAATGATTCTTAGTGTTCGTGGAAGATACATGGCTCGGTTTCATAAAGGATGTAATTAGAATAAAGCAGACACTCATAGAAAGGGTCTAAAACAGCCTTTCTGTGGAGCACACTGGCCTTCTGTCCAACAATTGGAGGCCCATGATGAAGACAATCCTGGGGCCCTGTGCAGGGCAGGTGCTGGGCAACAGCATCCACAGGTAGACAAAATTCCCAATCCGTGCTTTGCTACTGCATAAATAAATCAACACTTAAAGACGTATTCAAGGAATAAACTATTAAAAACAACCAAATGACAAAGTCTTTATTTAACTCAAGTGTATTTGTAAAACAGGAATTAATACTTATTTTATCTAGGGCACCAAGACCTTCCTACATATACATGTGCATCCAACCATGCTATAAATGCTATAAGTCTCTTCCAAGAAATCTAGACAAAACCATAAGCAACTCTGTGCTATAAATCCACAGCTGACGTATTTTGCACATGGCTTGACCCCAGACTTGTCAGAAGTAAGAGAGGAGAATATATGGGTGGACCCCTGGCACATGGCTCTGAGTCAGCCAAGCCTTCAGGAAGCAGCTACGACTCTGCAGTCCCGTACAGTGCAGCGAGGCTTGATTCTGTGAGTGAAAATCCCCCCAGCAAGAGGCAAGGTACACAGGAGAGAAGAGGTCGAAGGCAAAGACTCCCTGAAAAAAGAAAACTAATGACTTATGTTCACAAAGATATGACCAAGATCAGGCTTTTTCCTAGCGTCTGAGAAGCCAGACCCCTGAGGAGGTGCTCATACATTTCTGGCACGGGAGGAAGCCAGGCACAGCCATTCAGTCTTGGCACCATTCTGGGCTGGAATGTTCAGGGCATCAAGCTTCTCAAAAAGCTCCTTCACAAAGTTACCTCAGGACACCATGGGGGCAGGGCAGGAGCGGTAGGGGTAAAGGGCTGGGACTGGGACGGTGACTCACTAAAGTACTTCCTTTGCAAGCACAAGGTCCCAAGTTCTAGGCCCAGAACCCACTAAAAAAGACAAAAAGGCTGGGCATAGTAGTACCGACTTTGTAATCTCAGCATGGAGGAGGCAGAGAGAGGCAGACTCCTGGGGTCTGTGGCCAGGCACCCTACCCTACTGGGTGAGCTCTAGACTAGGTAAACAACACTAAGGAACCAGACTCCCAAGTTGGTCTCTGCCCTTCACAAACGCATGTGCACCTGCATGCACACGGAATACCTCCATGTGCTCACGCTCCTATCAGCAAGCATGTGTACGTGAGCATGCACATAAAGGGTTAGTAAAAACGATTCCCCAAAGCCAGGTGTGGCAGTGAGTGTCGATCATCTCGGCACAAGTGGAAGCCAGCCTAGGCTATAGCAAACTGGAGCCCAGCCTGGGCTGCGTTCTGTTTCAAAAGACAAAACAAGGGAAAGCTTTCTGATCCTTGCCCTCCTCACCCCCATTTTGTGAGGCTGCCAGGGTAGGCAGACGCTGCACTAGGAGCACGGGAAGAGAAAGTGCCAAACCACAGGAATCACACCACCCTCATTACTTAAGACTCCCCGAGACAAACATGCAAAGAAATGCTGGTGAGGAAGGCAGGGGGCCACTGTGCCTTTTAGACACAGATGGGGTGAGGCTGGGGCACCTATTTTGCCCTTCAATTGCCCAGGACTTCAAAAGAGAGGAGGATGTGTTACCCTTTCATGGCAGTCACAACGGATTGCTGTAGAATTTTCCTATTGCTATGCTGTTTCTCCACCTGGCAAACTTACTTCAAAGATGGTCTCTTCTCATTTTACACCTTAACACCCTCATTTCCCTTGTTCAGAAGAATAATGTAAAAAGAGAAAAAAAAAATATGTATGTACATAAAATGTCGGGGTCTGGTGTCACGCTGTTCCAGGTGAAGGTTCTTCCACACCCTGCAGCCACCTGGCTCTGGACTGGGTAGGAACCAACATGAATTGAAAAATGCGCCCCCTCCCCATTCCTGACGTAAGCTCCCGGGTGTGGATAGCTCAGGGGAGACCACGAAGGCGGTGGGTGGGTTAAACGTGACCTGGAGTTTACTGGGCACTGTCTACTAAGGTTCTTCCTGCAACCTTTCTGTAACAGGTGAGGCGGTGAGCACGTGTCCATCACCAGGCAGCTCTCAGGTCACCCTGCAGGCTCTCGGTGGCCAGGCAGCCAGCACTCATTGCTCTCATGGAAGAGTAACGTGCCAGCAAAAGGTGAAAAGTGACTTCATGTTGGTAATCTCTGAGATGTTTTCAGAGCAGAATGGAAAACCTCCACCTCATCCTCACTGGACAGTTCACGTGACCCAGGCCTCACAGAGTAGACACCAAAAGAGAGGCTGTGTCAACAGCTTGAGCTTTCTAAATGGAATCCTGGACTTTGATTCCATCTTAGCTAGGACAGGATGCAAACAGCCCCACGGGTCAGCGGGCATCTTTCAGGGGCCCCATCACTCACCTCCATATACCTCAGATGTGGAGGCCAGGAGCAGACGGGCACCCACGCGCTTTGCCAGTCCTGCAGAAAGTGTACATGTCATCAGAAAAACTGTCAGCTCACACGGGCAGGCGTGTGCATGCGTGAGTGCGTGCATGCGTGCGACCAATGTAAGCAATGTTTTAGTCCTGCACGTGCCCGAGCGTCCACCAAATTATTTATCTACTCCTAGTGCATCTGCCATGGAACCACAATGAAAAAAACAGCAAGAAGAAAAATGCAAATGGACCCTTTAAAATAGCAGCATTTCAGTTAAAAGTGGGAGCTACAAGCTTGGCCAGATCCAGACTCTGATGAGTACAATGTGGGTCCAGGAGCTTTGCACAGACTTCTATGCTCCAAAAATGCTATCTCACACCATTGTTTTTGTTTTTTTTAATTGAAAAACAATTTTTATTCATGGAAGATATTCTGATCGTGGTTCCCCCCCAACTCCCCCCGCCCAGCTCCTCTCCACCTTTCCATCCACCCAACTCTTTTTCTCTCTCTATAAAACAAATAGGCAAACGAAAAAGCAAACAAACCAAATTTAAAAAAGAAAAAGCACAAGAAACACACACACGGAGATTCGCTCAAAGACAAAACCTACGCAAACACAAAATTGGAAACCATAATACATAAGCAAAAGATCTGTAAGACATAAAATGCCCAAACAAAGCATTATGAGACACACACACACACACACACACACACACACACACACACACACACACACACACAAAATCTACAAAAAGACCACTGCGTTCGTTTTGTGTTGACCATCACTGGGCTTTGGGCCAACCTTTAAAGTGTGGTTACTATATCCAGTGAGACTCCATTGGAGAAAAGTAATTTTTCCTTTGCAAGCAGATGCCAACTGGAGATAGCTTCCTGGTTAGGGGTGGGGGCTGTGTCTACTGTGTCCTGTCAGTGCTGGGAGCCTGTCTGGCTTGAACCTGTTCAGGTCCTGCGTGTGCTGCCACAGTCTCTGTGAGTTCACATGTCCATCAGTCCTGGAGTGTCTGCAAGACTGTTGCCTCTGCATCGTCTTTTGTGGCTACCCTGTATTTTATTAAGTAACCACCCTGGCAGGTTACATAGCAAGACAAGATGCTTCTCATCCTACCTCCCCAAATGGCACATCCACCACCTCTTCTGCATACCCTAGCTGGGCAACCACCTGTATTCTTATGCTGTCTTCCAGGCTCCACCTACGGGAACCTTCTAGAATGTAGCCACCACAATCCTCAGTCCTGCCCCAAACCGCTTTCCTACACTCGGCACCCACACAAGAACAACTAAACCACCACTAAGTGTGGGGTCAAGCAAACACGGAGAGTCCTCCACACTTGTCCCAGACTCCCACCATATGGTTGAAAAGCCCATCACCTTCTCCTAACCCTGATGCTTCCCACCCCCATGCTGAGGGTGAAAAGATCTATGCTAAGAATGAGTCTTCTTCTATTGGAGCAGTTGTGAAGAAAAAAAGAAACATGTTCTAGCTTTGCTGGTGTAAAAGCTAAGTACACAGGGCTCATGTGCTGACTCAAAATGGAAAAGACACTAAGTTGCAGGATTTGGTACAATCTAAGTTTGAGCAATCACAGGGGTCTTGGAATACACATTATGGATGGAAGTCTCGCCACTGTGCACGTTTGGAATTGCTTAAACTATTCCCAGAAAGGAAGAAAAAAAGGCAACTTACTGACCCAACATGTTTAGCGTTCCAATTGTATTAGTCTTCAGTGTCTTAATGGGGTTGTACATGTAGTTCGGAGGGGAGGCTGGAGATGCCAGATGGTAAATCTGATCAACTAAAGGAGGCAAAAGAGAAGGGTATTATTTCTAAGAAAAATGACGTTGTTTCTAAATCATGAACAACAGTGCCAGTTTGTCTTATGCTGAAATTCTACTAATATATTGTTCCATATAGATACCAATTACATTCTCAACAACTTCAAACAAAGCAAACGCTAATAATAAATCACAAAGAAATTGACTTTAGAATAATTCTTTAGTATGTGTATAATTACAGCATTTACTGAAGATGGAAGCAAATCTACACTAAAGAGACGGATGTGGTTTTTATTTTACATAGAGAATCATCAGATCCCGCTTGAACACTGCTACTGCAGGGCAGAAGCACCTTTAATGCTTTTCGGAACTGATGGAGATTCTGACTTCAGAATCCTCAACACTGAGAACATCACTTCCGGTAAGTGTGCAGTACCAACAGTAGAGTGGGCTTAGGACAGTTCAGGTTTGGAAACTCGGGCTGTTTCCAAGTCAGCAACTCACATAGTATGTTTCAAAATCAAACATCAATCTATAATACAACCTATAATATTTGATAATTCTATGCTGGGGATAGGAAAACTATGATGCCTTTGGTAAAAGCAGCACTATGGTGGTATTGTGTTCCCCAAAATATTGTGTACCCTAATAAACTTATCTGGGGTCAGAGAACAGAAAAGCCACTAGATTCTTAGGATAGGCAGTGGTAGCACATGCCTTTAATCCTAGCATTCCAGAGGCAGAAATCCATCTGTTCAAGGATACAGCCAAGCATGGTGACTCATGCCTTTAATCCCAGGGAGTGATGGTAGAAAGCAGAAAGGTATATAAGGCGTGAAGACCAGAAACTAGAAGCATTTGGCTGGTTAAGCTTTTAGGTTTTGAGCAGCACAGTTCAGCTGAGAGCCATTCGGATATGAGGACACAGAGGTTTCCAGTCTGAGGAAACAAGACCAGCCGAGGATCCGGCAAGGTGAGGTGGCTGTGGCTTGTTCTGGTTCTCTGACCTTCCAGTTCACCCCAATACCTGGCTCGGGTTTGATTTTATTAATAAGACTCTTTAAGATTCCTGCTACACAGCACAGTTCATATTGTACAATAGTCTCACATCAGAGCACTGGCTGGCATGCACCGCACTGCACTGCAGGAACTGCATTGTACATGCAGTGCCATGTGCATGCCGTGTGTTCAGATCAAGGCTACAGTGAGGTCACACAATGAACCATGGCCAAGCACTGCCAGAAATACCTCGGATTTAGCACAAATTTGCGGTTTCACTTGTTTCTTTGTTTTTCTTTCTTTTCTGACAGCCTCATTAGCCCAGGACCTTGAACTTCTGATCCCCTTGCCTCTAACTCCCAAGTGCCTGGATTCCCAGTGTGTACCTTAGCTACAGAACAAGTCCAAGTCAGCCCGGGCTATAAAGAGCCCTGTCCTAAGAGGGCGGAGCCTGGAGAACTAAGAGGGCGAGTGCATCCTGTGAGTCCACTGACACTGAACAGAAGCCATGGAGCTGTAAGCTGCCCTCCTTCCCATCACTCCAGCCCAGCCTTCTGGGCTCACCCTGATGCCGTTTTGTATGGGAAACGTCTTGCTGCCCTAGTCAGACACCATCCCTCTGGGGCTGGCCACTCATGCTGCTAGCCAGTGACTTCAACTGTCAAGTGATCTGTCCAGCAACCAACAAGCTACTTGGGCACTGTTCTCCCACCTCTACTCAGCAATGACCTCAAAGCCCAAATGCAGAGTCCCAAGCCCACTACTGCTATCAGGACCTCTTGGTGGACCTGGAAACAGTCGATGGAAAACAAAGAGCCCTCCCCAGTACTCCCCAGCCCACAGCCCTGGGAAAAGCCCAAGTTAAGAGAGTAGTGATCTAAGACATAAACTAGGTCTTTTCCACTCCCTCCCCCTCCGGAGCTACTCTATCTGGTTTGTTTTTCTGCCATGTGACACGTTGGCCCTCCTGGTTTTCCCGGAAAGATGAGGGGTGTCCTGCACAGTTACATCAGGACCTCTACTTAGGTCCAGTGGTCCAGTTAAGGAGAACCGGAACACTGCATGAAAATCCAGGCTCTACACAGCCCACTTCTCTGCAAATGTGTTCCACTTGTAACACTGCCCGCAATACCCCTGCTCCTGTCCTGAAAAGGACAACTGCACGGACTGTTGACTTAATTAATCTGCCGAGGATTTATGAAGAGGAAAGGGAAACTTCGGAGCAGGGGCAAACAAGTGCAAATGTGAGCTGCCTCAAGCAATATTAATAGCTGGCTCTGGAATGTAAATAAAGCTACAAGGTTAATAACACTCAATAGCCAGAGAAAAAGCCTGAGAACATGTCAGCTGTGAGTTCAAAGCACATTTAAAAGTGGAGAGAGGCTGCCAATGCACCCACTGCAAACACTGCTCTGTGTCTCTGGATGTGGGCTGCCAGTGCTGCCGCCTGACCCGATTGCATTTGCAAGGCTATGAGCTGTGGTCTTAGCTAGGTAAAAGAACCTGGAGAAAAATCCTTGAGAGACTTCCATTTGATCATCAGGCATGCCTCCCAAAGTCAGGCACTTGCCTATATGCTGGAAGGGTGGGGCAGGAGGGCACTGAGGTTGCCAGGGGAGGGGAAAACTGGCACCAGAAAGGGGCTTCCTGCATGCCCTGCAGATGGAAGACTCCTGAGAGAACCCAGAGCCATTTTCAGAAGGCACCAGGGAATCAGGAGTTGTCTTCCTCTAGACACAGACCCTTATGCAGTCAACTGCAGAATAACATGCTCTCCTGATGTCTCAGGTGGCACTAAGGTTCCTCTGGGATGGGGCCCATGCTATAAATAGCACTGCTACACACCAGTTAAGGACTGCACCATGACACCGAAGACTGACATCACTAGGTGTCGGTCTGTGAAAGTGTGCATAGAGAGAGCTTCTGTAAGACTCTCTTTTCTATACTCCACGTCAAAGACTTGGCAGAAATGCAGTCAGCCCCATTTCCAAAGGATCTACATCCACAAATGAGAACAACTACAGATCAAAACTCCCCCCAGGACTGTATCTCCACTGAGCACATGCAGCCTTTCCCTGTCATGATTCCACTATAGCAACTGCTTTGCAGCAACCAGGGTGCACATGATACACTAAGTGCCAGGTAGGTGTGCGGAGCTTCTGTGTGGGACCTGAGCATCTATGGATGCTGTGCTCATAGGGATCTGGGACCATCCTCCACTGTCTTACCTGGGTTTCTATAGCTGTGATAAAACACTATGACCAAAAACAACTTGGGGAGCCGGGGGAGGGGGGGTTATTTCATCTTACACTTCCACATCATAGTTCATCATCAAAGGAAGTCAGGGCAGGAATTCAAGACAGGAACCTGGAGAGAGGAACTGATACAGAGTCCATGGTAGAACAGTGCTTAACTGGCTTGTTCCTCTTCATGGCTTACTCAGCTAGCTTTCTTAGTGCACCCAGGCCCACCAGCCCAGGGATGGTACTGCCCATAATAAGTTGGGCCTTCCAATATCAATCAAGAAAATGCCCCACAGGCTTGCCCAAAGGTCAGTCTGGAGGGGCATTTTCTCAGGTGAGGTTTCCTGTTCTCAAACCTCTCTATCTGTCTCAAGCTGTCAATAAACCAGCTAGCACAGGTACTTAGGGAGGACTGTCTGGATGCGCTCCTAACATGGGGCTCCTCAGAGTAGCCCCAGCCTGAGGCCTTGACAGCAGCATTTACAGTGAGAATCAGGATTCCAGGACATATACAACTCTGCATACTCCTCTCGGCTCAATGCAAGAGTGGGACTGGGCCTTGATTCCTCTCAAACAGAACTTTATAAGAAGGCTGCACATGCCAAAGGCCTGGCTCAGCCTGGGGCTGTGTGGTGATATTTTATCTATGTACCCCAATAAAGCTCATCTGAGGATCAGAGGGAAAAGCTAGCCACTGGATTAAACATAGAGGTCAGGCAATGGTAGCACACACCTCTAATCCTAGCATTCGGGAGGCAGAGATCCATGTGGATCTCTGTGAGTTCAAGGCCACACTGGGAACAGAGCCAGGCATGGTGGCACACAGCTTTAATTCCAACACTAGTTAACCATAGAGGTCTGGAGGTCTGTACAGACAGGCAAGAAGTGACAGAGCTGGGCAGAAAGAGGAAGTGATGTAGCTGGGTGGAAAGGGGAAGTGAGATGGCAGGCACAGAAAGGCATATAGGCGTGGGTAAACAGGAAGTAGCTCTCTCTGGAGGCTGAGGAGTCTGTAAGGTGAGGTTGGCTGTGGCTTGTCCTATTCCTCTGATCTCTCGATTTTCACCCCAATATAAGACCATTTAGCAATTTGTCTGGGGTGTTTCAGGGCTCTCTTCTTGTGTGTCCACAATGCTCTACACGAAGCCCTCTGTTGTAAATTAAACAGAAAGGACCTCTGAGATCTACCACCTCCTTCAGTATGTATTTATACTTGGGCGTAAAATCAAAGTTGAGACATTAATTCTTAATTACAGTAAACTAAAATATTCTCAGAGCACAACAAGCCCCTCTGCAAATGCACTTTCTCAAGCCTGCTTTTTACCTGGGTGCCCATGAGAGGGAGGCAGCCCAGCATCTCTTACTTCCCTTCCCTGGCGTCCTTTCCCTTCTCCCAGCACTGAAGCGTGTGCTAAGGGGCTGCTGTGGCGTGGTGTACCGAGGGTAACCCCCGCTGCCACACGAGCACAGGGAAAGCCGAGCTTGCCAAGCCGACAGCGTTGGTATTAAGTGCTGCCGATCACTCTCACCCCTTCTCCCCTGGGCTCCTTCCTGGGTACCGCTGCTCTCTGAGCACTGCAGAAGAGCTGCTCTCCACATCTGCGTTTACGCAGATGCTGGAACAACAAAATGGAAGAGCTCCCAGCAAAGTGCAGGCTCTCTGCCTCAGGAGCCTGAACAGGAGTCCTAGGATGACCGTTCCAGAGGTCATTCCGTAGGATGGCTTTCACAGCGTGTTTCTGACAGCTTCAACACCAACAATCTAACGTCCAACAAAGAGAGTAAGACTACGCTATGTTTATACGGAGACTGTCTCACATGGGTCTGTACTCTGCACGGTTGGTGCACGGCCTTGGAGGCAGCCACAGAAGCCTGCTAGTAGTGTCCTGCTGCCCCCCGGGCTGAGTTCTAGGAGGCAACTTCAGAACCCCTACTGCTAGCAAGTAGCAAGCATTTCCTCAGTTGACCCAGAGCCACCTACAAGGATGTCCAGGGGAGGGGAGGTCACCTAGTCCACTCTGTACGAACTACAGCCCGGTCCCCAGATGAGCCACACAGGCCAGTTAAACAAGTTAAGTGCCTTAAAAGGACACTGGGTGGGGGTGGGGAGGAACCTGACAAAGAACACCATGACTGTGTTTGAAAACACTGCAGATCACATAACCCGGTCATCTTGAGAGGTCACATGCTGGCCTCCATGTTTCCTCAACCCACTGCACAATTTAAAGTCCATGCTAGCATCGCAGCACCCTGGCTCTTTTCACTTCCCCTCCCTTAAGCTCCTCCAGCACAAAGCTATACATCGCCCCCACCCCAACTATGAATTATCCTTAACCCCGTTATTTTAGCTATGCCCTCTCTCTGTCTCCCTGCTCTCCCCTCTTCCTGTCTCCCCGCCCCCGACTCTCACCCCTTCTCTGTCCCCTGCTTCTCTCATGACCAGGTCCAGTCTGCTGGCCATATTTAGCCCGCTACTTTTTCTGCTCTGGACTCTTCTAGGTGCCTCTGGCTATTCTCTCTCTCCTATCTACAATAAAAACCTTCCCCTTCCCCATACCATGGAGCAGTCATGTTGTCAGTTTATACATGAAGGCGATGCAGTATCATTTGTATGACTCCTATTTAGACTGTTGTACTGAGGGGATGAAATTCCAGCAATGGCATTTCTGAAAAAGCACACAGGAGGGCCTTACATAAGATTACATAAATGCTGTACAGCCTCAGCACACTCTTTCACAGGCAGCAATGGGAAGGCAGAAGCTTGCACGGTACCTTCAGTGGTGGTTGGAGTGGTGGTGGGAGCGGGTGTGGCTACAGAAGCCTTGGACTCCAACAACCCAAGCAGGACTCTACCGACTATAGCAGGCTCCAGTTACCCTGGGGTTTCTGTATGGTTAAGGGAGGTGGAGTGTGACACCATTTAGCTCCTGTGCTACTGTTAGATTAACAAGAGCATGATGCTAGGTCCCCAGATGGCAGTTCTCACCAGCACACCGTGGAGGACTTCAGAGGAATGTTATCTTAGGCCCCTGAACTCACTTCCTTTGATAGATGTGACTGATACAACACAACCAAGGGATGAAACACCAGATGTTTACTTCCACACAGTTCTGCAAACCAGATGTCTGACACAGGTTCCAGCTGTCCATGCACAAAGGCTTCATGGGCAAACTTCCTTTTCAGGGCTGGGGCTGCACAACGGCACTCAGCCTGGATCTTCACAGGCCCTTCTCCCCTAGTGTCTGTGTCCTTCCTGATTTCCACTTGGGTCTTTAGGGTCCTCTCTCAGGCCCACCTTGTAGGCGAGACAGTTACCGAAGCCTCAATGGGGGTTGGAACTTCCAGATCAAAGCTGGAATGGCTACCCACTACAGACAGCCTCCACTAAAACTGAAAGCCAGACTGTGATTCTCAATCACCTATGCAAAGACCCACTGTCCCTAGAAATGCTCACTGACAACTTCTGCAGGTTACAACATTTGCAGAGCCACCATCCACCCACTATTGCCCCAACCACAATCTTATAAAGTGGCCAGGTTCCCCGAAGGCTTTATACATTTAAAACTGAGATCTCATTATTCAAAAGCTGCAATAACAGCATTCTGGCCAGGCAGTGATGATGCATGCCTTTAATCTGGGAGGCAGAGGCAGAGGCAGATAAATCTCTGTGAGTTCTGAGTTTGAGGTCAGCCAAGTCTACAGAGTAAGTTTCTGGACAGTTGGGAGTACACAGATACCCTGTCGCAAAACAAAACAAAACCCCCCAAACCCCCCAAATATCAGCAACAACAACAAAAAACCACAGCACTTTATACCAAAGATAATTAACTTATAAGAGAAAGAGGTTATTTTTGGCTGACAATTCAAGAGGCTATAATCTAAAATCAGATAGCTTCATGATTTGAGGACCTTTGGAAGAAGCCACATCATGGCACAAGTGTATGATGGAACAACATATTTTTATCATCAACCCTGAGGCAGAGAAAGAGAATGGGCTAAGACCCACAATCCTCTTTAAGAGTGTACTCATGACAACCTAATGCCACCCATCCCAAAGGTCCACAACACCTGCTAATAAAACCATCCAATAAAACCAAAGCTTTATAGATGGATCTTTGGTCCATTTTATAATAGCCAACTTCCTATAAGGTACTAAAAGTAACAACATGTAAGCATCAAGCATCAGCCTTATCAGAGAGCAGGGATGTTGTCTTAGTTCACTCGGCTCACTATAATGAAATGCCATATGCTGCTGGCATGTAAACAGAAGAAATCCATTTCTACACTGGAGGCTGGGGAGTCAAAGACAGCGGTGCTTGAAGACATGGGGTCTGTGGAGGACTCACTTCTTGGTTTATAAATGGTATATTCTCATTGTGTCTCACTGTGTTAAGGGTGAGGGGGTGCTTTTAACATTTTTAAGGGCACTAATCCCTATATAGGAGGGAACCATCCCCATGAGCTGACCATCCTCCAAAGGCCCCACTTCCCAGCACCATTACCCTAGGAATTAGAACCTCAACATGCAACACTTAGACCATAAATGCTGTGCACCACACAGGCTACATCCACAGACCAATTTGAAGACTTGGGAAGCCACATGGCAGTGGAGAGGCATTCACCTGGCAATAACCACCCTTCTTCTGGAAACTAGGACTGTACCTTACATAGGATAAAAACATCAAAAAATGCAATGTGATAACAATCACCTTCAATGTAGAGGGGCTCCACCACATCATGGTTAATCAGCTCGAAGTTCTCATGGCCAATCCAGTGTTCCACATTTCTCTTCCTGCCTGTGAAGAAGTTGTCCACCACGGTCACCTCATGGCCATCCATCATAAGTTTGTCAGTGAGATGGGAGCCCACAAAGCCCGCACCTCCAGTGATCTGTATTGGGACACCCCCAGAAAAAACAGTGATGACATGGAGACACAGCTTTGGCGTACAACTAAAAGTCTGGCAGCGGGTAAGGCGCAACCAGGAAAGGCTTTATGGCAGCATCTTGACAGACTCACTCCAGAGCAAAGAAGCCTTACTACCTGAACATTGCTCAGCTATCTTCAACTATTAGACAATATTCAAGGAATAGCACAAAAAAAAAAACCCAGCTACTCAGCTACTCGGTTCAAACGCTCTCCATCAGCAGAGTTGCACAATACAAAAACGTGTATTACAACAGATGAAATACTGACTACTCCAACAGATGACCTTTCCATATCTTCAGGTCCACACCCATTGATTCAAGGGATCTGGACTGGAACTGTAGTGTGGTCTACAATGGCTGTATCTGAACCAAATACACACAGGTGATTATCTTGGCATCATTCCCTGAATGATATGATATCACACATAATTGAGTGTAATTTACATTGTATGAGGTACAGCCATCTATAGATAATTTAAAGCGCAGAAGGGGAGGTACATGTTCTGTGCAAATACCAACCCAAGCTACATAAAAAGGCACCCTCAGATTCTGTTACCCATGAGGCCTTAGAAGCTATCCTTATGGGTACTGAAGGATGATGGCTCACAGCTCTAAAACCACTACTGCTAATGTTTAGAATCACTTTAGCAAAATGTCAGCAAAGCGCAGAGGACTTGGCTAACTACCAAAAAAGTATATATTTCAGTTATACTTAAAAAAGCTGTCATGCAAAACTAGCATCTTCCCAATTAGTTCTAAGAACAAGTGAGAACCATCGATGTTCTAGAGGAAAGCCGTAAGTAATGCTCCCCTGACTGGTTACATCTGAGTGGGAACAGAAACATGAGGGCTGCAGCTCTCCAGAGCCAAGGAGGCAGCAAAGGGACCAGCATTGGAGGGCAAACGGCAACATCTTTCCTAAATCCTAACTAATCACCACAGATGTGCCATGCTAATTGTGTTTAAAAATATTCTGAAAATGCAAAGAAGAATTCACTCAAATTGAATGTTACCATGGAGTGTGGGGTGAGGAAAAAATGGCTTCCTTCCAGCAGAGAACGGAAGATGGGAATGCAACACACCAGCTCAGGAGGCAGACAGGGATGGCAGCCATTATCTTGTCCTGTTCTTTCTCCACTTGGACTAGGTTAACTGATGTTCTAATTCCCCTACAATACTAATACTGGGTAGGGTGAGGCAGGAGAATTAAAAGTGCCCACCTTCAAGTATTTTGTTATATCAGTACACTTATATTCTACTTACATGGAATACAGTATCTATAATAAAATGATTTTCTGGGAAAATATCTGATCCAAATGTGACACTCTCTAGTACCTGACTCGGGATGACAGCTCATTTCATTTAATCTCTCCTTTCTGGGGGTCCTGGGGGTTGAATCCAGACCTCACACATGCTAAGCAAATGTTCTTTCCCAGAGCTGTGCACATCCAGATCCCTGGTTTTCTTTTCACTTTTGAGACAGGGTCTTGCTAAGATGCCTGAACTCACTTTGTAGTCCAGAGAAGCCTTGATTTAATGATTTTCTTGCTTCAGTCTTCTGAGTAGCTAGGACTGCAGGCCAAAGGTACCACCAGTTCCAGCAAATTTTCATCGGCTTCACCTAGTTACGCTTCCCAAGAGGTCCATGATTACAAATTAAAAACTCTCACTGTTTTGACTGACACTCCACCCATCCCCGTGCAAATGTTTCTGAGGTGAGCTCCCCTGTGGTGCTCTAGTGTCTCTGCAGCCAGAAGACCTGCAGACATCCACAGGAGCAGAAATACAGCTGCCTAACTACACATGCCTGCTCCTAACATTCCCACACCCTCAGCAGGCAACTCCTGGAGGCATCTTGTGCAACATGGACTAAGGTACACTAGATTCCTTTTGTTTCCTTTCTAGAGAAAATAATGGAGGGTTTTCATAACGTACCTATGCAGTTATACTGTTCTAACTGTAAATTTTATCCCATCAGACAACTATTTCACATGGAAACAACCCCAGGAAGACCAACGGTGAACCCTGACATAGCACAGCTCTGAACTTACCAGCTCGTGTCAACGCCCATGTATTTCTTGCTCTTCTGGGAACTAATGGATAGCTCAAATAGCCTTGTTTAAGGTGAGCATTTAATTTACGCTGCCCCGCAAATCGACAAAAATAAATTTCCAGACAAACCTCCATGTCTAAGGCTTCGACCACTATGCAAAAGGCCTTAGGTTTCAGCAACAATATGCCAGACTCAGGTACCAAGTGATGCTGAAATGTCCTTACCCTATGAGATGGCACATGAACCAGAAATTCTAAGCGCATCTGTAGCAGTAAGGTATAAAGAGAAAGAAAACCTGCAAGAAAGCCTTGGCAAGACCACGATAGGTATTTACCTACCAGTGTGCCTATGCTCTGAGTCCATCAAAGTCCCCTTGTCAGAAAGTCACTTCCTGAGGCAACAGGGATGGGAGGTGGCTTCACTGTGGGAGTGGGGTCCTTATAAAAGCAAAGGCTCCGCCTCTGTCTTCCCCTGCCAATGGGTGACATGGTAACGGCGACAGATGCAGGACCCCAGTCTCCGGAACCACGGGCCAAGACATTTCTCATCAACAGAAGCTATTGACTCTGCACCGTGGAAATTACGGCAACACAAATACAAGCGCAGACCTTCAGCTCTGTGGTCAGTCGGACACACGGCAACACAGACTAGAACAGACTGCTACCGGCACCCTGAAGAAGACCAGAACCGCAGAAAGACAGCCACGATCCTATCAAGAGTAATACAGTCTAATGTGAAGACAGCAAGATGGTCCAAAGTGAGCTACGGATTTAACAGTCTCTACCAGAACCTGGGAAAACCTGACAAGCTGATCCTAAAATTTTTAAGGAATTTCAAAGGGACCCAGAACAGTCAAACCATCTTGGAGAAACACACACACATACACATATGCAAGCATGCACACGTGAACACAACACACACACACACACACACACACACACACACGCACACGCACACGCACACGCACACGGAGGTGGGGAGCAGTAACAAAGTATATGACATGCCACTTAACTTCAAAACCTACTACAAAACCATAATAATCAACACTGATCTGTAAGTCAGTGGACACAACAGTCCAGATATAAATACTCATATTCAGATGATTTTCCACTCCCAGCAAAGATACCAGGACAGACTGTAAAGGACAAATGAGACAAAAGAATGAAGACCCTTCCCCTAACACTATATTCAGAAATTAACTACAAATAAAACTGTCAGGTCCAAAAGAAATTCAGGACAAATGGCTAACTGTAGCTCCGAGCAGCAAACCAAAGTGTCTGCTGGACTCCAGGCTCACTGGGTACCTGTGGCTTCTCAGTTCTTCTACTCCACCCCCTACCCTAAACTTCTCCAGCTCATGGGCTTCCTTCCCCTAGCTTCTCATTCCTACACAACCCTGCCATTCTGGCCATGTGCCCTCTTGATCCTTTTAGCCCCCCACTTCGTTCTCCCTCTCTTGTTCTGCTCTCTATCTCTCCTCTCATGGCCGCGTTCAGTTACTGGCCGTGTCTAGTCTACTACTTCCTCTCCCTGTTCTGGACTCTTCCAGATGCCCTCTGGCTGTTCTCTCCCTCATCCACAATAAAAACCTTCCCCTCAACCATACCGTGGAGCAGTCATGTTCTCACATTTTACAATAATACAGACCTAAATTTAAGTTCCAATCTAGAAAACTCTTAGAAAAGGACATGACAAATCTTGGTGACTTTAGATTGGGCAATAACTTCTGAACTGTACCACTGAAACACAAACATCAAAAGTTAAAAAAAAAATAAGCAAAAATAGACCACCTGAAGTAGAGGTGATAGGGATACAGACACACACACACACACACACACACACACACACACACACACACACATACTTTCATGTGCATCTCATTATGATAGTTTAGTAGAAGTCTAAGTTTTACTGGTGTGCTGATTTCCACCTGCTGGCTAATGCCCCAACTCCTTTATCTGGGGAAGACAAACACTTGCCAGAGACTGCCTGGAGGACAGATGCCCTCTCCCTTCTCTTGTGTCCAGCTATCTGAACAAAAGTCATATTGTGGGTCCACTGGCTGAGAAAGGCATACTTTTACTGCTACCTGTCAGGTCTGTGTGCCTTTACTGCTGCTTACAAATTTTTTTTTTGTGTGTGTGTGTGTGTGCATTTATTGCTACCTTTAAAACACTGACCAGCAAAACATCTGTTCCTGCCATTTCTGTGCCTGTAAAACATGCTCAACTGTGAGGAAAATTCCTTTTGGTGGTCAGGGGACGCAGGGACCACCGTTGGGTGACCACACTGTCACCTGACCTATTAAGGAGGGTGCTGGACTTCTCCAAAGCATTAGCTTGAGTCACAGTCCATGCAAAAAGAGGAATTCTCCCATCTCTCCAAGTGCATGCTGATTCTTTGATGGTTAGAATTTTCACAAAATGGGAAAACAACTTACGAACAAAAATGTGGTAATAACCTGCAAAAATATACAAAAATCTCTATTATGATCCAGTAATAAGAAGGAAAAGTCACCTCAAAAAAAAAAGTATCCAAAGATACAAAAATGGCCAATAAGCCCATGAATAGTCCCAGTTCATCATGGATGAACCTTAGAAACATGCTAAGTAAAAGGAGCCATCACAGACAAACAAATGTGGTGTCACCCTATCTGTCATGATGAAGCTGAGTGGTAGACTTACGTAGATTGAGAGGTAAGCAGTTGCCTAGGGTTACCATATGGTGGTTCTGGGGCATCATGACTATGGTAAACTGGATTTGGTGAGGGCTGTGCTACTCTGGGATTACAAAAGAAACCAACCCAACGAATTACACTTTAAACAGTGAATTGCATGTTATGTGTATGGTGCCTCAAAAAAGATGTAACTTAAAAAAAAAAAACACAACAGTAAAATCTCTTTGTAGCGTCCCACAAAATAATAAGATATAATTTTTCTCCTGGAGAGCTTGCATTAATATTAAACAAGGAGACTCTTAGTCAGGGAAGCCCCTAGGGTAGTCACCACTGAGGTCCAAGAACCAGAGAAGGTTA